>NC_050578.1:204483961-205129378 GCF_011100635.1 Trichosurus vulpecula | reverse complement strand
TTTTCTTTATGCAAGAACACTATTTCTTTTATTTAAAACTTCTTAACTTTTTAATGATTATTACTGGGGTTTTTTGGAGGGGGAAGGCAATGCAATTGGGGTTAAGTGACTTGTCCAAGGTCACACAGCTAATAAGTGTGTCAAATGTCTGCGCCTGGATTTGAACTCAGGTCCTCCTGACTCCAGGGCCCATGCTCTACTCACTGTGCTGCTTAGCTGCCCCTGACATTATTTCTTTTAAGTACAGAACTGCTCCATATGAAAGGACAGCACCTTACCTTATAAACTATGAAATCCTGACCTTTCTTTTTAAAGTACAACTGAAATTCCACCTCTTCCACAAAACCTTTCTCTAATTCTCACTGCCCTCCTTGGATTTCCTGTAGCATTTTGTTTTGCATTTCTCTAACACACTTACCTTAGCATTATATATAAATATAATATATATATATATATATGTATACATATATCTTTATATTTATCTACATGTACGTACATACATGTATATGTACATGCAAGTGTGAATATACACCTATTCTTCCCTTACTAGATAGTAAGCTCCCTGACTGTTGGGATTGTGTCCTTTCTACTTTAGTATTGACACTGCACTGTCCCCCTCCCCCCATATACCACCTCCAAGAAATTGATAAGTGCTTGTTGATTGAAGGAATAAAGGAATGAATAAAAGAATGTATTAAATGCTTTCTACGTCCTCAGCACTGTGCTAAACACCAGGGGTCCAAAAACAAAAGAGAGACAATCTCTGTCATCAAGGAGCTTATGTTCTAAAAGGGAGAGATCACACAATACTGTAATACAAACACACACCCATAAATACACATATGTAGTAAGACAGGTGAACACACATGTGCATGTATATGCATACATATTCATATGAATATGTGTATACATACATACATAGGTTTGGAAAAAAAGTGTCTTGGTCTGGAAAGCCACAGAGATGGGGATGGGGTTGAGGATTGGAGTCATGGAATTGTCAATTCTCAGATTGTAGTTGTTTAGTTGTTCAGCTGTGTCTGACTTTTCGCAAACCTGTGGACCACAGAACACCAATACTGTGGATGGGATTTTCTTGGCAAAGACACTGGAGAGGTTTGCCATTTCCTGCATCAGTGGATTAAGCCAAACAGAGGTAAGTAACTTGCCCTGGGTCACACAGCTAATAAGTGTCTGAGGTCAGATATGAACTCAGGTCTTCCTGATTCCAGGACTCGCGTTCTATCCACTGAGCTACCTAGCTGCCTGTGGTTAATGTAAGTGGACAAATGGCAAAAAGATAGCTGGGGTGAAGCATTTAGGGTTAGGGTTAGAGGGTTGGAACCCTCCTGACTATCCTGGTCAGGGGCCATGGTCAATAAGATATAGCCAGCTCTCATAAATCAGTAAATACTTTGGCTCTCTGAAGATACTCATTTAGGGAGCACATAAACGATTAGTTTCTAACATTCCTTATTTTTGTCATAAAAATCTGAATGGTGGTATGTGTGTGTGTTTAGCACACTCACGAGACTTTGGAATTGCCTGATTATGTATGGGAGAAGGAAAGGCCCAAGGCTTTCTAAAGATTTGAGAATTAGTAAGGGAGTTAAGAAACCTCAAAAGAGGAAAGTGAGCGTCATTAACTAGAATTTATTCTGTAAATATGGCTAAGTTGAAAACTAATTATAAGATACATTCATCTTAGTTTGGACAGCTCTGCTTATACAAATCCCGGGTAGCCTTCAAAGCTCAGTGCTACTTGTTTCTCCTGCATGAAAAAAAAAATCCTCCCTCCTCCTTGTTCTAATGACACTTTCTTTCTTTAAGTTCAAATCTTTTTTTTATATATAATGACCTTAAACATTAGCATGAACATTTCACTATATACAACACATAAAAGGATTATTTATGAAATTGAACTGTTACTTATAGTTGTGTGTGTGTGTGTGTGTGTGTGTGTGTGTGTATGTAGGATGTTCCAAAACACCTAGTGTAATTTTCATCTATTAAAGCTTAAAATGGCTCTAAGACTTTTGGGATAGCATGTCTGAATAATTTTATATATAACTAAAATTATGTTTACATATATATATATACACACACACACACACACACACATACATTTGTGTATATATAGAGAGAGAAGGAGGAAGAAAAGGTTGCGGAAGAGGACGAGGAGGAGGAAAGGAAGGAAGACAGGAAGAGAGAATACCTAGTACTTACTATATGCCAAACACTGTGTTCAACAATAAATCCTCAAATTAAAATCAAAGGCAATTCTTGCTACATCTACAGGTCAGATAGGAAGGCCCAGGGGTCCATGGGATGCATTGGGGTGTCAGTCCAATAGGAAGGGGAAAAGGAGTCCAAGGGTCAGAATAGAGAAGGGATTCTGGGTTCCCTATGATGCTGTTGGGATTATAGTTCAGTGCCCAGTCAGGAGTGGATAAAGGCAAAGGGGGCATTGCCAGGGAGGCAGGGGGAGAGGAACTGGCATCCCACTGGTTGCCCCACTGGGCTCTTGAGGTAGTTTTGGGGGGGTTCTTGGGTTGTCTGTATATGGGAAGAGGGGTAAGTATGGTACTGACTGGGGTTCTCCAGTTACTTCCAGATGGCCAGAACAGGGGGAAAGAGGATATCGATGGGTCAGAATTCAGTCTATTACAAGGAAGAATTTCTTGCCAATGATACCTATCCTACAATGAAAAGGTCAGCTTTGGGAGGTGATAAGCTCCCTATTATTAGTAGTCTCCAGTCTCCATCTTCAAGAAATTGTATAATTTTGAGTTTTGTGAAAGGAATTTTTATTAAACTACAGTTTGGACTAGATGATCTCAGGGTCTCACATGAATATTCTATGATTCTTGCTAGGTTCAGGTTCTAGATAAAAATACTGGACTGTATGGTGGCTCATCACATCTGGAAAAAAGTAGCAATATTAGGGTCCAGGCACATATATTCATCTTCCTTTGAGAGGCTTGGGTGTGGCAGGCAGCAGGCTGCTCAATCTAGGATGGGATTCTGCCTCTGTCCCTCTCCAGCTGGGTGATGATAGACAAGCCACTTCACATTTCTCAACCTCAGTTTCTTAATCTAAAAAAATGAAGACTTTACTGCTTTCAGAGGTTGTGATCAGTTTCGAGTGAGATTTTACATGCATGTATGTCTACATATATATATATATACATATATACATATACGTATATTTACATGACTGCATAGATATATGTTTAAAGCTTAAATCGTGATAAGAATTTTGGGAACCTTGTCTGTATATGTTTCTATAATTGTTTGTTATCATTGTTATCTTTCTTTGGTTTCTATACAAGGATGCCATTTCTCTAGGACCCTTTCTTAAACCTGCATAATGTTAGAAATGAATTGGACTAAGTTTTGATCTCAGCAGGTAGAGAATTTGGGCACAGGAGCCTTAATGAAAAATTTATGTGTATATCCCTAGAAGAGAATAGTGGTCCTTCATTCACAAATATTATTTTCCCCCTCCCCACTACCCCTTGCTAGTGGTGGATCTCCCAATATTCTTGGAACCCTCCTGACAGTCCTTCTTGATTTTGCACTAGACAAACTATGAGCCAATGTGGAAACATCCCTCAAAAAGGCCTCCTGTTCTACCTTCTATTCCTCTAAGATTCAAGGATTTCTTGCAGTCCCTAGACAAGATGATCAGGGTGACAACCAATAACCAAGATGGCACTTCAAGTCTATTCTCACCAAGCCATCTGTTCAGTTTTTCTCTAACCAACCCAGAGATTTTAAATTAGCAAAAGAGGAATGGAGGTTGTAAGATTTGTTATTTCTAGTATTCCTAAATTTGGTATTTCTAAATTTTTTATTAGGGCAGCTAAGTGGTACAGAGGATAGAGCACCAGGCATGGAGTCAGGAAGACTTGAGTTTAAATCCGGCCTCAGACATTTATCATCTGTATGACCCTGGGCAAGTCATTTAACCTGGTTTCATCAGTTCCCCAATCTATAAAATTAATTGGAGAAGGAAATGACAAACCACTCTAGTATCCTTGCCAAGAAAACTCCAACTGGGATCATGAAGAGTTGAACGCAACTGAAAATGACTGAATAATAAAACCTTTGATTATCATTACATATCGGCATCCCTACTTACTTAGCCTCCCGTGACTGTAACTTTGGGTTTGCCTTTATCTCTTCCCTTTTCCTCACCTCTCATATCCAATCAATTACCAAACTCTGTCAAAGTCTTCCTCCATTACCATATCTCTTACATCTATCCCCTCCATTCTATTTCCATTGTCATGATCCTAGGACAGGTCCTCATTACCACTTGCCTACTTCAGTGCAGTGGTAGACAAATAATCCTTCCCAACTATATTCATTCTTCCCTACAATTCATCTCTCTGTCATTCTGGTAGTAAGTCATATAATTCTACAAAATCCTAATCTTCTTCATTTGTAAATGTGGATTTAACATTCCTCTCCTAAATAAATCTTCTCTAACTCCCTATTCCGAACTGAATAATATTTGGATCCTTCTGTCTAATATTTGGAATCTTCACAATCCAACATAAACCTTCCCCTGAAGCCTTATCTCATATTATGGCTCTCCACAAACTCTATGTTCCAGATGAAGAATTTGATGTTCTTAAGAAACGGAGACATTGTAATGCATTTATTGTTGTTGTTCAGTTGTTTCGGTCTCATTCCACTCTCTGTGACTCCATTTGGGGTTCTCCTGGCAAAGATCCTGAAGTGTTTTCCCATGTCCTTCTCCGGCTCATTTTATAAATGAGGAACTGAAGCAGAGTTAAGTGACTTGTCCAGAGTCACACAGCTAGCAAGTGTCTGAGGACAGATTTGAACTCAGGAAGAGAATTCATTTACAGCTTTTCTATTTTAATAAATCATGTGCCAGGGCCAGGGTGCTTAAAAAGTAGAAAGACCTCTGGTTGCCTAACAATCTGGGTTAGGGGCCATGGTCAAATAAAATAGATAAGCATGCCCCCCCCACCTTCCCTCAGAAAAGGCAATCTGAGCTCTGTCTACCACTAGCACGCACGCATGCGCGCGCACGCACACACACACACACACACACACACACACACACATCTTTTGGTCAGTGTGAATGTGGAATGTTTCTGCTTTTGTTCCCTCTTTGTGTTATTGCATGTAGATCTTACCAGATGTCTGTACATTCCATACTTGGAATCCTCAGGGCATTAACATTCCACAGTCTCTTTTGCCATTCAATTATTCATTCGTTTATTCAAGGAGCAATTACTAAGAACCTCCCCTGTGCAGAGCACTGCACCTGGAAGAGGAGGAGGCAGTAAATACAGCCAAGACAGGGCCCTGGCCCTCATGAAAGTTAAGAGTATGGTAGGGACATAAGACAAATGTAGAATCACAGCCTTCAGAGCTAGAAGGGGCATGAAATCATGAAGAAGAGGGATTTGAACTCAGATCTTTGCGTCTCCAAGGTCGGTGCTCTTTTAAGACCTAGCAAACCATGGGCCAAATCTGACTTATAGATTTTACATGGCCCACGAGCTGAGAATGGCTTTTACATTTTTAAATAAAGTTATATTTAGTGATTTACACATTTTTAAATAAATTTTTATTTAAAAAAATTTAGGCATTGTTAGCTTACAGGCTATACACATACATATGGAAACCAACTGGATTTGGCCCCTGGGCCATAATTTGGTGACCACCATACTACATTAAACATGTTTCTTTATATGGATGTATTTTAAAAACTTTCCTTGGTTTTATTTCCAGTTGTGGTATTATTATACCAGGTCACATGCTCATACACCTCTTACAATGTAATTCCCAGATGCTTTTCAGAATTACTATTCTAATGTGAATTGCTCCCAGGAATGTATGAGGGTATCAGTTTCCCCACCCCTCTATGGCCATTGGAGTTCAAACTTTGATTTTACTTTGACCAAATTCCCAGAATCCATACCGTTGCCTTCTTTTTCCATTATTGTAATTGTAACCACCGTTCCAGGTGATGGAGTGCTAGATTTTTCATCAGGAAGATCCGAGTTTGAAATATGCCTCAGGTCAGCATGACTGGTGAAATCACCGAACTTCTCTTAAACTCACTTTCCTCATCTATTCCATAAAATAAGGGGTCTGGCCTCCACAGTCTTTGAGGTCCTTCTAGCTCTAAATCAATGGTTGTATAACTTGTTTGTTTTTGTTACGTCTAATGTACACTATTCATCACTTTGCAAATAGGACTAACAGAGGCTAAAAGATGCTTTCCTAGGATTCCGGTGTACTTAGCTCTATGTTGTCATAAGGGAAGGTTATATTGGACATATGGAGAATGATTAGCAAGTGACTGGGATGTAAGAAAAAAGAGCATTAATAAAACATATTTTAAAATTAAGAGAAAGGAACCAGAACACTTTAATTTAATTCTCCTGTTTCCTCAGCAGCAAAATTAGGGCCTCAATTCAATTAGTTTACATCTCTTTAGGCTGGTCATAGATCTTCTATACTAGATTTCGCCATGGCCTACCCCAAAATATGAGATCTTGGCATCCAACTTGTCCCCAAAGTTCCAAAGACAGTCCCTGACAGCTGCTTGATTTGTCTTCTTTCCTCTTCCATTTAGAAAGAATGCCTCAGCATTAAAACCGAAAGCCAATGACGGCCGTGGTGAAGTCCTCTTTATTGGGGCATCCTTGCAAGTGATGCTTCTTTCTGAGCTTCTGGTTAAGCCTTGGATGATATAGACCCTGACTGCTTATTATCAGTATAATTAGACACACAGGGTCCTGCATTGGGAGCAGGCTAGAGAAATAGAGAAGTACCGTGGAAAGGGTGTAGGATTTGAATTCAAGGGACATGGGTATGATTCCCAGTTCTATGAGTACTGAATGACATCGTGTAACAATGAGAAAAAACACGATCGACTGGCTAGGATAGTGAATTGGGAGTCAGAAAGACCCAGGTTCATGTCAAAATAGAGCTAATATTCAGATACTTGGTAGTTCTGTAAGCCTGGATAAATCATTTCATGTCTCTGTGCCTCAGTATCGTCATCTGTAAAATGAGTGGGCATGACTCGATGGCCTCGAAGGTATCTTCCATGTTCCTTTCCATGATGTCACACGTTCAGTTTCTTCACGTGGTAGATCAGACATCATGACCTTTAAGGTCTATAAAGCCTTTTCAGTCATAAATCTCTGATCCCAGGAGTCCATTATCATTTGCTTTGGTATTATATCAAACCCCAAGTGTCATATTTTGGGAAGGGCATTGGTGAGCTGGAACATCCTTGAACATATGGATACGAATGAGACGGCAATGATAATAGCTAGTATGTATTTAGTGCTTTACGTTTTTGCAAAGCTATTCACAAAAATTACATCATTTTATCCTCACAACAATTCTAGAAGCTAGGTATTATTATCATCCCATTTTACAGTCGAGGAAACTGAGGAAGAAGAGGTTTAATGGTTTCGCCAATATCACACAGGTAGGATTTGAACTCAGGTCTTCCTCATACCAGTTCCTCAATCTATTTATACCTCTAAGGCAAGGCAACTGCCTTATTCATGGCACTGGAGGATCAGTTCAAGGAAAGAAGGTGACCACAATTAATGATGAAGAGATTCGAAACCAACTGATAGAATGAACTAGGTACGCTTACCTATTTACCTTGACGACAAGATTTCAGAGTAACATGATCACTCTTTTCAAATTTCTAAAGGTCTGTCATGTGGAAAAGAGATTAGGGTAGGATAAGGAACAATGAGTGGAATTTATATGGTAGCAGGTTTCTTTTTAGCTCATTTAATTCACTAGCAATTTAAATTGTTTCAGCTTCAAATGGACTATCTTGGGTAATGACTGTTTCAATAGATGTTGACTGACTCAGAGCTGCTGAAGTTGTTAGGGAACCTTGAGGATTTATCCAACTTTGCTTCTAGGCTGCTGGGTGGGACAGTGAATGAAGGAATGGACTTGAGGTCAGGAAGGGCCACGTCAACCCTCACACTTTTACTGGCTGTCGGATTCTACACAAGTCACTTGCATGAGAGTAACTTGTCCAAGAAGAAAAGGATTGGGCCTGGGTATTGAGGCAGGAGAAAGTTCTGAGGAGTGTGATCTCTGGTAGTCAAAAACAGAGAAAGCCCTGATTAATAAGAGTTGAGTTGTGCAGTGAAATAGGCCCAGAACCTCTGGTTAAATAACCTCCCCAGAAGATACACCGCACCCAGGTGGAGTAGAATGAGGACACCATAAAAAGAGAAAGGACATTGGAGCCTTGTAGTACTGGAGGTGTGTGATACATTCCCTTAGTGTGTGCTTTCCTTCTAGTTAACTTTTTGTGCTTACCTATTCTTCCTATTCGATGTTGTGTATAGTTGTAAGAGACTGTAGTCTACCTTCATGGAGGGCATGTTTTGTAAATTCTCTTCATAAAATGCTATCTCAACAAATGCCTTTACTGTGAGCCAATTGTTGCTTCTGGCTGACTATTAAGGGTAAATGCACACATTGGGGCTCATAAGCCTTAATTGTACACATGTTAACCAGTGGAATAGTTTAGATGCGGGGTTAGTTGTGTTCTGGAGATCCAATCTAAAAGTACAATCTGAGGAGGGCGTTATCCTGATATGTACTCACATACACACTTATGTGCATACATGTGCATACATATGTATATGTGTATATATGTGCATATGTACATACACATTCACCTAAAATCCTGAAACATTATGCTGACCCACATATATACACATACATCTACGTATATACATGCACAACTCCTGATACATTACACTGATACATACACATACATATACACATATGCATACATGTACATGTGTATATATAGTATACGTGTGTATATAGACATATATACACACATACATACCTCAATTCCTATATGTCTGTACATGTATGTACACACACATACCCTTTGAATATATATACATATACAGACATATACACACATATAAATTAATAGTGAAAGAGGACAGCAGGTTAACATCTAATAAGACAGATATTTCAGCAGCTGCAGTGTCTGTGAGCAAACCGTTCAGACTTCTGCTGTTAGGGGAAAGAAAAAGCCAAAACAACACCCACAGTCACACAATGAGCCCATCCCAAAATACACTTGTTTCACACCACCCACCAAGAGGAGTTGCTATTTCTGTTCATGCACCACCATTTCTCCCACCCCCTGCTCAACATGTCTAACAGTGAATTCATTGCTTTAGCTATTGAGGATAAATTTGAGCCTCAGGATCTCTTGGAGTTCATCTGTTTCCCCCCTTTCCCATCCCTTTGGCTTTTGCATTCCTTTTCCGCTTGGGAACTGCACATGAACGAACAGCTTAAAAAAGACTTTGCCGCCTATTCAGGTCACAACTGCAGCGTGGCATTGCCTGGGAAGGGACAGGTTCTCACTTCACTGAGGCCCAATCCTTTTATGAATGGCAAGAAGTGGCCTGGGTTCAGCTTCCAAGCCTCCGCTCTCTGCAAATGGGGCCCCAAGGGTGACTGGGACATATACAAAGCCTCCGACTCACCCAGACCAGCCAAACCACACACTCACGGAAGGTGGAAGAACTTGGAAGACTTTCAAAACAAAGGCATGTCTTAGCCAGAGGAAGTTGGCTAAGGAAGTTGGATTTGTGAGAGATTCTTCTTAAGGGCTTAAAATACTCCGTTGCTTCTGGGGCCCACAAGGAGAGACCAGATGGCTTAAGATGGATTTTACCAAATTTTGTTTTTAACTAAAAGTAAAAAGGGTGAATAATGAGTGGCCCTCTAAAAAATTATTTTTTAAGTGTGTGTGTGTGGGGTGAATATAGAAGTAATCCCAGCATAAAGAAAAATGAAATTTTCTTCTTTTGCCCTGTCTTTGGTTGTTCTTTAGAATAATAATACAGAGACACCAGGTATAGTGGAGAGACTGATAGATTTCAAAGGAGAGACACTGAGTTCAAATCTAGTCTCTACCCTGAGCTGTGTGAGCTCAGATTAAGTCATGTCCCCACTACAGGCCTCGGTTTCAACATTTTTAAAAATGAAGAGGTTGTCTAAGTTCTCTTCCAGCTGTAGATTTACAATCCTAAGATTCTTTGATCATATAATTTATAGCACTTAAAAATTTACAAAGAATTTTTCTCAGAATAGCTCATTGATATAAACAAAGCAAACATTAGTATCTCTGGCAAATGATAAACCTGAGGTTCAAACAAGTGAATTTCCATTTTGGAGGTGCCACAGTCAGGATTACACATGATTTAGTAGCAACCACTACAAAGAAAGAAGAACTTGGAATATAATATTCCAGAAGGCAAAGGTTATAGGATTGTATAATTTACCCAGCAAAAGTGAGTAAAATGTTAACAAGAAAAACAGGAATGAAAATGAAATAGAGGACTTTAATGAAATAGGGGACTTCTAAGTTTTTCTGATAAAAAGAATCAGAGCTACAAAGAAAATGGAGTTAAAACACAGGAATGAAAAGGAACATAAAAAGGTTAACTTGAATGAACAATGATAAAGAACTAAATAAAGATAAACAGCTTACATTCAAATATGGGGAAATAATAAATGTATTTTCTCTGAATCCTATTATCATCAGGGTTTCTCAAGAAAGTCCAAATAGACAAGGCCTGGGAGTGGTTCTGTTATGCCTTGATGATCTTAAGAAAAGAAAGAAAAAGGAAAAAGGAAAATACTAGGAAGAAGGAAAAGGATGGTGAAGGAAAATTTTATCTTTAATGAGGGTTTAAGATTAGGATATAGGTATATAAACAAAGAAGTGGGGGAAAGCAATTGATACTTGAAATTCTTATCTGAACTGTTCAAAAGAAGCACACACACACACACACACACACACACACACACCAGAGTTAAGTACAGAAATACATTTTACTCCACAGGTAAATAGGAGGGAAAGGGAAAAGGGAGGGAGGAGGAATTAGAGGGAAGGTAAATTAAGGAAGGGATTAGTCTTAAGCAAAATAAATCATAAAGAAGTAAAAAAAAAAACCTTCAGCTCTTTTTGAGGTGGCAAAGAATCAGTATCTGGGGTGGTTGTATGTGTATCTAAAATTGGGGAATGGATGAACGGTTCATATATATATGTATATATTTATATATAAATGTTATAAAATACTACTGTGCTGAACTCACTCTTATCCAATATACATATACATATATGTGTGTATATGTATGTGTATGTGTACATAGGACATATGTGTTATGTGTGTATGTGCATATGTGTGAATGTATGTACATATACACACATATACATATGTAATTATAGTTATAATTGGTCAAGATCTCCTTTCTCACACTTTATCTTGTCTCTCCCCCTCCTTGTAATGTTTCACATTGTTGATCACATCTTCTTGAATACTCTCTCCTCCCCAGATTTTCCTGACATTGTTTTTTTTTTCTAGTTTTCTCTCTACCTGTCCACCCCATCATTTAAAGTCTCCCCTGAAGGACCAACAGTCATATCCCGCCCCTTTTGTGTGGTTCTACTTTCATCTCTGTCCGGGGCTCTCTTTTCTTCTCTCTTCATACTCTCTATCATCTCATTAACTACCAAGAGTTCAACTATTACTTTTATGAAGATGACTCCCAGATCTGTAACATCTTGTCCTCAGCGCCCTTCTGAAACTAGATCCCATGTCTCCAACTGCCTGTTTGACTTCTCCATGGGAATACCCCTAGGCATTTCAAACTTAATATGCTTAACCCAGAGATTATTATCTTTCCCCATGAACTGACTTTTTATAACTCCTCTATTACTGTCATGGGCTCCATAATTCTTCAGTCAGACAAATTCCCAATCTCAGAGTCATCCTTGACTCTTTATTCTACCTTGCCCTCCCAAATGCAACCAGTTATCAAGTCTTGTTAGCTCTACCTCCAGAAAATCTCTTGTATCTCTTCCATACTTTAAACTCACAGGGCCATCATTGTAATTCTAATCTGCCAAACTGATATCTTTAAAGCCACATTTCTTAAAGTATGGTCCACACACCCCTGGGGTTCCTCAAAACCTTTAAAGGTCAAATCTATTTTCATAATAAGCTAAAATGTTATTTGCCTATTTAAAAGCTTCTCCCTTTTTCAACTACACATCTGTGTGAGGCAGGGTTTTCTTCACATACTTCAACCAAAACAACATATTGCAACAGATTGAATGCAGAAGCAAATATGAGAATCCAGCTGTCTTCCATTAAGCCACACATTAAAGTGCTTTGCAAAAATATGTAAAACAATGTTGTTTTGCTCACTCATTTTTTGTTTTTGAAAACAGTTATTTCCCCTAAAAATAAATTATTTTAACCAAAAATATTTATTATTATTTTATATTAACATTTTAAATGATCAGTTTTGATTTCTAATATCAGAAAAATTGACAGATAAGATTCGTATGAACAAAAACCTTTCAGAGGGTCCTCAATAATTTTTAAGAGTGTAAAGGAGTCCTGAGACCAAAAAGTTGGAGAATCACTGACTTACATATGGGTCAGACCATGTCATTGCCCTACTCTGGCTCCCTGTAACCTCTAGGATAAAATTCAAATACCTCTACTTGACCTTTAAAGTCCATCACAGTCTGGCTGCAACTTATCTTTCTAGGTCAATTACCCATTATTTTCCCCTTAGGCATCATATCTTCAAGCCAAACTGAACTATGTGATGTTTTCGATATATGATGTTGCTTCTTCCATGCTTTACCTTTGCACAGTCTGTTGGGTAGAACTTTTGCAAGAGGTTTGTCTGATTCTCCTAGCTGTTAGCCTCTTCCAGGACCCCTGTTCCTTTGTGTTTATTGTGTGTGTTATTAGCTGAGTACTTTTTATGGTTCTCTTGAGTCTTCTGTTTGAATCTAATATTTTCTGTTCAGTTCTGGTCTTTTCGTTGTCAATGTTTGAAAGTCTTTTATTTCCTTAAATTTCCATCTATCCTCCCCTGCAAAGGATTACACCCAGTTTTTCTGGGTAGGTGATTCTTGGCTGTAACCAGGGAAACTTCATTTTTGTCTAAAAGTCACCATACATAATGAAGTAAAATTTTTAAAAATTACAGCAAGTTTCTCTGATAAAGGTCTCATTTCTCAAATGTATATTGAGTATAGAATTGAGTCAAATTTATAAAACTAAGAGCTATTCCCTGATTGATAAATGATCAAAAGATATAAATGGACAGTTTTCAGAAGAAGAAATCAATGTTATCTGTAGTCATATGAAAAACTGCTCTAAATCACTACTGATTAGAGAAATGCAAATTAAAACACCTCTGAGGTATCACCTTATAAGTATCAGAAATGACAAAAACTGGAGGGTATGAGGGGAAAATAGGTACACTAATAAAGTGCAGGTGGAGTAGTGAACTGGTCCAACGATTCTGGAGAACAATTTGGAACAATGTCCAAAAATCTATAAAACTGTATATAGCTTTTTGACCCAGCAACACCAATACTATGTCTGTATCACAAAGAGATTAAAGAAAAAGTACAAAAATATTTATAGCAGCTCTTTTTGTGGTGGCAAATAACTAGAAATTGAGGGGATGCTTATCAGCTGGTGAATGGCTAAACAAGTGGCATATGATTGTGATGGAGTACTACTGTGCTATAAGAAATGACAAGGGAGTGGTGTCAGAAAAAACATGGTAATCAGTTCATATCCATATGAATATCCATATCCATATCCATATCCATATCCATATCCATATCCATATGAACTGATGCAAAGTGAAGTGAGAAGAACCAGGAAATCATTGTGCACAGTACCAGCAAGGTTTTAATGATGATCAACTGTGAAAAATTTGGCTACTCTGATCAATACAATGATCCAACACAATGAAAAAATGCTCTCGTCCTCTAGAGAGAGAACTAATAAAATGTGAGTGCAAATTGAAGTATAATTGTATGGTTAATATGGAAATGTTTTGAATTAATTATTCACATGTATATTATTGATATTATGTTGCTTGCCTTCTCAAAAGGTGGAAGAGTGAGTGGGAGAGAGGGAGAGAATTTGGAACTCAAAATTTTTTTTTTTTCGTGTAATGAAGTTTTAATTCTGATAAAAAAATATCACAAATACAAGATTGGGTTGGGAATAAGAGAGTGGGCTGGGAAGCAGGGGGTTCAAAGAAAGGGTATGGCCCAGATACCAGCAGGTGAGGTCAACTAATGTGTTGAATTATTGTAACCGTCACCACCAACCATCATCCCCCTCTCCAAGCTGACTGCATTTGTTATCAGGATGCCAAATAACTTTTTGGGACCAGTGATTAGGATTCTTCATGAATTACCTGATGCAGCCAGGAGGCAGAGTATGGAGTGGGACTGGACGACTCCCATCACTATTCCCCCACCACATAAGAGTACAGTAGGTTACTGGATAAAATGGTTAGTCCCTGTCTAGTTATAAAGGCCATTTGGCCTATGACGTTAAGATCCATGACAGAGGCCTAGCTAAAGACACCAGAATCTGCTTTCTCTATTTCCCTTTGTCCCCTGGGTCTCTGCTGCTGGCACTCTGGTTGGGAGTGTCCCTGGATCCTGACCTGGAGAGAGCACAGACTTGCCCATTATCACTACCTCTCTCTGGCTTCAGATGCATCTTTCAACTGATAAATTAAGCACTCAGTCTTGCACTTAGAGGCCAGAGGTGTTCTTTGGGAGCGTGGGAGTCATAATTTTCTCCCTTGACCCTGTCCCCTTTCCAAAGTGTTTGTTTTGATTACCTCCACCCCCATCTGCCCTCCACTCCATCATCCCCCCCCTTTTATTTTTTTTTTATCTTCCTCCCTCTTCTTTCCTGTGGGGTAAGATACCCAACTGAGTATGTATGGTATTCCCCCTCAGGCCAAATCTGATGAGAGCAAGGTTCACTCATTCCCCCCTCACCTGCCCTCTCCCCTCCTCCCATAGAACTGCTTCCTCTTGCCACCTTTATGCGAGATAATCCACCCCATTCTATCTCTCCCTATCTCCCTCTCTCAGTATGTTACTCTCTCATCCCTTAATTTCATTTTATTTCTTTTAGCTATCTTCCCTTCATCCTCAACTCACCCTGTGTCTGCTCTCTCTCTTTTACATATATATATATATATATATATATATATATATATAAACACATATATATAAGTGAATGTGTATGTATGTATATATCTATGTGTATATGTATGTATGTGTATGTATGTGTATATATATATATGGAACTCAAAATTTAAAAAGAAAAAATGTTAAAAATAAACAAATCTTTAAAAAAAATTTAAAACAGTCAGCTAGTCCAAACTCAGACTGAAAAAAAGAATCCAACATCTTTTCAAAGTGGGCACCTGTATTCTACTTGACAACTTCCAATGATAGGGACCTTACTATCTATTAAGGTACTCTATTTTACGCGTGGACAGTCTTATTGTTAGGAAGTTCTTCCTTCTATTGAGTTGAAATATGCCATTCTCCTCAACTTATATCTATTACTCCTAATTCTGTCCTCAAGGGTCAAGCCAAATACATATACACCTTCAACATGCTACTAGTCAAAGGTTCCTCCATAAATCTTAAATTCTCCAGGTGAAACAATCCTATTTCCTTCAAATGATCCTCCTATGTCATGGGTTCCAGTTCTCTTATTCTTTTGGCCACACTTTTCTAAGTACAGTTGGTACATGTCCACCTAGAACTGACACCATCATCCCAGTATGGTGTGACTTTCATCCCCATAGAGCTGGGGATGGGTAATCTCCTTATACATTCTGAACACTATGACCCTCAAATTAAACTTTTGGCTGCCATGGCACAAAGTCAACTCATATCAAACTTACTGTCAGCCAAGATCCTCAATTTCTTTCTCTTGAATTATTATGTGAACCTATCTCCTTATCTTTCAACAAATGATTTTGATCTCACATTCATTGTACTTACTCTGTGTGCCAGTTCAAAATATGTGAATTCAAAGTTATAGACTGCTTTGTATTGTTAGTTGGCTTTTTACTTGTATATATCTTGAAAAATTGGCATAACTTTTTAACACAAATATGCTTGCAATGATGTTATATGGCTTCAAGTCCCAGAATATTATAGTTTCCAGAGAACAAAGGTTCTGACTACACAAAGGACAAAAGAGAGGAATAGAGTGGATATAAGTAGGCTGCAACACATTACCAAAATTAAGCGTTTAAAATAAACATTAGAGAAACCTGTAATGAGTAAATAGATGAAGTGATCACAGAATAAGCAATAAGTCAGAGTAATCCACACATTTCCCTGGCAGTTATGCAAAGCCAAGAAATCTAAAGGAAGGCTCTCAGTGTATCTGGTGGACCCAACATGGTGGGTTTATAATAGGGCATGGATGAGAGTAGCACAGGATGGATTGGTGTAGATGAGTTGCAAACTATGCAATTAGAAAGAGTTCCCAGATTTAAATGATCAAAGATCCACAGAAGTACTCAGTTCAGTCATTTTTCAGCTGTGTCCAACTCTTCCCAATCCTATTTGGGGTTTTCTTGGCAAAGATACTAGAGTGGTTTGCCATTTTCTTCACCATCTGTGTGTATATAGCTTATCTTCTTGTAATAAGGCTACAAACTCTTTAGAAGCAGGGAGTTTCTCTTTCTTTTCTGTAGCATATTAGATAAAAAACCAGTTTTCTAGTGATAATAATAATTATAATAACTAGTATTTATATAGCACCTTAAGACTTGAAAAAGAACTTTATAGATATTATCACTTTATCCTTACAATAATCCTGGGAGGTAAATGCTAGTATTATTACCTTTTTATACATGAGAAAACTTCCACGGAAAGAGGTGAACTGGCTAAGAATTCAGAAGACACGGGTTCTTATCTTAGGACACTTACCAGCTCTCTGGCAATAGATAAATAACTTCCTCTCTCTGAGTCTCCATTTCCTCTTCTTTAAGATGGAAATATTAATGTTTGTTCTACCTAACTCAGAGGGTTGTCATAGAGAACGTGCTTTGTAAACTTTAAAGTGAGATATAAATATGAGATGCTATTATTATAATTCCCAAATGGTCTTGCACATAGTGGCACCTCATTAAATATTTAGTAGCTGATTGAATGATGTTATCCACATGAGGAAGAAGTGCACTTCATATTTCATACAAGTATTGTGGCAAGAACAAAGGGATTTATTCCATAAACCCTGAAAGCTCTCCGTTAGCTCATGAGATTGTGTCTGGATTACAGTGAATGTGGGTAAGGAAGGCAGGGGCTGATGGGACAAACCCTATAAGGGCAGTGTTCAGTCATGTTTGAAGCAATGGGAGTAGCTTAATAAAAAAAATAGTCCATCCAAACTGGAGTAAGAATGATGAATATCAGCAGCAACTCACTTTGATCAAAAACACCCATAGGCCAGGTAAAGGTTTAAAATAATGAGGGCTCTTCCATGAAGTCCCTTGTTCCATAATGCATAGCCATGAAATTTCAGAACTAGAAGGGATCTTAGAAATCAGCTAATCTAACCCACATAAGCAGCAGTGGTAAGAAGAAAGAGCTGCCTTTGACACTTGGCTACATCACTGACTCACTGTGTGAACTTGAATGCAATTCCCCTATTTGGGCTTCAGACTCCTTCTATGTAAAATTAGAGGGTTGAGCTAATTGGCCTGTAAGATCCCTTTCAGTTCTAAAATTAAGGGACAAACTTCTATTTGAAGAGATCTAGTGTAGCAGAGGCTTCCCACCTGAGAGAGAAGTCCAGTCTTATCTGTCAACTTTAGAACTCTAAGTGGCCTTGTGAATCTTATTTTTCAGATCTTGAAAGGAGGGACCTTGCCTATCTAAATGTAATATCTCCTCTCGCACCTAGCATTGTGCTGTGAACATAAAAGGGGCTTAATAATTTTCTTAAAATAAATTAGATAGTTTTGCCTGCATTAAGCTTAAGGTTTGTTTTGTGGTATTTTCTTCATATAGATTTTATTACTGCCTTCGGGGACCAGGAAAAAGCTTAATCTCTCTTCCCCATGACAGACCTTTACATGATTCTAGGCTTCCGGCCCCTAGTCCTATAGCTGGCATGTGAAATGAGCTCCATCTGACAGGAAACAATGAATAAGCAAATGCCACTCTGGTAGGTCTCTGGGTGATAAAGATGGCTTAGTACTTCAATCCAACTTAGCCTCATGGATTCAGCCAGGGATGTTGCTTCTCAGTAAGTCCAATTAGAATCACAGCAGTAAATAAAGGCAGCACCAAGCACTGTGTAATGCGTGGAACAGGTGCCGAATAAATGCTCAATGAATGAACAAATGAATGGTCAAAAAAAAAAGCACATTGACCTCAAGGCAATGATTGGCCCTCAAGCTGAATTAAGGAGCACCAACAGTGCCACACTTGCTTTGCTCCTGTAAGAGTGCCAGGTTCTAATGGTCAGATGATCTAACTTAGTTTAAGTTAACAGGAATATAGAACTAAGAATGAGACAGATGATAGTCCTGCAGTCCGGTGCCCTGATGAGACTACAATGGGAGCTACCATGGTTTCATCAGGAATGAGTCATTACAGACCAATTGCATTTACTTTTTTGATAGGGTTATTAGACTGACAGATCAGAGGCATGTTATGGAGAGAGTTCACCTTTATTTTAGCAGAGCAAATGGCAAAACTTCTCTCGCTATCCTACTGGAGAACATGGAAGAATATAGGTACACAGTGAGTGGTTAATTAGAAACTGGTAAGAATCTTGAACTCAAAGAGTAGTCATTAATTACTCAATGTTAGCCTTGAAGGAGGTCTTGCCAAATGCATTCAGAGAGCTATACTTGGCCATATGATGTTTAACCTTTTTTGAAATCAAAGACTTGGATAAAAGCAAAGATTATGAAAGATGCAGATGACACAAAGGTGGGAGGAATAGGTAACACATGGGATGACAGAAGTAGGATGCAACAATATCTTGGTTGGTTATGAAATTATTAGATCAATACTAATAAAATGAAATGTGGTACAGATTAATATAAAGTTCTACACTTGGGTTCAAAAATTCATCCTAATAGTAGGTAAAAGATGGGGTAGGCATGAAAGTAGTTGGTCAGAAAGAAAAACAGATTTTTGGTGGACCTGCATCATATGAGTCAACAGTTTCATATGTAAACCAAATAAAGTATTCCTACACTATATAAAGAGAGTCATAGACTCTGGAAAAGTGAAATAATATTGATATGATCCTGTGGTAGAACACATTTGGAATATTGTGTTCAGTTCTAGGTACCACATTTTACTAAGAACAGTGATTAGTTGGAAAGTGCCGAGATCAGGCAACCAGGATGGAAAAGAAAACCTTTAAATTCATCTTAATATAAATGATTAGTCTGAGGGGGAAAAAGACTTGGGGAGAGCATTATAACTATGTTCAAGTATTTGGAACAGGTGTTATGTAGTAGAGTGATCAGATCTGCCTTGTATTGGCACAGAGAATGGTGCAAAATTCAGAGAGGATAATTTTAGATCTGATGTAAGGAAGATCTAATCAATTAGAGGTGTTCCAAAGAGGAATAGGTTTCCTCAGAAGGTAGGCAGTAGGCTCCCTCTCATAGGAGATTTTTGAGTAAAAAGAGGATGAATTCTTGTTGGAGGGGTCCCTCCAAGTTGTCTATCACTCCTCTTTTCACCCTCTTTGGCTCGGCCAAGCTGGTCCACTTTCTATTCCTCACACATGGCACTACATCTCCTATGTCTTTTCACTACTCATCCCCCATGCTGGGATTGCACTCTCTTCTCATTGTCACTTCATAGAACCTTTAGCTTCTTTCAAGATTCAACCTAAGCACCACCTTCTGCACACATACTTTCCTGATCTTTAAAGTGCCAGTGGTCTTCCAGAAACATCTCCATCCCAAATGTTCTAATGGATTACTTGTACCTGACTCATGGTAGAGCCTTCCAAACTTGTATCAGACTGATCAGCCAGAATTGTACCCTGACCTCAACATTATGACGTCATCGGTCCTCTTTGAAAACAAAGGACAAATAACACCTATAGATATATTGTTTGGCCTGATGGAATGTGATCTCTTTGATTACAGGGATTTTCTTTTCTTTTTGTTTTTGTATCTACAATGTCTAGCAGAGAGCATGGCACATAGTAGGTGTTTACTAAATGTTCATGGATTGACTTATTTGGACAGAAGTAGGTTTAACTACATGCTCCCTAAAGTCCCTTCCGAATGTGATTCTAAGGTTGTATCCATTACAGTAATTATATTTTAAGAAGGATATTGACAATCTAGAACAAGTCCAGAGAGAAGCAATTGAGAAACCATAGACCATACCACAGAAGACCAAGTAAGTAATATTTTAGCCTGAAGAAAAGAAGTTTAAGTGAAAGAAAGGAGGATGATATATTTTGTTAAGATTGTCATGTGGAACAACAATTGAAATGTTTCCCTCTCCTCTTTTCCCCTCTAAGGCCCTATAGAATAGAGTTAAAAGGAATAGATGGCCCTGCCTTGAGATATGACAGATTTAAGAAAAAAATTAAACTTCAAAACAAGGGAAGTTTTTCAAAAATGAACAGCAACATCATATACTGAGCATCCCAACACAGAATATGCCAAGCCAGAACTGAGTGACTCCATGTCAGGAGGGTTCTAGACTATTGTCCTCTAGAAATTTAAAATATATAAGTTTGCAAGTTATTTGCCTTTTCTTTGAACTCCTGTGCTGTGGCCCTTTATATTTTATTCAAGTATTCCCTGAAATGTATTCAAACTTGGAGATGTGATATCCAGCTTCTGGGCAGTGCTAGAGTATTACTGAACTCAAGAAATCTCAGGAAGTTATGGTCTGGTGGACTGACTACTTAAATATCCTAAATTTAACTTCCCTTAGGAGGAAATTCCCCTGAAAAGGCAGCATGTTGTGGTAGAAAGTCATAAACTGGAACTCAAAGCTCATTTTAATTTGTCCATGACGATTTTGCTAGAGTACAAAGAAAATCAAACAAAATTCCTATTAGAGTCTATGATTAGAATTATAGAACACAAAATCTTATAGGTGAAAGAATTCATGGAATATTGGCACTGGAAGGACCCTTAGCACCCAGAATTTCAGAGGTGGAATGGAGTGTAGAACATAGAATGCCAGAGCTAGAAGGACCCTTAGAAAGCAGAACTTCGAAATGTTAGTGCTGAGTGGAACTTTAGAACATGGAAGGTTGGTTAGACCTGGAAGAGGACCTTTGAGACAATTTAGTACTACCTGTTAGTTTTTCTAGGTGACAAAATGGAGGCCAAAACTTGGTCATTAAATGGCTTGTCCAAGGTTTCATTCCTAATAGTTCCTCTGACACTTGAGATTCTGTGACTGTGACTAGTTTTGGTCCCTATATTTTGGGACTGACACTGATAAGCTGGAGCACATACAGAGAAATCTGACCAAAATGTGAAGAGGATAATCTAGGTCCTCTGAATTTTAAATCTTTATGCTTTCCATTACACCAGGTACCATCTCATTCTGGTCTTTTTTTCTACATTTTGTATTCAAAATTCCCCTACACTTATAAAATCCCCTATTTTATATATCTATATAATGATGAGTGCTTCTGTGGAAGTCCATTGAAACTTCATCCACAGAAAAGCAGAAGATCAATGTTTCTCATTGCTGTTAAATATTAATTCAAGTATTAAATTATTTTGACTCTGCTATGGCTTTCTGAGCTTTTCAATGGCTCCCATCACACATGGAAGACAAATAGCATTCCATTCTCTTTCTTAAGTCCTTTTAGGCGGAGGGGATAATATAAGCCACAGAAAAGGCTGGTTTATTAGAGGGGGTTTTCTTAAATCAAAGAAGTTGTTTCAGATTTAACCAGATAGTGAGCAATCATGAGAACTGTGAAGTGAGGAAGAAATAGAATGCTTAAAAGGCAGGATTTTAAATGTCTTTAGAACCAATATTTTATTCATAGAAAAGCGAGTCTACATTCCAGACCTCCCAAACAAAGCCATTCACAGGCACTCAGCTCAGCTCTCACTATGGTATACAGAGAGTAGAAGGGGATGCTGCCAGGTTTTACAGCCCCACTCAGGCTGATGGACAGCAGGGAAATCACACATCTACCAGAATCTTCAGGTCCTCTGGACAATGGTATTTATTATTAAGCAGCAATTAGGTGCAAGAAGGCATCTGCCACCAGGTTGCAGGTTGGAGTCAGGCTTGGTGGGTTAATACACATTAACATTAAATATGTTAACATTAAATATTGAAACAATGAAAAGAATTAGCTGTGGTATGATAGGGCCATCCCTAAAATAAAGCAGAGCCCATATATTGTGTTATGAATAATATTCCAGAAGGTTAAAAGGATCATGAAATAAATCAATTGTCCCAGGCAGAAAAGGGACATTTGAATTTTTTCTCAGTTCACTTTTTTTGGGGGGGGGTCATCCCTCAGTCCACTGTTGCCATCAGACTCTAGCTGGCCTCTAAGGAGCCCAGAAGTTCCCAGGATTTTTGATCTTCCCAGAGAAGAAAAATAACCTCCATCTCTAGAGCATTTCAGAGTTTACAAATTTGCTTTATGACAACACCCTTGTAAGGTAGTCAGTGAAAGTTATTGTTTCTATTTTAAAAATGGAAGAAATAAAGGAGTAAATACCAGAAGCCAAGATTTAAATAGGGGTCTTCTGACTCCAGAACGAATATTCTTCTCTGGGCTACTTGGATTCTTGCTGCTCCCCTAACCTACAATAGCTTATAACTGTAGAGGGCTCTAAGATTTACAAAGCTCTTGCAACATCACTGAATGTTAGTGTTGTGAGGTACCAACCCCTTCAAATTTCAGGTGAGGAAATTGAGGCTTGGCACATAAAAATGATTTGCCCAAGGTTTCGAGGTTTAATAGTGACAGGCCTTCCACATTCTCACCATACTGTACTCCACTGCTTCTGATTAGAGTGCGTGAACCTGGGGGTAGTTAATACAAATGCTAAAATTCTCATTTCCCAAAAGAAGAAAAGGGAAGCTCAGAGGGTGAAATTGCCTTATTATATAGCTAGGAAGTGCAGAGTACAGAAGGCAAGTTTGTATTGATACCTAAACAGGCATTCTTTATAACATACCATATTATTCCTTCCCAAACCCTTCATCTTTCATTCACATGAGACTGATGTGGCTGGATGGTTCAGAACAGATTTAATTAGCAGCAACAGATGAAAAACTTAAATAAAACACAAAATCAATGAATTACAGCGTTTAAGGCTCTTACTCTGAGATCTTTCTGATACATGTGAAAACATAATATTTCATAGGAAGATTAAATATGAGATCTTGAGATTGATTGTAGAAAAAGAGATTTTAAAGGTTACGGGAAGTTGGTGGGAGAGGAAAAGAATAATCTCTCTACTCAAATATTTGAAGGCCTGGAAGAGGGATCCATTTAGCTCTACTTGGTCCCAGGGGAACCCAGTGATGAAGAAAGTAGGGAAGAAGGAGGAGGATGAATATGATGAAGATAGCTAGCATTTACACAGCTAAGTTTTACAAAGTACTTTATATCTGATTTCTTTTTTGATCCTCATAGCAGCCCTTGGAGGTAGGTGCTATTATTTTCCCCACTTTATAGATAAGGAAACTGAGGCAGACAGAGGTTAAGTAATGTGCCCATGGGTCACATAACTACAAAATGATTGAAGCTAGATTGGGAAGACCCTCTAAACTTCAAGTCTGGTGCTCTACACCACCCCCTAGCATTAGTATGTAAGTTAACATCAGGCTTCTGATAGGTTTGCTAGTGCTGAAATATCTCCTAAAAACAAGCCTTCACCCTTTAGGAAGCATTCTGAAATAAGACTATCTCCCAGGCAGTCTTGGAATGGGCATGATTTAGGATTGAGTCGAGGTTTCCTGGGTTGCTCCAGGCCAACCCTGTATCTTCAAGGTTGAGATGAAATGAAATTGACCTTGAAGATGGAGAAGAGAAAAAAGATTGACAAGAAGGCAGAAATGAACCCTTTTCACTAACTTTATTTAAAAACACTTAATATCCAGGGTCATTTTATATCTAAATTATCCTCATTGCCTTAATATTTATGTAATATAATTATGTAACAAACAAGAGCTACAGAAGCCCCAGATTTCAGCTGGATGTAAGGCAGAAACTCCTTAACAATTAGAGATACATCAAAGTAGAACAGGCACCCCAATGAGCACCCCATTACTGGCGATGTTTAATCAAGGTGGGAAGATACTGTTTACATTGAAGCACAATTGAATCGTTTTGGATTATTTTGTATAGAAGATTATTATTCAAGTTATGGGTTGGATTAGATGCCCTCCACATTTACTTCCAATCAGAGATTCCATTATAACTTGCCTACCATAGCTTCCCAGGGCTAACAGGCCTCATTCTTATCTATATGATATCCAAAGCAAGCCTTGCCATGTGGCCAGCTGGAACGATCCCTCCAGAAGGCCCAGGGTATGGCTTCCTCCTAGAGAAAGTCATTCAATACAAAACAAACATTTTTTTCATTACCTCCTGGATACCTAATATTACCACTGACAATGAGGCCGGGGGTTGGTGAGAGGGATGGGAAATAAACGATAAATTAGTCATAGTCCCAGCTCTCAAAGAAGAGGGAAGACAAGACATGGGCACACATAATTATAACAGCAGATGGGGTAAGATTTTTATGGAATAATTTAATACTTGAAGGAGTAGGATAAAGCTGTCACCATGTTTTGTTCCTCCTTTTGTTTAATAGACTCACCACCTAGCTCTATCAGGAAACACCTCTGAGAAGTGCTTTGGCCACCCACCTGTCTCAGAGGACATGCAAAACACTTTTAATAATTAGCTACTTATAATGCATGGTAGCTTAAGAATTTAAGGTTTACAAGGGCTTTCATATGCATCCCTTCATTTGAGCCTCATGAATTTGAGCTTATAAGACAGACAGAGCATGTATTACTGGCCTGATTTTACAGAAGCATCTGAGGTTCAAAGAAATTACAACCTGGCCATGGTCATACCTAATAAGTGCCAGGGCCAGGATTCAAATTCAAGTTCAGCATTCTTTCTCATCATTATTTTTTTAGCCAGACCTATAATTTCATTAGTTTTGACAGCTCCAAGTGAGGAACTTACTGTCTTGTGGAACTTTCTGGTGCACTGACAGGTTGTGACTTGCCTAGGGACACAAAGACCTTGACCACGTCACATAACATCTTTGCTCCTCGCACAAGAAATGATTATTAAATAACCAATTGCTAATATTGGGGAGATCCAGGATTTTTTTCCCTCCTATTTCCTCATTTGGAGATGGGGTCAAAGCTTAGTTCTCTGAAGGGCAGGGCTGATGATGAGATAAATCTTGGGCCAGACTTACACAACTGGGAAAGCTTAAATCTGATCAAAGGGATAAAGATTCTAGTCTAAGTGAATTCTAGCCCATTGTGTTCTAGTCAGACAGGTCTGAGTAGAGGTGGACCCCTTTGCTCTAGAGGACCCTAGTCTGGGTGGTCTGGGTAGAGAAAATCTCTTTATCTAAGATGGTGAGTGATCAGAGTCAAGTCCCTCAGCCCCTCATTAGAGTAGGTCAACCTCTTATTATCATATTCATTCTCTCATTAATTGTTAACCCAACCGAGTTGATTGCTACCTGTTGGGAATATCCACTCTTTCTTTTTTTGCAGGGGGGAAGGTAGGGCAATTGGGGTTAAGTGACTTGCCCAAGGTCACACAGCTAGTAAATGTGTTAAATGTCTGAGGCCAGATTTGAACTCAGATACTCCTGACTCCAGGGCTGGTGCTCTATTCACTGTGACACCTAGATGCCCCAATATCCACTTTTACAAGAGCATTTAAGCAGCAAGAGGCCCCCATGAGAGGTCTTTGGTTTATGAGAGACAGCCAAATGAAAGTTCTTTTATTAATGATTCACTAGCTATAATAATAAAATGATTAATTACCCAGAAATTATGTCTCTTGGACTTTTTACATGTCACGCTGTTTTCCAATTTTTAAAATGTAGCTCTTTGTTAGTGGTGGAATTTGAACCCGGGTCATCCACACTATGAGAGCAGCTCTCAATTTATGCCACTCTGCTTCTCCATGGTCTCTTCTTTTTCTTCCAGTCGTCCTGATGAATATCTGGTTACTGGATCCAGATGACTCTGGAGGAGAAAGTGAGGCTGGTGACCTCGCACAGCCCTCCCCCACTCAAACCAAAGTCAACTGCAAGTCATGTCATCATTTCCCTGATGCCACGGTCCTCTTCGAAAATGAAGAACAAATGCAACAACCTAGTACTATTCTTTCCGTTACATCTCTAATAATTCAATTCCACAAGTATCTGTACTATGTCAGGAACTATGCCAGCGGCTAGAAATACAAGTACAAAAGGAAAATAGTGCAGCCCTCAACAAGTCTGCATTTGGCTAGATGCAAACAGTATACAAACAGATAAGGACATGCAAAAGACATACAATGAAAATACAAAGTAATTTTTGTTTTTTTGGTTTTTTTACATGACATAGGAGAACACCAACAACTAGAGAGGATCCCTAGAGGCATCTTATAGGCGGCATCCCTTGAGATGTATCTTGATGACCGTTAGGTGTCCCAATAAAGGAGGGAAATCATGGCTTTCCTGTAAGAAACGTACTGTTTTACTGACTTCATGTTTACTAATGTTTCTTGAGCACAGAGGCAGTTATAGTTCAATGAAAAGAGTATTATATTTGGAGTCACTTTAAATCATTTCCCCCTCTAAATCTTGATTTCTTCATCTGCAAAATGGGGATGATAACATTGCTCTGTCTTCTTCTCGGGGTTGTTGAAGCCAATGGAGAGAAAGTGAAATTATTGGTGTAAAAATGTTTTGTAGCCACATTACATACACACACAGATATAATATGCAACATATATTATATGTAATTACATATAAAACATATACGCAATAGTGTGTATATAATAGGATTTGTTTTGTGTATATATGTATGTGTATATATGCATTTACATATTCATATATATATATACACACACATATATACACCCATATACTCAGAACTAACTAAATTAAGATACCCTTCAGAGATTCTAAAGAAATGAAAATGGGAGAGTGGAAAACACTCTGATATTAGAGCCAGAGAACCTCCTGGACCCCTGGCATTGCACTCACCAGCTCAGTGGCCAATCATGTAATGTTTCTGACCTTCATTTTCCCCATATTTACAATGTGAACAATAATATTTACAGATCATACTTCAAAGGATTACAATTTTTAAAAATCCATGGAAATGTGAGATATAAATATTCAGTGGCAGAGATATATGAGGTAAATGAGAGAATATCACTGATGAAAAAATTTTCTTATAGGCTTGCATGTCCGGATTTCTTAGTTATGACAATTTTATTTTTATAAATCGCATAAACTGGTGTCATTCCTGGCCTATATAAATTCACAATAAACCACATTACCCACTACCCCCTATTCCTTCCTTAATAGTCTCTATACAGATGAAATGATCTATAATGTACATTCAGGGAAGCTTTGAAAACAAAAAGAAAACACAAAAAAGGGAAACATACAACATTCTGGGTATGGGAAGGCAGGAATATTCATTGATTTTTAACGAAGGGGTTTTATAGGATGATGGTTGGTTATCCACACATATGGGAGTCTGGGGCATTTCTTGGCACCAGCTGGTAAAGCCAACCCCGTCTTTCCTGCACCTGCCTCCCTAAGTCACCGCCGGCTCACAAGGGCATAATTCTCCCCTAATCCATGTGCCCAATCTTTGTAGCCATTTGGTTTAGACTCTAAACTTTAGAGGAAAGAGCAGATGGTCAATGGTGTTGTTTGTCCTTCATTCTCAAAGAGGACCAGTGGCATTAAGACTGTGATGTCTTGACTTGCAAGTAAGTTGGATTTAAGTGAGGCAGGGCTGTGCAAAGTCATCAGCCTCCCTCTCTCTTCCAGAGTCATCAGAGTCCAAAACAAATTTGGAATCAGAGAACTAGGTTCAAAAGGCTCCAAACTCTCTCATTGCTACTGTTTTGCTGTTACTTTATTGGCATTTTAATGCTGTTGGTTTTTTTTCCCCTCTACTTCATAGACAAGGGGAATTCAACATGTGCTTTAAAAAAAAAAAAGATTTTGCATTCTGTGGTTTGGATGCTGTGACTTTCTGAGGGGAATAATAACATATTTCTGTTCCACTATAATGTTTACAAAATGTTTTCCTCACAATGAACCTGTGAGGGATGTAACATACATATTATTATATCCATTTCATAGGTGAGAGAACTCCTGGAAGTAGAGAGCCTTAGCCAGCATTGCACAGCCAAGAAATGTCAGAAATGGAATAGAACCCTTCTGACTCTAAGTCCAGAACTTGGCCAAATCAAGAAGTTCTTTAAAAACAAGGATCCATGTCCCACAGATGGTTGCCACACCACTCCAAAGAATTTGCTCTCTGTGCTGTGGAGCGTGAGGATGGGAAGAGTGACCACGAAAGCAATTTCTGTGGACCCAGACCTTGGTGTTATAGAAGAAGACCAGCTCTCTGCCAAGAGGCTTTTAAATAAGACTGTCCCCAAGACTGTCTTTCTAGGACTTGATTTTGCAAGCAAACCTCAGCACTGAAAGCCACCAGGAAGCTTAATGCTTTCTAGCTGCTGGGAAAAAAATCAATGCAAGAAAATTAAAAATCAACAAAGCACTCCCATTACCCCCTCCCCAATGAAATGGCCCGTGATTCAGTCAATCCTTGTTAAGAGCTGACTGCAATACATTCTTAATCAGGGATGAGCTCCAGTGACATTTCCTCATATGTTTCTATCACTGACCATAAGGCTCGAAATACCCCATGCACCAGAATTCAGAAAGCAGCATGATTAAAGATGCCATTTACACAGTGTTATACATTCTAAATGCTATAAAATCCCCTTGTGCTTGGCTCTGGTTACTGGTCTGGAGAGAGCTGGATGTGCTCATCAGGGAATATGCTACTATTGTCCAGTTTCATAAAAGAATTCAGAGCCAATATTGGTTAAGTACACTTTAAGGCAGACCCCCTAAATTAAAGAAATCACTTCCAGGTCTCTGGTGAATTTTATGTCCTACAATGAGGTAATTAGGCCTTACCAGTGGCACCTTTTCCTCACTCTCAATTATTTGTTCATTCATTTACTCATTAGCTTTCAAGACAGCAAGTCACCCCAAATCGCTAATGAGATTTTAGACTACGTTCTCCTAAGTCTAATGTCCAGATCCAGGGAGGTAGATAACTGCCCTTCTGTATACTCTGACCATTGTTTAACCCCATCTCCAGTTCAGTGTTTACTTCTGGGGGCTACATTTTGGGGACATTTATGAACTAGAGTGTCAACAGGAGGTGGCAGGGGAACACTGAACAGCATGCTAAGGCTTGAAACTACGACAAAGACAGCAAGTGATTTTTCATTCTGCAGGTAAAGGAACCTCTGAGGGTGTTTAGCCCAGAGAAGAGAAAATGTAGGACAAATATGAACTCTGTGTTCAAATTATAGGAAAGACTTTGTGGATGGGGTATTTGACTTATTCTGCTTGAAGACAGAAGGCTGGGCAAGAAACAATGTGAGGATGCTACAAGGAAGCAGATTCAGGCTAAACACACACAAAAAACACTTGCTTAAAGATATTAGTTGTCCAATGAGAGAATGGGCTGCCTTGATAGGCAGTGAATTTTTCATACCTTAGGGTACTCAACTAGAGAAAGAGTTGACTACTTGTCAAAGACACCATAGAGGGAATTCCTGCTTTCTGGTAAGGTATGGCATAAATGACCTCTGCAACCCCCGCCCTTCACAATAGAGATTTTATGATTCTAAGTATAAGCTGAAACAAAAAAATATATCTATGATTGGATGTTGAAAAAATAATAAATGATTTTTAGCAGAAAAATCTCTACTCATCCAATAAAATCACATAATGCCAATGTCAGAGGGTATTTGCAATCATCTACTCCAATCCTCTTTAGGGACAGGAAACTAAGAGCCAGGGAAGTGGAATTAATTGCCCAAAGTCAAGTGACAATTAATAGCAGAACCAGGATTTGGAACTAAGATTCCCAATTACTAGTACAGTGCACTTTTTTGCTGCATGATATCAACCCAACATTATGAATTCAAATAGTAGGTGTTGAAAAAAAAGAAGTGAACTCAACATGTAATTTAATAAACACCTACAAGAAATATCTGGATATAGTTTGATTTCAATTCAATAAATACTGATTAAGTACTGGCAGTATGTGGAGCACTGTGTTAAGTCCAGGGTGACATAAAAAGTTTAAGTAAGGCAGTCTCTGCCCTCATGGAATTTAAAGCATAATAGGGTAAATAAGAGACAAACACAGGCCACTGTATATAAGGCATAATATTTTATGAAACATAATATTATAAGAAAAATTGTAACATTACATGAAAAATACATCAAAAGGTATAAAGCAAAGTATTATGGGAGGTCTGAACAGGAAGGTCCTTACCGACAGGGAATGCAGGAAAAGCTTCCTAGAGAAGGTGATATTTCAGCTGAGTTTTAAAAGACAGACAAGAATTCACCAAGTGTTATATTGAGGAAAGAAGGACATTTCTGATAAAAGAACAGAATAATCAAAAACTGAGAGAACACCAAAGTAATCTAGCCTGGCTAATTAATAAAAAAATAAAACATGACTGTGAGTTCCATTTAGAACTTAAAGACTTATTCTCGTGACTCTGGGTTCCTACAGATGAGAAGTTCACATTATTTAGCCCATACCCATGCCTACCCCACTACCTACTGGCCATCTCCACACTGAACTGGCCACTGAATGTATGCCATTCTCTTCATTCCACTTTCCTCCTCTAGCTCTAAGATTAGTAAAGAGCATTACCATTCCTGGTTATGACATGTCAATTAATTGCCTTATTACTTTAATCATTATTCCTTCTGATTTCCCCTGTCCCAATCTCCCTGGCCACTACTTCCCCATAAATGTTTTCTTCCCCTATAAGAATGCAAGTTACTTGAAGGCAGGGGTTGTCTGGAGTTATGTTTTTATTCCCAACACTTGGTTCAGTGTCTCACATGAAGCGATTAATAAATGTATTTTTTATTCATTCATTCAAAGAGTATTATGAGTCAAAGTGAGAAAGGGAAGGGATTCTGTCCATGGGGTGGTACCAGATAGTAGAGGGTCTTGAATGCCAGACAAAAAGAGTTTGAAGTTTGTATGCCAGGGATGGAACAATGAGCTGGGAGTCAAGAGACCAAGTCTGAATCGATAGCTTTGTTACTCCATAATCAAATGATGTTTATAGAATTCAGAGCTAGAAGGGACCTTACAGATTGTCTAATAAAAATAATTTTAACAAATCTAAATGTTATATCTCTTTGGTGGTTAAAGACCTAGCGGAGGAAAGTGAGAAGACTTGATCAGAAAGGTAGTAGAAGAACCAGGAGAAAGCAGGATCATGAAAACTTAAGGAAGAGAGAATGGTGTGGAGAGTCAAATGGTCAAGGGTCAAAGGTTACAAAGGAGTCAGGAAGAATGGGGACCAAAAAAAGGCCCTATGTGTTCGCCATTGGGAAACTGAGGTCCAAAGGGGTAACTTCCCCAAGTACACACAGGTAATAAGAATAGCTTGAATTTGAATCCAGAAACTGACTCAATCCTAAGGTTTGTTCCATTTCACCATGCTAGTGGTCACTTCTCTGAACTTCAGTTTCTTCACCTGTACAATTATCCCTGCAAGAGTAAAACTTATAATCTTTGGGAGAAGAATACCCTACACATTAATGCTACGCAAATTACAAAGCAGAGCCTAATAGAACAAAAGCACACGAAAGATGCAGAATGACATTTCAGCTTAAAGGAACAAAAGCCTTTTTAAAGGGCTTTCCCTCAAATTCTGACATCTATGACTGATTCTAATGGCTCTCCCTTTAACCTACTCAGGAAACATATCCTTATTTTTAAGGAAGACAGTTCATTCATCCAAAGATTGTCTGGGGTTGGGGTGAATTGGCCTGCTTCTGGCTCTGCCTGCTCAGCCCCAATTGGGAAACTGAGATTAGGTAGTTCTGCGAGTTTTGCAGAAAAAGCTAAACAAAGCATGAGGAAATTAATTTTGTGAGACAGGTTGCAAAGTAATCTTATAAGAAGCTATAAGGAGGAGATGGGCCTATAATTGCAGCTAAATGAACTCCTAATAGTTTTTTTTCATCTTAGTGTAAAACCAATCCATTACCCAATAAAAGAAGAAGGTAGACACAGTCACTAGAGCAGGCCATTAGGAGTTCCACAAAAAGTAATGTTCAATATTATTCTCTATAAGCAATATTGTCCAACCACAGACTTCCTCGTTAACTGGCTTATTCAGAGCCTGTGAATATCATACAAGTCACCTTATCAAAAAGTTGACTGTGTCATTCTGACTCTCTCCCTCCCACTGCTCAGAGAACCTAAATAAAATGTTCCAGCCTTATCTCTCTAGTACAGAAAAATTTGACTCCCAAGTGTCCTGCCAAAGAAACACAGAATATGAGAGGTGAGATATGCCTTGAACATAGAACATGCTTGATCTGCAATGAGGCTTAGAACATGAACATAGAACATAGAATAGAATGTCAGAGCTAGAACTAGAACCTCAGAGAAAGCCAAGTCTAGGGGTTCTTAGCTATTGGTGAATTCCTCCAAGAACCTCCATTTTGTGAAGGATCTCAGGAAGACCTGCCTTAATTTCTCTCCTGTTCCTGTTCCTGATTTTCTGGATTTAAAAATCAGGTCAAAACTGAGTACCTTCATTTCCTCTGCTCTCTTCCCCTTTCATCTTTTCAGCTCCCTTTTGCATGATGGCTTCCCTAATTCCAACCCAAGCTCCTTAAAGGCAGAGAATGTCTTTCTTTTTGCTTGTATTTGTATCACCAACATTTAGCACACTGCCTGGCTATATAGTCAGCACTTATACTTGTTTCCTTTCTTGTTTCTTTCCTTCCATGGATCCCTTTGCGGTCTAGTGAAACCCATGAACCTTTTCTCAAAATAATGTTTTTAAATGCATAAAATACCTAGGATCACAAAGGAAACCAATTATACTGAAAGACAATTATCACAATTTATTTTCCTAAGTTCATGGACCCTAGGTTAAATACCCATCAACTAGTCTAATCCCCTTATTTTACTGAGGAGGAAACTAATATCCAGAGAGCAAATCGGCAATCCAAGGTCTCATGAGTAGTTGGCAGCAAAGCAAAGACTAGTTACTGACTCCATGCTGAGTATGTTGTACATAGGATTCATCCATGGGAAGAGGTCAATGATACTTGTCCTTCCCTCAAAAGACACCTATAATGCTAAAGACCAGTGATGCTAGCCTAGGACATGGAAGAGATGGAGGAGGAGGTAATTTTTAAACTGGCACTTGGCCAACACCCACAGTTTCATTGTCAAGATAAGACTTGATCTTTTCTGCAGTGCAAGTAAGTCCCAGATCATCCTTTCACACCTCTTTAGAAGTAGGATGTTGATGTCTGGCTCTCTGGATGTGAAAAAAATTCCAACATATTTTCTACTCTCAAGGCTGCCAAGAAAATTGCAGAGAAGCATATGTTGCCCTGTTAGTTCAGATAACAAAATTCTACCCTTTTGTTTGCCATCACTAATAATTAATTCATTCTCTAAACACACAGCAGTGAGGTAGGTAGGCAGAGTAGGCAACTGTGATTGAAGGGGATTTCTCTGAAGACCGATCTCTTCATGTAAGCCAATAGAGCCATTGTTCTTCATTGGTCAAGCTCATCAGGCTGAGTCAGGCTGAGTCAAATATGACAAAGCCCTGTTGTTGCACCCTAAGTGTTCCCAGGATTGGCAAGTATGGTAAAATATCCGTAGTCACTAGACATATGTGTTTGAAGTTAATATATGAGAGAAAAAAAGGAGGAAAAAGTAAAAACTCTACTTCCTCAAATGGGGACAACTATAAAAATCACCATAGATTGGGGAAGTGATATCTTGTTTTTTATTGTTAAGCTACTGTTTCACGTAAGTATAGTTATTCATTTGGTGGCATCTTTTAACAAACATTTACCAAGTACCTATAATGGATAGGGACCAGGCTAGAGTCTAAGGGCAATAAAAAAACTAGACATGATTACCCCACTCCCTAATGGAGTTTATAGAATAGAAGCAAGGCTAACATGCATGCAATTAACTATAAACTAAGCTAAACTGCACCAGGGATCTCAGTGACCTTAAGTAAGATTTGTCACTTCTCCGGGCTTTGGTTTCCTCCTCTGCTAATTAAAGGTTTGGACAAGGTGATTTTTAGACTGCCTTCCAGCTCTAATGATCCATGACTATAACTCCTATGAGGACAAGAACTGTCATATTGACATGGAGAACAGTGTGGAGAAGAGGGAAGAGAGAGGTGTTGCTCAGGTAGAAGCCTGAAGGAGCCTAAGTAGAGATGAGGCAAAGGAAATAGAAATGGGACTCTAAGGTTCTGAGTCAGTGTCTGGGAAGAGGGTGTTGTTACCAGTAGAAGTCAGAAGGAAGAACAGGCTTGGGAGAATGATGAAGGGTTCATTTCTTAAATACTGAAAAGGGGAGTCCCAAACTCTCTCTGTTCTAGTCCCTTCCACCTATTGATGGCTGATTATTTTCAATTTTCCCTTTTTACAGCTCCTTTGCACATAGTTGTTATCTCCCTCATATGACTGGGAGCTCCTTGAAAACAGAGATTTTTGGGGGGCAGGGCATTTCTTTGTACTCTCCCAAAAAGAACTTAGCACAGTGTCACATAGTTAATTGGTAGGCACTTAAGAAATGTATATTAACTGACTGATATTGTAAAATAAAAGTGGGAGGTGAGGCCACTTGTTGAGGGTGAAAAGTATAGCATTCTGGGACATATACTCAGGAAGAACTGGTTCAAATCCACCCTCTGACAATTATTAGCCTTGTTTTGGCATTGGAAAGTCATTTAACATCTCTGAGCCTCTGTTTCCACATCAGAAATATACAGTTAATTATACCTGGAGCACTTACCTCATAGGTTTATTCTGAGCTCAAAGGACATAAGGTACATAAATTCTGTTACAAAACTTTAGATCCCAACATAAATGTCAGTCATTAAGGTTGGCTACCTGAGAAGAATAGAAAATGCCAGGCTGGCTAAAGTTCACCTTCTATAAACCCCAGGATTCTCTGAGCCAGCCTCTCTTAGGCACTATGTTCTCGAGTCAGATGGGAAGCTCTATACTAAATCACTGAGTTCACAGTTATAATGGAGCATTTTCCTGATGGTTCCTCCTGGGAACCATCAGTTTTTGAAATTTCTATAATTAGATAACTGAAGTTCTTAATGGAACTTGAACCATGATCCATCCAACCCAACATCTGCTCTCTGACAGATGCCTCAGGAATTCATGGGCATGGCTGTGCTTTACTAAAGAAGCACCTGATATGTGGGGAGAATATCACAATGCACTCTGCAATCTTAACTAGATCAATGTTATTGATCCTCTTACCAGACCCAGTGAAATGAGACTGGACCCTAAACAAGAGGGATGGGGCTGGGGTGGAGAGAGATAAAGGAAGAAGATACATACTTTTCAAACAAAAATCTAATTTCCTTTCTTCAAAGAAGCCTTCCCTATGACCCACTCTCCAAACCCACCCATAACCCAATAGCTGAAATGGATCTTGCCCAACCATGATCTCTCCTTGAATTACAGGATCATAAGATGCCAAGTTAGAAAGTACCTTGGTTCTTTCTTTAGACCCCTCCAGTAAATCTGGTATCACTGGAGTTATTAAAGGGGAAACTACAAAATGACTTATTAGGTTGCTATAGTTCATGGATCGGATATGCATGAGATGACTGCTGATTTTCCTCCTAATTGAGACTCCATGACAGACTCTCAGGAAAATTCAAGGGAAGCCAGTAAAACACAAAGCATGTGGGTGAAATGGAGAAATTACTTATTTCCCAAGGCAGAAGGGATCTAGTGATAGATAAACCTTCATTTGTTGAATTGAAATAAATTTGTGGAATGATATTATAGGAAGAACTTTGGGCAGCACTGAAGAGTGGTTAAACTCTTCATGAAAGTAATGGGACATTCTGTGTTGTAAGGAATGACGAATATGATGGATGCAGAGAAGCATAGAAAATCCAAATGAACTGATGAAGAGTAAAATAAGCAGAGCAAAGAAATATATATATACACCCACACACATACACTCATACACACACAGAGACTGGGATAATTTAAATAAAAAGAATCACATACAAGAAAATCAAAAACGAATGTCAAAACTACAAATAATAAGTACAGTTCAAAAGAAGAAAGATGAGAAGACATCCCCACACCTTTCCTGAGGTGGGAGATACATTGCATATATTTCCAGATATTTTGATGTATTAATTAGTTATGCTGACTTTTTTCTCCCTCTTCTTTTGCTTTTTTCTGTCTTTAAAATTCTTGTTTGTTATATGAGATGGTTCTCTGGGGGGAGGTGTGAGGAAGGTACTAGGGAAAATTATGATGATGCAAAAAAAGACATTAATAAAAGCTTATTTTTAATTAAAAGAACATTGTGCAGAAGCCTGGGGATCTGCATTAAATTACTGCTCTATCATCAAGTAGTTGTATGATATTGAACAATTAACTTGAACTATCTGGGCCTCAATTTCCTCCTCTATAAAATAGGGGGGGTAGGAATAGATGAGTTCTGGAATTACAGCTCTTAACAATCTACATTAGTATCCTTTAAAGAGAAAGTTCCAAATATGGATTGTCAAAGGTCAGATAGGGCTTGGGATTTCTGAATTTTGGTAACTTCTCTGGACCTCACTTTACTCTTCTTCCCATGCACTGGATGAGCTACAAGAACTAAGGTCTAATTGTGATCGAGGTGTGGATTAATTGTCCAGTCTTTCAATCTGACTACTCTCAAGGACACAAACTCACTGCAATATGGTGACTCTAAAAGACTGGTGCAAAAGTCAGTCACATTACTTCACAGTCATATGTCATGCTGCTAATGAGTAACATCACGCTGTCTCACAGAAATGCCTTTTCTTTTTTCCTAATTTACTTTTTTATTATTTAATATATTTAGTTTTCAACATTGATTTACACAAGATTTTGAGTTACAAATTTTCTCCCCATTTCTACCCTGCCCCCACCCCAAGATGGCATATATTCTGATTGTCCCTTTCCCCAGTCTGCTCTCCCTTCTGTAACCCCACTCTATGCCCCACCCCACCACATCATGTTTCTTCTTACTTTCTTGCAGGGCAATATAGATTTCTATACCCCATTGCCTGTATATCTTATTTCCCAGTTGCACGTAAAAACAATTTTTTTAACATTTGTTTTTAGAACTTTGAGTTCCAAATCCTCTCCCTTCTTCCCTCCCCACTTACCCTCCTTGAGAAAGCAAGCAATTCAACATAGGCCACACATATATCATTATGCAAAACACTTCTATAATAGTCATGTGGTGAAAGACTAACTATATTTCCCTCCATCCCATCCTGTCCCCCTTTATTTGATTTTCTCCTTTGACCCTGTCTATTTTTGAAAGTGTTTGCTTTTGACTACATCCTCTCCAAATCTGCCCTCTCTTCTATTATCCCCACCTTATCCCCTTCTCCCCTACTTTCCTGTAGGGTAAGATACCCAATTGAGTGTGTATGTTATTCCCTCCTTAAGTCAAATCCGGTGAGAGCAAGATTCACTCATTCCTTTTCACCTGCCCCCTCTTCCTTTCCGTTATAACTGCTTTTTCTTGCCACTTTATGTGAGATAATTTATCACATTCTATCTCCCCCTTTCACATTCTCCAATTGTAACCAGAATTGTCTTTGTTTTCTTTGAGTGACTCAATTTATCTCAGTGAGCTTTACTAGGTGCTAAGCCCCAGGCCCAAACCCCATTAGGTGTTAATGTAATCCATGTGGATGTGAACATCCCAGGGTCCTAAGGGCAGGGGCCAACTCAAGAACCAATCACCAGAGCCTGAGCTTGTATTATCCTGATTGTGTTTCCACAATACTCAAACTGTTTCTTTCTGGCTGCTTGCAATATTTTCTCCTTGACTTGGGAATTCTAGAAGGCTACAATATTCCTAGGTGTTTTCTTTTTGGTATCTTTTTCAAGAGGTGATTGGTGGATTCTTTTAATTTCTATTTTGCCCTCTGGTTCTAGAATATCAGGGCAGGTTTATTTGATAATTTCTTGAAAGATGACGTCTAGGCTCTTTTTTTGATCATGGTTTTCAGGTAGTCCAATAATTTTTAAATTATCTCTCCTGGATCTATTTTCCAGGTCAGTGGTTTTTCCAATGAGATATTTCACATTGTCTTCCATTTTTTTCTTTTGGTTCTGTTTTATAATATCTTGATTTCTAATAAAGTAACTAGCTTCCACTTGCTCCATTCTAATATTTAAGGCAGGATTTTCTTCAGTGGTCTTTTGGACCTCCTTTTCCATTTGGCTAATTCTGCCTTTCAAGGCATTCTTCTCCTTATTGGCTTTTTGGAGCTCTTTTACCATTTGAGTTAGTCTATTTTTTAAGGTGTTATTTTCTTCAGTATTTTTTAGGTCTCCTTTAGCAAGTCGTTTACTTGTTTTTCATGATTTTCTTGCATTACTCTCATTTCTCTTCCCAATTTTTCCTCTACTTCTCTTATTTAATTTTCCAAATCCCTTTTGAGCTCTTCCATGGCCTAAGACCAATTCATATTTTTCTTGGAGGCTTTTGATGTAGGCTCTTTGACTTTGTTGACTTCTTCTGGCAGTATGTTTTGATCTTCTTTGTCACCAAAAAAAGATTCTAAAGTCTGAGTCCTTTTACGCTGCTTGCTCATTTTACTAGCCAATTATTTGACTTTTGACCTTTTGTAGAGTGCTTTGTCCTAAGCTTCAGGGGTTTTGCACTGCTGTTTTCAGAGCTACTTCTATTCTGAGGTGGCATGATGCTCTTCTCCTGGCCTGTGCTATGGTCTGTGAGTGCAAGCAGTCCTTTCTGCCATGTAACTACCAGGAGGACGCCCTCTCCACAGTCACCTCAAGCTCTGTCACACCAGTGCTCCTATTCCCCCAAGAACTGCCACCAAGGACCACAACCCAGATCCAAGCAGGGCAAAGCAAGAGAACCCTGCCTCTGACCCAGCAAAGCACTCCCTGCATTCCTTCTCTCATCTGCCATTTGATTCTTCCCACTGTGTGGGCCAGGGGCTCCAGAAGCAGCTGCTGCTGGAGTTCTGGAAGTAGCCCTGGAAGTAGCCACTGCTACTGTTCCTGCTGCTCCCGTCTGCCACCCCTGGGGGCTGGCACTGGACTGCACAGTTCTCTCACCTGGATCAAGCAGTTTTCCCACTGACCTGCTCTGTTGTCTTTGGTATTTGTGGGTTGAGAAGTCTGGTAACTGTCACAGCTCAGTGATTCATGGCCCTGAGGCCTGCTCTGTGTGGTCTGCTCCAGCTGGTCTGTCCTGGAATGGCCAACATTGGGCTGTGCTCCACTCCCAGCACAGTGTGACAAGACCCTTCCCAGCGACCATTCAGGCCATCTTGGGCTGGAGACAAGTTTCCCTCTGTTATTTCATGGTTTCTATAGTTTTAGAATTTTTTAGAGTCATTTTTACAGGACTTTGGAGGGATTTGGAGGACAGCTTAAGGATGTCCCTGTTTTCAAGCTGCCATCTTGGCTCTGCCCCCCTGCCCCGAAATTCCTTTTCTAATAAAAATGCATGGAAATTCCTAGGAAACATGGATATTTATCACAATTGAGAAGGCTGCTGTATGGTGAAGTCCATTCTATTCTTCCACATTGGAAACATGTGATTAGCACTGACAATTATATGCAATCAAAAAAAATCAATCAGTAAACATTTATTAAGCCTACTGAGGCAGCTAGATGGCTCAGTGGATAGAGTGCTGGGCCTACAGTCAGGAAAACCTAAGTTCCAATCTGGCCTCAGATACTCACTAGTTGTGTGACCCTGGGAAAGTCACTTAACCACTTACTCTACTAGAGAAGGAAACAACAAACCACTCCAGTATCTTTGTCAAGAAAACCCATATGCAATCATGAGGAGTTGGGCACAACTGAATGACTGACTAATACCAACAGCAAAAAAGCAATAACAAATATGCCCCATACTGTGCTCCATTCTGGGGATAGAGAGAAAAAAAATGAAAAAGATTCTACTCTTGACCAGGCTTCATTCTACTTGGGAATTAACATGTTCCTAAGTATGTAAATGATATATACAAAACAGATGTAAGAAAAATATTTGGGGGGACACTAGAAGCTGGGATGATCAGGAAAGACTTCATGTAGTAACAAGTGAAACAAGAGAGGAAGGAAGGAAGGAAGAATTAAGCACATATCATGTGGTAAGTGCTTCAGGAATATCATCTCATTTGACTTAAAGCCCTGGGATCACAAAGTAGAGACCTCTAAAGCATTTCAAGGATTCAGGAAACACAGAGACTAGTGTGGTTATTTTAAGCTCAATAGATCTAGAATCATGTTTCTGGATGTGGACCCTGGCTTTGCTTTTCTAGCCATGTGACCCTGAACAAGTCCCCTAAGCTCTGTGAACCCAAATTTCCTTATCTATATAAATGGGTGTGCCAAGGAGTACAACTCTGCCCTTTCCATCACCCAGATCCCAAAATGCAGACATCTGTGCCAGGACAAACCAACAGTGGCCCCCTTTCTTTTTTCTTGATATTTCAGGAAATACACCTGGGTATTTTTTTAAACCCAGTTTAATGGACCTGAAAACAAAGTAGGGGAAAGAAGAAGAATCCAAGAAAGAACAATGGCAGAAGTCTGGTGACTGGGGTTCTAGTTATTGATCTACCATTAATTGGCTGTGTGACATCTGGCAAATAATTTAACCTCTCTGAAGCTCTTTCTTCCCCTGTAAATTGTGAGGGTAGGATTAGGTGAACTCTAGAGTTCTTTCTAGATCCAGACATTCACTGTCCTTCCCCTGAATGCCTGAACTCAGTGACAGGTACAGATGGGAGTGGGTTGTTGAAGGAAAAATAAAGTAAATAATAATGAATCACAATGAGGCTTTGGAGGTTTGGAGATAGGAGTTGATTTGAAGTACTGCCCGATAGAAGTGTTAAAAAGTGCTTGGGATATCTCCTGCAAGAGAGAACAGCTATGATAGTAATCATGTAAGAGGAAAAAAGGCTTAAAAATGAAGGATTTTTTAAAATTTCATATGAGGTAAAAATGTACACAGCAGAAAAAAAAAGAAAACTCACAATGAAGCAAAGAAAAGATGGACAGTTCTCAACAAAATATGTATTATTTATCGTACAGGCTTTCTTGAAATGAAAATTTATTGTTATATATTTTGAATCCTCTCTTATGTTCTGCTATGCACATGACATGTTTTTCTTCCTTTCTTTTTGTCTTTTTTGGAGGCGGGAAGGAAAGGCAATAGGGGTTAAGTGACTTGCCCAAGGTCACACAGCTTTTACATGTGTCAACTGTCTGAGGATGGATTTGAACTCAGGTCCTCCTGACTCCAGGGCTGGTGCTCTACTCATTGCACAACCTAGCTGCCTCCCCCACTTTTTTTTCTTACTTTGTATTTAAGTTTCAATATTTAAGTTCATTGTATGTTTTGTTTCTTTTCTCTATTCTGTATTTGTGTCTGGCCCTTAAGGCTAAAATAAAATTGGAAAAAAAATTTCACATGAAGCAGTTGCTATAGAGCTGGTTCCCTAGGGAAAGTAATGAGTGTCATCCGGTGGAGGATGATAAAAATGACAAAACTATGAAGGGCAAAAATTAAACGGTCACATATTTGCTCCCGAGGAAAGTGACCAGTTGGTAGCTAAGGAGAAGAGCAAGACTAGGAGCTCAGGAAACTTACAGACAATAGGGTTCTGAAGGCAGTGCATAGGGCCATTATCAGAGGGATCACTACCTTCTGGGAAACAAAAGAAAGTTACACTCTTATTAGGGAGGACAGCAAGAGGGAACAGCAACCAATAATAGGTGCTGAGAGGGAGTGGTATGAAAAATCATCCAGAAACAAGCAGTGCTACATAGACCTAGAACATTGGAAAGAAGTATAAATGTGAAAGTACAAAATCCAAAAGAGCCTTGATGAAAGATTTTTACCAGATTTCATGAACTTGATAAATTTGCCACAAAATAGCCCTAAACCTGAAATATATTATCACTATATTAGATCACTGGTTCACTCTATAGACAAAAACCAGGGTAGAGGCTGGACCTGTCACTTCACTGAGACAGAGGAATCATGGGTGATTCTCCCATTACCAATGTAGATCCACAACTTCTCCAAATCTTATAGCCTTGGGCAATTGCCTAGATGCAGGGGCATTGTTCTGTGAATTTTGGATTCAGTCAAAGGGCCACACTTGGGGACCTAGAGGCTAGAGTTTCCCCACCCTTGCCTAGAGAACAGACTAGGGTTTCTCAGCCAAGATGCATCAGAAATGGAAAATAAACCTAGGTCTTCCTGACTTTGAGGGAAACTACTCAATCCCTATGCCACACTGCTTTTCCTAAAGAAAAGTTTTCATTTTATTAGATCTTCTGGACTCTGGTAGAGGAACAAATAGGAGAGGGGTGAATCATTCAGAAACACAAGCCAATCCTCAGATTTCATCCTTCCTAGAAGCTCAACCCACATAAGTGCTATAAATCTTGGAATATACTGATCTCTGCAAGGAAAGTTGCTCACTGGGATATATTTGCATTCTATGGGCTCAGATGCAAATCCTATCTGTCACCACTAGCTTATAAATAAAACTGTTTAAGTCTTGAGCCTTATGAGTCTCTGCTTTAAGGGTATCTGGTTAAGACTATATGGGGACAGATGGTCTTGGTACCTTCCTTAAAATGGAGGTTCTTGGGCAAATTGACCAATCAAAGGGAGGGGATGCAGGGACAGAACGTATTTCCAATGTGAGAAAGCTACGGATAAAGTGGACTTCCAGAGGTATGTAAGTACTTTAGGAGGTTTAAAGTATTTAAGTACTTCGGGGGTGAGGAGGCTGCTTCAGAGTGGTTAAGAAAGGCCTGAGAATCAGGAATGAAACTTGGAGAGGAATGAAGGCAGCTAAGTCTATTCATGGTCACACAGCAGTATTTGCCTTAAGTCTTGGACCTAGAACATAAACCCTATTAGGAAAGTTTCTTCCTTATTCATAGAATTCCAGAACTTCAGAGACTGAAGGACTTAGAGAATATTTAGTCAAACCTATACATGAATATGAATTCCTTCTCAATGTTCCAGACAAGGGACTTCTAGTGATGAGCAACTTACAGCCTATCAAGGCATCTATTCCACTGTTGAATAGTCCTGATTGCTAAGAAGTTGTTTTTGTTCACTAAGCCAAAATATACCTATCTCCAAAACCTAGCATGGTGAAATATTCAGTCATCATGCACTTAAACCCCTTTCTATTTTTACCCCTCTCAGAACAAATTTCTCTCTTTTTTAAGCAACATTTTCATAAGATAGATTATTTTTCTTCAAGGTAGTAGGCAAAATGTATCACTAAGGTCCACAAGTGAACCTGCTATGTTTGCATCATATGGGAAATTCACAGACCCCTTTAAAAAAAAAGCTCTTCTGAGAGCGACTAGGAGATTCTTCCAAGTAATCAAAGGCCTACTGATGACACAAATTTCATGTTGGGTCAGAAGAAAACAATGTAGAAAGTGAACTTTAAAAATCACTTAGGCTCCGTGAGTTAAATGTCAAGGAAATTACCAGATTTTGTAATAGAGGGGGAACTGTCTGTTAAGATTTCAATACACTCTGCCTTCATCCTCTGGGATGTGAATGGGAAATGACTTCACATTGAAAGACTAATATAAAACAAGTCATGGCAGTCTGTAGTTCACTCACTAAGTCTTTATATTTCCATGGCCTGATAACTTATCCCAGCCCAAGCCCGCTGCTAACTGCTGAATGCTCATTGCGGGGGACATTAAGGGGAAAGGATAGGGAAGGGAAATCTGAAAGCGATTATGCCATCATTTCAATGCAAAGATGAAGACACTGCTAGGAAATGAAGCATTTCCAGTACCCCAGAAAGCTATTGCTTTACCAAGCCAGAGAGATAGTCCCTGGGGGGAACTCAATATATCCTGGAAATCTCAGAGAATTCCATAAGCCACTTGGTGAGAGTGGTAAGGACGTCTCCTCAAATTTCCGCTGAGCATTGTTTAACTCACAAACCATTGCATGTTGTTAGTGTGAACCTTAGAACCTGGAATCTAAAAGGTCATAGATGGAAGGGTACTTCACACAAAGAATACCAGAGGTAGAAAGTATATAGAAACATAAAAAAAGGAATGAAAGAACTAGGAAGGATGAACATAGAATATGCCCTCTCTCTCTCCCTCTCTCCCTCCCTCCCTCCCTCCCTCCCTCCCTCTCTTTCTCTCTCTCTCTCTCTCATGTGTGTGTGTGAGAGAGAAAGAGAGAGCGAGAGAGACAGACAGAGACAGAGAGACAGAGAGATGAAATGGATAGAAGAACTTAAAGAAACTTCTGAGCATGGAAGAGAGATTGGTAAACATTGAGGGGAACTTATCACACAGAATGTCAAAGCTGGAAGAGACCCTAAAATATAGAATATACAATCTTTTCTGTAGGGATGGAACGGATCTGATTTGGGGGAACATTAATCAAATCTCTCCTCAAAACATCATCTCCAGCTAGTTCTGAACCTCTGTGTCCCATGGGACCATCCACTAAGACATCAGCCCATAATTTGTGTGGGTACTGGGCCATTCACACTGCCACTAAGCACACTTCCAATACCACATCTTTTATCACCTCCCTCCAGCCATGTTTTCTTCATATTGTTCTTGGTCTTTCACTGGTAACAATAATTAAACTAGTTCTAATATAGCTAGTGAGAATGGTGAGACATTCTACTGCCCCATGGCTCCTTGGGAAAGCTGAGATCAAAATTGACTTTCTTGGAATATATGTTGTATTTCTCAACAACAATGTAAGTTGACAGGGGCTATCTCACTTTCATCTTTGTATTCCTAGTGCCCAGTGCTGGTACTAAGTATAAGGGGACCCAAAAATCTTAGTGCAGCTTTAAATTTAAATAGTTTAACAGTTTAAAAGTGCACTGAGACTTTGGGAACAATTATAGTATGTGCTTAAAAAATGTTTATTATAACAAAACAATCAAAAGTGACAACTGCAAAATTAAATGATTAATTGTGCCCCCAAAGAATAAAAATGAGAAACCACCTCTAGCCACCTCTTTGGATGAAATGATTGGTTTAGGGGGCAGAGCCAAGATGGCAGCTGGAAAGCAGGGACTTGCCTAAAGCTCTCTCCCAGGACCCTCCAAACACCTATAAAAACTGGCTCTGAACATATTCTAGAACTGCAGAACCCACGAAATAGCAGAGGGAAGCAGGGCTCCAGCCCAGGACAGTCTGGATGGTCTCTGGGTAAGGTCTATTGCATGGAGCTGGGAGCAGAGCAGAGCCCAGCATGGGCCTCGCTAGGACCAACCAGACACGGGAGCTAGGCAGAACAGGTCCTAGCACCTTGAATCTGTGAGCTGTGGCAGTTACCAGACTTCTTGACCCACAAATACCAAAGACAACAGAGAAGGCTAGTTGGAAAAACTGCGGGGACAGAGTGAAATGAGCTAGAGGTTCGGGCACTGCCCCAGGGGCAGCAGAGGTGGTGCAGCTCAGAGGCTGCTTCCAGAACTAGAGCTGCAGTTGCTTCTGGACCCAGGCCCACCTGCTGGTAGGAATTAAGTGGCACATCAGAGTGGGAGTGCAGAGCCTGCTTAGATCTGAGTTGTGGTCGGGGTTGGCGGTTCTTGGGGGAGGAGTAGTACTGGTGTGGCAGAGCTTGCTGTGTAGAAATAGCTCTGAAAACAACAGGGCAGCCCCTCAAGCTTGGGTCAAAGTACTCTCTACAAGCAGTCATACACTGACAAAAAACTCGAGGGTCAAGTAGTTGGCTGGGAACATGAACAGGCAGCAAAAATGGACTCAGATTCAGACTCAGACTTTGGAATCTTTCTTTGGTGACAAAGAAGACCAAAACATACAGCCAGAAGAAGTCAACAAAGTCAAAGAGCCTACATCAAAAGCCTCCAAGAAAAACATGAACTGGTCTCAGGCCATGGAAGAGCTCAAAAAGGATTTGGAAAAGCAAGTTAGAGAAACAGAGGAAAAATTGGAAAGAGAAATGAGAGTGATGTGAGAAAACCATGAAAAATAAGTCAGTGACTTGCTACAGGAGACCCACAAATACTGAAGAAAATAACACCTTAAAGATAGACTAACTTAAATAGCAAAAGAGCTCCAAAAAGCCAATAAGGAGAACAATGCCTTGAAAGGCAAAATTAGCCAAATGAAAAAACAGGTGCAAAAGATCACTGAAGAAAATACTACCTTAAAAATTAGATTGGAGCAAGTGGAAGCTAGTGACTTGATGAGAAATCAAGATATTATAAAACAGAAACAAAGGAATTTAAAAAATGGAAGACAATGTGAAATATCTCATTGGAAAAACCACTGACCTGGAAAATAGATCCAGGAGAGATAATTTAAAAATTATTGGACTGCCTGAAAACCATGATCAGAAAAAGAGCCTAGATATCATCTTTCAGGAAATTATCAAGTAAACCTTCCCTGATATTCTAGAACCATTAGGCAAAACAGAAATGAAAAGAATCCACCAATCACCTCTTGAAAAAGATACCAAAAAGAAAACACCAAGGAATACTGTAGCCAAATTCTAGAATTCCCAAGTCAAGGAGAAAATATTGCAAGCAGCCAGAAAGAAACAATTTGAGTATTGTGGAAACATAGTCAGGATAACACAAGATCTAGCAGCTTCTACATTAAGGGATCGAAGGGCTTGGAATATGATATTCCAGAGGTCAATGGAGCTGGGATTAAAACCAAGAATCACCTACCCAGCAAAACTGAGTATCATGCTCCAAGGCAAAATATGGATTTTCAATAAAATAGAGGACTTTCAAGCTTTCTCAGTGAAAAGACCAGAGCTGAATAGAAAATTTGACTTTCAAACACAAGAATCAAGAGAAGCCTGAAAAAGTAAACAAAAAAGAGAAATCACAAGGGACTTACTAAAGTTGAACTATTTTGTTTACATTCCTACATGGAAAGATGATGTGTATATTTCATGAGACCTCAGTATTAGGGTAGCTGAAGGGAATATACATACATACATACGTACATACATACATACATATATGTGTCTGTGTGTGTGTATGTATATATATATATATATATATATATATATGAAAGATAGCACAGCATAAACTGGTCATGGAATCCAGAAAGATTAGTTTCAGGTCCTGCCTTTGACATAAACTTTCTGTGCAATCATAGGCATTATATTTAACCTCTTAGAGTCCCAGACAACTATGTAAGGTTCTAAATTTTAAGTGAGTTAATGATTAAGGGAGTTTCTATACTAGGAGGTCATGAAAGCTGACAAAATTACAGATTTGGATCAGAAAAATAACATCACCCATGCACATTTTCCTGGCTTTTCCAGTTTACAAAGTTCTTTCTTCATAACATTCCCATTATGTAGAAAGTACAGGTATAATGACCCCCATTTCACACAAGTACAAATGATTTGTCCAAAGTTACACAGTTATTAAATAGGTGCACCAGGAATTAACCAGTCTCCAAGTCCGGAATTGTTTCCTCAATTCCTTGTCACTTGGAACTGCTGCAGAAAATGGAAATGAATTCAATCCAATTAATTTCAGTTCAAGTCTAATAATTAATACAATTACGGATTTAGAGCTAGTAAGTGACCTAAGAAATCATTCATTTCAACCCGTCCCCCTTCTCTTACAGATGAAAAAACTGAGGACTAGAAAAAGGAGACTTAAGTAACTTTAATCAACTAAATTTAGTTAAACAACTATTTATTAAGTACCTACTATGTAAGGCTCTGCGTTGAGTGCTAGGGATGCACACGTATAGAAATGATAAGGCATTTATCTTCAAGAAGCTCCCCATTTTGCAGGAGAATAAGGCATGTATCCAAATAACTAAAACATAAGCTAGAACCAGAAGAATTTAAAGAAAAAAGATCAAAAATATCTGAAGGATGCCTCCTTCACCCAGGATGATTTTGGGAAAGATAGGAGTTATACAAACTTAGAGTTTCTCCTACTACCTTTCAGTTCTGCTCATGTAAGAAACATATGTTTAATTGAATTCAAATGTGAATGTACATCATTGACTTATTTATGATGTCCTCTTGTCCTGTAGATAGGTAAGAGAAGCTTCATCAAAATGTGGAACCAGGAGCATCAAAGTGAAGCTGCCACACTGAGCCAATGGGGGGAAATGAGTTTGAGCTGAGTTGTCCAACTCCTGTGATATCACACAGCAACAATAAATGTATCCCCAAACCACATTTTTGATAAATAACAAATATTTATAAACAAAATGTGCTACACATTTTACTGTTACTTGGACTGGTAATAAAAATAGATGAAACACAGGCCCTGATCTCAAGGAGTTTATAGTCAAATGAAGGAGAAAAGACAAGTACATAAATAACTACAATAAATTGTCATTTTATTAAACATGACTCCCTTAATCATACTCTTTGGTCTAATGAAATTTACATTCTTATTTTTCCTTCCTCATGGCCCTCCATCTATAATCCACATCTCCATGCACTTGACTAGATATCCTCATGTCCGGAACATTCTCCTTCCTTACCTCAGATTACCTCATTTAATAAATGTTTCATTCATTCATTCACTGACTCATTCACTGGATTCCTAACTTCAAGACTCAGCACAAGAACTACCTTCTATATGATGTATTTTGTATTCCTACCAAATGCCAGTGCTTCCATCCCTAAGCCAGTTAGCCTTTATTTTTACTTGTCATGCATATATTTATATGTACCAATGGTTCTCGGCCCATTCCTTTCCCTTCTGAATGTAAGATCCTTGAAGGAAAGTACTTTTTTTTGTATTTCAGTGGCTGGCACATAATCAATGCTTAATAAATGTTTGTTAATTAGTTAGATGACATAAGGACAAAATATAAACACCATGTCTTAGTGGAAAGTTGGATTTAGAATTAGAGGGTCTGGATTCAATGCCCAATTATGCCACTTTCTAGTCATGTGATCCTAGGTCACAATTAACTTATCCATTCATTAGTTTCCTTTATTTGTGAAAATTAATTGAGTTAGATTATATGACTTATGTGGCCCCTTCCAGGGCTTTAAATCTATGTTTTTATGGCAAAGTTCAGACAAAGTGCTAAGAAGAGTGAGGATGATGATGATGATGGCAATGATGACAGCAACGATGACAACAACGTTGATGATGATGATGATGATGATGATGATGATGACAGCCTTTATATTGCAGTTTAAGGCTTACAAAGCACTTTACAAATGTTATCACATTTTATCCTCACAACAACCCTGCCATGTAGGTATTATTATTGTCTTTATTTTACAAATGAGGAAACTGAGACTGAAAGAGGTTAAGTGACTAAGTAAGCACAAGAGATAGTTAGTGTCTGAAACTAGATTTGAAATGAAGTCTTCTGGACTCCAGGTCTAGTATTCTATTGAAAAAAAACTTAGTTGTCCCCTGGGTTAAGCACAGTGAAATCACACCACTCGTGACTTGGGGGTAGGGTAAGAAGCAGAGATAGAAAAGAGACAGGGGAGGAATCATATAAAATATCTTACATTCTTTATTTGTTTTCCAAAGGCATGCTTTTGTCTAGGTCCAGGTCTATCCTCTTCTTCATGAAGGGATATTGAGGAAGACAGCTTGAACCATTCTTTTATGTGGGTTTATTTTATGTCCTGCAACTTTGCTAAAGTTGTTTATTATTTCAAGTAGTTTTTTACTTGATTCTCTAGGATTCTCTAAGTAAATCATCACATCATATACAAAAAGTGATAATTTAGTTTCTTCCTTGCCTATTCTAATTCCTTGAATTTCTTTTTCTTCTCTTATTTCTACAGATAACATTTCTAGTACCAAATTGAATAATAGGGGTGATAATGGGTATCCTTGTTTCATCCCTGATCTTATTGGGAATGCATCTAGCTTATCCCCATTACAAATAATACTTGTTGATGATTTTAGGTAGATGCTATTTATAATTTTAAGGAAGGCTCCATTTATTCCTATGTTTTCTAGTGTTTTTAATAGGAATGGGTGTTGTATTTTGTCAAAGGCTTTTTCCACATCTATTGAGATGTTTATATGGTTTCTGCTAGTTTTGTTGTTGAGATGATCAATTATGCTGATAGTTTTCCTAATATTGAACCAGCCTAGCATTCCTGGAATAAATCCTACCTGGTCGAAGTGTATTATTCTCGTGGTAAGTTGCTGCAATCTTTTGGCTAATATTTTATTTAAAATTTTTGCATCAATATTCATTAGGAAAATTGGTCTATAAGTTTCTTTCTCTGTTTTGACTCTTCCTGGTTTGTGTATTAGTACAATATTTGTGTCATAAAAAGAATTTGGTAGGACTCCTTCTTCACCTATTTTCCCAAATAGTCTATAAAGTATAGGAATTAATTGTTCTTTGAATGTTTGATAAGATTAACATGTAAAACCATCTGGCCCTGGAGACTTTTTCCTAGGGAGTTCATTGATGGCTTGCTCAATTTCTTTTTCTGAGATGGGCTTATTAAGGTATTTTACTTCTTCTTCTGTTAAACTGGGCAATTTATATTTTTGTAGATATTCATCCATATCCTTAAGGATGTCAAATTTATGGGCATACAACTGAGCAAAATAATTCCCAGTTATTGTTTCAATTTCCTCTTCATTGGAGTTGAATTCACCCTTCTCATTTTTGATACTGTTGATTTGATTTTCATCTTTCTTTTTTTTTAATCAAATTGACCAAAGGTTTATCAATTTTATTGGTTTTTTCATAAAACCAGCTCTTGGTTTTATTTATTAATTTAATAGTTTTCTTGATTTCAATTTTATTAATCTCTCCTTTGATTTTCAGTATTTCTAATTTGGTAATTTAACTGGGGATTTTCAATTTGTTCTTTTTCTAGCTTTGTCAGTTGCATGCCCAATTCGTTGATCTCCTTTTTCTCTATTTCATTCATGTAAGCATTTAGAAATATAAAACTTCCTCTAAGAACTGCTTTTGCTGCCTCCCATAAGTTCTGGTATGTTGTCTCATTATTGTCATTCTCTTGAATGAAGTTATTAATTGTTTCTATGATTTGCTCTTTGCCCCACTCATTCTTTAGAATTAGATTATTTAGTTTCCAATTAATTTTCAGCTTATTTTTCCATGGTACTTTATTACAAATAATTTTATTGCATCATGACCTGAAAAGGATGCTTTGACTACTTCTGCCTTTCTGCACTGGATTATGAGGTTTTTATGCCCTAGTACATGGTCAGTTTTTAAGTATGTGCCATGAACCACTGAGGAAAAAAGTATATTCCTTTGTATACCCATTCAGTTTTCTCCAGAGGTCTATCATATCTGCCTTTTTTAAAATTCCAGTCACCTCCTTAACTTCTTTCTTGTTTATTTTTAGGTTAGATTTATCAAGTTCAGAGAGGGGGACGTTGAGGTCACCCACTGGTATGGTTTTGCCATCTATTTCTTCCTGTAACCCTTAACTTCTCCTCTAAGAATTTGCCTGCTATGCAGTTGGTGCACATATGTTAAATAATGATATTGTTTCATTGTTTATGGTGCCTTTTAGCAGGATGTAGTGTCCTTCCTTATCTCTTTTAAATAGATCTATCTTTGCTTTTGCTTTGTTTGAGATTAGGATTGCTACCCCTGCTGTTTTTACTCTAGCTGAAGCACAATATATTCTACTCCAGCCTTTTACCTTTACGCTCCCTGTATCCCCCTGTTTCACATGTGTTTCTTGTAAACAGCATATTGTAGGATTGTGGTTTTAATCCATTCTTCTATCCACTTCCATTTTATGGAAGAGTTCATCTCATTCACATTCACAGTTATGATTACTATCTGTGTGTTTTTCTCCATCCCATTTCCCCCCGTTTATGCTTTTGTTTCTCCCTTTCCCCTTCCAATCCTCAACAGAGTTTTGCTTTTGACCACTGCCTTCCTCAGTTTACCCTCCCTCTGTTCCAAGTTTCTTGTGTTGGAATCTGTGGGTCTGATCACTGGCTGTATGTTCTATGGCCTCTGGTTTCATGAGGTGTGGAGAAGGTTGATCTGGTTGCTGGGGGTCTCCTCTTCCCCAGGACTGTTCTACAGAATGGGTGGTCTCAGCTCTTGTCTGTGCTGGTGTCTGCCACTTCCCTTGACTGTGCAAAGCCAGTCTAGGTTCCTGGCATTGATGTTTGTTAGCTCCACCCCCTGGGGCTCAGTTACCCTTGTTGTTTTGCTGAGGTGAGGGCTGCTGGGACACCTCTCTTCCCGCACTAGTCTCCTTCTGCCACCACAAGAAGGGCCTTCTCCCCCACTTCTCTCACTACTGAAGCCCCTCTTCTGGCTCCTCTGTTTCTCCTCAGGTATTATTCTCTCAGTTTATTCCAGGGAGGGATAAAAGCCATTTTACATGCACATCATGGCTTCTGGAAGGTCAAGAAGGCAAGTTTCAAACCTTTAGACTGTGGCTTGGAGGCCTCCAGGTAGCTGCTCCTGAGGCCACAGGCTCTGTGCTCCAACAGACTCCCGTCCCAGGCTGAGAGGCCTGGGGCTCAATTGCAGCCATGGTACTACCACCCTAGGCCTGTTCCTGCTCTAGCATTATGCTCGTCCAGCCACCTCCCAGACTGGCGTGCTGGCTGGATTCCTCTGCTGTTCCTAATTGGTTTAGTCTGGTGCCCTTCTGCGTGCCCAGTGCTCCTACCCCTCTCAGTCTACTAGTGGCTTCTAACTCTCTCAAATCTGCTCAGATTCACTTTATTAGGCATATCTGACAGAATTTGTGAGAGAGCTCCAGTAGTTCCTTCCTTTCAGAGTGCCATCTTGGCTCCGCCCCCTTCCCAATTAGCTTGAACCATTCTTGCAGAATAGAAAAAGCAGAATCCTCTTTTTCTCACTCTGATTAACAAATTAACTAATTAACAAATGGAGAGACTCTGTGCTTAAACTTTGTGGAAAAGAGAGCTGCTCAATCTACACTGAGATAACAATCATTGCTGCTAACAACAAAGGACAACATGATATTATTAAGTGAGAATTCATTATGCCCAACATGAATCTGCATCCTGGCATTCACTCAAACCCCTCAGGAGTCCCTATCTATTTTCTACATCCTGTTACCCTGTTAATTCCCAGTATTCCCTTGTCTGGTTCTTACTCTTACTACACCATTCCCTCCCTATCAGAATGTCCTCTAACTCATAGATTCAGACAGTATCATAGCCGAAAAGGATGTTAGAGGTCATCTAATCCAACATTCTCATTTTACAGGAGAGGTAACTGAGGCCCAGAGAAGGGCAGTCATAAAATGTTAGTGGTGTAAGGGACCTGAGGACACAAGACGGTACAGATGGGAGCAGATGGGAGGGATTACAGGACACAGAAGACCAGACTAGGAATGGACCTTGGAACATCAATGTTAGAGAGTGGATTTAAAAGAATTCAGAGAAAGGATATGCATTAAAGTACAGACCAAAATATTACAGAGGATGTTAACACTGGGGTGATGGGAAGCTCTCAAGGAAAAAATTCAGAAAATACAAAGTGGAAAAAATTCCAGAGAAAAAGGAAAATCATTTGAAGAGGCCAATAAAGATGCAACCAACTAATTTAGATTTTCATAAGAAAAATGTGGAAGATGAAAATAAAGATAAGCCAAAAATTTGAGGTGGTGCTAATAAAAGTGTCAACAGTGCTAAAGTTCAGAATTAGTGGAGGACTTAAGGGAAAGTAACAACAGAACCATGTGGATTAAAAAAACTATATTGGGGAAAAGAAAAGAATAAAAGAAGGAGTAAGACCATTGTTTGGGGTGAGTGGAAAGATGATTATGGACAATGGGGAAATGTCAGACTACTTAATTCTCACATTGCTTCCCTTTTATCTACCAAATGGATTATTTGGACTAGAAAGAACAGAATTGAAAAGTGTTTAATGAGGAATTTATATCTAGAATAAGAAGGGCAATGGTAAGAGAACCACTGGCTGTACTTTTGGGGTCTTGGTTGTCCATGTGTCCTGGCTCAGATGTACTACTTTCTAGGTTAACTATGAATAATAATACTGATGATGATGGTGATGATGATAACTAACATTTATATAGTGCTTATCATGTGCCAGGCATTGTGCCGAATGCTTTATAAGTATTATCTCATTTGATCCTTATGACAATCCTGTAAAATGGGTATTATTATTATTATTACTACTACTACTGCCATTTTACAGATGAAAGAAGAAAACACAGGTTAAATGACTTTCCCAGGTTCATACAGGTCTTAAGTGTCTGAGGCTGGATTTGAATATAGGTCTTTTTGACCCTGGGCTCTGAACTCTAAAAAAGTGACAAATATGATAGCTATACTGCAACTAGCAATTTTGAAAAAATAAAGTGGGAAAACCAGAAGTAAAGCAGGGTTTTAAAAGACCAAATATTTGATTTTTAAAAATAGATAATGATATCTGCATGAGTGATGCTATTAGCATGCTTCTTGGGAATATTCTAGAACATGCTATAAAAGGGACAATGAGTGAGTATCTAGAAATGGGATCATCACAAGCCAGTATGGCTTCATTAATAACTGTCCATTTGTATGAACTGATGCAAAGAGAAGAAAGTAGAACTGGGCAAAATAAAACAAAGGACTACTCTAATGTACACAAAGAGAACATAGAAAAGGCTGTAAGAACTAAAATTAAAGCAATGACTAGTCTTGCTCCTAGAAAATAGATAATATAAGAGCTCATACTTAATAATTAACTCTTCTTTGGGGTTTTAAGGTCAGCAAAGTATTTCACATATGCTATCTCAATTGATCCTCATGAAAACACTGTGAGGTATGTATTATCACCCCCACTTTACAGTTAAGGGAAACTAAGTCTGAGAAAGGCTAATTGACTTGCCAAAGGTCACATAGCCATTAAGTATCTAAGTCAGGATTTTAACTCAGGTTTTATTGGCTCCAAGTCTACCTGTCTATCTACTATGTCACCTAGCTATACCTTGTATTTCCCTTCTAACACTGCATAGGTCATGTTAAAATGTGGTCTGAGCTAAGGGTGCAGAATGTAGAAAAATTATGCTGTGTTGGGAGTATGAAGCACCTAATTCACAATAGGAGACAGGAAAGCTCTCTGTCAAGTGTCTATAAAGATCAAAGAAATATTAAGGACCCATAGGCACAAAAATATTTTGAGTATCTTTTTTGTAGTAGCAAAGAACTGGAAATTGAGGGGGTTCCCATGAATTGGGGAACAACTGAACAAATTATGGTATAAATGTTATGGAAATGATAAAGGGATATTTCCATTGAAACCTGGAAAGATTTCTCTTTGAATAGATGCAGAGTGAATTCAGCAGAACCAAGAGGAGAGTTTATTCAATAAAAACACTGTAAAAATAAGCAACTTTAAAAGATTTGAAGACGTTGATCAGTGAAATGACCTTCTACAGTTCCAGAGGACTGATGATAAAGCCTGCTATCTACTTTCAAACCAAGAGGTGATGAACTTGGGATACTGAGTGAGACATATTTTTGGGACATGGCCAGTTGAGGGATTTGTTTTCCTTTACTATGTGTATTTGTTAAGGAATTTAGTTTTAGTTGTTTTTGTTTTTGTTCCCCCCTCCCAATGGCAAGGATGGCTAGGAGGGGAACAAATTGACTTTTATTAATTTTTAACATGGGATGAGAATATACTCTCTCATCCTTGTTGTTTCCTTGATAGCAAAACATTAAGTTCCTCACAGCATGGAATAATGCCAATCATTCATGTGTCTGCCCTTAATATCACTTTTATTCTATAATACCCCAAGGATACTTGTTTCACAGCTCACTAATCCTGGTATTGGTAACATACAGCTGCTACTGTGCCACACCTCCACCCCACCACCAGTATGTGCTGGTTTCCCAGGGCACACATATCCAAGACCTGTGCAGTTCCGTGCTGACTTAGAGTACTATTCCCATGAACAGGGAGTCAGCTGATCACATTATCTTATGAACTCTGTTGTTGCTGTCTCTGTGAATGGGCTTTGGACACTTAATAAAATCAACATTTGTTGAACTGAATTCTATGATTTTGGGATTCTCCACCTGTTTTTTCTATACCCAGTCTTCTTGCAAATTTCTCTGCTCATTGTTGGCTGGCTTTACATACAAACAACTTTAATGGATTTTCCTATCATTCCTGAGACTGCTTTCACAATGGCATTTGGTGCAAAGTGTATCACTTAAAATGACATACAAAGTTCAAATCTCACCTCAGACACTTACTCGCTACATGACTTTGGGCAGATTATATAACCTTTCTGAGCCTCTGCTTGCTCATCCACAGGGTCATTTTTGCAGTGCTCAAGTAAAATAATGCATATGAAGTACATTACAAGCACATTAATACTAAATAAAAGTCAGGTTTTATTCTTCCTGCTGTTGCTGCTGCTACTATGACTACGAAGCATGCTTCCCATCTTCCTGTGAATGATGAATCAGAATCACTGCCATAAGTGTGAAGGTTCTACTCTGCAAAAGCTATAATTCATCTGCAGGAATTTTCTCAGGACATGATCAAGTTAGTCAATTTTAAAGGGATCTGCACACTAGATCTTTTCATACACATCACTTGAAAATATTTCAAGCAGTTTGGGAAGTTTCTTGATAGAAGCGAAAGAAATGAAATGTCAAGTTATTTAAAATTAATAGAGAAACAAACTTTGCAAAACTTGTTCATGACATTTGTTATACTGCTCTATGCATTAAGCTGGGATAAAGGAGCTGACTTCCACCATCTTTTGGGGACCAGCTCAAATGCCACCTCTTCCACAAAAGCTTCCATCACTCTTTAGCTCCTGATCAATTTCCTTCTCCTCCTCCTCCTTCTACTCCCTCTGTCTGTCTCTTATGTAGAAGATGGATTAAACAGACTCATTTTGGTACCAGACAGTAAAATGAAGGTTTGTAGGCATAAGAAGAGTGCCATTCCAGAGAAAAAAATATTATACAATCAAGTTTTAAATTGCATGACCCAGAACTGACTCTGAATCCCAACTCAGTCTCCAAAGTATCTTCAAACTTCAGTTTTCTCATCTTCAATATGGGGATAATGATCCTTGCTCTAATTACCTGATGAGTCTCAAATGGGGAGATATGTGTAAAGTGATTTGTAAAACAAAAATCTTTATACAAATAGAAACTATTTTTCTTATTATTCTCCAATAGTTCCTCCTTCAGGACCTCATCAGACTGCAAATATTCTACTAGTAGTATCTTTAGAAGTGCTCTAGATTAAACCCTTTCACTTTCCAAATGAGGAAACTGAAGCCCAGAGAAGTAACTGACTTACTTTCCCAAGACTTCAAAGGTATATGCATAGAAAATTTTACTGTGGTGTCATCATGTTCTGGCAATAACCAAAGATTCTTCAAGGCCTTATAAACAGAGTGGCTGGAACATCTTTTGAAGGTAGAAAATCTTTTGATATAGACCCAGCCATGTGCTGTGATTCTGTTATTGAGCATCCAACATGGAGAAATGTGAAGAAGGTCATCACTAAAAGATAGGTAACCATGTGATGATTTGTGTGGGATGTGGCAAGGGAGGTTCTACAACAACTCACTAAAGCTTTGAAGGGTTTCAATTTGCATCAGTAGAAGGAGTACTTACCATGATGAAGTCACTGCTCCCTCCTTAAAGTAGAATTATTCCAGGAATTGAGACTATATAAATAATAATGAGGCCCAGAGTCCTCAGGGATGGCTTCAAGGAGGAGCCAAACCATAATTCAGAATTACAGAATCTCTGAGTTGGAAGGGCCATCTAGCTAAACTCCTACCTATATAGAGATTTCTAATATAATGCCCCAGTCAATTGGCCATCCAGCCTTGGGAACACATCACCTCCTAAGGCAGTCCATTTTGAACAATGCTAAGTGTTAGAAAGCTTTTATAATTTGAGGCAGAAATCTGTCTCTCTACACTCCTTGTTCAGTTTTCTTGGTCAAAGCAGAGTAAGTCTAATCAATCCTTCTACCCATAACCCTCCTTACATTTGAAAATATTGATCATGTTCCCTCAAACATCCTCTCATGTCTCATTTTCTCAATACTAAACATTCCTAGTTGTTTATTTGTTTGTTTTGTCCCCAAATAATCCTCATATGACAAGTTTGTCACAGCCTCCTCATGACTCTGTTCCCCTAGACCCATGTCATTTTGTGAATGCTCTACCTAAAATATGATATCTAGTAGTAAACCCAATGTTTCAGATGGGATTCAGCCAGGGCAGAGGACAAGATAAGAACCTCTTTTCATTATGAAAATTATAATTTTGTTTTAAACAAATACAACCCAAAACCTTACATTACTTTTTTTTCCTAGGGGGTAGGTTCAAAGAGGGAGAGCTGCCATGCCTCACATTTGACTCATAAAAAGTCACTAGAATGTCCAGGTCTTTTCTGAAACATTTTTGGCTAACCATGCCTCCTTGATCTTATGTTTGTTGAGTAGTTTTGAATTTAAGACTAGGAGTTTCTGAAAGGTGAGACACTGGAGAGGATGTCAGCACCCTGGCCAGAGGCAGAAGGAAAGCTAAGGGCAGTGAGCGAAGTTGATCCTATTGCAAGAGACTGCCTGAGAGTGTCTGTGCCAAGCAAAATCCTGCTTTAATTGTGTGTGTATGTGGATGAGATGTTGTACTAAACATAAGGAGGGGAGTATAGAGATCTTACTCCTTATAGTAATCAATTTTCTGATATTAAATCCTTGTAGTAGTTTTGGCAAAGCAAAGTCACATGAAGCTCCAGAGTTTAGGAAGGGTATAGAAATATTGGTGGTGGTGGGGTGGTTCCTAGGAATGGGTCTTTGGCCCAGAGGATCTATTTCTGGGGAGGGGTAGGGATTCCTTCTTCCTAGGGTGGAACATGTTCTTTCTTTCCTGGGGTTGGTATAATAGCCCCCTATAGGTTCCACTACCCCAGGCCTCACTTTGTGCTCTTCTAGACACATCTAACAGTTAGCTCTGGTGCCTTCTTCAAGCAAGAATCCACAATCTTGCCCCTTTTTGCTATCCCTCACCCTTTCAGACCATCCTATGGATTATAATCACTTACTCCACTTCTATCCCACCTCCCTCCAATGAATTTTCCCTGGGCAAAATTTTATCTAGTTACAGCTCTGTCATCCCTGACAGAATTGATTTCACATACTTCTTCCCAGTTCATAGAACCCAGAATAGGTGACCAAAGAATGACATATGTTTTAGTCTCATGTCTTTCTGCAGCGAACATGCTCTGTATTGTTCAATTGGCTGAGGTTTTGTTTTCAAATATTGAATGAATCTATGATGATAAGGCATTCCTGAGATGGCCTATGGCTGGGTTAAGACAGAGTTGTCTTAACATTCTATCTCATTAACCCCAGGACTTTTTGAAAGCTAGAGGAAAAAAGAAAGGACAATTCAAATGAGTTTCACAATAGGAATGAAGTTAGTCCCTGTCTATTGGCCATCTAGCCAATCAATTAACATTTATTAAGCACCTACTGTGTGCTTATCATGCCAAATACTGTGCTAAGTGCTGAGGCTAACTACAGCAGAGAAGGCTTGGGATCAAGGAGTAGGGGGAGGGGGTTGGTTGGTCCAGATGGGATAGACCACTTGCCAAGGAGCATCTTGGTACTCTCCTATCTGCCAAGGGACCAAGAAAGTTGTGACCACTCAACCTGAATCACCTCTCCTACATGCTGACCCTTTCCTGTCCAAAGTGGCACATTCATCACATGAGAGGAATCTGCCTCTTCTCTTTTTGCTGCTCTACATTCTGTTCTGCCTAAGTTCAATTCCAAGCCTGTCAATCAGACCACTTTTTACAAGCAATAAAAGGCCCATTTAAGAAAAAGGAGTGCTTAAAAAAAAGATGACATCCTGTTAAAAAGAAAGCCAAGCATATCAAGACAGCCCGAAGGAATGATATTTAACAGCTGAATCCTAATGTAACCTGAAACTGCTGTGAATGGGGCCTTGTGTCTGGCTGAAGTTCACAGAGTTAAAGCATATACCAGATTTTTCAGAGCTCTTTGCTGATGTGTTGTGACCACTAGCCTTCTTTGAACCTCAGCTTCCCTTTCTGAAAAAAAATGAATATAATAAAATTTGTGCTAACTACTTCACAGGGCAATGGGGAGGGAAGCATTTTGTAAACCTTAAAACAACAAGGAAATATTGAGTAGGTCGCATGGCACACCACACTGGAAAGCAAGTTGTGCAATCTGGAAGATGCAGGTTCAGTTCTTTCTCAGATATATAGTAGTCAAGTAACTTAGGACAAGTCACTTAACTATTTGATGCCTCAGATGCCTCTCTAAGAGTCTCTGGTACAGAGGAGTTAGTGCTCTGCCCTTAATAGGAGCTATTTTTCCACATTAGGTCTTCCCGATACTGATGTAAGAAAGCCTGCCCTACCTCCATCACATTCAAGGGGAAAAATACATATACACATATACATACATACTTGCACGTATACATACATATATTTTTGTGTATATATATATATATATACATGTATCTGTATATGTGTGTATGTATATGTATGTGTATATGTATATACACAGACACAGACACACACACACACACACATATATATATATATATATATATATATATATATATATATATATTTGTCTATCTATCTATCTATCTATCTATCTATCTATCTATCTATCTATCTATCTATGATGTTAAGCATCTAAACACTATAAGGTGACAGTGAAACTTAAAATTTCTTCCCGATGGCTCATTTTCTTAGGCCACTGAGCAGTTTGTCTTAGCCTCAATCCAATCAAGCTCCTTTCACATTTTATCTCCTTGTTCAGAGACAAAGAAATGAGTCCATCGAGCTGGATCACTCTCCTCATTCTTTGGGTAAGAGACCAAAGAGAACTGTGCCTGAAATGAGCTGATGTCTTTTCCTTAGCTCAGAAAGTCACTCCCTGCCAGAGACAATCTGGAGAGGCGTGGGGGTAGTTCAGGTTTAAAGAACAAGAAAACAGTTACCTGTCTTGTAGGACAATAAAAAGCAGAGTCCTCTAATATGCCTCAGAACAAGATGATGCTTAACACATGGAGGAGATGAAGGACAATGAATAGCAGAGAAATAGACCACATCCATTCCTACTCAATTGAATGCTCATGGCTGATATTTGATTATGTCAAATTCCCAAGTACAGAGACACATTTTTCTTTTCAAAATAGACTAACTGTAAGCACTGCAGTTGAACTAAAATTTCTCTCTCTTCACCCTCATTTCCACAGGTATGAGTCTTTCTGCCTCCATGTCTATATAATCATGTCTATGACCATGTGTATTTGTCTATCTCTGTCTTTCTATGTGGCTATCTCTCCACGGTTGCATGAATGTGTATATGTTTTTCTCTCTGCACATTTAATTTGTTCATGTCTTCTCTGTCAGTACAAGACAAAACAACACTGCTAAATAAATGCTCAACAGAATTCTTCATGGATCAATTAACCACCATTAGGATGAGAGAGCAAACTGTGACCACATGGCTCAGACTTAGAAATGAGGTTACACAAGAAAAGCTTCAATGCAAGTATTCCTGTTGTGGCAAACTGACTCTATTATGTTTCTACCAAGCAAATTCTCCCCTGAAGTCAGCGAACTTCAGTTTAGATTTCATAGAGTGAATAATTGGCCGCAAATGGAAAACAAAGTCTCATACCTTTCTTTTGTTGGTGGGGCATATGTAGAAGTTGTCAATCACTGTAGTGATGCCTGGCTGTAAGTTGAGTTTGGTGTATGTGGTCCCATAATCTGATGACCTGTAGAAAACAGAGAAAAACATTAAATGTCTATTCAAATTTCCCAATATCTAGTTTGTTTGTAAATGTAGTTGCTTACCCTGGGAATCTGCTTCCCTTCCTCCTGGAAGCACACTGTTCATCCTTCATATTCAAGTGAGGCTGTAAGGGCCATGAGGACAGGTAGGATTTTTTTTTTACTTTTCTCTTTATGTCCACAGTGCTGGGCACAGAATCGGTGCTTAATCAATGCTGTGTGACTGACTGATTCAGTATCAGCTTTAGTAAAATAACCAGGAAATGAAATGTAGGCATCATCTCATCTTTCCACCTTTTTCCCTCACTTCTCCACTCATGTATCCCACCTTTTGCCCAATCTGTTCTCATTCTGGCCCAGTTATTAAAAATAAACTGTATTTTCCTGCCTCTGTATTTTGACTCAAACCATTCCCTGGAAAACACTTTTTTACCCCAGCTCTGCCTGCTAAAATTAGCACCATCCTTCAAAGCTAAGTCAGCTCAAATGCCAAGTCCTCCATCAAGTCTTTCCTCATCTCCACAGTTAGAAATGATAAAATCCCAGAATCTCAGTTTTGGTAGGAGGCTCAAGTGGCATTTAGCCCATGTTAAATATAAACAGGAATCCTACAGCATCTTTAACAATTGCATATCTAGTTTCTAGTTGAAGACTTTCAGTGAAAGGCAACTTACTACCATCTCAATAAACTTTACAGCTGGTTGTCAAATAAGTAACATTAATCCTACCCTGATCATCCCCCAAGAATCAAAATTCCCATCCCTTCAATATGGCTATTCTTAGTATAAATGTTAGGAAGAAAGTAATCTAATTGAGAAAGAATGATAGAATGTGAGGTGTGGAAGGGACCTAAGAGAACATCTAGTCCAATCCATCCCTAAAATGGAATATACTCTCTAAAAACATTAAATAGGTAGTCCATTCTTTGCTTGAAGATGTCTATTGAGGGGGAATTAACTCTCTCCTTATATAGCCTACTCCATTTTTATTTACTCTCATTATTTAGAAACTTATCCTCACATTGAGCCTAACCCTAACATTCCAAAATTTGCAACTACTGCTTCTAGTCTTGCTCTCAGGAGCCAAGAAGAAGTCTCACCCCTCTATAAGTCAATTGTGATCTCCTCGAAAAAAATTTTTTAAAAAAGCTCTTTCCTTCTTCAGACTGAAAATTCTCAATTTCCCTAACCAATATGTCACAATCTAGAATGTGGGCTCATGTCCTGAGCTCTGCAGATAAATTTCAGGAGGCCCATAAATTAGGATGGGAAAAATAACATCATTATCTTCACTACATTCTAACCAAATTCAGCATTTCCTTCAATTATTTCAAGATAGTATTCTTTTAAGGGATCCATAGGCTTCATCAGATTGCTAAAGGTGTCAGTCTTACATACCCACAAGAGCTCTATCTAACATACCCACAAAAATGGTAAGAAAGATCATGATCTGAGTCATTGGCTGGGAATAGATCATAGGATTATAAAGTTAGAGCTAGAAAGGATTCATGAAGTCAAGTACAACTCTGTCACTTTACAGAGGAGGGAAAGGGTTATGGGACTGGCCGAGGGTCACAGAACTAGTAAGGATATGAGAAGAGATTTGCTCCCAAGTCCTCCCTACTCCCAAGTCCAGTGCCTTATCTACTACACCATTCTGCCTCTTGGAAAATAAGCACTTTGGCACATAGGACATAGAAAATATATTGAAGCTGTTGAATGACTCATAGCCTTCCCAGACCCTGAGCCCGCCAAGGAGAATTCATTTGTAAAAAGACATACTTGTTAAGCCAAATGAATCTCTACTGTCTGGAATGCTCAAGTGTGGGATAAAGTGAAGTATAGAATTTCAAGCATGTCTGGGGAGATCATTTAAGACAGAGAGGCCCTGCCCAGGTACCTTTAAAATCACATTATGGTGGCCACTTCCATGCCTATATTGCATGAAGCTGGAACTACGGTAAGCTTTTTCCTCCCACCTTTTTAAGTCTGTTTGCTTTTTTAGTCAGACACTGTTGAATTAAGTAACCCATTGCACCTGAATACATGACTTCTTAAGACCTTAATTGTATAAACACAATAGGTCATGCATGTTTTATGCACAATCATATGCACAACTTGACTCTACAGTGAACTTTGTTTATTATTCACTGCTACAATAATGAGCTTTGGGAGGCAGACCAGTAGTACCAAGTAGAGGTTGAGTTCTACTACAAAGAACCCCACCCACTTCCCAAACTAGTTTCACACTGAAATAACACAATAATAATTGAGTTCCTTAGCACTTCATGAACACAAAGTTTTTGCATTTATTATCTTTAAATACATGATTTCATTTTGATTTAATGACAAACCTATAAGGCAGGTAAAGCAAATATTATCTGAGAAGCAGATTTCTGCAGGGGATAAAGCACTGAATTTGGAGCACTGAATTTAGGTTTTGCTCTGCTGCTGTTCTGTCTATGTGACCATGGACAAATGACAACTTCTCTGAGCCTAAGCTCCATCTAGGACACACTTATTGGGAGTAAGGGGACTTTGGTTGAAATCCTAGCTCTGACACTTATAAACTCTAAAGTGAAGTGTATCTTCCTCTTTTGGTTAAAGGTAGAACTCTCCTCTCCCCTTTGGAAAAGAAATTCCAGTTTTTGACTAGCATGATGCCTGATACATTACTTACTAAAGCTTCTTAAAATAAAATTAACTAAAAATTTTGGGCATAATCAGGGAATTCTTGTCACCCTTCTCTCTACAAAAAACAGATTTTTAATGATTTCTTTCTAAAATGGGGTATCCTGAACTGAATACAATACTCCAGGTACAGTCTGTTCTTGTTAATACACATATTCTAAAGCTGAAGGAGCTTTTGGTCTAAGCAGTCAAGGTAGGCCATGATGTGAGGGTCAGAGGAACAGGCTAGGAATCAGAATTTTGTGGTCGTCTACTGATCACCTTTGTACCACTTGGTCTTTTGTGGTGTGCTAGTAAATTTACTCACCAGGAAGGGTAAAAACAAAAACAAAACAAAACAAACAAAAAACCCAAAGCAAAATAAAAGACCCTGTATGCACAGTACTTTCAAATTTCTGCACTATTAACATTTTCTTTATTACTTTTTTAAGTCTGGACAATCGACAAAACTCTAAATTAAGCCATGATTTGTATTTTCAAGATGTAAATGTTCAAACTGAAAATTTAACAATCGGCTCTCCCAAAAACTTAATGCTGGCATCAGCACACTCCCAGAGGAGTCTTCGTTTGTCTGAGAGGCTTGTAATAATAAGGCTTGAGTAATGCTTGACCTATTTACTCCACAAAGCTTTTATAAAGATCAGAGAACTTGGAAATGTATGGGACTTTAGAAATCATCTTTTAAGTACCGTGACCCAGTTTACAAAAGGTGATTCAAAATACTAGCTTAGGGTAGAGCTATTAAGTGTTTGATGCAGGATGAGAACCCAGGACCCTTGAATCCAAGTCCAGTGGTCTTGACACTACTATACAATGACATTTCTAACAACATGCTGTTCAATTTAGGTATTATGTGAAAGATAACAACATGTCAAGTGCAACTTTGATTTCCTGGAACATCTAAAACAGTGAATTAATTTGATACACACCATGTAAAGGCTCACAGAATTGAAATTTATGGTTTGTGTTTCATCAGGAAAAAAAAAAAGAAATCAACACCTTTCAGGAAGCCTGAACAACTCTTCCCTCTGGCACTTGGGGGAATGATTTGTCCTGGTTATGTGATTCATTCACAGAAGAGCTGGAAATAGAACCCTGGTCTCTTTATTCCCTGTCTAGTGCTGGTTTTTGCTATGTGACAGGAAGTCTGGAAATCTGGGCTCTAGCCCAGGTGCCATCATTAGATCCATCATCTTGGACATATTACTTCCAAGAGGCTCCAAGCAACAGTTTCTTCTTCTGGAAAATAATGGGTTTGAATCACAATGCTTCTAAAGTCTCTCCCAGCTCAAACATTATGTGTTCTAGGTCACCTGAAGGAAGTGAACGGCAGAACACAGAGAGAAACAAACAGGGCTGCTGATTCTCCCCTGGACATCCTTCTTGCTAAAGCAAACTGCCTCTCAATTAGGAATTCTAAAAAGGCCCCCAGTAACAGCATCGAAAAGGTGAACACCATGTTCCTGCCACTAGTTAGATGGGCATTTGCATGTGTAAACATATATTTGTCTCCCATGGCAATGTAATTAAGAAAGCACTTGCTTTAAAAGCCTTAGGGGAATTGATTTTCTTTGTGAGGAAAGGACAGAAAACAGGAAGACCAATAGAAAAGGTTATTGATTCAGAGGTTCAAAAAATTCTGGAACCAGAAAACAAATTATCTTGTTTATCTGGTTAAATGCACTCTTTAGGACTGATTCTGTTTTTGACTCAATTATATGGGGTTAGTACAGACAATGATAATATTAATATTAATAATAATAATAATGCTGTATTAGTGGTAGTAGTTGTGGTAGTAGTAATTTAACTGGTACTATTATTAATGTGCTAGTCAGGATTCTAAGCCAGATCTTATGACTTCCAATCCAATATTTTTTTCCTACTATACTGGATTGAACTATCCAGACTAGAGATAGAGGAAAGATAATCTATACTCTATCGGGGAGATAGAGGGAGATGCTCTAAAGCTAACTTGCTTATTTTGTTATGCTTGTGGGATGTTATGGGTGAGAAATTCCCTCTACCAACGTAGATACGTACCTCCCCTGAAATTTAGAGGCTTTGCAAGTTCCCTGGTAGGAAAGACAGTTAAGTGAGCTGTCCAGGGTCACACAGTCAGGATATGGTAGAGAAGCAAGAGTCAAAACTGATGGCAACTCTCCTTGTCCTACATCAGCCTGTGTCTCAGTAATAACTGCCTTCTGATTACAAAGCATTTAGATGCATTGTCTCCTTTGAGCTTCACAACCACTTTGCTTCTTATCTGGTGCAAATATGATCACGGTCCTGTGTAAGAAGCATTGGCTCAGACGTCTAAAGGCTTGAGTTTGAATCCTTCATCTGGAATCTAATTCTTGTTGTGACCTTTTGAAAATCATTTAACTCTTTGGCTCTCAGTTTCCTCAACTATAGAATGAAGTGGTTGGACTAGATGGGGGAAGGGAAAAAACATTTATTAAGCACTTACTATGTGTCAGACACTGTGCTGATTTACCAATATTTGATCCTTGTGACAACCCTCACTTAGTACATGACTTCTACAATGTTTTCCACATCTCAATCTCTAATGCCTCTCCCATCTCTGGATCACTGCATAGGCTGTCCCTCCTCACCTTCGCTTAGAAGAGTCAATAAGCATTTATTAAGCACCTGCTATGTGCCAGTGCTGTACTAAGTGCTAAAGATACAAAGAAAGGAAAAAGGAAGTTCCTCCCCTCAAGGAGATCCCAATTTAATAGGGAGGACAAAACATAAAAAGGAGCTGAAAAGGAAGGAAGGATACTCAGTGTCAGGGACATGATAAAGCCCAGTGGGAAATGAGGAGGTGAATGCCCTAGAAGGCCTTCAAGAATGGAAGATCTCAGAGGAGATCTCCAATGTCTGCCTTCTACCTTCTTCGATCAGAGGGAGGAAGTGGTTCTAGGAGCAGGGGCTTCTCAGGAGGTTGGGAGTCAGAAAGACCTGAAGTCAAGTCTTGCCTCAGATACTTACTAGCTGTGCGCCAGGCCATCTCCAGTTGTCCTGATCAATATCTGGCCACTGGACCCAGATGGCTCCAGAGGAGAAGGTGAGGCTGGTGACTTTGCATAGCCCACCCTCACTCAAATCCAGTTCACTTGCAAGTCATGGAATCATCTTCCTGATGTCATGGTCCTCTTCGACGACGAAGGACAAATCATAACCATAACTACTAGCTGTGTGACCCTGGGCAAATAATTTAACCTTGCTTGCCTCAGTTTCCTCATCTGTAAAATGAGCTGGAAAAGGAAATGGCAAACCACTCTAGTATCTTTGCCAAGAAAATCCCAAATGGGGTCATGAATAGTTCGACATGACTGAACAACAACACAAATCCTCTAAAATATTTACCTTGCATTCATTTTGAATGTATTTGTTAAATACTTAAATGTATGGATTCTATGTTCCCTGATAGAATGTCCATTCCTTAAGGACAGAAACTGTTTCATTTCCATCATTGTATCCCTAGTACCATACGAGCAACTTTAAAAAAATTCTTGCTGATTGAATAATTGATCCTATGATTCCCATTTTACAGGCAAGGAAATTAAGATTCCCCCAAAACTGATTTTCCCAGGGGCACGTAGCTTATTAGCTTATTAGTGACACAGCTGGGATCTTAAACTAAGTCACTTAATTAGGTTGCTAGGTATCCTAGAACAAAGAGTTCTAGGCTTAGGGTCAGGAAAAAATGATTTCTGACTTCCTCGGACACCTATTAGCCGTATGATACTGGGCAGGTGACCACCTCTTTTACCTACAATTTCCTCACCCATAAAGTGAGGGCAATTACATCACGTACCTCTCACAGGACTACAGAAAGGATCAAAGATCACATCTGTAAAGCACTTTCTACACTTTTTAAGAGCTAGGCGTGATGATGCATCATTGGCATCATTAAACTCCAAATCCAGGGCTCTTTCCCCTCCGCAATAAAGTGTTTATGCAAGTATTAAGGAAGTTGTTTTCAAATGTCATACTAATACAGAATAATGTCTTATTAAGCATTTCTTTTCCCTGATTACATATTATTTCCAGCAAACTGTCTAAGGAGGAAATAACAAAAGTGTTTTCCTCTGCCTAATACTCCCCTCCCTATGCACCTGTGGGCTACACTTAGTGGTAACTGTAATGGCAAAGGTCGGAAGATTTGGGAAAAGCAGGTGAAGAGTTGGGAACTCAGATTAACAAAATCTTGGCTGCTGAAAGCAAAGCCCTTTTTTTTGGAAACCTGCAGTTATCAAGCCTAGAGAAGAAGCTCTCCTCTGAGGTTTCCCCCGAAGGTGAGAAAATACTTTGTGGCATATAAGTGCTGCCCTATCAGGACAGAATCACTCTCTAAAACACAGCCATAACAAAACCTCAAGAACAATAAGCTCTCACTTGGACAGAAAGCTTTGCAGTTAAGGAAAATGACCAATTGCCCACCGAAAGTCTTTCTTCTTTCTTGATCTCTGCAACAGTCCCAGGAAGAAGGGAGCACAAATACTGCTATCCCCATTTCCTTTCCCTCTTCTCCAGCATGGTCCCACTCTAGTTGATGCTCTCGGCCTTTGACATGTAGACTATGCAATGACCTCATCTATCTATTTCCAGCCTCTTTCTTCTCCAATACATCTTTCCCACAGATATAAAAATAATCTTTTGAATTTGTATTCTTGACTATGTCACTCAAAACTTTTAATGACTCCCTATTGTCTATTAGGGCATCTAGGTGGTACATGGGATAGAGTGCTGGGCCTGAAGTCAGGAAGACTCATCTTTCTGAGTTCAAATCTAGTCTCAAAATCTGGGCAAGTCACTTAACCCTTCTGCATCAGTTTCCTCAACTGTAAAATGAGCTGGAGAAAGAAATGGCAAACCACTCCATTATCTCTGCCAAGAAAACCCCAAATGGAGTCGTGAAGAGTCGGACATGACAGAAAAGACTGAAGAACAATAACAAAAAATTGTCTATGAGATAAAATACATACTTTGCAACCTGGCATTCAAGGCCTTCCACTGTCTGGCTGCAAACTATCATGCCAGGCTTATTCTACACACACACACACACACACACACACACACACACACACATATGTGTGTGGATATATGTATACACAATACACAATATATATGCGTGCATGTGTATTCATATGCATATGTGTTTGTATGTGTATGTCAATACATTCATATATGTATACACATTTATGTGTGAATTTGTGTGCATATGTGTGCCCCAGCCAAGATTGCCCCTTAATTCCATCCCACTAATATCTGACTCTTCTCATGTCCATTTTACTTCCCATGACTGGAATTCATTCCCACCTTGAAATCTTGTTTTTTTTCAAAGCTCTACCCAGATGTCACCTCATCCCTGAGGTGTTCTTTGATCTTCCCCAGCTGAAAGCTTTTCTTCCCTACTTGACTTTTCTTAGAGAACTTTACCTGTGTTTTTCTTTTGTCCCTCCCATATTCCACCTTGTATCATACTTGTTTTAGTTTTACACACACACACACACCCATATCCACTAAATTGTTACCTCCTTACTATGCCAAAGGGCTACAAAGCTGTGCATACCCTTTGATCCAGCAATACCACTGCTAGGTCTGCATCCCAAAGACATCCAAAAAATGCAAAAAGGCCAATTTGTTCAAAAATATTTATAGCAGTTTTTTTGTGGTGGCTAAGAGTTAGAAATAGAAGGGATGCCCATCAATTGGGGAATGGCTAAACAAGCTGTGGTATATGACTGTAATGGAAGATTATTGTGCTGTAAGAAATGATGAGCAGGCTGATTTCAGAAAAATCTGGAAAGACTTACATGAACTGATGCATGGTGGAGAGAACAGAAGCAGAAGAACAATGTACACAGCAACAGCAATATTGTTCCATCTGTGAATGACTTAGCTATTCTCAGCAAGACTGATCCAAGACAATCCCAAAGAACTAATGATGAAGCAAACTATTTACCTCCAGAGAAAGAATAGATATGTTTGACTACAGACTGAAGCATGCTATTTTTCACTTTCATTCTTTTTCTGTTATTCAATCTTGTACAAAATAACTAATATGTAAATGTTTTACTTAACTGCACAGTTATAACCTATATCTGATTGCTTACCATCTCAGGTGGGGAGAGAGGGAGGGAGGGACAGATTTTCTAATTTAAAACTTTAAAAATATTACAAATTGTAACACGTAATTGAGAGAAAATAAAATATACATTTTTAAAATTGTTATCTCATTGAGGGTAGGAAATGTATTACTTTATATCTCTAGATCTCCAATACTGAGAACAGGGCTTTTCATTTTTTAATATAATAGTCAATTAATAAGCTTTTGTTGTGATGGCCAAGGTGGTTTCCAGATAGAAAGAACTGAGGGTCAAAGAACTGAAAAGATTTGTCCAAAATCATATAGCTAATGACTTAGAAGTCTAAACATGAGCCCATTGCTTGTCCCCCAATTCTTGGCTGCTTCAATACCCAATTATAACTTTCTCCTTTCGCAATAAAATCTCTGTGGGGAAAGGAAAGTAATTATGTGAGCATGTGTCTTTTGTCCCCACACCAACGTAAATAAAAAAGCAATTCATTACCTGAAGACTGGCCATGAAAAAATCAATTCTTTGACCATGACAATCATAAGGATCCTTCAGCTATGCAAGCTATATTCCTGCTTCTGCAGTCATTGTGGTGCAGTGTCAGAAAAAGAGCAGAGATTATGGGGGTAAGAAGCATGGTTTTAGATAACTTATAAATATTAATTTAGCTCTACATATGAGATCTTTCTCCAGTGCCCAAGAAGTTGATACACCACTGGAGGCACTGAGCTCCAATTATTAACAAAACCAGGAGATATAGGTGAATGGGAAGAGGGATCATAAGTTTACTTTAGAGAGGTAAAAAAATGAATTGTTGGTGTTTGTTTTATACCATGCCCAATGGTGGAGAAAAAAAGATGTTTCATGAGTCACTTGGTCATCACTTTTTGTAATACCTATGATGAATTTAGGCAAGGAGACTACCCTGAAAACAGTTCTATCTTGAATGCCAAGATCTATTGCAAATAATAAATTTTAAAATTCTATGAAGAACTTGGCAAGATCCACAAAACTGCTATCAACTGACACAGCTATCATACTTTACATATTCAATCTCATGTGATCCTCACAACCACCCTATGATGTACGTACACTTTTTTAAAACCATTTTACAGATAAGGAAACTTAGACTCAGAGATATTATGTAGCTCACTCATAGTCACTCAGTGGTGAGAGTGAGATTCAAATCCTGATTTCCCTCAACTCTAGGTGTAATTCTCTTTCCAGAACCAACCTAGTCAACATTTATTTTTGACATGTGGTAGCTTCAGTACAAAGGTGGATATCAAGGAGAATGGGAAATATATTCATGTGGTTGTGTGCATATGTTTATTTACACACCTATACAACTACAACAGAGTCCCCCAAATTTTAATGCCTTTGGTTTAAAACCACTTTAGGACTTTTGGGAAACTCTCTCCCCCTCCCCTCTCTCTCTCTCTTTACACATATATACACACACACACACACATATACATATATACACACATACATATATATACACATACATACATATGTACATGTGTGTGTATATGTATGTATATATCAATTATGTAATATATCATATCATCATATTATATCAATAATGAAAACCTGGTTCTTCGAGATTATTCAAGATGCTGTCTGACCAGGTGACCAGGGTAGAGTCTAATGATGCTAACATTTCACTTGCTCTAGACATTCTGTTTCTTGTTCAGACATTGTTGAAAATGATATCCATTATCCTCTGGAAAGCTTCAGAAACTGATCAGAGTTCTTCTGGATTAGGTCCTTGATGGAGATGTAAGGATCCTGCTTGGGTTCCAGACCAGCCCTGACATTTATAAGCTATGTGACTTTGGACAAGTCACACTATCTCTGCCATTTTTCTCCTTTTTCTAAGAAGGCTCTTGTAACCAGAATGGACTTTGTTTTCTTTGAATGACTCAGCTTACCTCACTGAGCTTCCCTGGACACTTGGGCTTGCTCTTCCAGGGCAGGAAGCCCAGTGACCATGCCAGGAATCAGAGAACTTCCTGTGTGATGAGTCATGGGGCTGGCTGAGGGGAGGTGTGTTAACCTGGTCTATGCTAGGGGGAGGGGCCAAGTCAAGAACCAATCGGCCCTGGTCGTTCAGGCGGCGCTTGATGATGTCAAAAACTCTATAAGAGGGGAGAGGACAGCTTGAAGATCCTCTCTTCCTTTTCCGGTTGGAGCCAGAGACGCCTACAGCCGAAGCTGAGCTGCCAGTAGCAGAGCTGACTGGAGTACTGAGCAAGGACTGGAGGCCAGTGGGTAATCTTCTTACTGTAGAGGGGAAGCATGTATATGATTTTGCCTTATACTATCTCACTTCTCTGTGGCCTCCTGGTTACCCTTGTGAGGTGGACTTATTGGGCCTGGAAGCTTTTGATGAAAATATCAAAATGGGGACGCTGGTTTGTGGGCTTGTTACTGTGGAGCGTAAATACATGCTTTAGTTCTCCTGCCTTCTGCCTAGAGAATTCCTTATATCCTGCGGTTCCGGACCTTTTAGGTACATATGAGATTCTCTTTGAAATCATAAATTCTGCCTTCCTAATATTGCTCTTTAATCCATTGACATAATGAATGTATAAATAGTTTGAAAAGAAGGAAGGATTAGGATGCATAATCTGTATATATTATATGACTTTTATAAATTCATCAAATCATTAAGCTGTTCCTGTATGATTTATGATAATTATGCCTAAATGTTCTTCCACTGAAGTCTTCCTCCAATGCCTCATCATGGTGTAGAGGTGACCCCTGAGCATCTGAACACTCTACCAGAAGATTATAAGCCCTCCAGGTCCTACCAAAGTGGAAAGACTTCAAATACAGAACTGAAGATGGACTGTGTGCATGTCAAAGACAGATAGATAGCTACATTCAGAGAGGCTCATTATCACAGGAGTAGACCTCCGAGATGGTCATTTTGTTTTGTTTTTGGACCCATCACCACAGTGAGTCATCAGTTATGCTGGGGAGGGTCCATGCAAACTGCGTCAATGAAAGGAGTAGTCTCACTGGCCCAACTGTGAATATTTCAAGGCATTGCAAGTGTACCTAAATACCCTAACTGCCATAGCATGCTTCCATGATGGAACTCTCTATAGACTCCTTTACCCAGCACCATCCCTGGCATATAAAAACACTTTAAAATGTTTGTTTATTCACTGATTGGATCACTTACTACCTATCTAAATTCCACTTTAGCTTAGTCCAAGTCTTACTCCTTTTAGAGGTGTTTTTTATAGTATTGCTGCCAATAATTAATGAGATAATGACTCTTCACTCTCATATAACACTTCACGCTTTTCACAGTACTTTCCCAGCCCCATCTCATTTTGTTCCACACTCTAGTAGATGGGGCAGGTATTTTTATCTCCACTCTGTGTAAGAGGAAACAGGTGAGGCATGTTAAATGTTTCCCTTAAAGGTGCAACAGCTAGTTAGGAACTAGTGCTCAGATCTCCTGAATCCTGCTCTGGTGTGGTTTCAGACTCCAGACTAAGAAAGGATAATGGCAATAGCATTGGATTGTAAAATGCTTTTGGGCAGGGATTATATTTTTGTTTCTTTCTGTATCTTTGGTGCTTAGCACATAGTAGGCCCTTAATAACTGTTTACTGATTGAAATGATCATTTAGTTGTAGGCTTTTAGATTAAAAGTTAGAAGGGAACTCAGAGACAAAAGAGGTCAATTTCTTCTTTTCACAGATGAGGAAACTAAAGCTCAGAGAGGTTTAGAGACTTGTCCAAAGTTGCAGAGGTGGTAAATATGGACAACCCTGTCATTTTACAAATGAGGGTACTGAATCCCAGGGAAGACAAGAATTCATCTGAGCCTTTGCTATTTTTTTAACTTAAATATGAAGTAAAAAAGAAAAAAAAGCATGTCACGTGCATAGCAGAACATAGGAGAGAATTCAAAACATTTAACAATAAATTTTCATTTCAAGAAAGCCTGTATGATAAATAATACACCTTGTATTGAGAATTGTCCATCTTTTATTTGCTTCCTTGTGTTTTCTTTTGTTCTCTGCTGTGCACTTTTTAACTTTGTTCTTTTTTTCCCTCCCCCACCCCACAGAAGGTTACAATATAATTTAGATATTTCTTGATATATACATACACATACAGATATATACATATTCTCATACCTATATGCATGTGTATATAGACATATACTTTCCCAAACATAATCTACTCCTGATCTTTGTTTTTTTTATGTTTGTACATATCTTTTGTTTCTTATTCTTCCTGCCTCCTCTACTTTATTCCCACCCTCTACATCGCCTTCCTATTACTTGCCTAACCCCCTTCTCCAGCAACCACCCTGCCCTCCTATTACTTGCCTTCCCCCCTCCAAGGATCCCTTCCCTATCCTCCCATTCCCATTAATCTAAACTCCCTTTACCTATTCCCTCATTCTCCCCTCTCATAATCCCTCCCTTGTCCTCTCCCCCCTCACCAAACCCCTACCATTTTATTTCTTCTAAATTTAGAAATTTTTATACTCTTCTAAATATATACGTAATGTTCCCTCTTAAACCCATTCACGATGAAAGTAGGTTACCAGAACTACCAGCCCTCCTCCCCCATCTTAATCTTCTGTAACCTTTCTTCTTCTTGCACCTCTCTTGTATAAAATAGTTACTCTTTTTAGCTGTTTCTAAATGGTTTTACTTTTTAAATTTATATTGCAGTCAGGCTTATCCCCATCTTTCTTATAAGCTCCACAATTATTAATAAGAATGTTAGACATACATATTACATTTTATGTTATATAAAAGGCAAGCAGTCTGTTCTTGTAAATCCCTTATAGTCAGTCTTTGGTATGTACCTTATGTGTCTCTTAGTTCTTGTATGTTGAATCTTCTATTAAGTTGAGGATTTTTTTAACAAAGTCTTGAAAGTCTGGGGGTTTGTCAAATGTCCTTTTTTCATTCAAAATAATATTGAAATTTGAAGGGTATGATGTTTTCGGTCGGAGCTCCAGGTCTTTTGCTCTTCGATACATTGTGTTCCAAGACCTGCGGTCCTTTAAGGTCTCTGCTGCTAGGTCTTGTGTAATTCTAATTGTGGCACCATCATATTTGAATTGTTTTAATCTTGATGCTTTTATTATTTTATCCTTGACCTGGGGATTTCAGAATTTGACTATGATATTCCTATGAGTTTTTTTCATAGGATCGCTTTTGGTGTTCGATGGATTTTCTCTATTTCTACTTCCCTGCCTTGTTCTAATGCTTCAGGACAATTTTCTTCAATTATTTCTTTCATTATTGTGTCAAGATTCTTTTTTTGATTGTGACTTTTATTTACTCCAATTATTTTTATATTGTCTCTTCTTGATCTATTCTCTAAATCTGTTGTTTCCTTATAAGATGTTTCACTTTCTCTTCTATTTTTTCATTATTCATGTTTTGCTTAATTATTTCTTGATTTCTTATAATTTCAGTGGCTTCACTTTGCCCAATTCTAATTTTCAAGGTGTCATTTTCCTCCTTGAGATTCTGAATCTCCTTTTCTAATTAGTTGATTTTCCTTTCATAACCTTCTTGTTTTTCTTGGAATATTTTTTTTTTATTTCTTCCTCCATCTCTGTCATTTGATTTTTAAAGTCTTTCTTAAGATCTTCTATAAATTCCTTTTGGGCAAGTGACCATTTAACATTACTCTTTGGGGATTTCTTTACTTCAATATCCTTCTGTGAAGATGAACCCCAGTCATCTCTATTCCCATAATAGCTTTCTATGGTTGGATTATTTCTCCTTTGCCTATGCATTGTTTTTGTGGTAATAAGTTGATTTTTTATAATCACTTCTAGCCCTGGGGTTTGGGAAATGGTGCCTCTTACTCCAGATCTTCAGTTCCCTCTAGCCTGGAACCAAAGCCAAACCTCCAACCTCCTGTAAGTGCCCACAGCCAGGGGCTTTCTGCCCTACTGCTTCTGCACTCACCAGGCATGTGTTGGTTCCTTCTCACCCTCACTGCTCTTCACAGCACAGCTGGGTCTGGAGTTCCTCATCAGGAGAGGTTCCCCCCATCTTCCTAGGCTCAAAGGCATGACTCTCCTCACTATCCTGGGGTAAAACGTTCCAATGGCTGAGGCCAAGGCAGCCTCTCAAACCAACTAACCCCAGGGCTTGCTGCTTGTTGTTAAAATGGAACCTAGCCTGGAGGTGTTTACTCCTCCTTGGGACCAAACCCAGTCCTGGGGTTCTTCTTCAGATCTTCTCAGACTGTCCCTGGAAGATCCTGGTTATGCCCCTATTTTTCTTTGTCTCCATCCCACTGTGTTCACCCTAAGGTGCCATTTTAACTCTTTTGTGGGGGAAAATCTTGAGAGCTTGGAATTTTCTGACCTACTCTGCCATCTTCCCAGAAGCTTCTCCTGCGCCTTTGCTATTTCACTTGCATCCTCAGTGCTAAATAAAACATAAGAAGCATTTAATAAATGCCTTCTCATTCATTCATTCATTCATTCATTCATTCACTCACTCACTTATTCACACTGGTAGATGGTCTTCATGAGCTGCTATGGCTAAAATCTTTATTCCCTGTGGCCCAAAGCCTTGAGAGATAAGCTTCTCTGTTCTTGCCAAGGTCGGTCCTCAGACAACAGATCCACAGTCACCTCTGGGCTTTTCCTCAAAAAACTTTCTGACTCGATTAAATCTGCCAGATATTGCACTCCTCTGGTGAAGGCTTTGTGAGCACAGGGTCAACACCATGACACAATGTGGCCTCTTCTCAAATTAGAGGAATAGAAATAATAGTAACTCACATTCCTGGAGTGCTTTACAGTTTAAAAAGAGCCTTCTTCACAACAACCTCATGGGATAGATGGTTCAAGCACCTTTCTCCCCATTTAATCTGAGGCAGAGAAAGGAGGGTAACTTGTCCTGAGTCACACAGCTATTACGGGATGGACTCTGGAATCTCAGCTGTTATGTCTTGGATGTGTGGACTTGGGCAAGTCATTTATCCCGTGTGTCTGTGTACACGCATGCATGCATGTATGTGTGTACACACATACACATATATGCATATATACATGTACACACATATATGTGTGTGTATGTGTGTGTGTTTGTACACTCCAGAATTCTCATTGACCCTTTGCAATCAGTGTGTGGCTTTCATTTTTTGTTTTCTAAGAAGGGATTATAGAGGCAAATCATTGCTAGAACTTGGACTCTACTGAAATGTTACCCTGTAGTTATGATTTTTTTTTGTCTTTTCCCTGAAGACCTTTCAACCTTCCAAGCTGACAGTATATACTTTAATAAAGGGTCTGATTTCCAGAAAGGAAAATTCTCCATCAGCTCTTGTGCTTTAGCCACACCTTTAAGCTTCTGTCTATCTCCCTCCACTCCCCTCTCTTCCATTCTCTTCTCCTGTCCCTTTCTCCATCTTTCTTTCTCTTTCTTTCTCTTTGTGCCTCTCTCTGCCTGTCTCTATCTGTTTCTCTCTCTCTCTCTCTCTCTCTCTTTCTCTCTCTCTCTCTCTCTCTGTCTCTCTCTCTCTCTCTTTCTTTTCTTCCCTCCCTCCTTCCCTCCCTCTCTTTCTTCCTCTGAAAAATGAGTGGCTATCTGATCTCTAAATTCTGGAATTCTATGGTTCAACTCCAATCTTCTGTTTCTCAGGTCAGTACTATTTCCATCACACCAAGCTGCTTTTAAGAAGAAACAGCTTAAAGCACCAGAAACCAAGGGTGATGGGAGCAGTCAGGCATGGGATTCCCAATTGACCACTTTAAAAAAATATGAAGAGGTCAAAGGAAAATTCTCAGAAGCTAACTCTCCTCATCTCATCCTTCCTTCTCCAAAATACTGGTCAAGAGAGAAATCCCTCCCAGAAGGCACAGTTTGGTACAGTGAACATGGCACTCATTAAAATAAAAAATAACCATCTCTGGGCCCAAATAATGAGAAATATTAACATGAAATTGGGGCCTCTAGGAAAACACATAATTGGGAGAGCCCATTAATGCAGGAGATATTATTAGCAATTAAAGTGGTCTGTGAACAATGGCTGCCTTCTTGTCTGTGCTGAAGAGCTATTGCATTCTTGTAAAGGCAAAAACCAACTCTTTCAATAAAAAAGACTGTCTTGGCCTGTCATTGGAGATAAACACTCCATGCTGTTCATTCAGTGATCCCATCATCAAATTGTCCAGATAAGGCTCCAAGCCTCTTCACCAATGTCCTTATCTACCAGACAAGTAGATACAGACAAAGTCAAGAGACTGAGGAAAATCCAGGCCCTTTATAAAATCTGTCTGAAGAGGATCAAATGCTTTCATTAGAAAACCCCCTGAGGAGAGTCACAACAGCAAAAACACACATGTACTCACACACACACACACACACACTCCAGGCATCTTATAGGCCCTTTGCAGTCAGGGGCTTTCTTTTTTTTTTGAGAAGAAAGTAGGAAGATGAATCCTTGCTAAGCACAGTCCCTTGTAATGTTATCCTGTAGCTATGATTTCTGCCCTTCCCTAAAGCCCTATTCCAGATGGCTCATTGTGGCCCAGAGGTGATGCTGAGTTAACCAAATGCACGCCAGAGGATTGCAACTATTGTCTGATCCAGTGTAAGACCACGAAAGGATGAATGACATTTTTCTTTTGAAAGTAGCAAAGTTAAGTTTGGAGAGATTTATGACTAGATAAGAGGGTCGTGGCAACTCTTATCACCTTCTAAGTTGGAAATTGGTCACAACTGGCAATGGTAAAGGGAGTGACCACACTAACAAATATGAGTATCCTTAAAACTTGTGCGAACTTCCTCCCTCCACACATTGACCTAGATAAATATGACTGTGTCTGATTCAGATTTTTCTGGCTACACTGTGGTATACACGTTTAAAGAAGGGTCAGAGTTTTAGATACTTGACTCTTAAGATCATGGGGAAAATTTTCCATCGGCTTTGTTATGCTTTGGCCACACTTTCTTGACCTCTGACCCATTTATTTATTCGTACCCTTCCAACAGAGAGATTTTTCTGTAGGTTTCCGGTGTCCTCATGAGTTAGAGAGGGAGATGGAAGGTCTAAAATTCTGAGCTAATGGTCATATCTTGCTTAGGGTGAACCTCGTATCTATCTCATAGTCTACTCCCTCACATTCTCTCTCTCTCTCTCTCTCTCTCTCTCTCTCTCTCTCTCTCTCTCTCTCAATCTCTCTCTCTCCCCCTGTCTCTCTCCCTCCCTCCCTCCTTCCCTCTCATTTTATTAATTCTCTTCTTTCCCACCATCACTATCAACTTCCCAAAAAACTCACTCTTACTCAACTCAATAGAACTCTTCCCTGTAACCAAAAAATGGAAAGAAAAAAAAAAGATGTGGTCAAGCAAAAGAATAAATGCATTGGCTACATCGGAAGTATATGCTTAATTCCTCATGTGTAGTTCAACTCTTCTCTTTGCTGAGAGGTGGGAGGCATATGTCACTTTCAGTCATCTGAACTCACTACTAATAGTCATTTCACCCATCAGAAGTTTGAAAGTCATTTGAAGATTTTTTTCTTTTATATTATTGTCATCATTATAGAAATTGCTCTCCTGTTTCTGTTCGTTTGTTCTGTATCAGTTCACATAAAGTCTTCCCATGTTTATCTGAATTCTTCATATTCACAATTTCTTTCTCACATGGCATTATCACAGGGCATCTCTTGCAAGGCACTTTTCAGAGGCCAGGCAAAAGGAAAATGATACTTGCAGGATTAACCTAGTTTGCAACAACCATAAAATTCAGCAGAGGGTGACTGAGCTCTAGATAAGAGGGAAAAAAGAACAGTGCAATCAACTGGGAGAAGAGTCCAGACCACTAGAGCAAGGCTAAACCACTTAGAATGCCAAGGTTACTGATATGCAGTATACTATGAGCATGTGAGGACAAGAGTATAAAGAGAGTGAGAACTTGTGTGTCAAGATGGAGGACTAGACTATTTCTTTGATCCTCGTGACCTTTGAAATATCTCCAAAATAAGTTTATGTGAAAGAGATAAAGCAATTTCTGCTGACTCCACAGTCATACCAAGAAGCCTAATGAAATAACCATCCAATGAACAAACAGCAGAGAAGCTCACTGATTTAGCACCCGCTGCCTTTGGTGGTATCAGCTATACCCCCATAAAAATAAAAGTAAAGAAACCATGGTTCTTTAAATCCAAGTCCTGATAATGATCCCTGAAGAGAATCACATGGTGGCATATTTCATTGTTGGGAAAACATTCCAGTTTGGCCTAATATTCCCAGCATGCATTGGATTATTCAGAAAATGAACCACATTGTTTCCTAAAGACCCATCTGTTTCTGGTAAATACACTCACATATACACACAAACTTTTACAATGATGATAGATGTATTATGAAGTTTTATTCTAAGAAATGAAATGGGGAAATGAAGAATACATTGCACAGTATTTGTCTCTTCCTTGTACTATGTCCCATGGGATAACATCTAATAAAGTTTTCCACGGCCTTTGAGGGTATGTCATATTTTTATCACTAAACCCAGAGTGCTCTGGGAACATTCTAATTCTTTTCGATAAATTATCTTGTCACTTTACTCTGAGTGCATTTATCTTAGGAGCACCACCCCAGCAATGCCACTTTCATACATGACAAATTCAACCCTTGGGAACACAGGTGGCATTGGTGGTTAGGAAGCACTTTACAGAACGACTTGCTTCAGTAAACCAGAAGCCATCGGTGAAATTCACAAAGCAACAGAAAACAAAAAAAAGGGTCTATGATTTAGCAAAGATCAAAGAGCCTTGGAGCTGGTAGGGACCTCAGAAGTGATCCAGTCCATCTGCATGCTTTCCCTTACCTTACTTAACCCAGGTGTGGGGTTTTAGAAACCTTTTACTCAGGATCACTGAATCATCATACCTTGGAACTGAAAGAGACCTTAGAACTAATCAGAAAATCCAAACTCTTCATTTTCTTGATAACTTGATAACTGACACCCCCAAAAAGAAATGTCACATCAGTACAAGATGGCAAATCATACTGAATAATTAATGCATATATTGTTTTTCCCAGTAAAATAATTCTGCTACTTAAGACCTGTGTCATCTCCTTGGGAAAGCTGCTAAAGTTGTTTGGGCCTCAGGTGATTCATTTGTAAAACTAAAGCGTGAGACTCAATGAATTCTAAGGAATTCCAGGTCAAAATTTTTTGATTCTATGAACCATTTCATATCTTAATAACAGCTTTCTGGATTTTGTATGCCTTGCCTTCCTTCTCTCTCAACACCAGCCCAACCACCCCTCCTCCCCAAAAAAAGAAACAAGACATCTCCTAGAGACCAACATTCTACTGTTAATCTCATCACATAGCTGGACTGATCTTTGAATGATGGGCTATTACAATGTGTCCAACTTGGTATAAACTCAGCCAAATCTTATAGTCTACTGGCACAAGTATTGAGAACCTAGGGTCACCACCATGCCATGAGGCAACATGGGAAGACCTCTTCAGTAGGGGTCATCTGCCTGTTGAATAAACTCTAAATTTCTTTCCTGTCATTTAAAGCTCTCCAAAAGCTGGCTTCAACTTGCTGTTTTTGTTTGTTTGTTTGTTTTTTGCAGGGGGGAAGGCAGGGCTATTGGGGTTAAGTGAGGGACATGCTGTTTTAATCTTGTTTTCTCTTCCTCCCCTTCACATGCTCTACATTCTGGCCAAAATGGAATATTTACTCCCTATGCTGCTTCCTAATTATCTTCTCCTTAGACCTTTGCTTATCTATATCTCATGCCCGGAAAAGTTCCCCTACATCTAATCTCAAATCCCTCCAATTTTAAATCCCTCTGTTCCTTTAAGGCCCAGATCAGGTTCACCCTTTTCTTGAAGCTTTCCTTGATCCACATTTTTCTTCATCTCAGCTGAATGTGATTTATCCTCCATAGCTCTATCTTTCCCTGGCTATCACTTTTGTATTAATTATACTCCCTTCATATAATAAAAGCAGTACACATTGTCTTTCCTCCATTTTGAATGTAAGCTCTGTTAGGACAAGGTTGCTGTAATACTAATCTTCATAACTTTTTTTTAGATTTATCTTTGCAATACTTCTCTCTGTTACCCCAGAGCCTATCACTAGACTTTGCATACAGTAAGATTCAAGACATTTGTTTTCTATAGGTAAGGTGTGAAAATTGATCTCTTTTTACCAACAAGGGGGCTTTGACCTTTCACAGTTATGCCCCTGAACTGCCTTATGAGAAACCCCCAGATGCCATTTTTACATTGTGTAAATGAGAATGTGAAACACAGAAAAATGAAGTATTATATGTCCCTCCTTGCACATTCTAGAAGGTTACAACCCAGGTGGTGGTCTATGTTCTCTACCCCTAGGAATTTGTCCCTATAATTATATGTTATGGGGATATTGGGTGAGTGTAAAAATTGACGGGCTAAGTTTAAGCTCTCACACTTTGGGCTTTAAATTGACCATGGCTTGCAAGTAGAACCTATTATCTTGATTCAAAAAAATCACAATTATCACAATTTATATTACTGCCTCCACATATGACTCCAGCTTAGGTCCACATTTTTTGTTATTGTTCGGTCATTTTCAGTCACGTCTGAACCTTCATGACCCCATTTGAGGTTTTCTTGGTACTGGAGTGGTTTGTCATTGCCATCTCCAGCTCATTTTACAGATGAGGAAACTGAGGCAAACTGGGAGAAGTGATTTTCCCAAGGTCATATAGCTAGCAAGTTTCTGAGGCCAGATTTGAACTCAAGAATATGAGTCTTCCTGACTCCAGGACAGGTGTTCTATTCACTGCACCATCTAGCTCCCCGCTAGGTCCATACCCACAATCATTTTTCAGCCTAGCCATCCCTGAGAAACCTGGGTATTACCCACTAATGCCCAAGGAATTATTTCTGGCAGACATGATGCTACTATGTCATCATGCCTGTACCTGGAATACCACCCTATGAACTCCATGAAATATTTACAAGATACAGCACATGTCACAATAGATAGATATGTAAATGATAGTATTTATTCAGGATAAAGGATGGATACTTTTGAGTAAAACTAATGCCACACTTGGAGTCTGAAGACCTGGGTTTGAGACCTGGCTCCACCATTTACTAAACACATGATGATGAGGAAAACACTGTATCTCTCTGAGACAGTTTCCTCACTTATGAAAAAAGGCTATGAAGAAAGGACTCTGTTAAACTTAACATTCCATAGAGCTTGAACTATTAGCCATGGTCAAATTCTTTGCCCCTGCTGAGCCTTACTTTCCTCACAGCTGCAAAAGAGGAGCTAATACTTACATAGCCTGCCTCCCAGAGTTGGTTAGAAGATCAAATGAGCAAAAATGGATGTAAAGCAACTTGAGTACTTCAAAAAGATGTGTGTATGGGCGGGTGGAGCCAAGATGGCAAAGAGAAGCCAGAAAATTACCAGAGCCCTCCCCAGTTTCCCTCAGAAACAACATTAAATCAAGTCTCTAAATGGACTCTGGAGTAACAGAACCCACAAAACTATGAAGTGAAGAAATTTTCCATCTTAATACACCTTAGAAGGACTTCACAGAAGGTCTGTCTGACTAGGGTAAAAGAGGAGCACAGCCCAGAGTAGATGATATCAGGGCAAGCCAGTGGGAGGCTTTTAGCCACAGAACAGATCAACAACTGAGGTGCCATGGTCCTGGCTTAGCTTGCTAGTGGCACAGCAAGCCAGATGTGAGACCTCCAGCCCCAGAACAGATGGCAAACTGCCAACCCCAGAACCCTAGCATGACAAGCATGAACTGTCAGCACCTGAAGCCCCAGTGCAGAAAGCCACTGACTACGCCCTCGGCCCCCAGCAAAAGAAGCTTGGGACAGTGCCCCGCCCATGTCCCAGGAGCAGAGGTCAACTTTAAAAGTCGCAAAAATAGGTTAAAATGAGTAAAAACCAGAAAAGAGTCCTGACCAAAGAAAGCTACTCTGGTGACAGGGAAGATCAAAACATCAATTCAGAAGAAGGCAACAAGGTCAAAATGCCTAAATGTGAAGCCTCAAAAGGGAATATGAATTGGTCTTAAGCCCAAAAAGTCTCCTGGGAAGAGCTCAAAAAGGATTTTAAAAATCAAATAGGAGAGGTAGAAGAAAAATTGGAAAAAAGAAATGAGAATTATGCAAGAGAGAGTGAACAGCTTGGAAAGAGAAGGACAAAAACTGACTGAAGAAAAAAAATCCTTAAGAAATACAATTGGCCTAATGAAAAAAAAATCACTGAAGAAAAACAATTCCTTAAAAAGCAGAATTGGCAATGAAAAAGGTGGTACAAAAGCTAACTGATGGAAATAGTTCCTCAAAAATTAGAACTGGGAAAGTGGAAGCAAGAATCAGTCAAACAAAATCAAAAGAATGAAAAAAGAAGAAAATGTAAAATACCTAATTTGAAAAAGAACTGACCCAAAAATAGATCCAGGATAGATAATTTAAGAATTATTGGACTACCTCAAAACCATAATCAAAAAGGACCAGACAGAATCTTTTAAGAAATTATCAAGGAAAAGTGACCTGATATCTTAAAACCAGAGGGTAAAAATAATGATCGAAAGAATCCACCGATCACCTCCTGAAAGAGATCCCAAAAGGAAAACTCCAAGGAATATTGTAGCCAAATTACAGGATTATCAGGTAATGGAGAAAATATTGCAAGTGGCCAGAAAGAAACAAATATCAAGGAGCCACAGTCAGGATTACACAGGACTTAGCAGCTTCTATATTAAAGGATCAGAGGGCTTGGAATATAATATTCCAGAAGGCAAAAGAGCTTGGATTACAACCAAGAATCAACTATCCAATAAAACTGAGCATAATGTTTCAGGGGGAAATATGGATATTCAATGAAATAGGAGACTTTCAAACTTTCCTGAAGAAAAGACCAGAGCTGAACAGAAAAACTAGATCTTCAAAAACAAGACTCAAGAGAGGAACAAAAACATGAACAGGAAAGTAAAAAATGTTATTCAATAAGTTTAAACAGTTTACAATCCTACATGGGAAAATGATACTTGTAACTCTTGAGAACTGTACCTCTATTAGGGCAGTTAGAAGGAATATACATAGACAGAAGCTGTAGGTATAAGTTGATTTTGATATGATGTTATTAAAAAAGTCAAGGGGTGGGAAAAAGGAATGCACTGGGAGAATAGGAAAGGGGGAGTCAGAATAGGTTAAGTTACACCACATGAAGAGGCATAAAAGACCTATTGTGGTCGAGGAACAGAAGGGAGGGGGTAAGTATTGTTTAAACCTTATCCTCATCATATTTGGATCAAAGAGGGAATAACATATACACTCTTTTGGGTATAGAAATTTATCCTACACTATAGGGAAGAGAGAAGGGAAAAGGGAGAGATAAGGGAAGGGGGCTGCTGATAGAAGGAAGGGCAGATTGAGGAAGAAGATGATCAGAAGCAAATTACTGGTGAGGGGGGACAGGGTGAAAGGAGAGAGAAAGGTAACAAAGAGTGGGAAAAGTAGAATGGAGGGAAATACACAGTTAGGATTCATAACTGGGAATATGAATGGGATGAACTCTCCCATAAATTGGAAGGAAATAGCAGAGTGGATTAAAAACCAGAATCCTACAATATGTTGTTTACAAGAAATACATTTAAAGCAAGGGGACACACACAGAGTACAGGCAAAAGGCTGGAGCAGAATATATTATACTTTAGCTGAAGTAAAACAAAAAGCAGGGGTAGCAATGCTGATGTCAGACAAAGCAAAAACAAAAATAGATCTAATTAGAAGAGACAAAGAAGGAAGCTACATCTTGCTAAAAGGTACTGCAGACAATGAAGTAATATTAATGCTAAACAAATATGTACCAAGTGGTATAGCATCCAGATTCTTAGAGGAGAAGTTAAGTGAGTTAAAGGAAGAAATAGACAAGAAAACCATACTAGTGGGGGACCTCAACCTTCCCTTCCCAGAATTGGATGAATCTAACCACAAAATAAACAAGAAAGAAATTTAAGAGGTGAATGGAATTTTACAAAAGTTAGATATGAAAGACCTTTGGAAAAAACTGAATGGGTGTAGAAAGGAATATATCTTCTTTCTCAGTGGTTCATGGCACCCAAACAAAAACTGACCATGTATTAGGACATAAAAACTTCACAATCAAATGTGTAACGACTGAAATATTAAATGCATCCTTTCCAGACCATAATGCAATAAAAAAAATACATGTATTAAAGGGCCATGGAAAGATGGAGTAAACATTAATTGGAAACTAATCTGATCCTAAAGAATGAGTGGGTCAAAGAACAATTCATATAAACAATCAATAATTTCATCAAAGAGAAATACAATAATGAGACAACATACAAAAATTCATGAGATGCTGCCAAAACAGTTTTTAAGGGAAATTTTATATCTCTAAATGGTTACACGAATAAAACAGAGAATGAGCAGATCAATGAATTGGGCATGCAACTAAGATTTTGAGAAAAAGAACAGATTAAGAATCCCCAATTAAATACCAAATTAAAAATTATGACAATCAAAGGAGAGATTAATAAAATTGAAAGTAAGAAAACTATTGAAGTAATGAATAAACTTAAGAGTTGGCTTTATGAAAAAAACAAAAAATAGGTAAATCTTTAGTTAATTTAATTTAAAAAAAAAGAAAAGAAGAAAATCAAATTACTACTATCAATGATGAAAAGGGTGAATTCACCACCAATGAAGAATAAATTAAAACAATAATTAGGAACTATTTTGCCCAAGTGTATGTGAATAAATCTGACTTCCTAAGTGAAATGGATGAATATTTTAAAAAAATAAAAATTGCCTAGATTACCAGAAGAGGAAATAAATATTTAAATACTCCATTTTAGAAAAAGAAATTGAACAAGTCATCACTGACCTCCCTAAGAAAAAATCTCCAGCATCAGATGGACTTGCAAGTGAATTTTACCAAACATTTAAAGAACAATTCCAGTACTATATAAACTATTTGGAAAAATAGGCAAAGAAAGAGTCCTACCAAATTCCTTTTATTACACAAATATGGTGCTGATACCTAAACCAGGAATAGTCAAAAAAAGAAAATTATAGATCAATTACCCTAGTGAATATTCATGCAAAAATTTTAAATAAAATATTAGCAAAGAGATTACAGAAATTTCTCACAAGGATAATAAATATGACTAGGTGGGATTTATACGAGGAATGCAGAGCTGCTTCAATATTAAGAAAAGCATAAACATAATTGACCTTATTGATAACGAAACTAACAGAAATCATATGATTTTATCAATAGTTATAGAAAAAGCTTTTGATAAAAACAGCACTTATTCCTATTAAAAACACTAGATGTCATAGGAATAAATGGAGTCTTCCTTAAAATGATATGTAGTATCTATTTAAAACCATTAGCAAGCATTATATGTAATGGAGATAAGCTAGAAGCTTTCCCAATAAGATCAGGGGGTGAAACAAGGATGCCTATTATAATCACTGTTATTCCATATTGGGGCAGCAATGTTAAATTCAGCAATAAGAGAAGAAAAAGAAATTGAAGGAATTAGAATAGGTAATGAGGAAACAAAACTGTCACTCTTTGCAGGTGATATGATGTTATACTTAGAGAATCAACTAAAAAAACTACTTGAAATAATTAACAATTTTAGCAAAATTGCAGGATGTAAAATAAACCCACATAAATCAAAAGAGATAGAAAGAGGAATTCCATTTAAAATAACTTTACATAATATAAAATATTTGGGAGTCTACCTGCCAAGACAAATCCAGTAACTATAGGAACACAATTACAAAACATTTTTCACACAAATAAAGTCAGATCTAAACAACTGGAAAAAATATCATTTGCTCATGGATAGACTGAGCTAATACAATAAAAATGACAATTTTACCTAAATGTATTTACTTATTAAGTTTCATACCAATCAGACTATCAAAAAATTATTTTATAGAGCTAGAAAAAATAATAACAAAATTTATCTGGAAGAACAAAAGCTCAAGAATACCAAAGGAATTAATAAAATCAATGCAAATGAAGGTAGCCTTGCTGTACCAGACCTAAAACTATTATTATAAAGTGGTAATCATCAAAACTATTTGGCACTGGCTAAGAAATATAGTGGTGGATAAGTGGAATAGGTTAGGTACTCAAGACGTAGTAGTCAATGACTATAGTAATCTACTGTTTGATAAACTCAAAGACTCTAGCATATGGGATAAGAACCCACTATTTGACAAAAAGGCGGGGGGGGGACTGGAAAACTGAAAAATAGGCAGAAACTAGGCAGAGACCAACATCTCCCAGCATATACCAAGACAAGGTCAAAATGGGTACAAGATTTAGACATAAAGGGTGATACCATAAGCAAATTAGGAAAGTAAGGAATCATTTACCTTTCAAATCTATGGAGAAGAAAAGAATTTATGACCAAACAAGAGATAGAGAACATTATGAAATACAAAATGCATAATTTTGATTACATTAAATTAAAAAAAGGTTTTGCAGAAACAAAACCAATGCAACTAAGATTAGAAGGAAAGCAGAAAGCTAGGAAACAATTTTTACAGCCAGTGTCTCTAATAAAGGCCTCATTTCTAAAATATATAACCAAGTTAAATTCATAAGAATACAAGTCATTCCCCAATTGATAAATGGTCAAAGGATATTAAAAAGCAGTTTTCAGAAGAAGATCTATCTATAGTCATATGAAAAAATGTTCTAAACCACTATTGATTAAAGAAATACAAATTAAAAGACCTCTGAAGTACCACCTCATGACTATTAGAATGGCGGATATGACAGAAAAGGAAAATGATAAATGTTGGAGAAGATGCAGGAAAATTGGGACACTAATACATTGTTGGTGGAGTTGTGAATTGATCCAACCACTCTGAAGAGAAATTTGGAGCTATGCCCAAAGTGCTGTGAAACTGCATACCCTCTGATCCAACAATACCACTTCCAGGTCTATATCCCAAAGACATCCCCAAAAAGGAAAAAGGACCCACATGTACAAAACTATTTAAAGCAGCTCTTTTTGTGGTGGCAAAAAATTGGAAATTAAGGGGATGCCCGTCAATTGGGGAATAGCTGAACAAGTTGTGGTATATGAATGTAATGGAATACTTTTGTGCTATAAGAAATGATGAGCAGGCAGATTTCAGAAAACAACTGAAAGGACTTATGTGATCTATTGCTGAGTGAAATGAGCAGAGCTAGGAGAACATTGTACACAGCAACAACACTGTGTGATGATCAATTCTGAAAGACTTAGTTCTTCTCAACAATATAATGATCCAAGACAATTCCAAAGGACTCATGATGGAAAATAGCTATCCACATCCAGAAGGAAAAAAAAGAAACATAGAGTCTGAATGCAGATCAAAGGATACTGTTTTTATTTTTTGTTGTTTTTATCTCTCATGGTTTTTCCCATTTGTTCTGATTCTTTTACAACATGACTAATGTGGAAATACGTTTAACATGATTATACATGTATAACCTGTGTCAGATTGCTTGCTGTCTTTGGGAGGGGGGATGCAAAGGAAGGATGGAGAAAAAATTGGAATTCAAAGTCTTACAAAAATGAATTTTTAAAACTATTTTTACATGTAATTGGAAAAAATAAAATACTATTATTTGGGGAAAAAGATGAGTTTGTATTTGCTTTTGTCATTTTGTCACACAATATGGTGTGAACTTGGACCTCAACTCTCCGTGAGCCCAACACTATCAGCAACGGCCACATTTCTGATTCTCTGGGTAGTTTGGAACAAAGGTCAATGCTTGTTTCAGGTCTCACCAAAATGGAAACCTTTTCCCCAGCTACGCCAAGTTGGCTTGGGTCCCCCATGCTGTAGTGAAGATAATCACATCTTCCGAAGCTGTGCTTTGCTCCTGTTGGCACAGAGCTGAGAGATCAGAAAGGCTTGGTTTTCTCATTTCTGCCAAAAACTCTCACTGGCACATTTCCCTTTTGGTTGGTGGTTTAAATGATTTCCTTGTTAATTCTTTTCCACTTGGAAATTGTTCCTGTCACTTCCATTCAACCTCGAGAATGTTTAGGATGGCAGCATTGATTAATGGGAACAACCTGGACTGGGAATTAGGACACCTGGATTCTAGTCCCTTTCTTTCTTTAACTGTGTCCTTGAGTCTCTGAGGTTATTGCTCTTTTCTAAACAAAACAAAAAAAAAATAAAGGGGTTGTACTAGTAGCCGACTCAGTCCAACTCCGACTTTCTTTATTCTAAGGCCCTTCCCAGCTCTTACCTTCCTTGTTCCAAGGTGCCTCCCAGATCTATCCTATTCTATCCTATTATTTCTATCCTTTACAATTTGAACTGTTCTAAAAACTCCTTGCGGTTCAGACATTGTATTTGAGGGGTGGGGAGGAGGAGGAGTGTATTTAAAGTCAGAAAACTTCAGTTTAAATGCTTATTCTGCTACTTCCAACATGGGACAAGTCAAGCCTTTCTGGATTTTCTCCTCTATAAACTGAGAGGACTGAGCTAAATGATTTTTCAATTTTCTTCCAGTTCTAAATCCTATGAACCTAAATACCAAGGTTTCTTCAAGCTATGCATACAACATTGTTCCATTCAACACCAAGGCAATTCTCAGAAGGAGATTTTTTTATCTCCAGTAGTAAAACAATAATCTAATAGTTTCATTCATTCATTGAACATACATCACAAAAGCAGCAATCACTGAAGAATCATGCCCAGAACCAGGTTTACAGTTTTGAAAAGTGAGAAAATGGACAATGGAAAAATCATTGGAATTAGAACCTGGGCCCTTAAAATATGTTCAAATCTGAAACTCAGTCTTTTCATCTGTAAAATGGGGATAATATAGTGACTATCTTCCTCAAAAGGCTGCTGTAAAGTTCCATTTAGGTAATGTATATGAAGTGCTTGATGAAATATGGAATTCTATATAAATCGCATTGTGTCATCAACTGATACATTCATTTACTGACAAATTATTATATAATATTAATAATAATCCATTTATCTTGTCAAACTACACATGCTTTAAGTATACATCTCATGATGCATCATGTCTATCATCTGAGGATCAGTGTAGCTAACTATGGAGAGGGTCACCAGAAGAAGGGACCAGTTCACACATGTCCTGAGAATCATAGGATTTTGAACCTAATGGCACCTTAGAGATCATTTAGTCAAACTTTCTCCTTTCATAGGTTAAGAAAAATTTAGTGGAAGTGTTCATGCCAAAAGGTACTAAATAGAAGAGCTGAGATTTGAACCAAGGTCTTCTGCTCCAAAAGCAGTGCTCTTAGGACTATGTTAAGCTGCCTCTTCCCCCTTCCCTAAAATCTAGCCAACTCAATATTTACTATGTATATGACCTTGGGCATGTAGACTTCCCTTTCTTGTATTCAATTTCCACATCTGTAAAATGGGGATTGTGTCCAATCTCATAGCACTGTTAAAAAAATAAGTGCTTGCTAAGTGTTATAGCATGCCATAAATTTTAGAGAATTGGCATTACTGACGTACATTAAGAAAATTCCGAGTAACAGCCTGTTTCTTTCTCCTGTTGATTTTTTTCCTCTTTAAAGTGATTGTAAACTACTTTAGGTAGGGATGATAAATTCAGAGCTAGAGGACTCTAGAGAACATTCAGTCCAATCTCCTTATTTTGTAAATTAAAAAAAAAAACCGGAGACTCAGATAGGTTAGCAATTTACCAAAGGTCACAAAACCAATAAGCAGTACAGCCCGAATCTGAACCCAGATCTGAACCTAGTAATAGATTTGTGTAGTGTTTCTTCCTAGAGTTAGGTTTAAAGAGGACAGTTGAAAAATACTTTAGGAGTGAGTATTACTGTGGACATTTTGTTCTAAATTTTGGTCTTAATCAAAATGAAGTCTCTGCCAGGAAAACAAATTTCAGTTTGTACCATACTGTAATTTTTCTTCTATCTGACCTTGAGAAAATTTTGATAATAAAGCGAAAAAGAAGAGACTTTGATTTTCCTCACTGTATGTTACACATTTGTAGCCTATCCAGCTAGGTACAGTAGATAGAGTGCTGGGCTTGGAATCAGAACACTCATTTTCCTGAGTTCCACTCTGGCCTCACACACTAACTGTATAAACCTGGGCAAGTCACTTAACCCTGTTTGCCTCAGTTTCCTCATCTCTAAAATGAGCTGGAGAAGGAAATGACAATACATACTAGTATCTTTGCCAAAAAAAACCCAAATGGAGTCACAAAAAGTCAGAAACAACTGAAATGACTGAACAGCAGCATCAGCCTATCTGAAGAGGGCAATACTAAAGATATGTGGAGTGCTGTCCTCCTTCCCAATTTTCCCATTCCAAAGGACTAAAAATTCCATTGGTGAGATGGGCAAGATTTGGTGTCAGGAAACTAAATTTATCAGGTACCAAAAAAAAAGAGGTCTGAGAGGATTTTCAGTCCATCATCAGCTAGAAAGGACAGAGATTAGCACCTATATAGCAAGAGAACAAAAAGTATTTCAAATAGGAAGTTACCAAATGGTGTTCTGGTGTGAACTGTTATCCCCCTCTTCAATTAAGAACACTTGCTTCAGGTCTGTTCTAGTCTTGGGCCCTCCCCCCCAATTCCTGCTCAGTAAGGGGCCCTCCTCAAAAGATCTTCCCCAAGGTGATGATGTCCCATATCCAGCTCAAGATGAAGCTATCAAAGAGTCATCCATGTGGTGGTTACCCACTCACTAATAAGGCAGCAGTAACAAGGGCCCTTCAGCAGTTGCATCTTTTTTCCTCCCCTTATGCAAAACTACCAACAATAATCAAATGAAAGTAGGATGAGAGAAGATTCTGAAATGACCTTCCTAGACATAATTATCTAATGTCCATTACAGTATGATACCTACCCACCCACATATGTTTCAAATCTCTGAACACATCCATCAGCAGGGCATACTGGATTGATGTACCACTCCTCATTCCATCCTTTTTCCTAGCAACTGGACTCTAATTATGGCAGACATTTATTAGTATTTGTGTCTCATTTCTATGTCTTTTTTCTACCTCAAATATTTCACACATGAGGCATGACTCCTATCCTGTAACACAAAGTGAGAGGATTATCAGAGTTGATAATGCCTTATTTGCAGGAGAGTGAAATAGGAGAATTTTCCATACACACTAATTACCCCTTCTTCCTGACACAGAGACCCTATTGATTTTCATACTCAACAATGCCCATGTGTTTGATAAGACCAATATCTACCAAGGTTTTCCTACTCTCTTCTCTCTCTCTATCAGGTTAGATTTTCCTTCTTTTTTTGAATACTATTTTATTTTTTCCCAGTTACATGTAAAACCAATTTTACCATTCATTTTTAAAAAAAAATGAGTTCTAAATTCTATCCCTTCCTTCCTCCTCTTCTGTCTCCTGAAACAGTAAGCAATTTGATATAGGTTATACATGTGCAATCATGCAAAACATATTTACATATTAGACATGTTGTAAAAGAAAAGACCAAAAAAGCCCCCCATGAAAAAAAAATAAAGTGAAAAATAATATGTTTTGATCTGCATTCAGACTCCATCAATTCTTTCTCTAGAATAAGCTAGATTTTCTCTAAAAGTTGGGAGTTGATTGGCCTGGGGGGTGGGCTATGGTTAAAACTCTGCCTCCCTTGATTCAGCATCCTGGTAGCTTTGCATTGTGTAGATGCAACTTTCTGGTCTCCTAGAAGCATAAAAGATCCCACCCATGTGAGTCTGATGTCCTACAGACCTGTTGGTATCCCAAGACTTGCTTGAAGCAGCACACCCTCCTCAAATGACTTCTTGACCTCCTCAAAGCTTCTCTTTGGAGACAGAGGGGGTTGGGCAAGTTATCTGGTGAAGCTGAATGTTTCTGTATATGCCTACCATTTTAGGACAAAGTAAATGTGATTTTCTTAACTGCTCAATGACTCACAAGTACCTTATTTCATCTTAACACCAAACCTGGACAGGTTACTCACCTGATTCAGACCCCTCCTTATATCATGCCTTTGCTGGTCCCTCTACCTGGAATGTCCTTTCCCCTCCTCTCCAGTTATCCAACTGCATTCTACAGATCTTAGCAAAATTTTTATCTCCCCCAGTGCTTAGGTGATTGCTCTCTCTATACTTGATTTTAAAATGTTAGTCATACTGTATTGCTGGCCACAGGGGCTCTGTCTATATAGGTTTGAAGCCCTTATCACATTGAATGATGTTTTCAACCATGGGGAACTTATGTTTTGGTGCAATAAATGCAAATACAATTATGTAGAACTTTAAAGTTTACTTTAATATACATTATCACAAATCGGATGCTTCTAACATTCTTGTGAAGTAATTACTATGATTGTCCCTACTTTATGAAGGGGAAATGGAGACTCAGAGAGGTTAAATCCTTGGCTAATGTCACACAGTGTCTAAGGCCACATTCATACTCAAATCTTTCTGATTCATTGTATAACAATGTAGTACTTATCCTACAATGGCTCCTCTAGTAGATATCATTTATATCTTATTTTACAGAAAAGAAAACTGAGTCTGAGAGATGTTAAATAGCAGATTCTGGGCTAGAAATCAGGCTAACTCCTGGGCCAATGCTCCTTTTCATTATACCATGGCTGGTAAAATGATTTGTTCAATGTCACACAATGGAGAGGTAATACAGTGCATTCTGAACCCATGGCTCTACCATTGAGTTTAAGTCTTTCTTCCATTATCCTGCACTGTCCTCGTTACTGCTTTTGTATTCTAAATCCCATATGATGGATTCCAAAAGAAGTGTCAGCTGTAGACATTGCAAAAGAGCACTCTTCTACAACTGGGTCTAGTTGAGCCAAAGATCACTGTGAATGAAGTGATCCAGTGGATCCTAGGATTTAAAACTGTAAGGGTCCTTAAGAGATCCCTCCAGTCTTAGTTCAACAACTTTACTGATGAGGAAACTAAGGGTTAAATTGGGAGAGGATAATTAAGATTAAGCCAAAATAATTAAGATTAAGATTAATCCAAGGTCATATAGAAAGCATTCAGCAAAGTAAGAATTTGAACTCAGGTGTTTCTTTTTTTATTTCTTTTTATTTTATATATTTAGTTTTCAGCATTGATTTTCACAAGAGTTTGAATTACAAATTTTCTCCTCATTTCTACTCTCCCCCCCACTCCAAGATGGCGTATATTCTGGTTGCCCTACTCCCCAGTCAGCCCTCCCTTCTGTCACCCCACTCCCCTCCCATCCCCTTTTTCTTTTCTCTCTTGTAGGGCAAGATAAATTTCTACGCCCCATTGCCTGTGTATCTTATTTCCTAGTTGCATGAAAAAACTTTTTTTTTTTGTTTTTGAACATCTGTTTTTAAAACTTTGAGTTCCAGATTCTCTCCCCTCTTCCCTTCCCACCCACCCTCTCTAAGAAGTCAAGTAATTCAACATAGGCCACATGAGTAACATTATGTATAACCCTTCCACAAATTCATGTTGTGAAAGACTCACTATATTTTGCTCCTTCCTAACCTATCCCCCTTTATTGAATTTTCTCCCTTGACCCTGTCCCCTTTCGAAAGTGATTGCTTTTGATTACCTCCACCCCATCTTCCCTCCCTTCCATCATCCCCCCTTTTTTATCTTCTTCTTCCTCCTTTTTTCCTGTGGGTAAGTTACCCAATTAAGTATGTATGGTATTCCCTCCTCAGGTCAAATCTGATGAGAGCAAGATACATTCATTCCCCCTCACCTGACTTCTCTTCCCTTCTTACAGAACTGCTTTTTCTTGCTATTTTTATGCAAGATAATTTACCCCATTTTATCTCTCCCTATCTCCCTCTGTCAATATATTCCTCTCTCATCCCTTAACTTTATTTTATTTCTTTTAGATATCTTCCCTTCATCTTCAAATCATGCTGTGCCCCCCCCCTCTCTCTCTCTCTCTATATATATATATATATACACACACACACATACATATATACATAAAACACACTCACATATACATACATATATATATATATATATATATATATATATATGAATATTCCCTTAAGCTACACTAATACTGAGGTCTCATGAAGCATACACATAATCTTTCCATGTAGGAATGTAAACAAAATAGTTCAACTTTAGTAAGTCACTTGCAATTTCTTTTTCTTGATTACCTTTTCACGCTTCTCTTGATTCTTGTGTTTGAAAAGTCAAATTTTCTATTCAGCTCTGGTCTTTTCACTGAGAAAGCTTGAAAGTCCTCTATTTTATTGAAAATCCATATTTTGCCTTGGAGCATGATACTCAGTTTTGTTGGGTAGGTGATTCTTGGTTTTAATCCTAGCTCCATTGACCTCCGGAATATTGTATTCCAAGCCCTTCAATCTCTTAACGTAGAAGCTTCCAGATCTTAGGTTATTCTGATTGTGTTTCCACAATACTCAAATTGTTTCTTTCTGGCTGCTTGTAGTATTTTCTCCTTGATCTGGGAGCTCTGGAATTTGGCAACAATATTACAAGGAGATTTCTTTTGGGGATCTATTTGAGGAGGCGATCGATGGATTCTTTCAATTTCTATTTTGCCCTGTGGCTCTAGAATATCAGGGCAGTTCTCCTTGATAATTTCTTCAAAGATGATATCTAGGCTCTTTTTTTGATCATGGCTTTCAGGTAGTCCAATAATTTTTAAATTATCTGTCCTTGATCTGTTTTCCAGGTCAGTGATTTTTCCAATGAGATATTTTACATTGTTTTCCATTTTTTCATTCCTTTGCTTCTGTTTTAAAATATCTTGATTTCTCATAAAGTCACTAGCTTCCACTTGCTCCGATCTAATTTTTAAGGTGGTATTTTCTTCAGTGGTCTTTTGGACCTCCTTTTCCATTTGGCTAATTCTGCCTTTCAAGGCATTCTTCTCCTCATTGGCTTTTTGGAGCTCTTTTGACATTTGAGTTAGTCTATTTTTTAAGGTGTTGTTTTCTTCAGTGTATTTTTCAGCATTTTTTGGGTCTCCTTTAGCAAGTCATTGACTTGTTTTTCATGGTTTTCTCGCATCTTTCTCATTTCTCTTCCCAGTTTTTCCTCTACTTCTCTAACTTGCTTTTCCAAATCCTTTTTGAGCTCTTCCATGGCCTGAGACCAGTTCATGTTTTTCTTGGAGGCTTTTGTTGTAGGCTCGATGACTTTGTTGACTTCTTCTGGCTGTATGTTTTGGTCTTCTTTGTCACCAAAGAAAGACTCCAAAGTCTGAGACTGAATCTGGGTGCGTTTTCTCTGCCTGGCCATATTCCCAACCAACTGACTTGACCCTTGAATTTTTCAGCGGGGTGTGACTGCTTGTAGACTAAAGAGTTCTATGTTCCATGCTTGGGGGGGATGTACCAGTTCTGCCACACCAACACTCCTCCTTCCCCAAGAACGCCCAACCTGGACTGGGCTTAGATCTTCAGCAGGCTGTGCATTCCTGCTCTGATCTGCTACTTAATTCCTCCCACCAGGTGGGCCTGGGGCAGGAAGCAACTGCAGCTGTGCTTCTGTAGCTGCCCCATCTCCGCTGCCCCAGGGGGCGGTAGCCTAATCTCAAACCCCTTCCACTCCTGCAGCTTTTCCCACTAATCTTCTCTGGTCTCTTTGGTGTTTGTGGATTGGGAAGTTTTGTAACTGTTGCAGCTCACTGATTCAGGGCACTAGTAGGGCACTCTCCAACCAGCTCCTGGTCTGGTTGGTCCACGCTGCTCACGTTGGACTCTGCTCTACTCTGCTCTGCTCTGCTCCCAGCTCCATGTGGGATATACCTCACCCAGAGACCATCCAGGCTGTCCTGGGCTGGAGCCCTGCTTCCCTCTGCTCTTTTGTGGGTTCTGCAGTTCTAGAATTGGTTCAGAGACTTTTTTTAGGTTTTTGGAGGGACTTGGCAGGGAGCTCACGCTAGTACCTGCTTTTCAGCCACCATCTTTGAACTCAGGTTTTTCGATTATGAATCCAATGCTTTTGCCATGACAATAAAGGTTGTTTCACTATAAGCCCAGTGTTATTTAAAAAAAACAAAACCTCACTTTCTTTGAATGTAATACACAAGGCTCATTTTGTGCATTCAAGTATTCTTAAACTTTTTTTTTTTCATTTGTGCATGTCCTAGAACCCTTTTGGCATTCTGGTAAAGCCTGTGGCCTCTTGAGAATAATGCTTTCAAATGATTGATGAAAATGCCACATTTTAGTGAGAGGTTAGTAAAAAATAAAGATGTATTTTTTTTTTCTTATCCATGTTCACTGATCCAAGGACTTGCAGGTCATGACCTTGAAGGTTACTGAAAGAATCTGTTGAGAACAGCAGATCAAGGTCACTTGATTGCAACGTCAGATAAGAGCACATTCTGTCTGGCATGTTTAGTTTTTCCCGAAGCTCCCAAATGACTCTAAGGCACAATCTCTTCATTCATTTCTTCAACTTTCCCCAGTCCTTTATAAGTGTAGTCAGTCTCGATCATGCATTTCCCAGCCAAATGGGTCCTGAGTGTCTCTGGAAAGTCCATGGCCATCCTCCTGTGACAAGAGAGCCACCTGGTGAAGCCAGAGCTGAATCAGCTTGAGATCAGCCTGCTGTTGAACTTGGCAAACAGGCAGGTCATAAAACTCCAACAGATGTTTTTGCTTTTATAGTAGCTCTTCCAAACCCTTGGCTGGGCATAAATCCAAATAAGAGCCAAGGTAGATGAATGGGATGGTGCCACCCCATGAGCCCTTAAAGTTAGAAGGCAGAACAGCCACTGCTGCAGGAGCCTATTAAGCCATTAGCAGCAGAAGGTACGCAGGAAGGTCTGTGTAAATTACACTGACAGATTTCAAAGGCCAAGAATGTTAAGCCAGGGCATTTAACATCTCTGCGTAGTTCACTAGGAAACAACACTTGGAGATGTACAGTGAGCCATGCGTGTCTTTCGTGATAGTTGGGGAGATTCTATTTCACCTTTGGTTTGTGTGGCCAGGCTATTGTGGTGGTGATGGCATCTCTATGTACCTTGAATAGACAAAGGCACTCAAATATTGGTAGAACTTTTAAAAATACTTTTGTTCAAAAATGCTTAAGCTAGAGCAGACTGCAAAATCTAGAACATAGGATGTTAAATCTAAAAGGGATTAGATGTCTAATCATCTTGTTTTACAGAAGAAGGAAATATAATTTCAGATCTAGGAAGTATACTGGGAAAGAAAGTGCTAGATTAGGAAAAAGATAATCCCAATACTTCTGTTCAATGTCAAAAGAGAGAAATTTTATCTACCTGTGCAATGGTTCTCAGAGCACAAATACAAAAGAATAACAGGACCTTGTCTCAGGTCCATTCCTATCTAAATTCCACTTTTTAAAAATGAGATTAACATTAACAATGGTGATGATGATGATGACGATGATGACGATGATGATGGTAGTGGTTCATATTTGCATAGTACTGTAAGGTTTACAAAATACACCCCATCTCCTCCATTTTTACCAACGAGGAAACTGTGTCTCACACGTATAAGGTGATTTGGCCAATGTTACACAATGAGTGTGTAGGCAGGCCAGGATTATAACCTGGGTCACCTGAATTTAACGTAACAAAAATAATTTTAGAGCAAACCACGCTTCCCAAAGCCTTGTTGGTCTCTAGAAGGAGAGCCATCCTACTGATGTGATTCATTCTGAGTTATGGTAAACGTCAATGGAATCCAGCCAATTCCTCTGACAGGGTGCCCTTAAACAAGAACCAGAATCATTTTTAAAATATTACATTGTTAGAAACATAATTGTCTGATCTTGGGCAAATCATTTTGCCATTCTGGGCCTCAGTTAACTTTAATATAAAATGAGGATATTGGGTGGGATGATCCCCAAGTGTCTTTCCACCTGTAACATTATATATTCTAATGTTTCTTCCAGGTATGACATTCTGTGTTCTGCATTACAGGATCCTTTCTGTCAGTCTACGGTCTGTCCACAAAGTCTCCTTCTAGACCTGATATTCTAGGTTCTGTGATTCTTTAGACAACACCCACAGAATAGGTTTAACTTGCTTTGAACAAGATAATGTAAAGTCTGAATGCATTTTTGGACTTCCTATTTTTAGAAATCAGTGAACTACCTAAAAAAAGGTATCACAGCCTGAAGTCTTTTCCCATTGGAATTAGAAGAGCTTCCTGAAATGGTTGGGGACAGAAACTCATTTTGGAAATTAGGGGCGGGAGAGATCATATTCAAATTCCCCATTTGGTTAGCAATTTTCACTTCAGCATTCCCAAGGAGAAAGTAACACATAATATTCTCCTCAGAATTAATATTTTAAGATATCCTTTTGATGAAGACACCAAATTTTCCCACTGTGGGTTATTACTTCATTTCAAGTTCCTTTTATACAATAATAGCTAATAATAATAATAGTGTTTATATGGTGCTTTAATGTTTGCAAAGTACCCCACATTTATGATCTCTTTATCCTCAAAACAACCCTGGGATGCAGGTGCTGTTATTACTACCCCTATTTTTACTGATGGGAAAATGGAGAGGTGAAGTGATTTGCCCAGGGTCACATAGCTAGGAAGTTTCAAAAGTGCAAATACTCCTATGGACAAATTAACAGTCAGTTTGTGAGAACTGGAGCTGCCTCCAACATGCTTCTGAATCCAGCACTCTATCCATTAGGCCACCTAGAGAGTGAGTTGACCCAAGAAGTAATAAAGCACCATGAAGAAGCGTATGGCACTCTGAACTTGGAGGCAGCAGGCTTCGGTTTAGATCCTGCTCCAAACACTTCCTAAATGTGCTATTAGTGAGGTCTAAATATCTCTAGTAAGTCATCAGACGAGCTTCCAGAAGATCCCAGGGCTACCCTTGGTAACAACACCCCAACAGAGCTCTGAATTCCCCTAGCCTATGAAACTTCTCTACTAACCTGGGTCTCTGCTCATGCTACCTAGTGCCTGGAGGGCTGAGATATCTTTCTCTCTTCTTCTCCCTCCCTATCTCCTGACATTCAATTGGAAGTATCTTAAAAAGTTAATTTGTAGGCATATTCATTACCATTTGCCCTGGCACGTATAGAGAAAGTGAACTGAAGCACTAGAATTTCTAGTTATAATTCTATTTTCTTCAGAAAGGATTTAACCCTGAGGAGCTCTGAGGAATCCTGGATTGCTAGAGCTGGAAGGGACCTAAAAGATGCATTCACCACCTCATTTTACACATGAGCAAACTGAAGCCTGGAGCAATGAAGTGATGTAATTGTGATCACAGACTAGGACTAGCCAGAGCTGGCCCTAGAATTTAGATCCCCTCACTTCTAGTCCAGTGTCCTCTTCGGTGCACTAAATTCCAAACAAACACTCAACAAAGGTTCAAGAATATCAGCCTTTTTTCTCTCAAGAAAATTCCTGACCCAAAGGTATAGAATCTTTTTCATATTAATGCCACTATTTTCATACTTGGTGTAGTGATTAAAGAAATGACTTTGGAGTATCATGGACCTGCCTCTGATACCTACTGGCTGTGAAACATTGAACAAATCAAGGCCTACCTGCCTTTAACCTCTCAGGGTTAAAGCAAACTGACGCTCACAATGGCAAAATGATTTGCCCAAGACCTGACAAGTGTGTTTCTAACAATGTAATGTTTATTTTAAAAAGTCATTCTGGTTCTTGTTTTAGGGCACCCTGTCAGAGGAATCGGTTGGATTCCACTGAAGTTTACTTTACCTCAGAATGAATCATATCATATAATGCTCTAGTACTACAAGCTACAAAGAGAGTTCTGCCCTGCATTAGCAAAGGGAATTTCCTCATCTGGAATTCACTTAAAACTCAATAAAATCAGAGATCTAGCCCTTATTCTTCTCCCTATTGTTACTATTTTTATCATAACTTTTGTTACATTTGCTTTAGGGTGCTACTGGCAAGACACCTACTGTCAACGTAGGTCTACACCAAGTGGTAAGATTCAAATAAATTAACAACTGGTCCTCCATGGACCTAAGCTGAGGTGCCGTGGCTGCTGACATGGTAGATGCAGGCCCTTGCTGCTGCTAACAACCGCTTTGCTGAACTCAACCTAAAATCAAGTACCAGTCCTCCCGAACTGGTGCAAACCGGCTGAATCCCACCACTGTACCTTCTCCGCAACTTATACTTGGAAAGAATTACTTGAGGAACAGAGAAATTTTAAAAATCTGCCCAGGTTTACACAGCCAATATATATCAGAAATGGGGCTCTTACTGACTCCAAAGACACTACCTTACACATTTACACAATTTTTGATGTTGTTCAGTCATTTCTCAACTGTGTCTGACTCTTTGTGACTCCATTTAGGGTTTTCTTGGCAAAGATACTGGAGTGGCTTGCCACTTCCTACTGCAGCTCATTTCACACATGAGGAAAATGAGGGTTAAGTGACTTGCCCAGGGCCACACAGTTAGTAAGTGTCTGAGTTCAGATTTGAACTCAGGAAGACTGATCTTCCTGACTCCAGGCCTAGCTCTCTATCCACTGTGCCACCTAGCTGTTCGATTTACACAATATTGCCTCTCATTTCTAATGATTATAACATAACAAAATTATTATTCCACTGAAGTCCTCTTTTTATGCTTCATTAATTAAGGAGAATTTATTGTCTATTATGTGTCAGGCTCTAAGTGTTGGGTATACAAGGAAAACTGACCAATAGTTCTTGAACTCAAGGAGATCTGGGACTCCTGTGCCAGTAGATTATGCCAGTAAACTACGCCAGTGGGAAAAAGAGACCCAGTAGATTCCATCAGGTCATAAACACTTGAGATATAGTCAATGAGCTAATGGTCTTTTATGCAACGACCAGCTCAAATTTGGCTAGAAGAGGATGGGATTTATTCTTGGTCTAGTAACTCATGAAGTGTTCTTCCAAAGCAACAAGAGACAATAATCCCACATGTGCACATTTTCTTCCGCAAATACACTATGCTTCTTGAGGGCAGAAATTATTTAATTTTTGATCATTGTATTCTCTAATGCCTAGTAGAGTGCTTGGCCTGCCTGGATCTTAGATTTAGAGATGGAAGAGACCTAAAAAGGCATCTAGTACAAGCCCCTCATTTTATCATCAAAATAACTAAGCTGCAGAGAAATCAAATTACTTACTAGGGTCATAGAAGTTATAAGTGAAAGAGACCACATTTGAACTCAAGTCTTCTGACTGCTAGGCCACCTTCCCTGTACCACAATTACTCTCTGGGAGGTACTAGAGAAATGCTTATTGATCAATTGATGAGCTCTCAGATACCAGAAGTAATGAAGTAGTTAATTATTAAAATGTAGCTTTATACTTTGCAAGATCTTATTTGAAACTTAAATTAATCAAATGAGAGAGGCAAGGCCAGTATTATTCTGCCCGTGTTGCAGATAAGTAAACACTTAAGGGCCTACCCAAGATCACATAGCTAATGAGTGAGAGACTCAAGACAATGTCAAATCCTCTGGCTCCAAGCCTAGAGTTTTACCAGGACACTGAGCTTACTTCCTGAATGACAATTTGCTATGACTTCCTTTTCTAGGCAACTATCCCCTCCTTCCACAGTTAGCCACCATGACTTTTTTAACAAGTCCCTTTTAGAATTTAATAATGACATGATACCTCTGATTATCACTCACAAAACTGTAAGATAAACTTATGACCAAGGAGCTTAAACACTTACCTCGCAGAGGTAATGACTTTTTCCACTGGCTAGCCCACCGATGCTGATGTGTACCTTCTACAAACACGTATGGGGAGATCTCATTAAATTCTTTTGCATCTCTTAAGCCCCTCCAAATACAGATGAGAGAGGGCTTGGCTGGGTCTGCCAGTATGATTACAGCACTCAACTTTGTGACTTTGTCTTTACATTCTCTCCCAAGCCCCTTAGAAATCTGTTTTCTTCAAATTTGCAAGAGAACCAATGGCAAGATGTCAGTGGTGCTAAAGTTTGTAAAGTTCTAAGTAGTAAGATATTTGGATGTGGGGCCTGTACTGATTTCATTCTCCTGGGAGAATGATTATTTAATTATTAATTATTTAATTATCACTTCATCATCAGGCCACTAGGACCTTTAAAATTTTCCCCCTTTTGGAATCATTTCAGCCAGTGTTTCTTCTAAATGTTTTGGTCCCTCTACTGCACTAAACAAGTACTGCTATTGATTATAGTTATTTCTGAATGGGTCTTTCTATTTGCTACTCTTGCCAAGATGTGGACTCTATAAGGGAAAGGTCTAACTCTCGTGACTTTTTAAAAATATTTTTTAAAATTTATTTTGTTAAATATTTCCTAACTACGTGTAAAAGATTAACATCATTTTTTTTAACTTTGAGTTCCAACTTCCCTCCCTCCCTCCAGCCCCTCTCCTACCCCTCGAGAAGTCAAGCAATATTATGCTGTTGTTGTTTGTCCTTTGTTTTCAAAGAGAACCAGTGAGGTCATGGGTGACATCTGGACTCATGGGTGAATTAGATTTCAGTGAGGCAGAGTGGCACAAAGTCATCAGCCTCACTCTCTCTTCCAGAGTCATCAAAGTCCAGTGGAAGAATAAAAGTCAAGATGACTGGCAATGACCCAGGATGCAAGGGATGAACTTGGCATCTTCAATATCTGACCAAGCTCTAAGCTCTCCATACCGTCTGCTTCCACTGCCTTCATGGCTGTTGAAACAAATTGTTCATTCAGCTGGCGGAAGTTTTCCTAAGTTTGGGTTAGACATGCCCCTAATTCCCTGATGAATTTGAGGCCAATCAGTCCCCCTCATCCTGTTTTAGCTTGCTTGCTAAGAGTTTTCCTGAGGTGTGGCCATTGTGCATGCTTCCTGGAACCACAGTTGAGAGTTGGGTGAAAGGCGAACACCAAAGAGCATGAACAATGTGATATCATTTATACATATGAAATCATGCAAAACATATTACCATATTAGGCATGTTATAAAAGGGAACATACATCTTGTGGCTTTTTAAAAATATTACTAATTTTTCCACCACAACATTTCATTTATTTGAACTCTTTTCTGCACTCACAAATCCATTACCCTAGTCAATCACCTTTTTACTTTGCACTTTGCACAATCACCTTGCACTATAGCAACAGACTCCTAAATGATCTCCTTGTTCCCAGTCAATGTGCTGTCCAATTCACATTGTGTCAAAGTAGTTTTTCCAAAGCATAGGTAGAATTTGAATCCAACTCCTCTAGCTTCAAAGCCTCTGACAATTGCAGTAGCTACCACGTGTGTGAGTGTGTTTGTGTGTGTGTGTGTGTGAGAGAGAGAGAGACAGAGACAGAAACAGAGAGAGACAGAGAGAGAGGGAGGGAGAGAGGGAGGAAGGGAGAGAGAGAGAGAGAGAGAGAGAGAGAGAGAGAGAGAGAGAGAGAGAGAGAGAGAGAGAGAGAGAGAAATGTGGAATAGATGATCTCTAAATTTTAGTCATGCATTTCTAACAATCTATGCCTCTGTGACCTGGGTTAAAGCTCGCATCTGCTACTTTCTAGTTCCATGAGCATGGACAAGTCACTCCTCCTGTCAGGGCTTCCTCTGGAAATAGGGATAGTCACATTTATAATCCTTACCTGCCAGGGTTATTATGAGACTCTGATGAGATGGCATGTGTCAAGAATTTAGTAAACCTTCAAGAGTTCCATGAATGCTAGTTACTATTACTGTTACTGATAATGCAGAAATTTACCCTAGACCTGTCAAACTTCCAGAATTTAATAGACGTGCAAGGAAGGATTAATTTGATATACAAAGCAGTGGGGCAGTACAACCTTCAGGTTTCTCCAGTCCAATCAATTCCACCCAAACCACAAATATGTTAGCATTCCTTCCCCCATGCAACTGACATTATTCTCTAAGAACTGAGGAGACCACAGTCCCAGAGGACTAACAATGCCTTCCAAACCCAAGTGAACACTTTCACAGAGGGCCAGGGACTTAAGCTTTATTTTCTTCCAGGAGCTGTCTCTAGAGGATCCCATGTGATGACAGAGAAAACCAACAGAATATAAAAGAACTACAAAATGCATTGGAGAGGGCTTCAGTTAAACACAAATCATTGCCAATTTTTCCTTCCTTTCTTAAAGTGAAAAATCCCCTAAAAGCTCCTTTCTAATGGATGCCTCAGTAGGAAAGAAGTGCCATGAATCAGGATGTCACTATGGCAAGAACCTGGGACTTCTTCAGTGTGAAATTACCTCCACCAATGAAGATCACAAGCCACCTTTAAATCATAGTCTTAGAGAGTAGTCTGAGGTTCAGAAGTGTAAATGCCTCATCCACATATGGCACATATCAGAGACAAGACTTTCACCCAAGTCTTTTTTTTAATTTTTATTTTTAGTTTACAACACATGGTTCTACATAATTTTGACTTTCAGTTTTTCTCCCCTCCCTCCCCAATCCCTCCCCAAGACGGCATGGAATCTCATATAACTACCATGTATAACTTCGCACTGAATTAATTTATACACTAGTCAAGTTGTGGAGAAGAGTTATGACCAATGGAACGAATCATGAGAAAGAAGAAACAGAACCAAAAATAAAAACAAAAACAAAGCAACACGCCAAAAACAAAAACAAAAGAGAAGAAAAAAAGGGGGAAAAAAGTCGAGCATGAAGTGTGCCTCAATCTGCATTCATACTTCACAGTTCTTTCCCTGGATGTAGGTAGCATTCTCCATCGTCAGTCCTTTGGAGTTGTCTTTGTACTTTGTGTTGCTGAGAAGAGCGAAGTCTGTCAGGGTTGGTCCTAACAGAATGCATATATCTGTGGTTGTTTCACCCAAATCTTATTGATTCTCAAATCACTATGACATGCCACTTCAATTTTCATTTTAAATAGAGATAATAATTGGACAACCTATAAGTAAGCATTTATTAAGCACCTACTATGTGTAGGTAGGTAGGAGTTATTAAATACCTACCATGTGCCTTTCTGGGATCAAGGGCTTGTTAAATCATAGCTACTTACATCCTGCAAGGCTTCAGCCATGCCTACAGAAGAAGGTGGGATCAGACCCAACTTTATCAATGCACTTTGCTATCTTCTCTGTCTCTGTAGACTTGACCAAGCAGCAATTATATGTCAAGTATATATTACTCTCACTCAGGCTCTGTTTCTTGATGGTTCTGGCAAGACTTCACACTTGATCTTGCATTTCCTCACCAATATACCCAGCTAACCTGCTGGGATAGTTCCTCCCCAGCAACTCTCCCACTGGTGTCTTCCACTGCATATTGACAATCTTTTCCTTCCAAATTCCACCTCATCCCCATAATGCTCACTAGTTGAGGTAAACTTTACATATCCATGAGCCCATTTATTCATTTTTTAAAAACCAATTCATTCTAAATTAATTCAACAATATTATTAATCATTTACTGCATGCACAATGCCAGGAAATACAAGAGATAGAAAGTTTAGTTAGCTTATAGCCTTGTAGAAGATTGAAACTAACTTACTCTCACAGAAGTATATTTTAGAAGTACAGATCAAAGTTCTGCATTAGTTAAGAGGGAAAACTGTGGTCAACGGAGTGGGGAGGGGCATCAGGGAAATCGTTGTGCAAAAATGAGTGTATTTAGCCTTAAAGAATAGAACTGGAGAAAGAAGGGAGGGAGCTCATTTCAGGCATAAGGAATAGAGTGAGGGAAGGCTTTAAGTAAGAAGGTTAAGCAGGGTATGTTGAGGGGATTAAAAAAAGTCTATTTTAAATGGAGAGAAAGAAAGGCAGTTACAGAAGATAAGTGAGGAAAAAGATGATGGCATCAGATTCAGAAGAGCCTCTGATGCAATGTACTGAAATCCCTTTCTTGGTCATCTCATCCTGCCTTCTAACAGCTGGACTAAACCTCTCCTTGGCTGCTTTACCCCATCCTTGGCTCTCAGCTGTCCACTGATGCCCAATTGTTGACCTACTCCATGAGTTTACCTTCGGTACTGGCTGTCCTTGCCCAAAGCTGGCAAATGGTTACCAATGTGCCTCTCCTTAAAGATGTTAATTTGTCCAGGAGCAACCAGCACAGCATTGATTATAAATAGCCACTTCATAAATGCTTCTTAAAGATATTGATTAAACTAACTGAAGTTTCTTCATCCTCATTAAGCTAAGGATTTAATCATTCATTTATTGAATAATCATCAGACATTTCTAAGTGCCTCTAATGATAGAATGAATGGGGTGGGGAAAAGCATTTGTCAAGCACTTTACTAAGTACTTAGTGGGCAGCTAGGTGACTCAGTGGATAGAATGTTGGGCTTGAATTCAGGAAGACTCATCTGCATGAGTTTTAATCTGGCCTCAGACACTTACTAGTTAGTCACATGACCCTGGACAAATCACTTAACCCTGTTTGCCTCAGTTTCCTCCTCTGTCAAATGAGCTGGAGAAGTAAATGGCAAACCACTCCAATCTTTGTCAAGAAAACTCCAAATGGGCTCACGAAGAGTCAAACACGAATGAACAACAACAAAATCCTGATCACTTGTGACAAGAATAAAAAATGAAAAAAAAAAACAAAAACAGTGTTTGCCCTCAAGGAGCCTACATTCTAATGGAGGAAATAAAAAATATGGGGGAGGTGAACAGGGAGCAGTACTTTGGTTTGGAAGATTACAGGTATGGTTAGAGGAGCCATAGCATAGCAACCATTGCACTACATTGTCTCTATGAGGAACATTAAGCTAGCATCTGTGCAGGACACATTGGAATGTAGAAAGACCAGAGGTAGTAAAACTAGTTAGGAGACTGTTGTAATCGACCAGCTGAATGGCAATGTTTCAATCATTTCATCATATTCTGATTCTTATTTGCAGAAACCACAAAGTTGGCATCTATTCTATGTTCCTTCTCTAAGTATCTTTGGGTGTGGAGTCAGATGAAAATTTGAAAGAAGGGTATTTATAAATGTGCCTCTATGAGTATTTATTCAACACCAGTTCTGACAGATACTAGAGTCTGAGACAGAAGAACAAAAGCTCTATTTGTTTATCTGAGGACAAGAAAGTGCATGCCCATCTTTCCATAAGGCAGGCACATTATTACTTGCTTAACAGTATCTACTAGCACAGGTTTCATTGCCAACCGACGTGTCTGGACCGGCCTGTGTGGAAGGCTTTCCAAACTACTCTCACAAAAATTCAGTGGTTGCCCCACATTCTCAGATTCCAAGTTCCAGAGGCATTAGGGACAAATATTGCTGATGTCATTCTCTTCTTTTTTTCCCCCGTAAGGATAAGTACTACATAGGTATCGGGGGAGAGGTAATGAGGAAAAAATACTAGGTTTGAAGTTAAAAAGGACTGAGTTCAACTCTTGATTCTGCCATTTAGTGCTTAGGTGATCTTGGACGCGATTTAACAAACAACTTGGGGTCTCAGTTTATCTTTTTGTAAATTGATTTACAATAAAAGCAGCACTGGATTTTGAGCCAGAAACCGAGATTCAAATTCTGGCTCTTACACTTTCTAGCTGTGTGCCCCTGTGAAAGTTATTTAGATAAGTTTATTTCCTCATCTGTATATTGTTGTTGCTGACTCATTTCAGTCAGACTCTTCGTGACCCCATTCCACTTTAAATATCCATTCGTTCAACTTTAAGATATGTTAGACTTCCCTCCCTAACAAAAACCAAAGCTTCTTAAAGATAAAGTCTATGTTTGACTCTTCTCAGCAATGCAATGATCTAAGTCAGTTCCAAAAGGCTCATGGTGGAAAATGCTATCCACATGCAGAGAAAGAATTATGGAGACTAAATACAGATCGAAGCAAACTATTTGCTCTATCTTTTTTGTTTTGTTTCTTCTTTCTTGTAGTTCATTCCATTGGTTCTAGTTCTTCTTTGCAACATGATTGTTGTGAAAATATGTTTAATGTGAATGTATATGTAGAGCCTATATCAGATTGCATACTGTCTTGGGGAGGGGGAAAAAGTTTGGAACTCAAAAGCTTGTGAAACTGAATGATGTAAACTAAAAATAAATAAGTGTGTAAATAAATCGAAATAAATAAACAATTTTTTTAAAAAAGATGAAGTCTATGGTACTTCCCCATAGTCTTTCCATGCTGCCAAAGCAGCCCCTACTGGAATCCTACACACATAATTCTAGTGATGGGGATGTCTACAATTTATCTTCCTCAATTAAAACTTAGCCATCTCAGGACCCACCCTAAATAATGGTGGGACCTTCATGGATCCCCATGATTGCTAAATTTTAACATATTGCCTTATTCCTACCACCAACCATAGGCCATCTGGTCAACCTTACCAGTGCCAGCAAAATATATTTGTTTAAAGAACTGAGTTGTAGGGGCCCTGACTTTACTGCCAAATAATACTATTTCCTCTGAGAATGTAACCAGAGGAACATTTTATTCCAATAATCAGTCACTTTCTTCTGGATACTTGAGAATCTCCATGGAGCCACTGAGCCCCAACTGCCTGCCATATGCCACTGACCTGAGAATAAAAATGGAAAGATTAGAAAAGTTGGCTGGGTGGAAAAGCAAATGTGTATCTCAGAGGAGGAGTCACCACTCACTGTGCCAGAGGCTGCAAACCCCACCAGTGTGCTTTTCAGAGAAGAGAATGATGTTCGGCTCAGATGACTAGCATTGGAGAAACGATTCTGGTCCCTTTTGAATGGGGTTTGTTAATGTGAGAAAAATCTTTAAGGACTTACTCTACCCTCCCTTACAATATGACTATAAGCAAGTCATTTCTACCTTTAAGTCTCACTATTATAGAGGTGGAATCTAATTATTGGAGAACTCAAATCAATCAGTAAGCTTGTGATGTTTTGTGGGCTTATTTTATGTCCTGCTCCTTTGCTAAAGTAACTAATTGTATGGATTATACTTTTCATAGAATTTCTCATGTTCTCTAAGTAAAATACCATATTATCTGCAAACAGATAATGTTGCCTCCTCTTTGCCTATGTTTATCATCAATCTCTCCTGTCTTATTACTATAGCTAGCAATTCTACAATTTTTTTCATAAGGGCAGTAAAAATGCATGTTCTTGTTTTGCTACTGATCTTAATAGAAAAGCTCCTAGGGTTTTCCTAGTCCAGACCAGGTTTCCCATTCCATCCAGCCATCCACCTCTAGTGGTCTTACCATTTGTTTTGCTGCTATGCCCTGTATTTCCCACCTGAAACAACACCACTCAGGAAAGGACCCAAAGAAACCATGCCCTCAGTACCTTGGCAATCAATCTACTGGAATTCCTACCCTGATGCTGAGCTATTTTGGCTGATAAAAAAGTGAGTAGAAATTCATCTAGTCCACCAAATGTAGTCAGGCCCAGACCACACTTTGCTAATGACAGGCCAGGTGAAGATCTGCATCTGAGAAGGAAATTTTTATACTGAAAGTCCTCTACATGGATGAAATCATAGGTCTGGACTATTCCTCCTCCCACCCTCGCTTAAAATGTTCCTATCTTCATCTTTTATTGTTTTGCTTTGTTTTCAGCAGGGCAAGGTCACACAGCTAGTCAAGTGTCTGAGGCCGGATTTGAACTCAGGTCCTCCTAACTCCAGGGCCAGTGCTCTACTCACTGTGCCACCTAGCTGCCCTTTATCTTCATCTTTTAACTGGTCTTCCCTCCATCACTTGATTGCCCTTTTGAATTCTCTTGCCTTCCTTCTTTGTGCATCCCTGCTCCCCAAAGGTTTTTCCTTCCCCCCTACTCCCCAGTGAAAAACCTCACTTATTTTGCATCTTTCCCTTTAGCATTCCAGCATGTAGATGGGGAAAGGGATTTGTTTATTGTCTTTTTGCCAAAGTCAAGCTTATCGGTCAGTGAAGTATATACTTATGGCTCTACAGACTTCTATTTTCCAGCTTGCCATTATAAACAATCACTAAATAAGTCCTGCAAGATCAACCCAAGGCTTATCTTGGTTCTCTTCAAATGACCTCATGGCAGTAATGCTCTTCAGGTTTTGATTAGTGGGTTTAGTATATTGGAAATCATTTTATGACTGATTTTATGACTATAAGCCACACCAGGAGTGAAGCCTGCTTGTCACTGAAGGGATGACCTCCAAATATATTTCCTAATCTGCTCCTGTGACAAAAACCACATGGTTTTTAATATGTCTTGTGATGACTCAGAGATCTACAAATCAAGACTTAGTCACCTCTCCTGAGCTGGTCTCTTATCATGGGCCACTTCCAACTAGATGTTCCATAACCACTTCAAACTTAACATGTCCAAAACAGAGCTCATCGTATGTCACCCTAAACTTAGCCCTATTCCAAACTTCCTTATTTCAGTCAAGGGCACCATCATCCTTCATTACAGTCACCAAGGCTTTAAACCTCAGAATTATCTTTCTTTACTCTTCATCTACAGTCAGCAACCAAATCTTAAAATAGTTCTCTCCAAAACAACTCTCTCATTCATCCCATGCTCTATTGGTATGCCCCTTCTGCCTTTTGTCTTCATTACATCTCACCTGGACTTTTCATTAGTCTCTGAATTGATACTCCTTCTTCAACTCTCTCCCCTCTTCAACCCATATTCCACATGAGCCATACTTTGGTACTCCATTCTCACCCTGAGGCCCTGGGCCCCTAAACCATGAAAGTATTCCAAATGTAACCAGATGCACCATGTTTCTCTTTGATCATTCTTGTGCTGTATCTCATTGTTCTTCCCACCATCCTCTTCATCTAGCTAGACTCCACACTTCTACTTTCCACCTAGGAGGCCTGAGCTTCTGAGAAGTCACAGGTGTATCAGAACCAGCACATGTGATGCAATTGTGAATGTGCTGAAGTTGTTTTCCATATCTAGCCAAAGCCAGACTTATCACCTGCTTCCTGGCCAACTGTTAAGTGGTGGAGTCTCGATTCAAACTCAAGTCTCCTGACTCCATATTCAATGATCTATATTCACTATACCCCAGATTTCCAAAGTCCTTTCTAACCACAATATTCCTAAGCCTCTAATATCCCATTCAACCATGACATTCTGTTTACTGAGGTCTCTTCTGACATTATTTTTCTGTATTCTAAGATCCTTCCAATTATAACTGTCTATGGTGCTATGGTTTCCCCACAACCATACCCTCCAATACTTGGAATGTCGATATTTATGAGATAACTCGCATAAAACTGCTACCACATTTTCTACCATCCCTGGATCCCAGGGTACAGCAACTCTGATTTTAGATTTTTAAACTGAAACCATATAAGCTACTTGTTTAATTGAACTTTCATGGAATCACTCACCCTGTCAGTTTGATTGCAATGTTTGTGTTGTCTTTCAGGATAAATTAGCCTAGAAAGACACCAGACAAATATAGAAGGTCTAAGTGACTGAGAGCATTAATCTGTGGATCAGCCACTCCCCTCCCTTCCTCTCTTCTCCTCTACTCTATGAGAAAAAAAAATTATCCCAGCCTTGAATGCTAAACTTTGAGCATAAAGGACACACCTCCTTCCGTTACCTCCCCCACAGTTATTATACTAATTATGCTATGGTAGCCAGAAAAGAGAACAGCAGCCCTAGCAATCTGAGGTTCTGGCTGTTTCAGTGAGTGGCAGGCAATCCTTTTCCATGTCAATTTCTATTTGGAAGCCATGATTAAAAGACAGCAGTACCACGCCAAGGATCACCACCCATGATCAGACTATTATTCTAAAAATGGCTGGCACATTTTAGCGTCCACGTTCACTCAAAATATTGAATTCACATAAATAAGCCAACAAACGAGGCACTTACAGATCATAAATAGGATAGTTATGTTATATTAAATCTACTATAGATGGTACAAAATAAGATAAATTGGGATTACTCTAGGTTCAACCATAAAACCAAAGCCTTTCTGGGGAGAAGATATAATTTATCAGTTGCTGAAACAGTGGCAGTGTCTTCCTTCTAATGATTGTATCTGTGGTAAAGAATTATGGAACACTAGAATGTCACATAGCAATGTTCCTCTACCTAGCCTTATACATTGTCTCCAGCTGTTAAACTGTAGAGTGTCCCCTGTTCATGTTAGCCTCAGGAAAACCCACAAAGACTACAGCTGTCAGAATGCTTCTATCATGGCCGTGGTACAGAGATGGGCTCTCTTTTCTGGAAATGGGAGTAGCATGCTTCCCATAACACCAGTGCTCTCTAACATGAACAGAACTTTAATTCTATTCCACTCAAATGAAATGTACTAAATATCTACTATGTGCCAGGACGTATGCTAAATACTGAAGAGACAATGATAAAGGAAGCAGGGTTGGTGCCCTCAAGGAGTTTATACCCTCCAGGAGGTAGTATGGCATGTAAACAATGATAAATAATAGAGGAGGGATTTTGATGAAGATATTAGAGCATAATTTAATATAATTTATTATAATATAATTTAATTATAATTAATAATTATTAATATTAGAGCTTAAGGGTGCCTTAGTGATCAGGCAGCCCAACTCCTCATTTTACTAAGGAAGCACTTGAAACCTGGATAGATGAAATAACATAGAACTTCTGACATCTAGTCCAGTATTAATTCCTTTATTTTATGTTTTTGTCTAGAATTGTGAGGAATCCACCAGTTGCCAATTCTAACTAAGCCAACTGACAAGTATTTTGCAACTAGTCAAATTAAGTCCTGGAAAGCTTCTTGAGGAGCTCAGAGATTAAATAATTTTCCTCGAGTCACATGCCTAGTCAATATAAATGGAGGAATTTGAACTCAGGTCTTTCTGGCTCCAAGCCCAGCATTCTATACATTATACTGTGCTGGGATAGTAACTTTCATGTATGTGAAATTGCATTAAGAATTACAAAAGCCTTGCATCAATCCTATGAGGGAAGTCGTGGTTATATTATCACGGCCATTTTACAGATAAAGAAATGTTTAAAGGCCTTTTCCAGGGTCACATTGCTCAGTTTCAAATCTACATGTCTTTACTCCAAAGCCACCATTCTTTCTAATAAATCTCTGAGGGTCACTCCTTAGGCCCACAAGGACAAAGAATAACAAAAAGGAGGAAGGCCCTTGGTGTTTCAGGTAGAGAATGGAGCCAACTGAGTAAGCAGCAAACTTTTGGTCTGGCTTAAAACCCTATCAGAACCATTTTTTCCCAGGGTTAAAATTCCCTGTGACCCCATGGCCCCAAGTAATTGGGCTTCGTTTCTGACCTATTGCTTGTGCTTACCTTGAACCTTGACTGATAGTATATCTGAAATGTGTAATCTGGCTTGCTTACAACTATTAACTCCCAAAGCAGCTACATGACGTGGCCATGCCCCAGAGAAATAGCCATAAGAGCAACAGGGTTCAAAGAGATGGTGTGCAGCAATGGAAGAAGCATGGAGAATGGAATCACAGTGCCCAAAGCTTTTTTGTTACTTAGACAAGTCAATTCCCTTCCAGGGACCTAGGAAAAGTAAGGACATTAGACCAGCACTAGATGTCTAAAGTCTTTTCCAGCCCTAAAACCAAAGATCTAGCAAGATTTATGACCATTTCCCATGACTAATCAAGGCAAGAGCTACATAGTTTGGATGCAAGTAATGATTCTAAATCTGAGCAGTTAATATGAATAATGAAAATAGAACTAAAATATCTTTTTTCCCTTTGCCCCTTTTTAATCACCAGGGGTTTGTGTTCTGAGGTAAAGGAGCTAATGAATAAGGAAAGAACATCAATACTCTATTCTCTACTGGGGGAAAGGTCTTTGAATCCTGCATGACCTGATGTTATTTATTAATGAGCTAGGGAGAGGGGAAATATCACTTTTGTAAGATGAATGGAGCTTAAAGTTTAATTTTCTTCAGGGACTCAAGTCTCTTATAGAATCTTGAGATTCACCGTATCTTGTATACTTTGTTTCTATATTCAATATTATTGTTTTTATTTATTGTTAATATATTTATTAATGTTTTATTAACATATTCAACATATACTTTGTATGCTTTAAATCCCAATGTAAGCCTAAGTGTAAATAACTTAGCCAGCCTCACAGGCAAGGTTTAAATTCAACATTCAAATTCTAATCTCCATATTCCAGTGCTAATTTTCCTTTAAGCCACCAAGGCACACTTTGTTCTTCAAACACAGGCAAACAACAGAGTCATTAAACATCATTGAGATTATCAGTAATTGATTATTGAATTTTTTATTATCTTGGGTGTCCCACAGGTTTTGAGCAGTTTTAAGCCTTAATACTTAATGAATTTTAATTTATGTTTTAACGACATAAAACTGCATCAAGAATTTTGGGACAACTGTACACAGTAAGAGCAACATTGTACAATGACCAAATTTCATGGACTTGGGTCTACTCAGTAATAAATGCTATCCACACTTAGACAAAGAACTATGGAGTCTGAATGCTGATGGAAGCATACTAGTTTTCTTTTTTTTCCTTTCTCTTGGTCTTTCACATTTGTTTTGATTCTTCTTTCACAACCTAATGTGGAAATATGTTTAATATGATTGTATATGTATAGCATGTATTGGATTGCATGCTGTCTTGAGAAGGGGGAGGCAAGGGGTGGGGGGAGTTTAGAACTCAAAAATTTATAAAAGTGAATGTTGTAAACTAAAAATTAATTAATTAACTTTGAAAAAGAATGAGAAAAGAATTTTGAGACATGCTGTATATAATGGATATAAAAGTAGGTGCTCTGGACAAAGGCAGGTCTAACCTCTCCTTATCTTCTTGCCCTTGAGGAGTTTACATGGAAGATGGTATATACACAAAATAAGAGAATCTGAAGGTTTTGAGGGACTTCTAAAGCCATCTAGTCCAAATATTCTACACAAGAACTTAATATAAACCCCACCTGAGAAGTATGTACATCTCTAGGGTGGGGTGAGGGAGGGAAGAAAAAAAGGGAAAAAAGAAATTTGATGACTCTGTTGTATATTTAAAAGGAATAGCAAGTTGTACATAGTAGATTTGCAGTTTCATGTGCAATCATGTTTTTTTTAAAATTATACTATGTTAGAGAAATGCTTTTTTTATTCCATAAATTAAAAATAAAATAAAAAACACACTATCTTATATGAAAACATAATAACTCAGAGATAATCAATAGAAGCAAGGTAGGTTCTCAAATGGAGCACCCACAATTAAGGATAATACTCAAGGTGAAGCTTGAATCAGCCAAAGAACAGCAAAACTAGCATTCTCCTTGATCTGGAAATATCTTTTTTGGATGTTATGGTGTATTATTGACTCATATTGAGCTTATAGTGAGATCATCAGATCTTTTTCACTCTACTTTCTTACTATGTTTCCACCATTTTGCAATGCTGAGTTTGATTTTCTGATCTCAAGTATAATACTTGACCACTATCCAAATTAAATTTCATCTTATTGGTCCAAGTTTGTTTGGATTCTGACACTATCATTCAATATGTTAGCCATGACACCTAGCTTTGTGTCATCTGCAAAGTGGATAAGCAGGTTAGCTATACTTTTATCTATGCACTTCATGAAATCTCTTTTCAAGGTGATCGACTAATGAACACTCTTTGTGTTTGGTACTTCAATCAGTTCAAAATCCACCTAGAGAATCTTGCTTTTAGCCCCACATCTGTCCATCTTTTCTAGGAGGGTGGCATGTGACATATATGTCAAATACTTTGTAAAAATGTAGGCAAACTATAATTAAAACATTCGGTCTGCCTATGTAGTTAACTGTTCAAAAAAGGAAGTGAATCGTTGAATAAATATTTATTAAATCGCTACTATGTGCCAGGCAATGTGCCAAGTGAAAAGAATATAAAAAGACACAAAAGACAATCACTGCCATCACAGGGCTTATAATGTAATGGAGGAGAAAACAAGCAAACACCTTGTACAAACAAACTATATACAGGATAAACGAAATATAATTATCAGAGGAAAGTTACTTAAATTAAGAGGGGTTGGGAAAGGTTTCCTATAGAAGGTGGGATTTTACTTGGTATTTAAAGAAAGTCAGGGAAGTTGGGAGGCAGAGATAAGAAGGGAGAGCACTCCAGCCATGGAGGTCGGTCCAAGGAAACAGCCAGAGTCAAGGGGTAGAGTGTTTTATTTGCAGAATGACAAGAAGACCAGTGTCACGGGATCAAAGAGTGTGGGGTGAAGGATAAGATTTAAGAAGATTGGAAAGGTTGAGGGGGGCAAAGTTAGGAAAAGCTTTGAATGCCAAGTAGGCACTTATTTGATGACATATATTTGACCCTCAAGACGATAGGGAGCTTATTGAATTGAGGCAGAGGGATGATATGGTTGGACTTGCACTTCAGGAAAATCCCTTTAGTGGATGAATAGAGAATAGATTGGAGTAGGGAGACACTTTAGGCAGGCAAATCCAGGAGAAGGCTATTCCAGTAGTCCAAATAAGAGGTGATGAGGACCTGTACCAGAGGAGAGAAGGTGGCATACTGGAAAAATGTTGCAATGGTGAAATCGACAGGCATTGACAACAGATTCAATATGGGGAGGATGAGAGAGAGCTAGGAATCAAGGATGTCTCAGGTTGCAAGCCTTATAGACTGGGAGGATGGGGGTGTTTTGACAGTATTAAGGAGATTTGTAGGAGGGAAATGTCTAGGTGGAAAGATAATGAGTTCCATTTGGGATGTGATGAATTTTAGACATCTACTGGACATCCAGTTTGAGATATCTGAAAAAATAGTCTAGCATGGCTTGCTCTTTGTGAAACCTTACCATCCTTTGGTAATCACTACTCCCATCACCTGAAAAATGAAGGAAGTTGGGTTAGATTATCTCAAAAATTCTTTCCATCTCTTAATCATAGAGTCCTTAAAATTCTACATGACTTGGAAGGCAGTGAGGTTTTTTTTTAATTATTTGAGCAAAAAGAACAATGCCAAGTAGAGTAGGATACAAAATATTTAACCAATGCAAAGAGCCCCCACTGTTGATATATTTAGGCCTTATTAAATCTAAAATATCAGAGCCTCTATCTATAATGCTAATTTCTCACACTATTTTCACTGGAAACAATAAAGGCAAAAAAGAGTCAATATTAATGGGTATGGATGTGGGCTTGTCACTGGTCCCAGGATTAGAAGCTGGGAGGTCCCAATAAAAAGCTGTGCCTGGCAGAACTCATCCAAGTGAGCTGCCAAAGGGACCTCAGAATTCCTAGAGAAGAGATTTCTAATTGCTATGGGTAATTTTTTTCATAGCTCCAAATACATGAATAATAAGTAATTAGTATCCCAAGGGGAAAATAATAAAGTAACCAAAAAGTGCTGTACTAGAAGTCAAAAGACTGGAATGTGATCTCTGCTCCTACATACTGACAAGCTTTGTGAATGTGGGCATCAGCTACTTCTCTGAATAATTTGGGGTTTGGTCTTCTCAATCTTTGACATTCAGAGTTCTCAGCTCTAGGTTTCCTTTCAATTTTGATACTTTAAGGTCTCTTCTTGCTCTTAAATTATAGATTTTAAGGACCTTTTCAGCTAGAGCGGTTTATCTAGAATTCTTTTCATTCTTATTTGTGTCCTTAATGAATATCACCTGGATACTATCCACTTAGAATCAGGGCTAAGGGATCTATTGCTGGATTTCAAGTGGGCCTGTGAACCTGGACTGGGAAAAATTTAAATCTTTATCTACATTAACCTCTAACTTAAATTTAGCATTTCTTCCAACTTTTATTTTTTTAAAAAATTATTCTAAGAAGAGGGCAACAGTCTTCATGAGACTGCCAAATGATCCATGATACAAAAAAAAAGAAAAAAAATCTTAGAACCCATGGCCTAAATGAATAGAAACAGAAATATAAATTTTGTCGGCTCACCACAAAGTGACCTAGGAATCAAACTCTACACTTAGACAGATGTTCAGTAAAATGCTATTTTTTCAGCTCCAGAATATTGCCCATTTATCCATATCTCAAACAGTTGATAAGAGTAGGCCAAGGATGCTTTGCCTGAATTGAATTTTTTAAATGTCACCAATCTTATAGCAAAAAGAATTCTCTTACTTTTGTCAAGTAATGTCCATGATTTAAGCTGCAAAAGTGTGGCAGAGATAAAGGGAATTGTAAACCTAAAAATCAAGGGAGTCTTTGAAAATAAATCTGAGGCAGACTTTGCTGAACAGATAATGCTTTGGAGTAAGGACTTTGTATGTTGAACTTAATACAGTCAGGAACTGTGCATGATAGACATTTAGTAGAACGTGGAAGTCTAGAAAGTCAGATGTGAAAGGGACCTTAGAATACAGACCATCAAGCCCAGGAGCATGATAGAAGGGACTTTGGAGATTGTAGTCCAATCCCTTCATTTTACAGAAGAGGAAACTGAGACTGAAAGAGAAAATAAAACTCTCAAGGTCGCATAAGTAAGTGGCAGAATCAGGACAAGGACCCAGGTGTCCTTATTCCACTGGACTCAGTGCTGTTTCTGTACTGCATACACTGATTTGCTGGGCATATGCCAAGTCTCCTATAGGCTAGTGCTTTATCTACTTCAACTTTTAAAACTTAATTCAATGTCACTTAATTTATCTACTTAATTGGTTCTCCTTGATTGGATATAATTGGAAAGTGGTCTAAATCTTCATTCTTAATTTAGGAATTAAGTCAATGTATTCATGCATGGTTAAATAAAATAATTGAGATTATATCATTTGCTTGGAATTCCATATTTGATTTCTAAAGTCCAAAATTCCAATGATCCTACTCTGAATGAGTGCAGCAATCAATTCACCAAGGTTGTACATTTCTGTATCAAATGGATGGAACTGGAAAAAAAAGAATCTGATTGAACATGCAAATTTGTGTTTCCCAAATACTTCGAAGATAATGATATGAAAATATCTTTCACATGACAACGTCCTAAATAGGCTGCCCTTAAAATATTTATTTTTAAATGAATAGAAGAAGCAAAGTATAGAGGGTGACACAAACTCAGCTGTCATATGTGTGTGTGTGCATATATAGTCATACACACACACATACATATGGTGTCCTATAAGTCTTAGTGCAGTTTTAAGCACAACTAGCTAAGTGTCAGAGGCTGAATTTGGACCCAAATTTCCTAAAGACTACTGTTAGCCTGCCTTTGTTTTCCAGAAATATATAAATAAAAGTGAGAGCAAAGTGAAAGTCATTCAATTGCAGAATCTCAGAATAGAAAGGACTAAGAAGGTTACCTATCCAAGTTTTATGTGAATCACAAATCCAAACTAGGACATCAACTCAATTTAATCCAATTTGAAAATTCTACTTCAGACTTCTGAGGGGGCAGAGAGGACTTGAAAGGAATAAGGAGGACGATGAAATTATGTAGGTGACTTGGGAGGAGTCTGGCTGGGTGAAGTAGGTCAGAGGCTGAATCTGAGGGTAATAAATATAGCGAAATTGGGGAGAAATTGAGGAAACTTAAAAAACCATCTTTCAGCCCAGATATGTGTTCCAGATTCTACTGGAAGAATGAAAGAGGAGTGAGATCAGGGATAAATAAGCAGTTTATAAAGGGATTAAAAAGGACCAAGAAGGATTATGGAGAAGAACTAAAGTGGGAGATTCGAGAAGAAAAAAAGGTGGAAGCTGGCCAGGCACGGCAAACCAATTAAGAAAAAGGTAAGTAGAACACTTCAAGTATCAAGAAAATTGATAAAGTCCATTGGTGGGTGGGATACATAAATTGGATATACATAAAAGAAGTTGGTTTAAGATGAAAGGGTTAAATGTGGTGACATCAGGCAGCTGGGTTGCTCAGTGGATATTGTTGGACTTTCAGTCAGTCAGGAAGGTCTCAGAAATTTACTAGAGATGTGACCCTGGAGAAATCACTTAACCTCTCTTGTGCCTCAATTTCCTCATCTATAAAATGAGGATTACTATAGCACCTACCTCACAGGGTTGTTGTGAGGATTAAACAAGACAACATATATCAAGTGTTTGCAAACCTTCAAGCATAATAAAAATGCTATTACTTTATTTTTATTGTTGATACTAAGGGTAAGAAAGTTGAATGAAGCTTTTGAGTTATTGAGAGGTTTTGCTTATATGTAAAATTTTAACCAGGTGCTTGGGGTTGAATTGAAAACATTCGTAAATACTTCATAAAAATAAGACTGAAAGTCTCAACCACTATGGAGAGCAAGGAATATTGTAGGATAATTTGCATTGAATGCGTGATGTTTGTATTTATGGCACAGCTCAGTGGGTGTTACCAGCCTTGTGTTCCAAGCGTAGGCTGATCTCCTCCTGGAGGAGAAGGTGAACAAAATCAAAGAATGACTCTCCATACTCCAGGTTGTTAGGGAGAATGAAGTATTAGCAAAGGAAGCAGATGAGAAGATTCAAGGGGGAAATGGGGATCTGAGGTGTGGGAACAGAGCCATGTTCTTTTGTAAGGATTTTAGAGCCTGAAAGAGTGTTAATGCAGTGGAAAAAAATGGAAGGGAAAGAATAAGTATACAACCAGAGCTAAAAAACAAAAACAGATTTGAGGCTCCTACTGAAGAGAAGAATTAGATGCTCTGAAGAGGGAAAAAATCTTCTTATATTAAAAAGGATGGAGGATGGGTTAGATACCAAACACAGTAGCTACAAAGAACAGCAGAGAGGCCTAGACGTTCACAAGAGAAAAAATCCAAGACTAGTCAGCAATAAAAACAATGTCTTTACCCAAATGTCCAAGTTTAGTGTAATAAACATAAATAGAGATCCTAACACCAAGAACCAATTTGATCTCATAGGTATTACTGAAACTTGGTCAGATGAAAGCTAAAATTTAACCATGGTGATGGAGGAGTAGATATTATTCAAAAGAGAAAGGATAAGTTAAAATGGGGAGGAGTTGAGGATTATTCTATATTTAGAGGGTGTATTTAGGAAAAATTCAGCAAGGAGTTGAGGGAATGATAATGGAGAGTATTTGGATGAAGATCAATGGAGAGACAAACAGAAGTGATTTTCATTGGGGTACACTACAGATCACCTGCTCAGAAATAAGAAACAGATAAGGAGTTGGGGAAGCAGATAACAACAAGTCTGGCATATAGTAGAATTGGAAGGCTTAAATAACTTAGACACATATTGAAGATCAGTCTTTCTCTCCTAATGCAAACTTCCTGACTTTCTTTAGTGATTCTATTCTTAAAAAGTAGAGGAACCAACAAGGTGTGTGTCTGTGTGTGTGTGGTGTGTGTGTGTGTGTGTGGGAGGGATTTTAGATCTCATTCTCACTTTTGTTGGTTGCTGTAGTAGAAAAGAGGGGGAAAGAGAATGTCCCTCCTAGGGCATATGATAGGGAAGAAGAGGAAGTCTGAGCACAGTCTGACATGGATCTTAGATTTTGAGAAAGCAGATTTCAAAGCATTCAGAGGAAAGAGAAAGAGGATCTCTTGGAGAAAGGGGCTGCAGGGAAAGCGAACCCAGGAGGGATGGGGGATGCTCAAGAATGAAATTCTGAAGAAACAAAGGGAAGCAATTCCAATGATGAAGAAAAATGAGATTTGACAGGCATGGATGTCAGAGGACTCATCAACTTAGATAGTTGTTTTTGGTTTTTTAATGTACAAAAGATGGAAGCAAAGCCAGGCAACAGAGAATGAATACAACATGTTTTAAACTAATATAAAAATAGTGATTGAAGTGTTCTAATTCAGAATGAGCTAAGACTGGTAAAAGAAGCTACATAGAACAACATGGGCCTTTTCAAGAGTTTTATCAAAAGAACAATGGAGGTCAAAGAAGGCATAGGAATTTTACTGGGGGTAGTTGTGATGATAACTGACCACAAAGAGAAGACAAATTTGTTCAATTTTATTTTGCATCTATTTTTTTCTGTCAAGAAGAATATCCTTTGCACTGTAAATGACAGAACAAAAACTACCATCAGGGAGTTTCCACCCAAGATGAGTTGTTCATCCTACATCTCTGAAGATCTATAACTTCATAATATTGGAGTCAGGGTCCAGTGTGTTTAGCTATGGTTCATTAGTGCAATCTGAGTTTGAAAGGGACTACCATAGATCAGGCACAAGTAGTCCATCAGGGTATTTAGAAAAAAGTTGCTCTAGATTTATGCAGTTCACATTTCCTTTGTGCATTTATTAGATTTTATGTTGTCCATAAGTGTGTACACATTCCATATACTGATAGAAAATGGAATCATTGTGTGTGTGTGTGTGTGTGTGTGTGTGTGTGTGTATGTGTATGTTGACTGTAGGATGGGATCCCCACATTCCAAGGTTGGGATGAAACAGACAATTTTTAGTGTTCCTTTTCTTGCTCCTTCCTCCCACCAGAAAGTGAGCAGAACAGTCCTTAAACAGCTTCTTGGACACCCATGGGACTGCTGAATCCCACTGCTGCTTCAATCCAGCGAAAAGATGACCTAATGCCCTGGGCCACCTGTGTGCAGGGTTGTGACTACAGCTCCCAGTGTATCCACTCCTGCTGCTTTGTCACTTGTCCACTGCAAGAAGATTTCAAGGTAGATGAAGTAGTAGATGATTAGATGACTTGAATGTGAATTTACATCAGGCAGAGTGGCACAGAGACATCAACCTTACTCTCTCATGTATGGGGTGTTCATGGAGGACCAGTACCTCTGGTGAGAGGGCTTTCCAAGCCCTTTCAGAGCTGTTTATCATCTTTTGGTATCCATCTGTCATCCAACTCTTACCTATGGCTCAAAGAAGCTGTAGCATGTGCAGCCACTTTGGCAGACAGACCAAACCCAGGTTAACGGTAGTTGACAGGCCTCAAACCCATCACTGAGTTCGGGAGATGCCTACCCAAGCATATAAGGACTTCTCCTTGAGGACAAGAACAATTTTGTTCCAATGGCCATGAAGGCATCTGAAACAGATGCTGTGGAGTGCTCAAAGCTTGGTCAGATAGAGGAGACACAAAGGTCTCCACTGTATCCTGGGCTGTTGCTAGTCATCTTGACTTCTATCTTGCCATTGGAAACCAATGACATAAGGTAAGTAAAGTGATAGTAAGAGAATACTTAGGTTCCTTGATGAACTTGATGAAAGGGTCACCTGGCCCAGATGGCCTACCTCCTTTGGTCCTGAAAGATCTGGTAGATGTGATTACTGAATCACCATCAGTGATACTTGAAAGATGAAGGAAAAATGGTGTGGGGAGAATCCAACACACCAAAATTGGATAAAGAAAAATATTCCAATTTTCAAAAAAGGGAAGAAGACAGAACTCAAAAAAATATAGGCCACAGAGCTTAACTATAATTGTGATAAGTATTCTAGAAGAGATCATTAAAGAGGTGATTTGCAAACATATAGAAAGGAAATGGTGATTACCAAATGCCAGGATGGATTTATCAAGAACAGGATATTTCAGATTAATCTCATTTCCTGTTTGGACAGGATTCTTAAAGTAGATGAAGGAAATGCTATAGACACAGGTCACCTAATTTTGGCAAAGGTTTTGATAAAGTACCCCATAGTATTCATGTGGAGAAGATGGGAAGATGTGGGATAAAACATACCATAATTAGATCCAGACATGACTGGAGCAGCAGAGTTAAGGTGAGAAGTGATGAGGACTGAAGTATGGTGAGAACACTCTAAGTGGAGAGGAGGGAATCTATACAAGAGGTAGATGAGGGAGAGAGAGAGGAAGAAATGAAGATGACTTTGTGGTTTTGAACCTGGGTGAACAGAAGAATGGTGGTCCTCTCAATAGAAACACTAAATTTTAGGGGAGATGGCAGGTTAGGAAATGGAAGAATAAGTTCCATTTTCAGCATGTTGAGTTTGAGATGTCTACAGGACATCCAAATACAGATGTTTATCTGGCAGTTGGTGAAACACGGTAAGAGTTGTGGAGTGAGATTATGTAAGGATAAAGGTAATAATTGAAAACATGGGAATTTATGAGATTAGCAGGACAAGATACAGGGAAGAGGATTCAGGACAGTACCTAGGAGATGACTTATACTTGGAGAATGGATCATGGATGAGGAGCCAGGAAAGAAGAGAGAATAAAGGCAGTCACTTAAATAGTAGAGTCAGGAGAGAAAAATGATATGGAGGTTGAAGACGGGAGAAAGTCTCTAAGCGAAAAGTATAGTTAAGAGTGTCAAAAGTTGCAGAAAATCAAGAAATGAGAAAATGCATTTGAATTTAGCAAGTAAGAGATTTTTGAGATAATAAAAGAAGCAGCTGAACTCTCCCAACATTCCCCTCCCAACAACTTTAAAATAGTGCTTCAAACCTCATTCTAGAACATCAGAGCAAACAAAATGTTGGAGAAAGACTTTTCCATCCCAAGACAACTTATAATGTCAAAAGAAGAGGTCAAAGACACTGAGGTATGAGTCAACTCAGAGCCCAAATGATAACACCAGTGGTGGGCCTTAGAGGTGGCAAAAGCAGCAGCAGTAACCTTGAGATCTCTCAAACCAGCAAAAATAACAGGAGTCAAGAACTGGTCATATAGAGGCTACAGGGATCCCTGTGCTAGCACTGGGTCTAGGAGAGGGCACTGTTTGGCGTTTCTAATGCCTAAACCCACTTCTAGGTCCCAGTTCCAGGGCAGCAAGGAAAACTTGCTGTCCCAGAGCAGTAGGGGCCTTGAGGACCACTATCATCCATAGTTGCAAAGGAGCAGTGAGGACACTTCTCCTTGAATCAAACCACCTTGGAAGCACCAAAAACTTCAAACTCTTAGAATTAGCTCTTAAAATAGCAATGTATTTACACACTCAAAAGTAGAGGGAAGGGGATAAGAGAGGGGGAGATGCATGAAGGAAGGGCAAATGGGAGGGAGGGGGTAATCAGAAGCAAACACTTTTGAGGAGGGACAAGGTCAAAGGAGAGAGTAGAAAAATGGGAGGTGGGACAGGATGGAGGGAAATATAGTTAGTCTTTCACAATATGACTGTTAGGGAAGTGTTTCGCATGACTGTACATGTATAACCTATATCAAATTTCTTGCCTTCTCAATGAGGGCAGATGGTGAGGGAGGAATGGAGAGAATATGGAACTCAAAGTTTTAAAAACAAATGTTTCCCTATCTCTCTTTTCTAACGCATTTCACTCTGAAGCTCATAGATTGGACCAAAACAGGTCCCTACCCAAGCTCCACTTAATGGCTATATTTTGGGCTCAGAGTGAATATCAATGGTAACTGTTTCTCTTATGACTAGCAACCCTGTGGGTCTTCCCCTCCCAGTTTGATTTTTTTTCTTTTTTCTAATTAAAGGGGCTTGACTCCCCTGACTCACTTCTTAAAGAGGCCTATTCACTGTTACCTCACTCTAAGTGAGTACATGAAAAGGACTTTAGGCTAAAATGGCCAGGGTCTCCCATTGCATCCTAGGCCACCTCCAGTCATCCTAATGAATATCAAGCCACTGGACCCATATGGTTCTGGAGGAGAAAGTGAGGCTGGTGACCTTGCACAGCCCTCCCTCAGTCAAATCAAAGTTAACTGCAAGTCATGTCATCATTTTCCTGGTGTCATGGTCCTCTTAAAAATGAAAGACAAACACAAGATAAAAGGTTAAAGAGATACAAATATTCAATGAAGAAAATAATTCCTTGGAAAATTAGAATAAGGTAAGTGGAAGCAAATCACTCCATGAGACATCAAGAAACAATAAAACAAAGTCAGAAGAAAAAATAGAAGTAAATGTGAAATATCTCATTTAAAAATAGCTGCCCTAGAAAGCATATCAAGAAGAGATCATTTAAGAATTATTAGCCTTGAGGCAGACTAGTTTCTTTTTTTGTTTATTTTTTGTTTTGTTTTGTTTTTTTTCTTTCTCATACTTTCTCCCATTCACTATAATTCTTCTATACAACATGACTAATGTAAAAATATGTTTAATAGGAATGGATATGTAGAGCCTATATCATATTTCAGGCTGTCTTGGGGAGGGAGGAGGAAAGGAGAGGGAAAAAATTTAAAACTTGTGGAAGTGAATGTTGAAAACTAAAAATAAACTAAAAATTTTTTTCAAAAACAGAATTATTAACTTGTCTGAAAGCCATGATCAAAAGAAGAAGCCTCTACATCATATTCCAAGAAACTATTAAGAAAAATTACCCTGATATCCAGAGAATAAAATAGCAATTAAAAGAATATACCAATCACCTCCTGAAAGAGATCCTAAGATGGAAACGTGCACCATAGCCAATTTATATTATATTATGGCCAAATTCTAGAGCTTCTAGGTCAAAGAGAAAATATTTCGAGCATCCAGAAATAAACCATTCAACTACCATAGAGCCTAGATTTAGCATCTACCAAGTTAAAGGACTGAAAGACTTGGAATATGATATTTTAGAAGGCAAAGAAGCTGAGATAACAACCAAGAACCACCTATCCAGAAAATCTGAGTATAATTCTTCAGGGGAAAATTAAATATTCAGTGAAACAAAGGACTTTCAAGCACTCCTGATTAAAATACCAGACTGGTATAGAAACTTTGACTTTCAAAGACAAAACTCAAAGAAGCATAAACATGTAAACATGAAAGAGAAATCATAAGAGAATCAATAAAGTTAAACTATTTACATTACTATATGGAAACACAATAAATCTAACTCCTAAGATCTTTATCATTATTTGGGCAGTTAGAAAGACTATATAGACAGAAGGCAAAGAAGTGAGTCAGTTCTATTGGACTGATCTTCAAAAAATGAATAGGTGAGAAAGAAAGATGCACAGGGAGAAGGATGAAGGGAGGGGGAGAAAGGGGAAAATGATCCTACATAAAAGATATATGCAAGGAAGAGCTTTTAGAGTGGAAGGGAAATGGAAGGGGGTGGAAAACAGATAATAACTGAACTTCACTCACACAAACAGTTGGATATGGAAATCTATCTTACCCAAAGGGAAGTAATAGGGGAAGGGGACAAGAGAAAGGGGGAGTCGTAAAAGGGAGCACAGATAAAGGAAAGTGATAGTCAAAAGTAAAACATACTTTTGTGGAGGGACAGGATAAAAAGGAGGAGAAACAGAAGAAAAAGAGATAGAGGAAAATGCACAATGTAGAATCATAACTATAAATGTAAATGGGATGAACTCACCCATAAAAATGGAAGCAGGTAGCAGAACAGATTAAAACCCAGAATCCAACAATGTGTTATTTACAAGAAACACTTGAAACAGAGACACACACAGAGTTAAAATAAGGTGAAGAAATCTAATATGTTTCAGGTGAAGTAAAAAAGTCAGGAACAGCAATCATGATCTCAGACAAAGCAAAAGCAAAAATAGACCTAAATGAAAGAGATAAACAAGGAAACTACATCTTTCTAAAAGGCATCATAGACAATGAAGTAATATAAAGGCACTAAATGGTGTAGCACACAAATTCTTAAAGGAAAAGTTAAATGAATTACAGGAGGAAATAGACAATAAAACTATCCTGGGGGGAACCTCAATTTTTTGCCTCTCAGAGCCAGATAAATCTATCCATAAAATTAAACACTAAAATGGAAATCCTGAAAATCAAAGGAGAGTTATAAAATTGAAAGTTGAAAAAAAACCCAATTAACTAATAAAGAAAACTAGCAGCTAGTTTGGGGGGGGGGGCAGGAGGAGACAATAAAAAAGAAAAACCATTGGTTAATATGATTTTTATAATTAAAAAAGGGGGCAGCTAGGTGGCGCAGTCCAGTAGAGCACCGGCCCTGGAGTCAGAAGGACCTGAGTTCAAATCCGGCCTCAGACACTTGACACATGCACTAGCTGTGTGACCTTGGGCAAGTCACTTAACCCCAACTGCCCTGACCAAAAAAAAAAACAAAACAAAACAAAAAAAAAAAGAAAACCAAATTAACAGTATTGAAAATGAAAAGAGTATATGAAACAAAAAATGAAGATGAAATCAAAGCAATTATTAAGAGTGATTTTGCCCACCTATCTGCCAGTAATACTAACAATCTAAGTGAAATGGATAAATATTTACAAAAATATAAATTTCCCAGATTAACAGGAAGGGAAGTAAAATACTTAAATAACCTTATCTTAGACAAGGAAATTGAGCAAGCCATAAATGATCTTCCTAAGAAAAGTCCAAAGAACTAGATGGATTTACAAATGAATTCTACCAAATATTTAAGGAACAATTTAAACTGGCATTAGATAAAAGATACCAGATAAAATAGGTAATAACTTGTAGGTAATGTGGGGTACCAAATTCCTTTTATGACACAAATATGACTTTGATAACCAAGCCAGGGAGAAGAAAAGCAGATTATTAAAAACCCATGAACAATTCCCCTACTGAATATGATGCAAAAATTGTAAATAAAAAACTAGTAAGAAGACTACAGCAAGATATCACAAGAATATACACTATGACCAAGTGGGATTTTTACCAGGAACACAAGGCTGGTTTAATATTAGGAAAACTACAAGCATAATGGACCACATCAATAATAAAAACAACAAAAATCATATTATTATCTCAATAAATGCAAAAAAAAACCTTTTGGCATAATGCAACACCTTTTTTTACGACAAACACTAGAAAGCATAGGAATAAATAGAACATTTCTTAAAATAATAAGTAGCATCTACACAAAACCAAGAAAAAGAATTACTTGTAATGGGTTGAATTAGAAACCTTCCCAATAAAATCAGGAGTGGAGCCAGGAGGTACTTTATCACCATCATTGTTCAATAATGCTAGCTTTAGCAATAAGACAAGAAAAAGAAGTTGAAGTAATTAAAATAGGCAACAAGGAACTCTTTGCAGATAATAGAATAGAATGCTTAGAGAACCCTAGAAAAATCAAGCAAAAAAAAACCTAGCTAAAAAAATTAATTTCAACAAAGTTGCAACATGTAAAATAAACCCACTTTAACTATCAACATTTCTACATATTACCAACAAAATCCAACAGGAAGAGATAGAGAAATTCCATTTAAAATAAAAGTAGACAATATAAAATACTGTGGAGTCTACCTGCTTAGACAAACAAAGGGATTATATGAACAGAGTTATAAGACATTTTCCACACAAATAAAGACAGATCTAAACAATTGAAGAAATATTAATTGCTCATGGATAGAGTGAACCAGGGCAGCTAGGTGGCCTCAGATACTTAGTAGCTGTGTGACCCTGGGCAAATCACTTAACCCTGTTTGCCTCAGTTTCTTCATATGTAAAATGAGCTGGAGAAGCAAACGGCAATCCACTCTCATGTTCTTGCCAAGAAAATCCCAAATGGGGTCACAGTGTCAGTCATGACTGAAATGATTAAACGACAACAGATTGAGCCAATATAATAAAAATGACAATGCTACCTAAATCAATTTACTTATTCAATGACATATCAATCAAACTACCAAATAATTATTTTATAGAGTTAGAAAAAATAAAAAAATTCATATGGATGAAAAAAAAGTTCAAGAATATCAAGGGAATCAAAGAAAAATGTGGAAGAAGGTGACCAAGCATACAAAGCAGTAATACTCAAAACAGTCTGGTACTGGCTAAAACATAGAATGTTGGATCAGTAGAATACATCAGTTACATAATACACGGTAGTAAGTGACCATAATAACCTAGTGTTTGAGAAGCCCAAAGCTCTAAATAATTATTGACAAGACAAATGCAAATTAAAACAACTCTGAAGCACCACCTTACAGCTAACATGAAAGAAAAGGAAAGAGATAAATTCTGGAGGTGATATGGAAAAATCAAGACACTAATGCACTGTTGGTAGAGTTGCAAACTGGTTCAATCATTCTGGAGAACAATTTAAACTATGCCCAAAGAGCTATAAAACTGTGCACAGCCTTTGACCTAGCAACATCATTACTATGTCTGTAACCTAAAGAGATAATAGAAAAGGGAAAATGACCTACATATTCAGAAATACTTGTAGAAACTCTTTTTGTGGTGGCAAAGAATTGGAAATTGAGGACATGCCCATCAATTGGGGAATGGCTAAACAACTTGTGGTATAACATTGTGATGGAATATTATTATGCTATAAGAAATTATGAGCAGGATGATTTCAGAAAAATGTGGGTAGACTTATACGAGCTCATGCAAGCTGTACCAGGAGAACATTGTACACAATAAGGGCAATACTGTAATGATAATCAACTGTGAAAGTGTAGCCAGAATGGACTTTGTTTTCTTTGAATGACTCAGCTTACCTCATTGAGCTTCCCTGGACACTGGGGCTTGCTCTTCCGTGGCAGGAAGCCCAGTGACCACGCCAGGAATCAGAGAACTTCCTGTGTGATGAGTCATGGGGCTGGCTGAGGGGAGGTGTGTTAACGTGGTCTATGCTAGGGGGAGGGGCCAAGTCAAGAACCAATTGGCCCTGGTCATTCAGGCGGTGCTTGATGATGTCAAAAACTCTATAAGAGGGGAGAGGACAGCTTGAAGCTCCTCCTTTCCTTTTCTGGTTGGAGACAGAGACACCTACAGCCGAAGCTGAGCTGCCGGTAGCAGAGCTGACTAGAGGCTAGTGGGTAATCTTCTTACCGTAGAGGGGAAGCATGTATACGATTTTGCCTTATACCATCTCGCTTCTCTGTGGCCTCCTGGTTACCCTTGTAAGGCGGACTTATTGGGCCTGGAAGCTTTTGATGAAAATATCAAAATGGGGATGCTGGTTTGTGGGCTTGTTATTGTGGAGTGTAAATACATGCTTTAGTTCTCCTGCCTTCTGCCTAGAGAATTCCTTATATCCTGCGGTTCCGGACCTTTTAGGTACATATGAGATTCTCTTTGAAATCATAAATTCTGCCTTCCTAATATAGAAAGTCTTAGGTATTCTGATCAAGCAATGATTCAAGACAATTTCAAAGGACCCTTGATGAAAAATGCTACCCACTTCCAAAATGAGATCTGATGAACTGAGTGCAGCTTGAAACACACTTTTTCACATTGTTTCTTGCTTTTTATTTATTTTTTAACATGACTAATATAAAAACACACTTTTCATGGCTTCAGAAGTACAACTGATATCATATTGCATGTCATCTCAATGGATAGGCGTGAATGGAAGGAAGAGATTTCAGAATTTAAAATTTTAAGAAAATAAATGCAAAAATGAATAAATCTTTTTTTTTAAAAAGAGATTATTGGTAACATCAGAAAAACCATCATCAGAATTCATTGTTTCTGATCCAGGTTTTAGTTTTGTTCAACTGCTCATAACCTGTGTAGATGTATCTTCTATTAGTGTATGAGTGTGTGTGATTGTTTGTGTTTTATGTCTTTTATTGTATTCTTAAATAAGCAGCTCAAAATTAAAAGAAAGATAATTAAACTTCTATTTCTGATGTTAAAACACTGTCAAACCTCATTAACACACTAGATTAATCTAATTCTAACCATAAGATTAAAAAAAATGACTTCCCATTAGAAGTGTACAGCCTAACATTCATATTCTGCTGCTCTTTTAAACTGGCATTAATGGAGATCAGCCTAATATTTCAGTCCACATATTAATTTAATTGACTTATGACTAATGAAGGAGGTGAATGCTAGGCATAGAGCACAGAAGAGCTCAAACCCAGATATGGGAGAGTTCAACTCTAATATAAATCAGCCAGGTAACACAGGTGGATAAAACTCTGAACCTGGAGTCAGAAAGAAAAAAACCTCAGACGCTAACTAAACAATATCAAAACTGGGTCAACTAATAACCCTATAATGAAATCTAAGTGATAAAGTGAAGGAAACAGTTGATTGACACAGCAAAGTTCATTGTTGTCTTATTTTCAGAAATTGCCACAGCCACCCCAACCTTCAGCACACACCCTAATCAGTCAACAGTCATCAACATCAAGGTAAGACCCTCTATCATCAAAAAAGATTATGACTTGCTGAAGGCTTAGGTGATGCTTAGCATTTCTTAGTAATAAATGATTTTTAATTAGGGTAGGCACATTTTTTAGACATAATAATATTATACATTTAATAGACTCCAATATAGTATAAACATAATTTTTATACATACTGGGAAACCAAAATATTGATGTGACTTGCTTTATTGGGATATTTGCTTTACTGATTGATGGTTTGGAACTAAAACTGCAATATCTATGTCTGTATATAAATATGAGATGATATTACAATTGGAAGTGATCTAAGAAGACATGTGATCCTGTCCCTATTATAGCAGGAGTCACCTAATGAAGACCCTTATTGATGGGGAACCCACTATATTACAAAGAAATGTTTTCCAGTTTTGGAGAATTGTTTAAGGGAATCTTATATTTCATTGAAATCTGATTCCCCAGGATGCCACCACCATCAACACCATCACCACCACCACCACCACCACCACCACCATTAGCACCTAATTCAGCCTGATGGGGGCAAGCAGACCAAGTCCAAGACGTCTTGATCAAAGAATATCTCTTCTTCCCCCTCTAATTATTCATTCTGTAAAAACCCTCTCTCAGAGGAATGGAACAAGGAAAAGGAGGAGGCAATACTCACTGTGAGAGTAAGTTGGGGCGAGGACTACTCAGGAATAGCATAAAGAATATTAGCCCTAGAATCAGGGAACCTCGGTTCAAACTCTAGCTCTGTTGCTAGAAAAAATCATTTAAATCTGTTTTGCCCATTTCCTCATTTATAAAAGGATAGGGCTAAATGACCTCTGAGACCCCTTCCAGATCTAGATCTATGATTCTATTGAGACCATTTTATGGATCATTTAATCTATCATGGGCCTAATAATTATGAAAATTCAGCACATGTTTAGTAAATGCCTAAGATGTACAAGGCACTGTCCTTGGTGCTAGAGATATAGATTCAAAAGTGAAACTATGCCTGCCTTCATGATACCTATATTCTATTGTGACAAAATCACATGTACACCTAAACATAAATACAAAATAGGTAAAACATACTGCAGGGAAACAGTACCAGCAGTGCTTTGGTATTTGCAAAGATCCATGATTTTGGTGTGGGTATTCCCTCCAGGGATGCAGCATGCAACCCTACTATACATTAACAGATGGTCTTCACATGTTGCTGTGTCCTTGTAATTCATACCTGGTGATTAGCTCTCTGGAGATCAGCCTCTTCACATTTATTTAGACTAGCTTTCATCAAACATGCACACTCTTCCTCCCCAGGCTCACACTCAAAGTTTTTCCTACTTGGGACCTCCCAGAATTTGTCCTCACTGGTATGTTCACACACACTGGTATGGTCACATCACTGGGAGGCAATAGACAAGGAGGAACAATAGCACCAATGATAGTACACTTATTGGTTGTGTAAAGTTAGGAAAATGGTTGGACTTGGACTGGAAAAAATCCCAATTTTGCTGTGTGAGCTTGGACAAGTCATCAATCTCTTAAAGTCAGTTTCTGTAAAATATATTACCATATATAATAGCTAGCTTGGTGTACTGCTTTATGAATTAAATGAAATAATTCATATAAAGGCCTATATAAATATGAAGTGTTATTACAATAATAATAAAAATATAAACAACTCACATTTATATAGGATTGTAAGACTATAAAGCTTCTTATATTATACCCGCTATCTCATCTGTTTATCGGAAGAATGTGTGAGACATATAGTACAATAGTTATAGTCAATGTTTTACAACTGAGGAAACTGATCCTTGGAAAAATGACATGACCAACCCTACATAGGACGATAGACTATTAGAACAAGAAGGGACCTTAGACATTAGTTTGTTAAATCCTCTCACATAAGGATGGGACAGTTGGCAGAATGTGGGGCTTGGAGTCAGGAAGACTTGAATCCTAATATGGCTTCAAAAACATGCTAGCTGTGTCATCCTGGACAAGTCACTTAATGTCTCCCTTAGCTTCTTAATCTGTAAAATGGGGATAATGATAGCAATAATTAGCAAGGTTGCTGTAAAGCACAAGTGAGATAATATTTGAAAAACTCATTGCAAACTTTAAAGTGTTATATAAATGCTAGCTATTGTTATTAATGATATAGAAGAAAAGTGACTTGTCCATAGGCAATAAATGATAATGGATTGATGATGATGATAAATAATTAACATTTTTATTGTGCTTTCAAGTTTGTAAAGCACTTGACATACATGAAAAGTTACATTGCTAGGATCTCTAGACAGTTTTTTTTCATTTTTTTTTGGATTATAAAACCACTGTTCTTCCTTTACAGACCACTTGTATAAGGCTACATGCCAAGTTAATGGTAGAACCTGTACCTGAACCCAGAATATTTAAGTTGAATGCTATTTCTCTTTAAAAAAATATTGGTGCTTGAATTATGTAATTGTCACAGTGATCCATTTTATTTAGTATGTATAAACAAGAACCTCATATTCTAATTTTTTCTGTTTAAAATTTTTGGGTAGCTTTTGATGCATATGTAAGGGGGGAGATAAAGTACCAGGATAATTCAAATAATGGATTCTCCTCTTTTCCTTCCTCCCCTTCCTCCTCCTTTTCCTCCCCCTCCCCCCTCTTCCTCTTCCTCTTCTTCTTCCTCTCTCTCTCTCTCTCTCTCTCTCTCTCTCTCTCTCTCTCTCTCTCTCTCTCTCTCTCTCTGTCATAGTTTTTTCACTTATCCAGACCTCATTAGTTAAGTGGGTCACAGCAGTTTCAATAAAATTATATATGGTCATGCTCTTTCTAGACTAAGTGACTTCTGCCCTTGAGCTCTTTTACAAATCCTAGCCTGGGGTAGAAAGCAAGGGAGGGATGGGAAAGGGCAACTGACTTAATCTCTTCTAATAACTACAGAGCAATAGTTTCTACAATTTATTCTAAATCTATGGGGGATGGGAAAATAGACCTGTGTTTTCTTAGTATAAGTAACTCCCTAGGTAACGAAATTTCATCTGCCAATGTAGGTAGGCAACTTCTCTGCTGCTTATAGTCTCAGAGAGCAGTCTAGAGTACTGAGAAGTTTAATAACTCACCCAAGGATGTGCATCAAATATGTGTCAGAGGTGAGATTGGAGCCCAGGCTTGGTAGCTTCAAGGCCAACTCTATCCACTTTGCCATACTGTCTTTTAAAATTTATAATCCTATTAAACCACATCATATTAGAATTACTTGAAAGGCCAGTAAATTTTGTCTGGATAAGATTTGGTGGGAAGAAGAGGGATCACTGTCTTCAGTTTTGTGAAGTGCTATCATTGGGGAAAGGGACTGGTTGCCTAAACTCACAGCAATTATCACCATAAGAAAGGATGAAGGAATGGGACACTTCATCATTTCACTGCCATCTTTTTATCACCTAGGAAAATGTTCTCCCTGATTCCATGCTGTCTTTCCTGATTCTGGACCATCCTCCAAACTCCCCACCCCTCTCTCTTCCATTTGGTATTTGTTTGACTATGGGAGCCATAGAGGAGAAGTTAAGTCCATAAGCTTTTATTAACCATGTACTAGGTACCTAACACTATGCTAAGTACTGAGGGTGGGGGAAAAGGAAGAGAAGGGAAATACAAAAAAAAGTCAAAAATAGATCTGCCCTGAAGAAACTTCCAATTCAATGAAGGATACAACATGCAAACTACTATATACAAATAAAACACAGGTTAAATTGGATATAATATCAGAGGGAGGGCACTAGCATTAAGGTCGACCATGAAAGACTTTGTAGAAGGTGCAACTTTAGCTGAGACTTAAAAGGATTAAATATTGAATTTATTCAGCGGGACCCTCAAAAGGCAATAGGCAGAGGATTCAAAGAGTTAGACTATGGTTAAATATAAGGAAAACCTTCCTCACAATCAAAATGCCCAATAGAGGAAAGGTCTGCTATAAAAGGTAGCTGGGGCTCCTGATAATTTTAGGGATCCGAGAAGAAACTGGATGTCTACTCTTCAGTGTTATTGTATTTATCATTCCTCCTCTATTACAGGTGACTAGATGATGTCTGAGCTCCCTTCCAACCCTGAGATTTAGTGATTTTTATATTATATGGTTACATTCAAGGCAAAGTACCAGAGTAGATTGATTGCTGAACTTGAAAACAAAACCCTGAGTCTGAGTCTTATGCAAGATGCAAACAGGTTGTGTGACCCTAATCAAGTTGCCTAACTTCTCAGTATTCTAGGTAACACTCTAAGACTATAAGTTTCAGAGAAGGTGGTGATCTGCATTGGTAGAAAGAATTTCTTCAAGGAGAGCTTCTTTAACCAACGAAATCACAGAATGATTCTGTAACCCTATACTTATTTTTGAGCCAGTGGGCCTAGATATCAGAATTGTAGATTTCAGGCTAATTTATCTACTTTAGCCAAAGACTGTTTTGGAATCTTTGAATCAAGGAATCTCATAGTGAGATCAGCTGCTTTTCTTTTTTCTACTTTAGAGATGAGGAAACTGAGGCTCACAAATGTTCATTGCCTTCTTGAAGGCCACCCAGCTTTTTAGTGATAGACAGAACAAGTACTGGTACCCAGGCCTCCTAACTCATCCCCTGCTGCTGAGGATGAGATGACCTTGGGTAGCCTCAGAACAAAAGCTATTTCTGTCTGAGGTTTGAGGGCAGCAGGGAGCTTGTTAACTCAGCCAGCTCACTATCTACTTTGGGAGGAGGAGGGCAAAGGCATTCGTGCATGGTGTGAAGGAAAAAAGAGAGACAGACAGACAGACAGCGACACAGAGACAGACAGAGAGAGATAGAGTCAGGGACAGACAAAGACAGAGAAGGGGGGCAGCAGGATGACCTGAAAGTTACATAATACATGAAAGCTGGGCATGAGCAAACCAAGCAAATATCAGTAAAGTGAAAATACCATTGTCCAGAGGAGTCAGAAGATCTGAGTACTAGTCCTGCAGTCATTAACTGCTTTTATAACTTTGGACACCCTTGGGGCCTCAGTTAGCATTGGAGCAGGCCTGATCTCCAGTCCCTTTAGTGGGAAGTTTCTATGTTCTGTGAATTATTGAATAAACCATCCCTGTTATAGCTCTAGGACACCAAGTCCAAAGCTTATAAAACTAAGTGTCTTGGTTTTAGACTTAGCAATAAGAGAAAATGGAGATTCTGAGAGATGAATTGACTTTGCCAGGTGACAGAACAGGTAAGTACTAGTCAAGTGGGGAAGGGATCTTCTGATGTCATTGCAATACTGTGCCCACTAGTGACACCCCTGCTGCCTTCCACGGGATGCTTCAATTTCTACTGAAGCAAAAGGTAAATACCACTCACAATATGCTACAAAGAACACATCATGTCCAAAATATACCCAGACTCTTGAGAGAAAGACTGACAAACAGAAGATACCAACCCACCCTAACAAATTTTGTCTTAGATCTTAATTTCTAACCCAAGGAAAATATTTCTTTTAAAGTACTTCAGGTATTCCTTGGTCTTTCTAATAGGGTATATTTTGTTTAATGCTTCTTAATCATTAATTTACATAATGCCTCCGAGTGGTTAGTAGTCCATTAATATGTTTGTTTATCATTCTAAGTAAGCTATTAGTGGCAAATACTTCTTTCCTCACAGAGAGCATAGTTGTCAGAATATATTATTTCTGTGAATCTTGATTTCCAATGAATGACTTTTCTTGGTTGAAAGTATGCTTCAATTTATGAGAAGCAGAGCAGATTGTAGGCTTGCTCTGGTGTTAAAAAGTCCTGGGTTCAAATTCAGGTTCTGACTTAGACTGTTGTTTGCCCTTCATTTTTGAAGAGGGCCAATGATATCATGGGGTGATGTCTTGACTTATACATGAATTGATTAAGTGGAGGCAGAGTTGCACAAAGTCATCAGCGTCACTATGTCTTCCAGGGTCATGGAAGTCCAATGGCAAGATAAAAGTCTGGATAACTGGCAATGACCTGAGATGAAGTGAATGACCCTGGTGTCATCATTGTCTAACCAATCTCTAAGCACTCCATGGCACCTGCATCAGCCGCCTACAGGGCCATTGGAACAAATTGTTCTCATCCTTCCATTCCACCAGGGAAAGTCTTCACATAATTGGGGTAGACATCCTCCTAACTCACTGAGCGGTTTGAGGCCCATCTCTTACACTCAACCTGGTTGAGCCTTTCTGCTGAGGTGATTTTACTGGGGAATGGCAACTTAGCATGCTCTCTTGTGTTTGTCCTTTGTTTTTTGAAGAGGACCTTTTCTAAAGAAGACAGTGGCATCAGGGAAATGATGACATGGCTTGCAGTTGACTTTGATTCGAGTGAGGAAGAGCTGCTCAAGGTCACCAGCCTCACTTTCTCCTCCAGAGCCATCTGGATCCAATGACCAGATATTCATCAAGATGACTGGAGATGGCCCAGGATGCAATGGGCAACACTGGCCCTTTTAGGCTAAGGCCTTTGCAGGTTCTCACTTTGAGTGAGGTAATGCCCGTTCAGCAAATAGGCCTCTTTAAGAAGTGAGTTAAGGGATGGCCTCTTTAATTAGAAAAAAAGGAAGAAAATCATTTCTTGGAGCCATAGCTGAGAGTTCGGTCATGGATGGACACCAAAGGTAGATGAGCAGCCCTGAAAAGTGTTGAGCAGTCCTCATACCAGATGTTCTAGTCCTCCCTGAACACTCCATGCACCAATATATACTATCTGTGTCATGACAGGCAAATAACTTAACCTCTTAGATCTTTGGCAGTTCTTCAACACTTGAAGTTCCAAAAGATTTTGTGATCTAAAAGGACTGAGACATTATTTCCACATACACATACAAAAAGGTAGAGAGAATTCCTAGACTTTATGGTCTCTACATTGATGAAATCACAAATTTACGCCAAAGCAAAGCACACCTCAACCTATTATTATAAACAATAAATGATGATAATGAGGAAAGGGAGAAAAACGGTGAAACTGTGATTGATGATGACCTTGCCTTTTTTTTCTAGTAAATGACAGATTTCATGACTTTCACATAAATGATCCCATTCTATACTCAGGAGATCCCTGTGAGGAAGGCTGGGGCACATTTTTATCATCACCCATTTTCTAGAAGAGGAATCTGAGGATTAGAGCCACTACTTGTCCAAGGTCTCAAACTTATAATTGGAAGAGTTAGGTGTTACCTGAGGGCAGGCAGGGGTTCTGTCATTTTTCATCATTTTTCTCTGGCACTGAGAACATTTTAGTCTTGACCTTTGGATTCGTGTTTAGAAAACTCGGCTTGGAAGCTCCCTCCACTAATTCCAATCTCCTACTCCTCAGTAAATTATATTCTTAAAGATGAGCCTAGGGACATCCAGAGGTTATTGGAAATTAAATTACTTCTCCAGAGTCATACAGCCAATGTGTTTCAGAAGCAGATTTGAATCCAGCTCGTCCTGGCTCTCGGGGAAGCCAAGTGGCACAATAGAAAGAACACTGGGCTTGGAATCAGGAAGACTTATCTTCATGAGTTCAATAACTATGTGACCCTGGGGAGGTCACTTAACCCTGTTTGCCTCAGTTTCTCATCTGTGAAATGAGCTGGAGAAGGAAATGGCAAACGACTCATATCTCTGCCAAGAAAACCCCCAAATTGGATAATAAAGAGTTTGACACAAGAGCAATGACTAAACAACAACAACATCATGGTTCTATCCACCACTCCAAGCTCCATCTCTGACAATACAACAGTCAGTTAATAAATATTTGTTATGTTTTTTAAAAAAGAGATGAAAAAAATGAAAAGAGCCCATTAGTACAAAAATATTTATAGCAACTCTTTTTGTGATGGATAACAACTGGAAATTAAAGGGAAGCTCATCAATTGAGGAATGGTTGTAATGAAATATTATTGTGCTTTTAAAAATTATAAGCAGGATGATTTCAGCAAAACCTGGAAAGACTTACACAAACTGATACATAGTGAAGTGAATAGAACCAGGAGAACATTGTACATAATAACAGCAATATTATATGATGAATTGTGAATGACTTAACTATTCTCAGAAATACAATGATCCAAGACAATACTGAAGGGCTTAGGATGAAAAATGCTATCTGCCTTCAGAGAAAGAACACACACACACACACACACACACACACACACATATACATATATATATATGTATATATATATATGTATATATATATATATATAATGCTATCTGCCTTTAGAGAAAAAATATATATATACACATACATACATATATATATATACATGTCCATATATATATGTATATGTGTATATATATATATATATACATATATACACATACATACACACACACACATACATACACACACACATACATATTCCCTTCAACTACCCTAATACTGAGAAAGGACTCATGAATTACACACATCATCTTTCCCTGTAGGAATGAAAACAAAACAGTTCAAATTTAGTAGGTACCTTATGATTGCTCTTTCTTGTTTACCTTTTTTTCCATGCTTCTCTTGATTCTTGTGTTTGAAAGGCAAATTTTTCTATTCAGCTCTGGTCTTTTCACAGAGAAAGCTTGAAAGTCCTCTATTTTGTTGAAAATCCATATTTTGCCTTGGAGCATGATACTCAGTTTTGCTGGGTAGGTGATTCTAGGTTTTAATCGTAGCTCCACTGACCTCTGGAATATCATATTCCAAGCCCTTCGATTCCTTAATGTAGAAACTGCTAGATCTTGTGTTATCCTGATTGTGTTTCCACAACACTCAAATTGTTTCTTTATGTCTGCTTGCAGTATTTTCTCCTTGACCTGGGAACTCTGGAATTTGGTGACAATATTCCTAGGAATTTTTTTTTTGCGATCTTTTTTCAAGAGGCAATTGGTGGATTCTTTCAATTTCTATTTTACTCCTGGCTCTAGAATATCGGGGCAGTTTTACTTGATAATTTCTTGAAAGATGATGCCTACGATCTTTTTTTGATCTTGGCTTTCAGGTAGTCCAATAATTTTTAAATTATCTCTCCTGGATATATTTTCCAGGTCAGTGGTTTTTCCAAGGAGATATTTCACATTGTCTTCCATTTTTTCATTCTTTTGATTCTCTCTTATAATATCTTGATTTCTCATAAAGTCACTAGCTTCCACTTGCTCCAATCTCATTTTTAAGGTGGTATTTTCTTCAGTGGTCTTTTGGACCTCCTTTTCCATTTGGCTAATTCTGCCTTTTAAGGCATTCTTGTCCTCATTGGCTTTTTGGAGCTCTTTTGCCATTTAGATTAGTCTATTTTTAAGGAGTTATTTTCTTCAGTATTTTTGAGTCTCCTTTAGCAAGTCATTGACTTGCTTTTTCATGGTTTTCTTGCATCACTCTCATTTCTCTTCCCAATTTTTCTTCTACTTCTCTTACTTGCTTTTCCAAATCCTTTTTGAGCTCTTCCATGGCCTGAGACCAACTCATATTTTTCTTGAAGGCTTTTTATGTAGGCTCTTTGACCTTTATGAATTCTTCTGGCTGTATGTTTTGATCTTCTTTGTCACCAAAAAAAAATATTCTAGAGTCTGAGTCTGAGTTTGCATTCTTTTTCTCTACCTGGCCATGTTCCCAGCCAACTACTTGAACTTTGATCTTTTTGTCAGGGTATGACTGCTTGTAGATTAGAGAGTGCTTTTTCCGAAACTTTAGGGGCTGCATTAATATTTTCAGAGCTACTTCTACTCTACTGTTACTGCAAGCTCTGCCACAGCAGTGCTCCTCCTCCCCCAAGAACCACCAACCAGGATTAAGATCCTAATCCAAGCAGGGCAAAGCAAGCCCTGCACTCCCACTCTGGTCTGCTGTTTGATTCCTCCCACTGTGTGAACCAGGGACTCTGGAAGCAGCTGCTACTGCAGCTCCACCATAGCACCACCTCTGCCACCCCCAGGGCTGGTGGCCGGACCACTCTCTAAATGGATCTAGCAGTTTACCCACTAACCTGATCCGTGGTCTTTGGCATTTGTGGGTTGAGATGTCTGGTAACTGTCACAGGTCAGTGATTCATGGCCCTAATGCCTGCTCCAGTCTACTCCTGGTCTGGTCTGTCCTAGTGTAGCTCAACTCCCAGCACCATGCGATAGACCCTTCCCAGCCACCATCCAGGCTGTCCAGGGCTGGAGCCCTGCTTTCCTCTGCTATTCTGTGGGTTCCACAGCTCTAGAATTTGTTCAGAGCCAGTTTTAACAGGTTTTTGGAGGGATCTGGGGGAGAGCTTAAGCAAGTCCCTGCTTTCCAGCTGCTATCTTGGCTCCCCCCCATATACTTTAATTTTCAAACCTATTTTCATTCTTTATGAGCTTCTGCGGATGAAAAAAAATTACCACATACTGTCCTAACTTTTGTTAATAAACCACTATGGACTTACCTCAGCTAGATCTCAGAAGACAGATACATAAGATTTTATTTTTTAAACTTTCCATAAAGTTTCTACTCCAATGACTCAGCTTTCAAGAACCCAGCATCACCTTCAATCCATGATGGAAATCAAAGGAAGATATCAGTGGAGACAAATACCAATGCTAATAATTCCTCTTATAAGCCAAAATATAAATTTAGATTGCACACTTTTCTCTTGAGATTGTCTATGTACTATGAAGTGGTCTTCATAGTTTTTAATCTTTGGGTCTTTATTTGTATCTTACAATGTCTAATGCATACAGTTAATATATACTTGTTGAGTTTCAATTTCAACACCCATATTTGGGGACTCTGAAAAGGTAACAAAAGGAATGTTATTTTTCATGTCCCAAATCTCTTTGGAAAATTCTTGCTCACTTTTAGAGAGAAGGTAACAGAATGTGGAGGTAAAGAACCTGGGTTCAAGTATTGGCTCTTCCACTTACTATCTATGTGATGCTAGATAACTCAAAGGATTCAAAGATCATCGATTCAGAGCTGGAAGAGACTTTACAGGTCATATTGCAGATGAGGAAACTGAGGCCCCGAAAAGTTACAGGACTTGTCCATGGTTACACAGTGTCTGAGACAGGTTTTGAGCTCAGTTCTTTCTAACTCCAATCCAAACATTCTACTCACTTTGCGAACTAGCTATTATTAGATCTCTTTGGATTTTGTCTTCCTCATTTGAAAAATGTGGTCTTTGTACTAGCTCAGTGATTCTCAAAGTGTGGTCATCAGACACCTAGCATCCCCAGAACCCTTTCAGCAATCCTCAAGGACAAACCTATTGTAATAATAATACTAATGCATTATTATATAATAATACATTAATACATAATTGCATTAATACATAAATGCATTAATACATAATAATACTAATGCATTATTGACTATTAAAATGCTCCCCCCTTTCCAACTATGTATCTGTGTGATACCCGATTTTTTTCATATTCTTCAACCAAAACAGAATATTGCAACAAATTGACTATAGCAGCAGATATGAGAATCCAACTGTCTTCTATTGAGCCAGACATGAAGGAGATATACAAAAAGAATGTGCCAAATAATTTGCTTTTCTTTTTTTTGTTTTGGAAAATATAGTTATTTTTCATTAAAAACATTTTCTTTATGTTAACATGTAATAGGTTGTTTCTAAGGGGATAAATATTTTAAAATTTTATCAGTTTTCCTATCTAATCTAGAAAATATCAATAGATTCGATAATATACAGAAACAAAAGCTCCTTGGGGTCTTCAATCATTTTTAAGAGTGTAAAATGGTCTTCAATCAAAAAATGTGAGAACTTCTAGACTGGATTGTTTTTAGGTTCATCTTCAGCTCTAAATCTACAATCCTATGAAGAACAGTGTCTCCTATAGACCAGCACATAAATATGACTGAGTTCATGTTTTTGTATTGACTCATTTGAATCGGAAAATTGAGCAAAGCTTGTCTGATGGATATATTACAAAGACAAAGAGAAGTAAAAATGTTCTTAAGGTTAAACAGCATTCAAAGCAATGGTGATTCCTGGGAGGGCCTCAAATTCTTTTGTATACCATGATCAACTGCTTCCGTAAACCAAACCAAGTCTGAAATACTCAGCTGTATGTGTTGCCAAGGAATATTTGTTTCACCTTCTTCTTCTGGGGCTTCAACGGGTATGGCACCAGAGTGAACATTGGAAGTTCTAGTTGTGAGCCTTCCACTAGCTAGATGTATAACCTTAGAAAGATATCTAATTTGGTTGAGCTCAGGCTTAGTCTTGTGTCCACTACAGGGGTTTCAAGGAACATTGACATTGGTCTCTCCTGGTCCTCTTCCCGCATAGCTTACTGTTCTTTCTCAGTCCCTTATTCCAGTTCATCACCATATCACCCTCTATCAGGGGTGAGGAACCTGTGGCCTTGAGGCCACATGTGGTTTTCTAGGTCTTAGGGTACAGCCCTTTGACTGAATCCAAGTTTTACAGAACAAATCCTTTTATTAAGAGTGCCATACTTGAGTGCCTAGCGGGGCACATGTGACCTTGAGGCTGCAGGTTTCCCACCCCTGCACTGGTATTCTCCAAGGTTCTGCCTTGAGCCCTCATCTATTTCCTATGCACTCTTTCACTCTGAGACCTTGTCAGCTACCAAAGGATTAATTATCATCTCTCTGCTAGTGACCTTCCAATCTATATATCTAGTTTATCACCTGAGCCCTTTTTGCCTACCTCCAACTGCCTACTAGTCAGCAAACTATATATTTTTCTGGGCGCCTCAAATTCTATCTTTCCAAAACTAAGCCCATCATCTTTCCTTATAAATCCACCCTTGTTTTAGAGCTCTCCTGTTTCACTCAAGGGTACCACCATCCTTCCAGCCACTTAGATTCATAATTTTGGAATTATCCTTGACTACACACTCTTCCTCACTTCCTATCAATTGTCCTTTCTGTCTACCCCAACCCCAACCACATCTCTCTCATAGGCTCAATCAAATCTCACAATCATTGTACTGACCTCATTACATTGTAACCAACAACACTGTGTCTGGACTAACGCTATCATCTCTTGATTGTTTTCTTTCTTTCAAGTCACAGTATTGGACTGATTAGCCAGTAAAACAAACTGTATCTTGACCCTAAAATCATGTTGTCATTGGTCCTCTTTGAGTAGGAAGGATGACCAACAACATTGTGTCTGGACTAACGATATCATCTCCTGATTATTTTCTTTGTTTCAAGTCTCTCTCCTCTCCCACAGAGAGCTGCCAAAGTGATTTCCCTCAATTACAAGTCTATGTCACTTCTCAGCTCCATATGGTGGCTCCCTATTGCCTTGAGGATGAATTACAAGCTTTTCTGTTTGGCTTTCAAAACCCTTCACAACTTGGACCCAATATACTCATAAATTGTATTCCCCTTCCCAGACACCACAGTTTAGCCCCGGTGTCTTGCTCTTCCTCACATGCAACAAACACTCCATCATTCAGCCTTTGCACTAATTCTACCTGATGTCTGGAATGGTCTCCTCTCTCACCTCTACTTCTTGGAATCTTTTCTTTCTTTTTCTGCTCAAATGGACCTTTCTATATGAAGCCTTTCCTGAAGCCCCTCCCTTCTCACCGACCCTCAAAACTGTATTCTGTGTTTGTTTGCTATGTCTATTGCATATACTTATTTATGCAAATATTGTCTTCCCCATAGCATGTAAGTGTCGAGGGCAGGGAAGTTTTTATCTTATGCCCCCAGAAAGTACCCAAAAAGCAAGCTTTTAAAAAATGTGTGATTATTTGATGTTTCCTGTTTTTTCATAGTATCTCACAAAGTGTTCCACTCACAACAATTCTATATGACAAGTATAATAATGACACTCAGATTTTACCAATGAGGAAACAGGCTCTGAGAAATTCAGTGACTTGTCCAAGGTCAGGCAAATTAATAAGCGGCAGGCTGAGGCTCATAGACAGGTTTCTTGACTCAGTTCTGTCTATGCCTCTAGGTAGCTTCTCTTTAGGGATAGTGGGATTCGATATACTGTACTTTTCATGGCTGAGGAACACCACTGGCACCATTGTTTACTATCCAGATGATAATGAGAAATAGAAGACTGCAAACATTTGGAAGGGCCCCTCCAACAAAACCTGCCAACAGCTGTTGCCAAGGAGCAGCATAAGGCTGTTGTTAAAGTTGATTTAGAAGGCTGCTCTCCATTTTAGCTTTGCTTTTCCATGACTCATAGTCTCAAAGACTGTCAGAGCTGGAAGGAACTTTATTTTATTTTAGTTTTTCATCATCATTTTTTTTTTTTGGTAAATGCAAAATCCTGTCCTTACTCCATGTACCTTAGTCGATGCTGACACTGCCTACTTGCTGGTTATAGATAGGAACTCAACAATAATACTGGCCAAAAATCCCCAACAAAACATAAATTCAAAGACTTGATAAATTTTAAAATTGGAAAGGATCTCTAAAAATAAAATTCTAGAACTTAAAACATAGACTATTAATATGGGAAAATATATAGGATTGCTGCTAAAGTGATCAAAGATTTAAATTTAGAAGGGACCACAGATCGTCATAATTCCATGGATTGATTAGTCCAACTCTGGCAAGAACCTTAGAGCAAAGAAGACATAATTGAAGCTGGGATGAACCTTGGAGCATACAATATAACCAGTCAGAGCTGGGAAGCATCTTCAGCAGTCATCTGGCCCAACTCCCCAAAAGGGGAGGAGGCTTGCTCCGAGTCACCACAAGTTAGTGACAATGACAGAAGTAGATCCCCAATCATCTAATTCCAGCCCAGAACTCTTTCTCCTATGTTAACCTCCAATACTTAAAAAACTCATTTCTCTAATACACGAGAAATAACCAATATCATCCCCCACCCTGTAACAACAATACTGCTAGCAGCTGTTGTGGGGGTGAAAGACCAACACGACCAACAACAAGAGCACACAGAAGGGCTGCTGTCACAGGTCCTTTGATCTGCTTTTCTAAGAAAAGAAACTTGAAGGGGTTAACAATCTCACTTTAATTAAACATTCATATACCATTCACTTAGTTCAGGGGGAAAAGCCAGCACCCTAAACTTCAGAGAGAATACAAACAGAAATTACAAGCATACATTATATAAACAGAGCAAATAAACATGAATTAGTTTATCCATAGCAATACATAGTTAGCAGAGAGAAGTACCAACAACTGGGTTTTTCTATGTTTTAAATTTTTTAATTTAATATATTTAGTTTTCAGCATTGATTTTCACAAGAATTTGAATTACAAATTTTCTCCCCATTTCTACTCTCCCCCCCCCCACTCCAAGATGGTGTACATTCTGGTTGCCCTGTTCCACAGTCAGCCCTCCCTTCTGTCGCCCCACTCCCCTCCCATCCGCTTTCCCCTTCCTTTTTCTTAGGGCAAGATAAATTTCTATGCCCCATTGCCTCTATATCTTATTTTCTAGTTGCATGTAAAAACTTTTTTTTGTTTTTGAACATCTGTTTTTAAAACTTTGAGTTCCAAATTCTCTGCCCTCTTCCCTTCCTACCCACCCTCCCTAAGAAGTCAAACAATTCAACATAGGCCACATGGGTATCATTATGTATAACACTTCCACAATACTCATGTTGTGAAAGACTAACTATATTTTGCTCCTTCCTAACCTATCCCCTGTTATTTAATTTTCTCCCTTGACCCTGACCCCTTTTGAAAGTGTTTGTTTTTGATTACCTCCACCTCCATCTGCCCTCCCTTCTATTATCCCCTCTTTTTTTATCTTCTTCCTCCTTCTTTCCTGTGGGGTAAGATACCCCATTGAGTATGTATGGTATTTCCTCCTCAGGTCAAATCTGATGAGAGCAAGATTCACTCATTCCCCCTCACCTGCCTTCTCTTCTCTTCCTACAAAACTGCTTTTTCTTGCCACTTTTGTGCAAGATAATTTACCACATTCTATCTCTCCCTATCTCCCTCTCTCAATATATTCCTCTCTCATCCATTAATTTGATTTTATTTCTTTTAGATATCTTCCTTTCATCTTCAGCTCACACTGTGCCCACTCTCTCTCTCTCTCTCCATACATATACATATACATATATACATATATGCATATTCCCTTCAACTACCCTAATACTGAGGTCTTATGAATCATACACATCATCTTTCCACGTAGAAATGGAAACACAACAGTTCAACTTTAGTAAGTCCCTTGCAATTTCCGTTTCTTGATTACCTTTTCATGCTTCTCTTGATTCTTGTGTTTGAAAGTCAAATTTTCTATTCAGCTCTGGTCTTTTCACTGAGAAAGCTTGAAAGTCCTCTATTTTGTTGAAAATCCATATTTTGCCTTGGAGCATGATACTCAGTTTTGCTAGCTAGGTGATTCTTGGTTTTAATCCTAGCTCCATTGACCTCCAGAATATCGTATTCCAAGCCCTTGGATCTCTTAATGTAGAAGCTGCTAGATATTGGGTTATTCTGATTGTGTTTCCACAATACTCAAATTGTTTCTTTCTGGCTGCTTGCAGTATTTTCTCCTTGATCTGGGAGCTCTGGAATTTGGTGACAATATACCTAGGAGATTTCTTTTGGGGATCTATTTGAGGAGGCGATCTGTGGATTCTTTCGATTTCTATTTTGCCCTCTGGCTCTAGAATATCAGGGCAGTTCTCCTTGATAATTTCTTGAAAAATGATATCCAGGCTCTCTTTTTTATCATGGCTTTCAGGTAGTCCAATAATTTTTCAATTATCTCTCCCGGATCTATTTTCCAGGTCAGTGGTTTTTCCAATGAGATATTTCACATTGTCTTCCATTTTTTCATTCCTTTGGTTCTGTTATATAATATCTTGGTTTCTCATCAAGTCACTAGCTTCCACTTGCTCCAATCTAATTTTTAAGGTGGTATTTTCTTCAGTGGTCTTTTGTACCTCCTTTTCCATTTGGCTAATTCTGCCTTTCAAGGCATTCTTCTCCTCATTGGCTTTTTAGAGCTCTTTTGCCATTTGAGTTAGTCTATTCTTTAAGGTGTTGTTTTCTTCAATGTATTTTTCAGTATTTTTTTGGATCTCCTTTAGCAAGTCATTGACTTGTTTTTCACGGTTTTCTTGCATCTTTCTCATTTCTCTTCCTAATTTTTCCTCTACTTCTCTAACTTGCTTTTCCAAATCCTTTTTGAGCTCTTCCATGGCCTGAGACCAGGTCATGTTTTTCTTGGAGGCTTTTGTTGTAGGCTCTTTGACTTTGTTGACTTCTTCTGGATGTATGTTTTGGTCTTCTTTGTCACCAAAGAAAGATTCCGAAGTTTGAGACTGAATCTGTGTGTGTTTTCACTGCCTGGCCATGTTCCCAGCCAACTAACCTGACCCTTGAGTTTTTCAGCAGGGTGTGACAGCTTGTAGAGTAAAGAGAACTATGTTCCAAGCTTCGGGGATGTGCTATCTCTGCCACACCAGCACTCCTCCTTCCCCAAGAACCCCCAACCTGGACTGGACTTAGATCTTTGGCAGGCTGTGCACTCCTGCTCTGATCCGCCACTTACTTCCTCCCACCAGGTGGGCCTGGGGCCAGAAGCAACGGCAGCTGTAGTTCTGTAGCCACCCCACCTCCGGTGCCCCCGGGGCGGTGGCCGAACCTCAAACCCCTTCCACTCCCACAGCTTTTCCCATTAACCTTTTCTGTTGTCTTTGTTGTTTGTGGGTTGAGAAATCTGGTAACTGCTACAGCTCACTGATTCAGGGTGCTAGGTCTCGCTCTGCCCGGCTCCTGGTCTGGTTGGTCCTCACGGCCCACGCTGGGCTCTGCTCCACTCTGCTCTGCTCCCAGCTTCGTGAGCGAAAGACCTCACCCAGAAACCATCCAGGCTGTCCTGGGCTGGAGCCCTACTTCCCTCAGCTATTTTGTGGTTTCTGCAGTTCTAGAGTTGGTTCAGAGCCATTTTTATAGGTTTTTGGAGGGACTTGGTGGGGAGCTCATGCTAGCCCCTGCTTTCCAGCCACCATCTTGGCTCTGCCCCCCCCCCCCCAGCAGGCCAGATTCTAAGTGAATCTGCCAACAATTGGGTTTTTCAACGTGGGTGGGGCGAGGGTGGTCTGCTTCAATGGCTTACCCAGAATCTGATCATCAACACTCTTTCAATGAGTGTGCACCCAAAGGCAAAACACTGAGCTCTGAGTTGATATACACTTCTTCATGGCCAAAGGGCATCATAAACCACATGACTAGGCCTTCCTTTGATGTAAGCTGGTCATCAAAGACTCCTGATTCAATCAGAGATTTAGTGCTGAGAAGAAATCCAAAACAAAGACAACAAAAAGTCCACCTTGCTTGCCATTACATTTGAAAAGCAAAACTTATCAAAGGTACTTGATTACTTCAGCATTCCAAAAGAGAAAAAAATAAAAAGTCCCACCCTAATTACCATAATATGCCCACAAGGACCTTCCAGTCTAACTGAAAAGAAGATTTACACACAAGAAACCTGGGAAACAGTACAATTTATCACAATCAAGCAACAAAAATGTGGTACAGATATGAAGTGCTAAGAAAGGTCAGGAAAGGAAAATGAAATCACTGTGCATCGAGCTTAGGGCATTTTTGCCAGAAGAGGGGTAACTTGAGTTGAGTCTTGAAGGATGGATCAGATCCAGGTCAGCAGAGGGAAAGAGGGAGCAAGTCTCACTCCACACAGAGGAGTTCAGAGGAAAACAGTCATCAAGAGGTTTTGATTATGACACGCGTCGCTGAGGCTTTCAGATACAGAAAAGCAAGTCATCATAGCTCACTGATTCCAAGTTACTAAGAAATATTTTGGCCAACCAGGAATACTTGGGATAGATGATCAGGTCATCCCTAACAAATTGGGGCTATCCTTGCTCTCTCTCTTTATCTTCTGCTCCTGGCCCATAAGCATATGTGTGTGTATGGTTGGGGAATAGCCCTAGATTAAATTTAGAAAATTCTGGCTCCTATATTAAGCAGTCATGTAATCTTGGTTATTTATTTACTTCTCTGGGCCTCAGTTTCTTCAAGTGTTTAATGGGCTAGTAATATTTATGTTTTCTACTTCACAGTGCTGTTACATGAAAAGATCTTCATAAAGCACCATATAATCATAAGATCTTAATCATAATGTTGATTATCAACCTATAGTCAAGTCCCATAAGACTTCTCAATATTCCCCAATCTCCTGAACTCTTGCCCTTCTAAAGACAGCCCTTCTCTCCTTTTTCCCTTTTCTCCCCTCTGCCTCACATTTTTCAGCATACTATTACCCAAACCTAGAATTTGTTGCCCACTATCCCTATCCCCTCTTCATTTTGCTTCCCGAAATTCCCCCCATCTTTCAAGACCAAGATCAAATGCTACTTCTTCCAGGAAGCCTTCCATGATGCCCCAAGTCAAACACGATCTTTCTTTCCAACTGTCATAGCTTCAAATTTATATTGATATACTTATTATCTTCTAAGTTATATCAGTTATTTCTATTCCTGTCTTTTCCTCAAATTAGACTCTACACCTCATGGACAGAAGGACCACTGCATCTTATCTCTTTTTGTATCCTCCTCAGCACATAACATAGAACCTGGCATCCTGTAAGTATTTTGTTGAATAGAGACACTCACAAGGGAACATTTGAATCAGCAACAAAAATAGCTTAAAAGAGATCCTTCAGAAGAAAACATAACATAATGAAAAGAGCAATGGATTTGATGTTAGCAGGTCCAGGTTAGAAACCTGCCTCTGCCAACTGATGGACTGCCACAGGTGATCCACCTCTCTCAGCCTCATTTCCTGATCTGCATAATAGAGAATATTGGCCTTGCCTACCTGAAAAGGTCATGGTGAGAAAAGTATTTATAAACATCAAAATACTATAGAAATGTAGCTCAAGGGCCAGGATTTGCACAGTCATATCCATATTCACGGTCAGTGTCCTGCCAAAACACAGGAGTCTTGCTTCTGCTTCTTTATTCAGGCTATAAAGTTCAAAATCTCTGCACAATTTTTTTGCAGCACTGGGTGCCTCCGTCCTTCTCCCAATACAATTACAGCTGAAATGAAGAAAAGTGGAACAATATCTGCTGTCTTCTGGATAATTAATTTGAAAAACTTGAGTCTTAACCAGGGAAGATTTTCCACCCTGTTGGACCTTTGTCAACAAAAACAAAATGAAACAAAAACACTCAACAAATTTCCAGAGCCCCTCAAATCCAAGAAAAAATAGATGGAGAAACATAGTTGGAAAAATGCTTAAGAATGGATATAAATGAGGGTAAGAAACTATTCTTGAGGAGGCAGCATCATATGTCAGATTAATTAATCACTCGGTAAAAATAAAAAGTCCTAGACCAATCTGGATACTTGATTTTGGTTCTGGGTTCTTCCAATGACTGGGTATGGCATCTTTAGCAAGTCATGTCACCACTAAACCTCAGTTTCTTCTCCTGTAAAATGGGATTACCAATGTTAGCATGAACTACATCACAAGGCTAGTTTAGAATTATGTGAGATAGTAGCATTGAGAGATACATGGAAACTCCTTGAGCAGCAAATCTAACCCCTTCTTTTTGCATATAAGGGAAACTGAGTCCCAAAGAGGTTAAATGAGTGTACAAAGTCACACAAATGATGGATAGCAGAATGGAAGACTGACAGCAGGTCTTTTGTTCCCATAGCCAGTATTGTTTCTCTTTTCTTTCCTTTTGCTATACTGCTTTTGGTATTGAATGTAAAGTAGTTTGTATTCACGTGGCATTATATAAGTGCTTGCCATCATTATGGTTAAACATGGAAGGAATTCAGATCTGGGGTCAGGTTGACCCCTACTACTAAATAGATATGCCCAATCTTCTGAAATTCAGAAGGAGATAAGAGGATGACAGGCACGAAGATAAATTTCTTTGTGCCTGGCTTGTCTTCATTTGTATTCTGACCAGAAGCATTGTTTTATGTTCCCATTCTGGTCTCCTTGTATTTGTTTGTTTGATATACTGCATCAGTGCTGTGCTCACCTTGCTGTGTGGTAATTTAATTACCTGTTCTGTTTTCTTCCCTGACTCAATGTTTTGTTCTTGGTTTTGTATTTTTATTTTTTGGAGAGAAAGGAAAAAATCCCACAAAGTAGACAGGAGTATAATTCAATAGAAAGTCTCTGATGGCATTAGGTAAATGGGCTGAAATAAACAAAGGAAGAAAATGGTGTGCCAGGTAAATATAGTACACTAGAGAAAATGCCAGATTTCATCAGAGAAAGTCATCTAGGGCATGCTGCTGTTACAGTAGCTTTTGTGACCTTGGGCAAGTCTCTTCTTATTTAAGAGCCCCAGTTTCTTTATCAATAAAATGATGCCATTGAACAAGGTTATGTCTAAGGTCTCTTCCATTTTTCATGGGCAATGCCCTAAGTTACAATGCCTTTTTAGATCTGGAATTTCTTGTTTTATGTGCTAAGGCACATTTTTGCTCTAACTTTCTATTACAATAATATTGTACGCACTGTGTTATTGTTCTTTGCTTTACAATAGTTATATGCTACCACGTGATTGAATTGCTCCTCGAATTAGAATTCCATCAAGCATCAAGTTTGACCAAAACAGACTACTGACTACATCATGAGCCTATTATACACATTCCCATTCTCATATCATTGCTCACATAGTCCTTCATGTCTAGGGGACCTTTTTCAACTCTGAACATTATCATTCTAACGTTACATCTTTCTAGGCTAAATTCAAATGGAGTGTACATAAGTCTAAGCTACTGAAAATGTCACTCAACAAGGCTTCCATCCCTAACTAATTTATGCTCCCTGCTAATTTATCATTCTTACCAATTACCAATTACCAGGATAATCTTTGTGAAGAATAAATCTGACCATGCACCATCAGAAATGATCAATATAAAGAATGCAGAGAGCATGGGAAGATTTATATGAACTGATACAAAGTAAGGCAGGAAGAACCAAGAAAACAATACGTAAAATAAATAAAATGATACAAATGGAAATTACAACAACAAAAGCCCAAAATTGTAATTATGATGAAAAAGATGATCAATAAAGAAGAATTAAGAAAGTGCACTTCCACCCTTACTTTGTAAATGTAGGAGACTATGAATGAAAAGCATTTCTTGTACATGGAATGGACTTCATTGAGAGGAACTTGGTTCCTTTTCATGTGAAATCTTCAAGTAAAGGTTGGATGACCACTTGTTTGGTATGTTGTAGAAGGGGTGCTGTTTCAGGTATGAATATAGGTTGACAACCCCTGATGTCCTTTCAGCTATGAAACCCGAGGTTCTGTAGTACTCTCCTCTGTATAGGCTCCACAAACCAAGTAAAATGGATTCCTCTCTTTCTTTCAAACATGGACCGTGCCTTCCTGACCTTCATGACTTCTTCAGACCCTGGGGTACTCTCTTTCCACCTCATTGCCTCCTAAATTCCTCATCATTTAAATCTCAGCTCACCTCCTATGTGAAGTGTTCCCTTATCCCTCCCATTATTAACAACCTTTGCCCAGTCTCTAGTATGGTGTTCTGTGAACTTTTAAATATCTTTCAAATAAATGATTTATATTTATAAATGTGTGTGTGTGTGTGTATGTGTGTGTGTGTGTGTGTGTACATGCAATACTTCCTCAACTAGATCATTTAAGCATTTGGAGGAAAGCGTATATGTCTTCTTCTTTACATTAAATATAACATGAAGCACTGTACATAGTAGGTGCTTAATGACTGCATTTAAAAGATTTCCAAGTCAACAAGGACCATTATTTTCATATCTCCTTAATTTCTTTCTATCTGACTTTTTTCAAAATCTTCAAATGCATAATTAATTCTCATTACAAATTTAGAGGACTTCCTTTCTTCTAACCATGTAGAACTATAATTCATTCTTATCATGTTAGGTAAGAAAAATAATTACTTTAAAATATATATTTCCTCTACTGATTTCTCATTGAAGATAATTAAGTTTTTTTCATTTATTGCAGGGCTTGCAGATAGTCACTGGCCTCCTCCATTTGGGGAAATGTCACCTGACCTCCTTTAATTCTGTCTTTTATCATGTTCCCCTTTTATTCCAAAATTATTTCTGGCTCCAGTCAGGGTTATAAACATGAACACAGTTTAAGAGGAAGTTCTAAACTGGAAGCTACTGGAATCCCTGCAATATAATTTAGGAGGTGTGCAGAGGTATGTTCAGGGAGATCCTGCTGTGAGTATCATAAGATTTCAGAGACAGAGGTCATTAATGATGGACTAGTAATAGTAGCTTTATGGAAGACCTAGGACTTGAGTACTAACTCACTTAAAGGGAAGATTAGGTTAGGAGAGATAGAAAAGGGTGGGGAGGAAAGAAGATTTTCAGAGAAGATCATGTTTCCAATAGACTTATTTAGGTGCCCACATTCACTCTGCTAGCTGGGAAGTGGTCCTGCCAGTTGTCACTGAAGTTACAGTCACAGAAGCTGTGACTCAGAATCAAGGTTCTTCACACAGGAAATCTAAAGGAGATGAAGATAAATACTGATGAGCTTATACCAATGACTTGCCAGGAATTCTTGCCTGGAAGACTTTAGGTGTTAGACCTGTGTCTATCAGTGCCCATTCATAGGATATGTCATCACCCAATGACCTTGAGAGCTTATAGTATTGGGCAATCTATTAACTCCTTTGCCCTGGTTTCAAGAACCTACTGTCTTGACAAACCTGACCAACCATCCAACTTTATTCCCCACTGCTCTCTGACATGGATCATTTGACTGTTCTCCCAAGGAAGTTCTATTTCCTACCTACCCTCCCTCACCAGATCCCCTCACCCTCCCCTTTTCCTCATATACCATCCCTTCGTCTTTCTGCTGCTGAAAATCTTACCCTTCTTTCAAAAGGACAAATTCCAGTTCCACTTATTTCACAAAGCCTGCCTGATCCTACCAAACAGATCAGTCACAACTTGTTGAAAATGTATATTTCTACTGTAATTTAAGCTTCAAACAGCATTTTCTCCACCAGCACTAGTGTGAGGGAGGTATTACTATCCACATTTTACAGACAAGTCAACCAAAATACAAATCAGCTAAGAGATGTGTCCAAGGTCACACATCAAGTGAGCATCAGAGTCAGGACCTAAGCTCATGTCTCCTACCGCCTATCCCACTTCTCCTATTATTCTCTGGTTGAAAAGTTTCAGCTATGAAACCTGAGGTTCTGTAGTACTCTTCTCTGTATAGGAGGAGTGATAGATAGATCAGGTGGCTAGTATAACTAGACTTTGACCTTCTTGATGGTTGGAACTGTGTCTGTGCTTCCATATTCTCCCTGGTGCCAAACAATTTTAGCATTCCACAGGGGTTCGGTGGCCACAAGCCTGATGGAGGAGATGATAATGATACCTCCCATTTACATAGCAGAGTAGGTATGACAAACATTAGAATGTCCATTATGTAGATGTAAGATGAGAATCTATATACTACACACAATATTTATGACATATTAATCTCATGTATAATAAGATTATATAATCTCATATAGACGAGAAATTTGAGGGTCAAAGGAGTAAAGTGATTTTTATGAGGCTATACAGTTCTAGGTCAGCAGAGAAAGTACTAAAACCAAGGTTCTCTGGCTCTAAATCCAATCCAACTCGGCCTCTCTGCTAACAAAGATGGCTCCAGATAGCTCAGGCTATTTCTCATTAGTATCTCAGAACTGAATTTTCTTCCTTCTTGAAAGGTTCTCTCTTTCTCTCTCTCTCTCTCTCTCTCTCTCTCTCTCTCTCTCTCTCTCTCTCTCTCTGTCTCTCTCCTGTTTAGTCGTTCAGCTGGATCTTTCTCTTCATGACCCCTTGGACCATATTGTCCTTGGAATTTTCTTGGCAAAGATACTGGAGTGGTTTCCATTTTCCTTCTCCAGATCTTTTTATAGATAAAGAAACTGAAGCAAGTGGAGGTTAAGTGACTTGCGCAGGGTCACACAGCTAGTAAGTGTCTGAGGCCAGATTTGAACTTGGGTCTTTCCAACTCCAAGCCCAGTGCTCTATTTACTGAGCCACCTAGACAGACAGACAGACAGACAGACACACACCCCTACGTGTGCATGTAGGCACATGTATGCACAGATATATGCACACATGTAAATTCACATGCATTGTTCACATGTATGCACACACATTGTACATCCATGAATGTATACATATATTGTATCTTTATTATGTATATACATGTATATAAATGCATAAAAATACATAGATACACACATACACATGTGTATTTTGCATATGTATGTATATATCCCCTACTGATATACCAATATCTATATATTATTGTTTCTACTCATGGATCCCTGTGCTAGCATTCAGGGACAATTATAAGTCCAATAAATTTTTTTCTAAAATATAAGAGAAGTGTCTTAGCATAGGTAGATGATGAGGGAAAATGCTTTCACAAAGAACTTTGGCAAGGAGGAAATGGATGCATCTTTATTGTCCTGTGTGTCCTTCTGGCTCCCATTTTCCCCTGTCTATCTGTTAAAAAGATTGCAGAGATTGGCTTACTTGTAGGTCTCTATAATAAGTGAATGTTGCATTGGCATCTTAAGCTGCCTCCCATTGCTTCCTTCGATATTTTTGCTTCTTTCCCTCAATGAAAAATGTGTTTCTCATTTTCTATGTGTTGTCGAACCATTTGTCATTTTGAGGTTGTTTAGCACTTCCTGTTTGATCGTCTGTATCTCTTGTAAGGAGAGCCCTACTCTATACCACCACCTCTCTAGTCTGGGCCCTTGGGGTCTCACAGCTGTGAGTTATAAGGAGATTCTGAGCCAAGAGCTGGGAGGGAGTGGTTTCCCAAGTGGCTTGGAAAAGCCAAAGTATTTTCTCATGTTTGCTTTGGATTTCAAGATGTTTAATTTGAGGCGACCCTTCACTAAAAGGAGCTAGCTCACGTATCAGAAAGCATGAATAGAGAATCATTAATCTCCTCTCCCTTTCTTACCGTAGGGGTTGGCAACCTTTGAGTGATGGCCCTGCCAAGCCTCCCTTAATTCAATACTTCAAAGCAATTTAACACACATTTAAGTACCTACTATGTGCAGAGCATTGTGCTTGGCACTTAAGGAGAGCTAGCCACCTGATCTATCACTGTCACCCCTTGAGCAACTCAGAGATTCCACCATGAGAGAAGCAAATAGAAGGAATGATGCTTATACTTGCATGCAGAAAAAGCATGTATGCTTTGGGAAAAGCTGGAATATAACTTGTTCCCTCCAATGGCAGTCACAGGTGGCAAGTGGTTTTGGGTCTTTTTTGATATTTATACATACATATATGTATATATGTACACATATATGCATGCACATGTATATATCTGTGTGTATGTATATGTGTATATATACGTATATATGTGTATGTGTATATATATATGTGTGTATATACGTATATATATGTATATATGTGTGTGTGTATAGATATAGATATAGATACAGATACAGATATAGATATAGATATAGATATAGATATAGATATAGATATAGATATAGATATAGATATAGATATGTATGTATGTATGGACTCCTGAATCTCAAGAATTGAAAGGCACCTCAGAGGTCACCTATTTAAAACCTTCCCTGAGCAGGAATTCCCTCTACACTAAGTGTCCACAAACTTTTATATACATATATTTGTAAATGTGTGTATGGATATATATGTTTATATTATATAGAAAGTATATGTATGAATGCATATGTGAATAGAATATAGATTAGATAGATAACTAGAATTCAGTATAATTGCTTTTCTTTCTAGTCTACGTATTTTCTTTTATTCATTTAAACACAGTGTTCTGAGAAGGGATCTAGCTATAGGTTACACCAGACTGCCAAAGGGTCCTATGATCCAAAAAAGGTGAAAAGCTTCAGCTGTACATTCTCTCCGATACATAGTCATCAGCTTTTATTTGGTGATCTTCACTATGGGGAATTGCATTCCAGTGCAACCCCTACCACATAGGGGCAGCTCTATCTTTTAGGTAACTTTTCCTTATGTCAAGCAAAAAACAGTCTCTCCACAATTTCCACTCCTATTTCCACACATGTCCCCCCCTTTTTTGTCCACATCTCAGTGTAGCCAATAACTGATTTAATCATTCCTTCACCAATCCCCTGTAACTTACAGTCTTAGAGAGTTGCCTAGGGCATCGAGAAGTTAAATAACTTGGTCAGGTCACGTGGCCAATATGTGTCAGAGGTGGGATTTGAGCTTGTCTTCTGATTCCAGAGCCCAGCTGTCTTTCCAAATATCACAAAGCCGCTTATTTTGTTTTTGTTTTTCTCATATGAGGTAAAGAAAATCAAGTTAGTCCTTCTTCTACATAGAAAATCCTTCAGGTGTTGGAAAACATCCGTCATGTCCCTTCAGGAGACTCATCTTCTTGAGGTTAAAGATCTCTAGCTCTTTTAGCCAGTCCTTCTACGGCAAGGTTTAAAATGGCCTCAATCTCCTGGTCACCCTCTGCGAGATGCTGTGTCACAAACTGGCTTGGGTAGGTCAAGTCCCAGCTGTGAGCCCTAATTTCATCACAGTAAAACAAAGCAGTTTATCAATTAAGCTGAGAGTTCTCTCTAAATTTTAAAATGATATGACTTGATTTATCTCCAAATCACCCCCTTATGGGTTTTAGGGAGAGAGAGCATTTCTGGCATTAGTAATAGGCATAGTTATAAAAAAAAGTCATGTTAGAAAGTGTTGATAGTTCAGGCATAACTAGGAATGGCTTCGCTTGAGGCAAGGGAAATTTAAGGAAGTCACCTGGGATAAAGCCTGTAAGGAGAGGAAGCACAGCATAGGGAAGGTTCTATGTTGCTGGATTACCTGTCACTAGGGAGGCAGGAATTGGAGGGGGGAGGTAAGAAGAGAATAGGGACCAGGAATGTAAGTACATGAGAGTGAAAACATTCCCGAGGATGAAACCTCCTTCCCAGAGGTTAGAGTCAGGCAGGAAGGGGATCACCTGGAGTACGAATAGGTGAAGGGTAAAGAGAAGCCCATCCCAAAGAAAATCGCTGGTATCCTCTGCATCTCAGAACCCTGGGCCTCTGTCACCCTACCCCGCTTCCTTTCAAATTGCACCCTAGGTAGGTGCTTACCCTGGTGCCAGTTCTGACTGCTTGGGACAATTTGCTTTGATTTCACTCGTCTCTGTTTCACAGGTAAATTAGATAAATGATAGATAGGTAGACATGTACAGATGGAGAGAGGGAGAGACAAGAGGCGAAATTGAGGGGGATGGAGAGGGAGACTGGTCAGACCCCTCCAAGACTAGTTCAAGTCACAATATATCCTTAGCACTCATTCCTCATTCTAATGGATAGAACTTCTTGTCCCTCACCCCGCCCCCAAGTATGCTGGGGTATCTCCATGTAATTTCTTTCCCCAAGTCCAGTGAAACTAGAATGCTCAGGTCTTCTAAATTTGTATTGGCATCTATTTCCATGACAAAAGAAAACAGAAAAGGAGCCTTGCAGGCTAAGTTAGCGGACATTTGAGCTGAAAAGATGTATTCCTGGCAAATTAAGCATCATTTAGAATCCTGTTCATAGGGCAGCAAGGTCACAGCTCTGAGGGTAAAATAATGGCTGATGAACCCATAATTTCCATTCTGACTTTGATAGAAGCTTCACTTAAATGCCTTTTTGAAGGCAAAAAGCAATTCATCTTAAGACCAATGGACTCCTCTCTGTCTCTAGTCTCTTATTATCATCTCTTCATTGCCAAAATCCAAAGATGAAAAGAGAAACTGAAAGAAAATATGAAACCAATATTAAATATATATGTGCTTTGCACACAGACAGTCCCAAGGATTCTAAATCAAACCCAAAGAAAGTGGGGTTTAAATCACCCTAGAGACAGCAAGGTAAGAGCCCTGGACCAACAAGCAGAAGGTATGGTTTCCAGTCCCACCTTTACCATAGTTCCATAGTGTGTCCCTGGGTAAATCATTTCCTCCTCTCTGGGCATAGGTTTACTCAAATGTAAAATGAGAAAGTTGGACTAAATTTTTTATTTTCTTTTGCATTTCTAGCTATGTTCTAAGAGTATGTGCTTACTCAGTTGGTTGTCCTGCATAGTTGAAGACCAAAACGGCATCACTATGTTGGGGTCAAGGTAGAGTATGTCCGACTGTGGCTGATCAAACCAATACAAGCTCAGAAGGCTCAACCACAGGTTGGGCACAAATAGTCCATAGGAATATTTGGAGAAGGAATGTCTCTAAAATGTACACATCTCACATTTCTTTTGAGCTACTGCAATTCTGCTTTGCCCATAAAACACAGTGCCTCCTTTGATGCAGACACACCATGCTGGGTGGTCCTGTGCCAGTGTCTCCCATGTCCAACAACTGATTCCAAAGTTCTTTAGGGAGGCTTTGAGAGTGTCCTTGTTTTGCTTCTTCTGACCTCATGTAAGTGATTGCCTCCTGTGAGTTCTCCATAAAATAATTTTTTAGGCAAGTGTACATTTGGCATTCAAACAATGTGGCCAGCCCAACGGAGTCACGTTCTCCTCAGTAGAGTTTGAAGTTTAGGTCAAGAAAGGACCTCAGTGTCCCGTACCTTATCTTGCCAGGTGATTTTCAGAATCTTCCTAAGACAATTCAAATGGTGCTGGCATTGCACTGGTAGACTGTCCAGGATTCACAAGCATCCAGCAATGAGGTCCACATAATGACTCTGTAGATTTTCAATTGGTAGGTAGCCTAATATCTATTCTTTCCCACACTTTCCTTTGGAGCCCCCCAAACACTGAGCTAGCTCTGGCAATGCATACTTCAACTTCATTATCTATGTGGATAGACAGAGAGAGAGAGAGAGAGAGAGAGAGAGAGAGAGAGAGAGAGAGAGAGAGAGAGACAGACAGACAGACAGACAGACAGACAGACAGACTACAGATATAGATATAGATAGATATCCCTGAAAGTACGCTGCCAAGGTAAGTGAACTTGTCTGCAGCATTCAAAAGTTTTCCATTTATTGTAACCACTGGTTCCATGTATGAATGATTCAGTGCTGCTGGTGGAGAGCCTCTGTTTTCTTGGTGTTAACTGTCAGGCCAAAATAAACATAAGCAGGAGAGAAATGATCCATACTCTGTTGCATCTCAGCCTCAGAGGCTACACTGAGTGCACAATCATCTGCAACAAGAAGTCATGCACCGACTCTCCCTCTACTTCAGTCTTGGCTTATGGACTTTTCAAGTTAAATAATTTACTATCAGTGTGGTGGCTGACCTGGAAGGTATATGACAACGTCTATGAAAACATCATGTTAAAAATTTTCAAGCACACGACCCTGCTTCACTACATTGTTGACTGGGAAAGCATGATAATAGCATACATCATTCAGAACCCATGCAAGAATGCCATCATGAATGTGCAATACTGATGAATTTCTCCAATACATGCTTAGTAACTACCTGTTGGTTGATTCATTGTTAAGTGGAAATGGATGGAACTTATTTATTTACTGCATTGAAATAGAGATGAGACTTGTACTGGGCCATAAAGTGGAAAGGATCAGTGATGGATAGGAAGGAGAAAGAACATTTCAAATCAATGAAATTATGCAAGAAAAGGCAAAGCAGTAGGAACAAGTCAGTCTTGTCAAGGAAGACAATGAGGAGATCAGCACGACTGGAAGGAACCTTTGGAATCAGGGCAGTACTAGGAGGGGCACAAGACTTTTATTTTACCTAGGGAATAGCGCCCTTTGTGAAATGCACTATGGAATAATGGAAAGAGTGTACAATTTGGAATTAGGAGCCTTAGACTTTGTTATTTGCAAGCCATGTAACCTTTGGGAGTTCCTTCTTCCTCTGGAATTCTCTTTCCTTATTTGTAAAATGAAAGTGATGGACAGGGTTTCTTAAACTTTTTCCACTTGAGACCCCTGCAGTACTTCTTAAACCCCCATGGCTCATGACCCACAATTTAAGAAGCACTGGACTAGAAGAACTCTAAAGTCTTTTCTGCTTCTAAAATTCTGTGCTTCCAGATGAAAATCCTGCAGTGGGGTGTCTGAGGACAATATTTGTTCACTGTCAATGGGTGACATTATGGTGAGTACTTAGCATCTAACAGTGCCCAGAAACACTCAACAGGAAGGTGCCTCTTAAAGGAAGGAGAAAATGGGCTCATTCATGCATGCCTCTGTCCCTCCTCTCCTGGCAGTCTGACTCTTGGGAGCTGTAACAACTCAGAGACAAAAAAAATCACTGCACAAAAGCCGACGCATAACAACAGTCTTTCTTCCTTTAAGCACTGGGGTGATTTCTAGGCCCCAGAAGTGACAAGTTGTCCTCAGGTACTTAAATTATGCACACTCTCTCATGTTTTAAGCCCACCATGGTACTAGGTAAAAGGGAGTGTCTATTCTGAAGGACCCTCCATTGCCAAGATGATTCTGACTTAAGCTCATTGGTTCATGGCATTAGAGCCAGATGACCTGCTTAGAGGTCACTGAGTCCAACACCTAATTTTATGAATGAGAAAATGGAGGTCCAGAGATGTCAACTGGCATGCCAAGAGTAACACACAGAGGAAGTACTGGAACTGGGATTCAAATCCAGATCTCGTCTAAAAATCAAATGCCCTTTCCACTGTACCCTATTGCTTACCTGTTGACTCCAGACCTGACCTCTGCATAGACCTCAGTTTCCTCATTTGAAAAATGAGGGCATTGGATCAGTTGATCTCCAAGTTGTCTTCCAATATTGATTCTCTATGTTCTAAAGTCCCTGAAAACTTAGTATTAATTCTATATTCTATGTTCCAAGGTCTCTCTCTTTCAATTCTAACATTGCCTGTTCTAAGACCCGCTTCAAGCTGTGATATTCTATGACTACTGTCTTATATTTCTTCTTGCTCTAGCCTTCTCTGATTTCTGATCTCCATTAGAAAGGGGAGAATACATTTTGTTTTACTCAATTAGCAGAACTAAATCTTTAAATGATATGAATAATTCAATGTGGGGAGCCTTACTTGCTAAGTTTTGTCAATCTTACTTCTAAAATATATGAAGAATCCCATTCTTTCCACTCTGACAGACTTTGCCACAGTTCAGTTCTTCAATATCTTTTACAGACCATTGCAACAGCCTTTTCATTGGTGTCCTTGGTTCCACTCTTGCCTCTTCTATCTATCATTCCCACAGCTGCCAGATCTGTATTCCTATACTAAAAAAATGCCTGTACCAAAAAAATAATCCATCGCTCCATATCACCTCAAGGATAATGTAGAGCATACTTAGAACCTGGAATTTAAATACATCCACTTAACTTTCACTTAACTTTCCAGTCTTACTTTCTATTACCCTCTTCATTCACCATCTGCTCCAGTCAAACTTGTCTCCTGGTTGCTATGGCTATGCGATACACCATCTCCCACCTCCATTCTTTTGTACAAGTGGTTGCTCAGATCTGGAAAGCATTCTCTATTTATCTTCATCTTTTGGAACCCAAACTTCAAAGCACACCTTAAGTGCTACCTCCCATAGGAGGCCTTTCTTGATATGAGAATCCTCTTCTCCCCTTTAAATTATACTTTATAGTTTCTTATTTGTGATCATGCTGCACCCTTCATTCTCCCAACTAGATAAATGGCAGCTCCTTAAAAGCAAGCTCTGGTTCACTTATGTCTCTGTACCCCCAGTGCCTAGCATTGTGCCTGGCACATTAATAAAAGCCTGTTGAATATAACTAGATTGTAATGCTTCTGCCTTTGCCCCAAATCATAGATAGCTTGAATAAGTTCCAAAAGAGAGACAGTTTTCAAGCAATAGAAATGGCCCCTATCTATAGTCTATACCCAAGTGGTTGGATTTGGAAATAAGCATCACTTGTTTCTCAAACTACTTTCAGGCAGGTTTTCCCAGATGAAATCATAGTGTGAGTGCTGTGTTATTTGCAACAGGACACTCTCTCAGCTACAATTCAAAATACCAATATCCAATTATCCTCCAACACTCCCCATGTCTAGGAAGGACAGCTTGATGATTTTAGCAAGAAAAAGGGACATTTTAAGAAGTGATTCACACATTTTCCAAAGTCTTTTGAAATCTGCCTTCTACCTAGACATGGGTAAAGCCTGAAATCCAAAAAAGCAAGTCCCCAAAGCAAACAGACTGACAAGCAAATCAGGGAAATGGGATGTAAATTGCTTCCAAAAAGTTGTGTTAATACAATAACAAATTAGAAAGTTGATTTAGGAAGTTTGGAAAAGGCCACTTTGAAAATACTGAATTCATGTTGGGGGAAGGGTAGAAAGAGCTCTGAACTTTATTCATTCCTGCATTCCAGGCTTTTTATTCCATTTCCTAAGATATTGTCATTAGGAAGAGAGATTAGAGTTGGAAAGCTTTAGATTCTACATAAGGACAAATTTCCTACCAATTACAGCTTCCAGAAAGTAGAATGGGTTTCCTTGGGGAAGTGGTGAGCTTACCATCAATTGAAGTCTCTAAGTAGAAGATGAATGACTATCTTTCATGGACACCATAGAGCAGATTTATGTTTGGGTATGGATTAAATCAGATGACTTTGGGATTTTTCTAACACTGATGGTTTGCAATTCTCTGGCTTAAGGATTTTTAAGAACCCTGGAACACTCATCTTATGTTCCCAGGATTCAAAGTTACTAACCCCCACCAAACAATTGAACCAGACCACCAAGCCTTTGACAGGCAACATGATTTTTCCAGTATCACACAACTAGTAAGGGGCAGAACTCCAACCCAATCTTTCTAAACATTACAAAGTGACAGGCAACAGAGGGATAATCTTTCTAGGATCTGAACTAATGAGTATAGAGTTAATAAAGTTAGGACCTCATTATCAATGGCTTCATTTGAAAGCGTAGCCCTTTTGTTTTGTAAGAATACAGAGGTAGATTGGTCTTACTCTTGTCCTTCATTGTGAGGTAGAGATGACTCTGGGTTCTTGAACACTATGCCAATGAAGCACAAGGCCTGGCAAGTCTTCCTGTGATGGAAACACTTTGAGTATGGTCCCTGTAAGAGACTGTGTCGGTTTTCTAAGGACCAACCCAATTTGGTACAGAGAGGCCCCTGATCAACAGGCTGCTCACTTAGCTGATGAATTCTTCAGGCATGGCAACCCATAGGACAAAGAAAAATGCAAAATGGTTCCTGGTTCTTTGCCACTGCCTTCTACTTTAACAGTAACCATGGCAGACTAGTGGAAAGGGAGAAGTGAGTGCTAAGAATAACAACATTTTTAGACTGCTTATAAACATTAAGTTAACTGTTAGGACTCTAAATGAGAAACCCTTGTTCAAGGGCCAATGAGTGGAAATACTACTGGAGGGCCTGATTCACAGCTATACCAGCAGCCTTGAAATACATAATACTAGAAGATAAAGAAGTTGAAGCTAAATGAAAGGAGGGTACTCAGGCTTTCCTTGGAAGGAAAGATAAAGCAGTTGGTGCAATAATTCTTATGGTATACTTCGAACATATGAGAAATATGATTTAATAAGATATTTGGTCACTTTGTATTGCAGAGCTCATGATAAGTTCTTACAAAAAGGTCACTTATGTCCCCAAAGCAGTTCATACACCAAAATATGCTTCAGAACATGAAGAAACAAATAAATTACATGAAAAACTCAATGATCGCGTGCAGATTAAATCAGCATATACTTTAATACTAATTTACTTCACTTAATATTGGGGAAAAGGGAGGTTAGTGAAAAAATATATGGGAAAACATTATTGGACAAAAACAAAAATAGTCAATGGCTCACAGCCCACAGAGAATCCTCAACCCTATATATCAAAAGTATTTGGTTCCAGAAAGAGAAGTGAGATGTGCTAGAAAGAGTACAAAATAAGTTGATAGAAAAGGAAACTGATTATAAATCAACAAATAGGAAATGGCTAACTATCACCTTTGTAAGTCACTTATGAATTAGCTCTCTGTTCAGGCCATAAAATTGTCAAGGCAAAGATTCAAATACAAAATTTGGACAACAAAAGGAAAAGATAAGGCATGCAAGTAAAACAATTGCTGCTTGACCTATTTAAATAAGGTATTGACACTGAAAACTGACAACTGGATGAAAGAACAGACACCAACACAGACTGTAACTACTTTCAAAGGAAATTTGATTAATTAAGGTTAATAACCAAAACAATATCAAAGAAACAAAAGAGGACTTCTGGGAGCCAATATGGCAGAGTAAGCAATAAATTGCTGCAACTCTCCCATATTCACCTCCAAACAACCATAACATAGCACCCCAAGACAGATCCTGCAACAGCAGAACCAAGAAAAAGATGGGGTGGAACAATCTTTTAGCCTGGGAAACTTAGAGGAGTGCCAAGAAAGGTCCATCTCACTAGGGTGAAGGAGGAATACAGTCCAGGACAGGAAGCATCCCAGCAAGCTAGCAAGCCAGCAAGCAGCAAGTCCCACCTCAGCAAACCAGCAGGAGATCCTGAGCCCCAGTGTGGTTGAGAGGGCAAACACCAACACCAGGACACACACTTCCCTTCATCCCCCCCTCACACGCCTAAACATAACCAGGAATATGGGCAGACTCCAGCTCCAAGAACTACCTTAAGCTTCAGTATAGCCCCAGGCTGGCAGGTATCCTCTAGAAGCCAAATGTCCAGGTGCTTCAGCTCAGCCTCAGGGTAGGCAGATAGAGCTCCATCTGCTTTAGCATAGCCACAAGCACAGGGGCCTAAGCAAACAAGCAATGGCCAGCACCATAGCCCTGGGCAAACAGAGAGCCTCCACCAGGCCAGACCATCATGTGCTTAAGTTTAGCCCCAGGGAAATGTAGAAATACCCCATCAACCTCAATGCATACTAGACACAACCACTAGGATCCCAGCTCAGCACCAGGTAAGCTGCCAGACCCCATACAGTCTCCAGCAGCACTAGCTACTATTCACTCAGTGCAGCACCAGGTAAACAGCCAGGTCCTGTATCCACTATCACAAGAAGCCTCAGACAGTACCCCTTCCACCCTGGGAGCATAGCTCAAATTTAAAAGACAGGAAAAAGGCAAAAAAAAAGATGAGCAAAAAACAACAAAAAAATTATGTGACCATAGAAAGGTATTATGGTGACAGGGAAGACCAAGACACAAACTCAGAAGAGGACAACAATCAAAACACCTATGGGCAAAACCTCAAATGAAAATGGGAAATAGTCTCAAGCCCAGAAAGAACTCATGGAAGAGCTCAAAAAGGAGCTTAAAAATCATATAAAAGAAGTACAAGAAAAATTAGGAAAAGACATGAGAGTGATGCAAGAGAATTATGAAAAAAGCCAACAGTTTGGAAAATTGCTTTAAAAGTAGAATTGGACAAATTGGAAAGGAGATAAAAAATCCAGTGAAGAAACCAACTTCTTAAAGAGTACAATAGACCAAGTGGAAAAGAAAGTGTGAAAGTTAATTGAGGAAAACAAGACCTTTAAAGTTAGACTTGGGCAAGTGTAAGTTGATGACTCTATGAGACATCACAAATCAAACAAATTCAAAAGAATGAAAAAAAGGAAAGAAAATTTAAAATACCTCATGGGAGAAAAAACTGATCTGGAAAACAGATTCAGGAGAGGCAATATCAGAATCATTGGACTACTGAAATCCGTAATCAAAATGATGACCTGGACAGCATCTTTCAAGAAATTATCCAGGAAAACTGCCCTGATGTCCTGGAACCAGAGGTCAAAATAGGCACTGAAAGAATCCACCAATCACCTCAAGAAAAAGATCCCAAAGTAAAAACCCCAAGAAACATTATAGCCAAATTTCAGAAGTATCGGGTCAAGGAAAAAATGCTACAAATGGCCAGAAAGAAATAATTCAAATACCGGGAAGCCACAATCAGAATTACACAGCTGCAACATTAAAGGATCAGAGGTCATGGAACATGATATTCCAGAGCACAAAGGATCTAGGACTCCAACCAAAAATCACTTACTCAGCAAAATTAAGCATAATACATCAAGGGAAAAATGGTCATTGAACAAAACAGAAGGAGAAGATCAGACCTAAATGAAAAATTTGGCCTCCAATGTCAAGACCCAAGAGAAGTATAAGTAGGTAAAAAGGGGAAAGAAAGCATAAGGTATTCAATAGAGCTCAATTGTTGATGTCTTTACATGGGAAGATGATACTGGTAATTCTTAAAAACTGTACCATTAACAGTACAGATAGATGGAATATACATAGACAGTGGGTATTGGTACAAGGTGAATTTGAGGGAATGACATAAAAAATATCAAGGATGAGAAAGAAGAGTACATTAGGGGGAAAGTGAAGGGAGAGGTACAGTGGGGTAAATTATCTCACATGAAGAGGCTAGAAAGACCTATTACAGTGAAAGGGAAGATGGGAGGGTGAGTGACGGGCATCACTTGAACACTAATCTCATCAGTATTGCTTCAAAGAAGGAAGAATATACACAATCAGTTGAACATAGAAATCTATCTTACCTGACAGGGACATAGGAGTGGAGGAGATTAAGTACAAGGGGAGGGGGGAGCCAGAGTAGGGACTGAAAGGAGTATGGGCTGATCAGGGGAGGGGAGGTGGTAGACAGAAGCAAAACACTTGTGGCTAGTGAAAGGGTAAAAGGAGAGAGAGAACAAACAGGAGGAAGAATAAGATGGAAGGAAAACAGGAAGGAAATACACAGGTAGTAATCATAATTGTGAATGAGAATGGGATGAACTCTCCCATAAAATAGAAGTGGATACCAAAGTGGATCAAAAACGAGAATCCTACAATATGTTGTTTACAAGAAACACACTTGAAACAGAGAGAGAGACACACATAGAGGAAAGATAAGGGGCTGGAGCAGACTTTTATTATGCTTCAGCTAATGTAAAATAAAAAAGCATGGGTAGCAATCCTGATCTTAGACAAAGTAAAAGCCAAAATAGACCTAATTAAGAGTTAAGGAAGGAAATGACTTCTTGCTAAAAAGGTACCAGAGACAATGAAGCATAAAAGAACAAGAACAAGGTCTACCTGATATGTGGTGAAGGGAAGAATTCATAACCAAACAAGAGATAGAGAACATTAAGAAATATAGAATAGATCATTTTAATTATATTAAAATAAAAAGCTTTTGTACAAACAAAACCAAAGCTACCAAGATTCCCCAGAAAACTGGGAATCAATATTTACAGCAACTGTCTTTGATAAAGGCTTCATTTCTCAAATATATAGAGAACTATTAAATTTATGACAATACAAGCCATTCCCCAATTGATAAATGGTCAAAGGATATGAACAGGCAGCTTTCAGATGAATAAATCAAAGATATCTATAGGCATATGAAGAAGTGCTCTAAATCACTTTTGATTAGAGAAATGCAAATTAAAACAACTCTGAGATACTACCTGTAACAACAATGTTACTATGCTGTGGAGGTGTAAGACCAACAAAAAGACCAACAACAGGAGGGCTGCTAGCATAGGTTCTCTAATCTGTTTTTCTAAGGAAAGCAACTTTAAGGGGTTTACACTCTCTTTACTCTCACTTTAATTAAACAAACATATATCATTCACCTGGTTCAGGGGAAAAAATCAGCTCCCTGAACTTCAGAGCAAATACAAACAGAAATTACAAATAGGGAAAATATAAACAGAGCAAATAACACAAATCAACAGACAGGCTTCTAGCTGTCTGACCAAAGCTATACATATATAGTTACTAGAGAGAGAAGCATCAACATCTGAGTTTTCAAAGCCAGGGGCTTCCTTAACCGCTACCCAGAGTCTCCACACCAACACTCTTCCAACGAAATGGAGTAGCAAAATGCTAACCTCAGAGTAGATATAAACTTCTTTAGGGCCCTGAGGGCTCCACACCCAATCAGTGAAAGGGTGTAGGCCTGGGTTTAGCATTTAGTAAGTAAAGGGTATAGGCCTGGGGCTTTCTTGTAACCTAAGCAGATCATCAAAGACTCTTGATTGAAACAAAAGCAAGACTCAAAGTAACTTGATTGCCTTAGTTCTGAGAAGCACTGCAAAACGAAAGACAACAAAAAGTCCCACTTTGCTTGCCATTACACCATCTCACATCAGATTGATTAATATGACAAAAAAGGAAAATGATAATGCTGGAGAGGATATGGGAAAATAGGGACACTAATGCACTGTTGGAGTTGTGAACTGATCCAACCATTCTGGAGAGCAATTTGGAACCATGCCCAAAGAGCAACCAAATTGTGCATACTCTTTTTTCCAGCAATACCACTACTAGGTCTGTATCAGAAAGAGATCATAAAAAAGGAAAAGGGACATACATGGGCAAAAATATTTATAGCAGCCCTATTCATGATGAAAAAATATTGTAAATTGAGGGGATGTCCATCAATTGGGGAATGGCTGAACAAACTGTGGTATATGAATGTAAAGGAATGATGAAGAGGCATATTTCAGAAAAAACTGGAACAACCTGTATAAACAGATGCAGAGTGAAGTAAGCAGAACCAGGAAAACATTGTACAAGGTATCAGTAACATTGTATGAAGATCAACTAGGAATGACTCAGCCTTTCTCAGCAACACAATGATCTATGAAAAGTACAAAGGACTCAGGAAGGAAAATTCTATCCACATCCAGATAAAGAACTGATGAACTTTGAATGCAGATTGAAGCATATTCTTTTTCACTTACTTTATTCTTTCACACATTTCTTTTTTTCTTTATATCTGTTACTTCTTCAACAACTGTGATGAATATGGAAATACGTTTTACATGATAGCACATGTAGGCACTTTGCCTACCATTTTCCAAAGAGGAGAGGGGAGAGACAGGGAAAATTTGGAATGCAAAATCTTGTAAAAATGAATGCTAAAATTTTTCTTGATATGTAATTGGGGAAAAATAAAATACTATTAAACTTAAAAAAGAAGAGAATGTCTTATTCAATCAATACTTCATCTCTTTGCCAAGTAGAGAAACTTCAAAGCCAAGGACAAAATTGATTTATAAAACTTTTATAAAAACTTGCAGAAGAGAATAGTTTAATATTATAAGAAATATAATCTAATAAAATGATATAAAGTGGTAAAGCAAAAAAGAAAAATGAATTACAGAGAATTTAGTGAGAATGATAATTAAGTTAAATTATATTTAGTGTTTGAAGATGAAACTTGAGAGAGGATAACAGATGAAATATTGAGTAATCCAGGTGTTAAGAGTCTGCCTTTGTTGTTATTCATCAATTCAGAATGCTTGGGGAGTGACTCACCTAAGAAAGTGCTTTCTCTTATGCATATTTAGAGATATGCCTTATACTCTAAGGCACAGGCCAGGAAAGGAAAGGTTAACCCCTCCCCCCCAAAAAAAAAACATAGAACAGAAGCATGACAGGTATCCAAAGAAAGAATGAAATATGGACACCAAAGGATTAGGTCATCAGGGCAATTCACAGCGGAACTGGCTGTGAGCATCAATTGAAGCTCCTTGGTAGTACTGAATGTTTTACAGTACTCTCTCTGTCTGTCTGTCTCTCTGTCTCTGTCGCTGTGTCTTTCTTCATCTCTCTGCATTTACTCATTTGATCTATATACTAACCCCAATAATTTAAAGATACAGCAACTGAAGCTAATATAAGTGAAGACATTTACCCAAAGCCACTAAGCTATTAAGGCACAGAGCCTGGATTCGCATCTAGGTCTCTTACATTCAAATCCAGTGCTCTTTCCACTAAACTAGAACTGCCTTCCCACATTCATAGGGTCCTTTTGAAAAATGATGAAAACCAAGAAAGGGGGAAAGAAGACTTAGTGTGTTTCTCCTGGCCCTCATTACCTCTAATGTGAATAACTGCAATAGATTCTAAGCTTGCATCCAAGTGACTTCACTACTTAAGAGAGTTCCCCATTTATTTATAAGGCTGGTAAGAGAGAAACACTATCAACAATAGGAGAAGGAGGTTTAGGTGGTAGGAACTCAGGTGAATTAAATTAAAAGTAAATACAAGGAACTCCACCAGTATCTACCAAAACAGAACATGCATTTAAGCCAGCTTTGCCCTTATGTGAACACAGCCTATATCTAATGTCTATAAGAGAAAGTTTTAAAGTCTCTGGAAGCCTAGGAAAGTTGCCATTTAAAATTACCTATAACTAAAGTTTGCCAACATGCCCAATAAGATATCTCCACTGCAACAAGATGAGTTAATTTAAAGAAAGTCACCAAGAGAAAGGTATGGCATGAAGTCCAGATGGAAAAAAAACAGACAGTTCCCTTGCTATGAACTTTCTTCAAATCTGGACCCCATATATCAGAGTTCAATGAGTGGAGTGGAAATTGGTATTAAGTTTTCAGTTCCCCTGGGCACAGTAATCTTCAGTCACCACTAGGAAACTACAAAGTGCTGAAGCAAGCATAATTCTGTTTGTCTCAAGAATAGGGAAATGACATAGAATTTAAACAACTAGATTTTAATATTTTACTATACAATAGAGATCTTTTTCAATAATGCAGTACTTGTGGTGTCTATTTCATAGAAGAGGTCCCCTTACTGATAGCAGAAAACCTCTGGAGAAACTCTCAAATCTCCACCCACCATTGCTTCCCCACTGGCACCAAGCTTATAGCCTATCCCTCATAACCTCTAGCGAAGTTGAATGCAACAGACTCTAATTTGCATCACTGTTACTTTTTCATTTATGGTAATTCTGGCTCCCAAGTCTATAGTTACTTAGAAGTTGGTGGAACTATTTTGACAAAGAAGATGGGGGTGTAGGTGCTCAGGTTAATTACATTGAAGAAAAGCAAGCAAAAGTTATCACTTAACTAGGGGCAGAACAGATAATTAAGCAAATTTTTCATTGTCTTCAGTAGTTGTGTACCTTGATCAAAGCAACAGATCCCTTGGAACAATCTCAGGGTAGGATTGAGAGAATGGGCTATAAGACTCTGACAAGTTTGCAGAAGTTCAGCTGTAGCCCTTGGTTTCTTCTTCTACTCCTATGTATTCTGGTATGTGGCCCTTGCTGTAGTCCACGCAGAGAAGACAGTAAGAGAGGACAGAGAGTTTCAATGGTACACCTATAATACACTGGCTATATTCTTTGAACCACAACTGAGCCCTGTGGTGTTCTAAAATCAGCATACAAAGTACAAATTCTAAGAGAGATTTAGAGGAGGATCGAGTTGTTCAGAGTAATTTGATGCAGAGCCATAATCTGATCCATCATGGCTCAGCTCAATCTTCTATCACTGGGGCTTATTGTTCAGCAGTAAGTCTCTTTGTGAGAGATGCAGATGGATGCTAAGCATCCTTCTGAGAGGGCCCTCCATTGCCCCAAAGCTCCTGAACACTTTTGGTCATCACATATCTATTAGAGACTTTCTTCTTTTGTAGAGTCAGGGGAGGGAAAACAGCACATGTCCCAACCTTCCTATGTCTCTTCTCATTGGATGACTTAGCTGTCATTGAATATCATCCTTACTTGTTAACCTACAAATTATAGTCGTACAAAAAACTATGGCAAGGTTGAATGGCTTGGTGTTGATTGATAACTCAGCTAGCTAGTAGGTGTTCAATTGTTTCCGACCTGTCCAGCTCTTCATGACTCTATTTGGGGATTTCTTGGCAAAAATACTGAAGTAGTTTGCCATTTCCTTCTCCAGCTCTTTTTACAGATGAAGAAACTGAGGCAAACAGGATTAAAGGATTTGCCCAGGGTCACACAGTTAGTAAGTGTCTGAAGCTAGATTTTGACTCAGGAAGAAGAGTCTTCCTGACTCCAGGCCCAGAACTCTATCCACTGTGCCACCAAGTTGCCCAACTACCTAGTAGAATGGTAGGAAAAGAGATGGAGTGGTTTCTTTTCTCTTCATTTCTATGTGCCCCTTAACTATTTGTGTTACCCCATTAACACAGGCTACCTGCACATAGACTAGCTGTAAGCTGAAGATCAAGAAAAAATAAATAAAAATATTCAAATGATTCTATCACTGTAAAGAATTTTCAGCCTATGCTATTTTAAATTATAATCTTCACTCTCTCTTTTAAGCTCTATAACCTACCCCATATGACCTATTCCTCTATATTCCATAAATCTGTTTAAATCACAGCTTTTCCTGTGACTTTTTTCTTTTCACATAGTAATGGCATATTAATCCCCAATCTAGCCATAGAATCTTGGTTTTATTATACAAAGAATTCATAAAATATGAGAAAAATAAACTTGATACCATCCAGGTCACTCTGCTCTCCCTGTATTAGAAATATGGAAATATTTCAGTCTGTTGACAGATGCAATGTCATTTACAGAGAGAACACTAAACTGTAATTCTCCCAAATCCTAAATCAATCAGCTTAGAAAATAAATTGAGATTCAGGAACATTCTATAGGCAAAGCGACCAGCAGGGCTTGGCGGGTGTGTTTTAGAGTAGATTCTGAAGACTTTGGGGATAATGGTAAGATTTCTAGAATAACATGTAGATTTTTATGGGGTTGATTCTTCAAGGACAGATGGGAAAAGCAAAGGAAGGCAGGAAACTCTAAAACTTAGAAATGGAGAACTCAGTTTTTATATAGACTTTGGGGTATACTAGAAATAGCACCTCGCTGGCAGCTTGGGGACGTGGGTGAACTCAAACTGGGGGAATATGGTCCAGTGGAAAGAATACGGGCTCTAGAGTCAGAAATGCTGAATGTGAATCCCATTTCCCTGTCTGTTCACCTTTGGATAAATCAATTAACCTCTCAAGTTCTGAGATTTTTTCACTTACAAAATGAGAGAAATGGAATAAATGATTCTTTCTATATCTAAACATATGATCCGGAAAAGCTTGTAACAGATGCTGAGGACAGAATAGATTCTAAAAGGTCAACAAAGGGATAACAATTGCCTTAACTTCTGTACCACTCTTACTGTCTCCGAAGCATTCTCTTCTATAGCTTTGTGAAGCAGGTCATGTACTAATCTCCTCCTTTCGTAGATCAAGAAAATGGACCTCAGAGAGGGGAGGCCACTTGGCCAAATTCCCACAATTAGCAAGTGCAGGAGCTCATACCAAAACTCTGTTCTTCTGACCTCAGATCTGGTGCTCCTTTCCCTAAATTACACTATTTCTCAGAGTCATTGCTTGGGTCAATGCGATAATGACAACCAATAATGGAAAGAAATAAAAAAAGGAGAGCTAGTCATTCCTCTTATTTTCTTTCTGTTTTTTTTTTTTTTTTACTTAAGGGGAGAAATCTTCTTAACATGAAGTAAAGGATAAAAGTGGTGTCAGTCAATCACTATGATTGTCTCTCTTGATTCTAAGTGTTCACAGTTATTTTAAAAATTAAGAAATAAATAAGATTGGACAAGGAGAAGACACAAGTCTGTGCTCTCTATTTGCTCTGTCTTTTCATTTGTATTTGCATTCCTTGCCAGGCTTGCCATGAATTTAAAACTACAGAGCACTGACTCTTAGACTCAGATATAGATCCTTCAATCTCTAAGAGACCTCAGAGATCCTATAGGCACATGTTTACCTGGTCAGAAATCACCTATAGATCATTCCTGACTGATGGATATCTACCACCTATTTAGAAGACATCTAGTAATAGGAAACTAATTACCTTCCAAGTAAACTTCTTCTCCTTTTGGACTCATGTTATGAGAAAGTTTGCCCCTTCTATTAAAGCACAAATCTGCCATTCTGTAACAGCTGTCCATCACACTCAGTGCTGCCCTCTAGCTCCTCAAAACAACAGATGTATCAATACTTGAAGAAAGTTATCGTAGTCTGCCTTCTCCAGGAGACTATTCCTATTATCTTCAAACAATCATCACTGTTTTACAGCTTTGTTTTAAGCACCATTGACATTCTGATGGCCTTTATCTAGAGGAATGCCCTCTTATCAACGTCCTTCTGAAAACTGAAAAGAATATTTCAGGTGTGATCTGACCATGGCAGAGGACAGTAGAATTTTCTCCTCTTTCATCCTGGGAACTGTGCATCTATTTATTCATAGGTTCATAAGATCAAAGCTCTAGGGTTGGAAAGGATCTCACTCCATCCCTTACTTTACACATAAGAAAACACCAGCACTGAAGTGGTTAAGTGACTGGTCCAAAGTCACACAGCTAGTGTCAGAGGCAGGATTTGAACCAAGTCCTCTAGCTCCAAAGAAAATGTTCCTTTCTCTGCATTATAAAGCCTTTTTCTCTGCTTTTAGCCTGCTGTCTTTGTTGTTGCTGTCTTTGCCTGGGTTGCCAGGTGGATGTTTCATATTGAATTGCAGTCTAGTGGTGTCCAAGTTGGAAAGCTAGCATTTATTAAGTGCCAACTCAGTGCCAGGCACTGTGCTAAGTACTGAGATACAAAGAAAGAGAAAGAAGAGGGGAGGGGAGAGGAGCAAAAGGGAGAAAACCAGTTCCTACCCTAGGAGCTCATGGTCTCATGAGAGAGACAAAAAACAAACAACTATATAAAAACAAGATGTATACAGAATAAATTGGGGATAATCCCAGAAGGAAGACACTATGATTAAGAAGGACTAGGGAAAACTTCTTGCAGAAGGTGAAATTTTAGCTGAGCCTTGAAGAAAGCTAATGAAGCCAAAAGGTGGAATGAGGAAGACAGCGTTCCAGGCATGATGGACTGCCAGTAAAAATGCTTAACGTCTAGAGATGGAGTGTTATGTGCGAACAGCAAGGACAACAGTGATACCGGATCACAGAATACTTGGTTGGGAAGGAGGGTTTAAGATATAAAAAGACTGGAAAGGGGAGAAGGGGCCAGGTTATGAAGGGCTTTGAAGGCCAAATGGAAAATTTGATATTTGAAAGAACTATACAAATCAGTATGTTATTCTCATTTTACAGAAGAGGAAACTGAGACACAAAGGTCACTTGTCAGAACGGCATAACTTCTCAGTGGCAGGGATGATAAGATTAAACCCAGATCCCTGGCCCTGAGTTCAATGTTGTCTCAGCTCAACCACAGGGCCTCTCTCTCCAGTTCATTGATAACACATTAAGATTTCACAGTCCTAGTTCCTGCTGTGGAACACTGCCTTCTCGACTGATGAATATTGTATAAAGCCATGATGTTAAAAATCACATAGCATGTTTCAACAAGTTAGGCTCAATTTCTGATGACTCTGCAGGTGCTTGCCTGTCATATCAGGAACTTACAGAGGATATATTTATCAAAAGTATGTCCAAGCTCCCTTGTATCCTGATCCATTGAAAGACCTGCACAGAACAGGCAGAGATCTCAAAATCTCCTAAAGTCAAGTCGGCAGTAACAACTATGAAGCTGTGGAAAGAGAAGGCAAGATAGCTCAGACCAGTCTGTGAGCTAATCTTAGGATGCATTTTGAGTTCTGTAGCCATGCTGAGCACTGGAAAATGGGAACAATGATATTTGACATTCTGTGAGTGACAAGGACATCATAAAGTACTGCTTAAACAATTAAAATGCTTTTTATCTATAACATATCACATCAATGTGGACCATCATTGCATACAAAATGAAGGAATTTGGGATCTGGAGATTCTTTAGAGAACATCTAGCCCAGGGCCTCGTAAACATTTTTGTATCATATTCCCTTTTGACAGTCTGGTGAAGCCTATCGACCCCCTTCTCATAATATAAAATACATAGGATTATAAAGGTAATCAAATGTAATGAAATAAAGATGTACCTTTTTTCTATTTATTTATGATCTCCTAAAATCGATCCACTGACTCCAGGTTAAAAAAAAAACCCTCCCTAGTTCAAATTAGGTTTTCCATATACAGACAATTCTTCCTGGGAACAGGGATAGAAGAGATTCCTCAGCCTGGAAAGAAAACTTTGACTTTAACAAGTCAACTAGTGTGGTCCTCCTGTTTCTATTCAAACCAACAATTTGAACCTCTAACCATGTATAAGTGTCTATGCTTGGCAATAAACGAGATAAAAAGATGAAAAAGACATGCTCTCCTACCTTTCAGGAACTCACAATCAGGTTAGGAAAGTAAGGACACAAAAGAGAAAAGTTTCGAAGATGGAATCAGAGGATTCCGGCTCCAATGCTCACCATCGTTCATACCTTAGTACCTATGTAACCTTGGATGTTAGAAAGCTTCTCTGTGCCTCAGGTTCCTCATCTATACAATATGGGGGTTACCCTAGCAGAACTCTAAGAACCCTCTAGTTCTGATGTCCTATAATTCTATGAAATATATCTAATTGAAACAGGACAATACAAGAAACTATATCATTAAGTGTGATTGCCATCTCATATGATCATAGTATTTACAACAGAAAATGAACTCCCTTTATCTCAGAGGAGAGGAAACTGAAGCCCTGGAGGATTGACTTTTCCAAGTTTGTGCTCTGCTTATCATAGGGTGGAGTAGAAAGGGCATTGACCTCAGATGTAGACAAACCTCAATCAATAAGCATTAAGCCCTTACAATGTGTCAGGTACTGCATTAGGCATTCAGGATACAGAGGCAAAAGGGAAAGAGTTTTTGCCCATGAGGATTTTGCAACATGGCTTGGGAAAACAACATATACATACATATATACATATATACACATGCACAATATATATGTTATATATGTATGCGTGTACATAATAGATATGTTAGTACCTAAGGGAAACTGGAAAGGCTTCATGTAGAAAGCACCATTTGAGTTGAGTCTCAAAGAAAATCAGAAATTTTAAATGGTAGAGGAAAGCCTGTAGGCAGCATATTCCATATACAGAAGACAACTGAGACAAAATCATGACTTGAAAAGATTTAAGAACTCTGATCATCTCTGATCACACAATGACTAACCACAGTTCTACAGGAGGCGATGGACTTAAGGTACAGAATTGGACTATGTAATTTTGGACATTGCTGTTTGTTTTACCTGACTAGGTATATTTGCTACAAAGAGTTTATTTTCTTTTATCTTTTTAAGTTGGGAGATGAAGTTAAGAGAACAAAAATAGATTTTTGTTAATTGGAAATAATTTTCTTAAAAAAAGGCAAAGAGATGAGAGAAGGAATGTTATATAGGAGGAATAGTAAGAAGGCTAGTTTGGTCTGACTTTAGTGTAAGTGAAGGCAAGTAATATATAATAAGACTGAAAAGGTAGGTTGGGGTCAAATCATAAAAGGCTTCGAATGTTGAACAGAGAATTTTATATGAGGTAATAGGGAACCACTGGAGTTTACTGCATAGTGTAGTGACGTGGTTAGATTTAAACTTTTGGCAGTGGTGTGGAGGATGGATTGGACTAGAGTGAGGAACGAACGAGGCAGGAAAACCAATTAGGATATTATTGCTGTTGTCCAGGAAAGAAGTGATGGGAGACTGAAAAAGGGATAAAGGACCAGAAGCTCTATGATTGGAGCTCAGGAGACACATGCTAGATTTACTAACTTGCCTTTCGGTCTTTATGCCTTCCTGACCATCTTAGTGAATGTTTTATGAATGAAATGGAAGAAAAATAAATGACATTCAATGAAACAGCTGTTGTTTCCCAAGAAACTCCAGACAAATGTGTCAACCATCTTCCCCATTCCTAGAACCCTAAGTACAATAAGACCTCCCCCTACAAACAAGCAAATCCACCAAAAAGCAACAAGACTATGGTTGGTTTAATTATCCGTCAATGGCAATCCATTGTCTTTCTTTCTCCAAAAACATACACACATACGTACACATATATAATACATGCACACTCCCTCCAAAGGCTAGTCATAGAAATGTGAGTACAAGCAACTTGTTTCCCCTACCAGTGTGCTAACCATAGGAGAGGCGAGAAGAGGAACCAGCTTTGTAGCAGGAAAAGGAATGAATGGGGTTTAAGGAGTACTAAGGAAGGTTCATATACTAAGCTCCAAGGAAAGGTCAGATCTCAATGGGAAGTTAATGGCAAGAGGAGCCAATTTTACATAGGCAAAGTTCTGCCAACAATTTATGGGTATATTAGAGACAATGAATCAAAGAACGGTATTGATGGAAGGAACTTAACACAGGATTTTAGAGATGGAATAAAAAAAAACATAGAACCTTAGCTCAGGAATAGACCTAAGAGAAAATCTAGTCCAATGCCCACGTTTCATAGATGAGGAAACTGGGGGCTAGAGAGTGGAACTGACTTGCTCCAAGTCTCACAGCTGGGGAGCAGCAGAGCTGAAACTTGAACCCAGGCTAGTACTTCCTGTGGTTGATATCCTTTGATGCAAGCCCAGGTTCAGGTCATATCACAACCTGTTTCCCTGTCTAGAACCATCCCTGTGTGACATAGTCTGCCCAAATTGACACAGTGTACATGCAGAAGATAAAGTGTATGGCTTCCCCTCACTGCTTCTGAGTAATGCCAATTCTCATGGCATATTGGGCTACTCCTCTTTGTACCACTTAGAGAAAACCAATGTTATAAAATGAAGCCTTCCAAAAATATCAATAAGGGTCAAATTAGCTGGGATTGCCATCTGCACCTATATCATGCACCTTAGTCTGATAAAATACCACCACTACCCCTTTATATGACTTTGCATTGCTTCTGATGTCAATGGCTCATACTGACTCTGCGTCTATCTCACATGAATGGATTTACTTGCGCGTTCAAAACCCTTGGTAGAATGTGATTTCCTTAAGGGCTAGGACTGTATTTGCCTTTCTATGTATCCCCAGTGCTTACCACATGCTTAATAAATGTCACATACTTAATAAATATTTATAGGTTTAGAGACTGACTGGTTAAGATTGATTGATGCCCTCCTATCTTTCCAATTCCATGAGACAATGAGATGTGATGAAAGGAATTCCAGATTTACAGTCAGAAAATTTGGATTTGTATCCTACATCTATCACTTACCAGCTTTTCGGACATGAACAAATGACACCATCTCAAGTAGTTCCATTCATTCACTCATTCAACAAAAACTGATTAAAGGTCTACTGTAAACCATTGACTGTGATAGGCAATAGTGGAGTTAGAAAGACACAATTCCTATCCTATGAGTTGGCATTGAGGGAATGTTCTTCATCTTTAAAATGAGGGGGCTTATATTACATAATTCTTAAAACCTTTCTCATTTTAAAATTATTTGTTCTGGAATGAGAAGAATATAGAAATTGTTTTGAGAACATTTGGGTTCATGAACCCATTCTGCCATTTACCTATTCTATAAGCCTAGGCTTTCCTTGCAAGAACCTCAGGTTTCACATCTACAAAATGAGAATAAGAACATTTGTACCACATTATTCACAGGGATGTTGTGAGGAAACTGTTTTGCAAATTTTAAAGCATTAGAGAAATGAAATTATTAGGACCTCACCACCCCCACCACCAGCGTGATCAACATGATCATGGTTATCGCCATCATGGTACTATCCATCTCTAAAGTTCAGTGGTTCTTTATATTGAGGAAAGGAGAAGGTATTGGATAAGGTCTAGTCTATTGGAATGTAGAACACTAAAATACTGGAGAACAATTCTTACTTTGAAATACTTATCACAGTACTCTGCATTTAGTACATGATTTCAGTTGTTTGTTGATGTATGGATGAAGTTGTGAAGTAGAAGTTACAGCTAATAGAAGCTTCTCCTCTTATTCAAGAGCAATGCTTGGCACTCAAGAAAACTCTATTCCTCGGTCCATCAGAAGTTGCCCAGAGTGGAGCAAAATCACAAAGCGGCTTACAAATAAAAAGGCAGCAAGAAGATGGTGGAGTGATGGATGTTTTCTCACAGAAACCACAAAAAGGAATTCCAAGTGAGATGAGAAAGTGTAGACAAGTTGCTGGGAAGCCACTGAATGAGCCAGAAGATAAATGATGACACAAAATTAACCGAGAGATAGACCCTGCCTTCTGTGTCAGAGATTGATAGCCACTCCTGCACCACTTGAGAAGATGTGAGCAAAACTGCCATTTGGAATGCTTGACAGGACTCTGGGTCCTTGCCAGGTTCATACCCAACAATCCAGGCAGCTGAAATCCCTGGAGGCGGGCTCCATGTTTGGTAAGACATTATCAACCAGAGTGAATCAATGAACCAGACCCTCCCCAAGTGCCAACCCTGGCAGACTCTACATCTAACAATCATTGACTTAATGGAACAGAGATGGTACTGAGCAATCTTAGATTAAAATACTCAGTGGATAGAAAATTGGACCCCGTGCTGGGCCAAAGAGAAATGAGAGGCAGGATAGGGAAATGGGCAGAGCACTGGACTGGAAGAAAGGATACCTGAGCTATCGTCCAGTATATCATCTCCCTCCATTAGAAAGCAACCTCTTTGAAGTCGGGAACTGTTCCAACTTCTTTTCAGTTGTTTTTTTGTTTGTTTGTTTGTTTGTTTGTTTTTATATTCTCATCGATTAGCATGGTGTCCAGCAAATGGTAAACTCCGAAGAGACATAAAGACACAAAAACAGTCCCTGTCCTTAGTGAGCTTAAAACTTCTTCCTGATCAAGAACCCCTTTCTACAACATGCCTAATTGCCCAACGGCCATTCAGACTCCTCTTGAAACGTGACAGTGAAAGGGACTCCATTACACCTAGAAGGAGCTCGATGTTTTGGGGGATGGCTCCAATTGTTGGGAATGTAGTCCTTAAATGAAGCCAAAACCTCCTTCTTGAAACTTCTGTCCACTGCCCTCGGGCCACATCAGATTCCCTGTCCCAATCATAGTCCTTTGGATATGTAGAGGCAGCTATCTTGTCCACATGCCTACATTTTCTCTGCTGCAGGCTACACGTCTCCAGCTTTTTCAAGTGATCCCTGCATGGCATTTTCACTGGTCCTCTTTTTCACCCTGCTCACCTTCTTCTCTGCGTATAAGCCAGTTTGTCAGGGTCCTTACTAACCTGTCACAAAGATCTGAAAACTATTTCAGATGTGGGCTGACCAGTGCAGGAGACATTGTGATTGTCATCTCCCTCTCTCTGGATACTGTGCCTCTGTTACAGAAGTCTAACATTCCATTAGCTTTGTTCAGTAACCACATGATACATCGAGTTTGCACTTGTAAATAGAGTTGGTTGAGCCCCAGCATAACTTTATATTTCTCCTAATTCAATTTGATCATTAGAGATCGTGTAGTCCAATCATATCTTCCATTTTGTGGATGGTAAAACTTGGGCTCAGAAAGGGCAATGACTCACTTAAAGTCAAACAGCTAATGGTAGAACTTATTTTCAATCTCTTATAATACTGTCCCTTTTGAAGCATTATTTAATTGTAAGAAAGAAGAAACTCCACTCCTCTTGCCGAGTAAATAGCTTCATTCACCTTTTGGGCAAGCTAAGCACTACTTAGAATATAGCTCAGGAGAAGTTAAACTAGGCTAGGAGTCAGGAGACCCAAATTTTAGTCTTAGCTCTGTTACATCAACTTTTTAGATGTGTTACCTTGGGCAAGTCATGTGACATCTCTGGGACTTAGCTTCTCTATTCACAAAATGAGAAGAGTGACCAGATGATACTTAAAGTCCCTTGTAACCATGTCATTTGATGTTCCGAATTCTAATTTTATTCTGTTTTTTTCATTCTATGACAGTCTATTATTTGGGGGGTCTAGCTATGAGATTTCTGAATGCCAAGAAAATAGGTCAAATAAAAGAAAGAGCTCTAAATTTTAACTCTGAATTCTTGGGTTTTATTCCAACTCTGATACAATAGCCTTGTGATAATCGAGCAAATAACTTTTTCTGAGTCACACTCTCTTTAATCAGTGAGGATAAAGATAGATGTACTAACTAATTAAAAAGGTTATTATGACCATCAAATGATAAACAGATAGGGAGAGGGACAGGATCTGGGATTTTATTGGTATAAGGAGCACTCTGGTGATAAACCACCATTTACCAGTACAAAGTAGCACCTTCTCTGCAACTGAGAGTTTTAGACATTTGCCTATGGAACTGAAAGGTTAAATAACTTACCCAAGGTCACACAGCCAGAATACGTCACAAATAAGACTTGACCCAGGTCTTCCTGACCCTGAGGCCACAATGTCATACCGCTCACATCAAATGAGGTAACGTAAGCTAATTACTTTGTAACCATAACAAACTACATCATTGTAAACCATTAGTGTTATTATTGGGTTTTGTGACCATATTGTCTTACTTTCATTATTCTTTGCCAGTTGGTAGGAGTATGATCCAAGAGATGAACCAATGAGGAGGGATGTAAGAGAGTGGGCATGCCAGGAATGAATCTGGCCATGCAACCTACATTTTGGGTTAGAGAGAGAGTTCACTGGCTAGATTAGACCTACAAAAAGTACTAGCTTACAGATGGCAAGTGGAACTATATTGGTAATATTTGTTTTCTAGAATATGGAAGAGCATGAGACCTTACAGCCCCATGAGAATACCAAGACACACTGGATCTAAGCTACAGTAAACCACTACTACTTTGCCCTTCTTACCATGGCTTGTTTCACAAGCTGACCAGCTGTTGATACCCTGGGAGAGGTGGGCTGGAAGCTTCTACAACCTGATTATATTCTCTAGGCATCTCCTTGCAAGTTAGTGGGAAGGCTGAATCCTGCTCAAGACCCAAAACCAAAATAATATCATAAACAAAATCTGAGCAGTAATGACATGCATAGATTCAGCCTCTTTAGTGCCCAAGTCCAATCTTTCATCAATAAATTAACCAATAAGAGAACATATTCCTGATGATGGGCACATGCCCATTATGACATTAGCAGTTTAAATCAAGCTCTATCCATAGACACCTCTGGCTTTGTGCTTCAGTTTCCTGGCTGGAAAATGGGGCTAACTATCCCACATGCCTACTTTCACATTTAGGCATGGGAAGAATTTACAATGAGACAACTCTTTGGGCCTAAACTTGTACTAGCAAATTTGATTGAGCATCTGCTCTTTCCCCAAAGCTTGGATCCATGTGTCGTGTTGCTTCAAGACAAAATTCTGTAACGGGGTTTGATAGTCTGGAGTGTATTCTGTTGGTTCTTTCTATTCTGTGCAACGGAGCAGAAAATATACTTTCGGTACCATTTGTTCTCTGTCACTCTCCTTCCCATTCCTCTATTAGTTGTCAGAAACGTATTTCAGTAACACTTTAAACCAGACAATATCCTAGTGTGAATAGAAAAGATAGAGAGATGGAGAGACACCGTTTCATCATGTGTTATGGGGCAAATGGCTTTCTTTGGGACTCATAGAGTCACAGAATTAGAATTAGGAGGGACTTAAAAGTCATCTGGTCAAATATACTCATTTTGCAAATGAGGAAACTGAGGTCCAAAGAGGTTAAGAGGATCTCAGATCTCTCTCATAGTAAATAGAAGAGTTAGGATTAATATTCAGGTCTTCTAACATTAAATCTATTTTTTACCCCTGTTTAATACTTAAAGTACTCCTTGGCCAAATTGTAAAGGCAATCAATACATATTCTATTCTTTAAAGCAACAAAATTCCATTTTGCATTAACATATTTTTCTTTTACATTTTTTATACATAGATCTTATCACATTATTCTATACAAGGTTTAGTCGGTATCTATTTCTGACTAGATAAAGCTTAATGCCTTAGCGTAGCACTCATGGAACTTGACATTCTACTTCCAACATACCTTTCCAGCCATCTCATCCACTAGTCCCCACTGTTCTTTTTCACCTTTTATATTTCCCTTTCTTTGTCATCTCCATGTTTTTGCTTACTCTATTTTTATGCCCCAAATTCTGCCTCTTTTGTTCTGCATTTTTTCTCTCTCACTCTCTACCAATCAACATTCTAGTCATATTTCTATGTCCAGTTCCATGAAAATCTTTACTAATCAGCCCACATGTAAATGATGTACCTTTCTTTGGACCTCTCTGAGGCTCAGTTTTCTCATCTGTAAAATGGGAAAAATAAAAATGCCAATGTGCCTACCTCAGAATTATGAGACTTAAATGAGATAATGCATATAAAGTACTTTGGAAACCTTGAAGCATTATAAAAATGTCACCTATTACTGGGCCTCACATAGTAGTCTGTTTTCACCTATCCTGCGTGCTTAGAATGTATAATCTCTGCCCTGCTTATTTTACAAAATGGCTGAGAGGATGATGATGACGATGATGATGATGATGACAATGATAAACAATAGCCTCATAAACTGCAAAGGGCTAGAAAAAATGTTCCCTTAGATTAAAATGTAGACTATGACAAGGGTGATGTCAAAAGTAATGTCATCTAGTGCCATGTCTTGCATTCATTAGGCACTGAATAAGTGTTGAACTGAATTAAAACTGTTGATGATACTCAATATCTCAACAGTTCTCAACATGGTCATCCTCAAGACACTGTCAGGGGGTCTGCAAGTTCCAAACTATGTTCATAATAGGACTGTTTAATTTCTAATATGGATAGGATTCTTTAATTCCTAATGTGGCAAGCATAGATATGACCCACATTTTATTTCTAAATATTCTTTGGGATCCTCAATAATTTTAAGAGTATAAAACAATACTGAGACCAAAAAGTTTGAGAACCACTATCTTAGATCATAAACTCCATGAGGGTAGGAAACATAACATATCACAGTATGCTGCACAGAATAAGAGTTTACTAAATTTTTGCTGTTTGCCAAAAGGACAAAGATGTCTCCCAGATTAGAATGCAAGCTGAGCCTCTGTTCTAAATGCGCACATCACCCACAGTCCACACAGGTGGCTTCAACTGACAAAGTATGCTGAAAGATAAAAGCAAGGATAGGTCTTACATCACTTTGTATCAATAATGCCTGGTAGGCACCTGAATATTTGTTAAGGTCATTACTGAAGATAATAATGTTCAGTTTCTTCATTTATAAAATGAGATTTTAAAAAAATAAATTCAAAGACCAGAAAACTAAAGCTCAGAGAAGGAAATTGACTTTCCCCTTGTCACAGAGCTGCTAAGTGGTAGAATTGAAAAGTGAATTGAAGCAGTCGATTGCATGTCCAAACTCTTTCTTTCATAACATGCTGCTATTCTGTAATAGCTACAGAGTCTTACCTTGAAATTATTTCCCTGAAGCAAGTGATTAATGCAAAATCCCCGTCTGGCTCCTGCCTGTATTGCTGTTTCTAATAGTCATTCATTCATTCATTTTATAGACTCCAAGAAACAACATTTCCTTCCCCTCGCACAAGCATTACATCATGAAAAGTCACAACACTCACATCTGTTATTCATCACCATGCTGATTAAAGTCAGCTCCTGCATAGTCTTATAGACTTTTAAGAAGCTGGAGGTACCGAGGTGCGGAGACATGAAGCCATTCACTGAGGGGCTCCCTACCTGTCAGAATTGCGGACAATACTGGGTAGAATGCTCTTCCCCAATCCCCAATGCATCCATGGAGCAGACACAGTATGATACAATGAAAAGACGACTGGATTTGGGGTCAGAAGATCTGAGGTCAATGCTTGGATTCTGCTATTTACTATTTCTAGGATATGTCCCTTTACCTCTCTAGACTTCAGTTTCTGCATTTTTAAAATCAGGAGCTTCAGGGCAGCTAGGTGGCACAGTGAGTAGAGCACCAGCCCTGGACTCAGGAGGACCTGAGTTCAAATCCGGCCTCAGACACTTGACACACTTACTAGCCATGTGACCTTGGGCTAGTCACTTAACCCCAATTGCCCTGCCTTCCCCCCTCAAAAAATAAATCAGGAGCTGGGACAAGGTGATCTTTAAGGTCCCTCCCCATTCTGAATCCTATGAAGACAGACATGCCACTGGGGACCTACATGGTTCCATTGTAATTCGGGTATAAGAAGATATCCCCCCTCCTCTTTCAAGACATCAGCCCTTCAGCCACCTCAGCTTTTAGGAACATTTTAAAAAGAACTAACATTTCTATAGCTTTTTGAAGTTTATAGCATTTTCTTCACAACAAAACTATGATAGAAAGTCCAAGGTTTTAATTCACCTTTTCTAGGTAAGGAAAGTGAGGGCCTGCAGGGCCTCAGAGGTAGGAAGTGGAAGAATCTCTAGAGTTCAGGTCCTTCCACCACTACCTGGAAGAAATAAGAAAAGTCTGTAAGCACAGAGGTCCACAAGTTTCATGGCTTCCAATTTTAGACTGATAGATTATTGTATATTTGAAAAGCCAGCTGTGTGTAACAAGGACCTGCATTTTTTGTATATATAACCATATTTTTCTCTTATACTTTATTTTCAGAAATGCCTGTTTTATTTAGTATTTGCTAAGTTCAGAAGAAAAACCAATCACTTTTTTAAAAAAATAATAATAGAATATTCCCTTCTCCCTCACCATGCACACATACACAATCACCCCAACCTCTGAATACTGGTAAGTGCTTTGAGATCAGAGGATAGAAGAGGAAAGGGTCCTCAGCCTCTGCATCCTGAGCCTATGCCTTTCTTACCTTTAATTCCTCCCAAGTTTTTCCTTTTGTCCCCTATGCTGGAAAACCCTATTTGAAGGAGGAGGTGGTGATGAAGTCACTTTCTGAGCTGGAGAAAACAAGAGGCTCATCGCTACCCAATCCTTCTAATCCCATGTGAATATGATCTTTGTCATGGAAAAAAAAGGATGCTAGGATAATTAGAAATGGAAAACGCAGTTGAGAAAACTAAGGTTCTCAGAAGTTTAATAATTTGTCCATTGCTAGTTAGTTACAATTCTAGGCTACATCCTAAAAGGCAGTATGGCATAGTGGATAGGGTACTGGACTGGGAGCAAAGAAGATCTGGATTTAAATCCTACCTTAGACACTGCCTAGCTATTTGAACCCAGACAAGCCACTTAACCTCTCTGTGCCTCAGTTTCCTTATCTGGAAAGATGGATTCAGCCTTCTAGCTCTAAGTCACTGATCCTTTGAACTCCTATCTCTGAAAGGGCACTTCTAAGGACTTTAGTACTTTACTTAATGCCATGGCTAGAACAGTCAGCTGAACTCCTATGCCATGTTTGTGTTTCTCTCTGTTCCACAGAAGAGTGGACCTCACACCCAAAGTCTAACTGTGTACAGTCATTGATTTTAGAAACTTTATTTCCCCTGGAAAAATTGCCCAAGATCCTTTTGCAATGTCAGATTGATGACTGGGAAAGATAGCATAATGGAAAGAACACTGGCATTGGTGTCAATGGGTCTGGGTTTGAATTCTACTTATGTCATTGTTATTCATCCTTTATTCCCAAAGAGAACCAATGACATCAGGATAGTGATGTCTTGACTTTCAAGTGAATTGGATTTAAGTGAGGCAAAGTTGTGCAAAGTCATCAGCCTCACTCTCTCCTCTAGGGTCATTGGAGTCCAGTAGCAAGACATAGGTCAAGACAACTGGTGATGGCCCTGATGCAGCGGGAGGCATTGGCATTTTTAAGCCAAGGTCTTCCCTAGGTCTCAGTTGTCTGAGGCAATGCCCATTCAGTAGTTAAAAACTAGGTAAAATTGAGGCAAAAGATGACTTAGTTTGCCTTCATATAAGAATCAAACTGGGAGGGGAAGACCCTCTGAGTTTCTGGCCAGAACAGGAACAATTGCTATTGACATTTACTCTGAGCCATCAAAACCCAAACAAAGAGCCTCTCTAGGATGCACGCTTGACTCTTTCAGTCTTTTTCTACAACGCCTCAGAAGCCTCCCAAAGCTTATTCTGGCCATGGACTTTACACACTGGAAGTAACCTCTCTGGCCTCTCCCTCTGATTGGCTGGTTCCTCCCCAAAAGCTTCAATTTTAGGAAGATAAGACTAGGTAACCCTTGTCTTCATTCCTTCCCAGGACACACTCCTGACTATCCTGGATTTTATCCACACTGCCACCATTTTGGATACTTTCGTATCTCCCCAGCTTCCATTTGTGGATTGTATTTCCCCATTAGAATAGAATGTAAACTTCTTGAGGACTGGGATTATCTGCTTATATTTTATTCTTAGCTCACAGCACAGAGCTTGGTGCAATAAATGTTTAATAAATGCTGGTTGACTTGACTTGTGGCCTCAGCCAGGTCACTTAGCAAGATCTCAGTTTCCTCATCTGCAAAATGAGAGGACTAGACAAGGTGGCTTCTAAATTCCTTTCCCACTGGAAATCAAAGTTTCTAAGAAGGTAGGCAGTAATACAGACATCCAGATGCTCAAACTGTGAACAGTGAGAGACGACAAAGGTGGCAAAGAGAGATGAATCACTGAGTACGAAAGACCAGGAATCTGGGGTCAGTCATTGTAGGCGTAAACAATTCGACATTCATCAATTGCCTAATTTTCACAGAGAACATCCTGAGTCATCAACAGAGGTTTTAGTAGGGGGCATATACTGTTTAAGAAGAGGATATCTAATACATTTTAGAAGGTTGTCTAAATAAATTGTGGGTTTTTTTAAAGATTCAGCATTTGAATGTACATTTCTCTAATGTAGAAAAGTCATTTTTTATGTGGGAGTTTAGACTAGATCAGAAGTCAGCAAACTCCAGCCTAGGCCCAAATCTAGCCTGCCTCCTGTTTTTGTACAGTTGGTAAAGTAAGGATGGTTTTTAGATTTTTAAATACAATGAACCTTTATTTAAAATGTGAAAAAATCATCCATGGGTCACTGGCAGCCATATTTTGCCAGTCCCTGGACTAGAGATGATCTGTGAGGCAAGTCTCTGTGCTAACATTCTCTGATGTCTGTCCTAAAGTCACCTCCAGCTCAACATTCTATGTTCTACTGTCTGAAGTTACCTGGAGATACAAAATTATCCACTACTGACATCCTATGTTCTGAGACCCATTCTGGCACATGTTCCCATCTAGATTGAAAGTTTAGGTCTAGAATTCCATTCTACTTTTAACATTCTATAATGACACATCACTTTCCATTCCCTAAGAAATTCAAAAAAATGACGTCTTTCTGCACTTGCTTTTATCCTTCTTTTGGTTTGAGGGCTATATTCATCTACATTCTCCACTATTAAAATGAAAGGAAGAATTTTCTATTTTCATCGAAAAAAATTTTTAAAAGACTCCTTAGAATCTGATCAAAGAAAGACTTTAATAGGAACTAATCTCACTTAGGTAAAGGGATGACCTATGCCATACAAAAGCTTTTTCTCACCTCTGATTACTCTAATTAAAGGGTAAAAAAATTCTCCGCTAAGAGAGATTATTCAAAAGGAAAAGAAAAGTGATTTTTCCCATTTCTCTTCCATCATTTTTAAAGCAAAATGTAAAATTAGAAGAAACTCTGAGGCACAGTGTATTAGAGAGAGCCCCAGATCCAGAATCAGGAAACCTTGGAGCTAGTCACAACTCTGCCCATAACCTTCTGTGTGAACTTGGGCATGTTACTTTTCCTCTCTGAGGCTCATTGGATTCAGAACTAGAAACTACATTAGAAATCACAAGATCATCTCAGCAAACCAACTCATTGTACAGAAGAGAAAACAGGCCCATGATGTTAATAAAGATGACAAGCACCGAGCAGCACTGAGATTTGAATCTAGATCATGGCATTCCAAATAGAGTGTCTTCCCCCCATACTACATTCCATAAAATAAAAAAGTTAGAGTAAATTATGTTTAAGAGCCCATCAGACTCTCAAGTCCTGTGATTTGTATTAAATCATAGGAAGAAGGGAGAAGTACAAGTTGAAACCCATTACAATATCATAATGGAAAGAACCCTGGGTTTGAAGAGGAGAGATCTTTCTTCAGCTCTGATATAGCCTAGTTCAAAAAATCATAAAATTATGAGACTTAAAGGTGGGCATAACTTAGAAGTCACCTAGACTAACCTCCATTACTTTATTGATGAAGACACACATATCCATTAAGGGGAAGTGATTTGTCCAAGGTCACAAAAGTAATAATTAACAAAGACAAGATGTAAGCCCAAATATTCTGATTCAAAACCCATCTCGCTTTCTACTACACTGTGAATCTTCTAGAAAAGAGGTTCTTAACCTTTTCCGTGTTATGTACACCTTTGGCAGTCTGAAGAAATCTATAAACTCCTTCCAGAATAATATTTTAACTGCATGTAATAAAATCCATAGGATTACAAAGGAAATCAATGATACTGAAGTTTTTTTTTTTTATTAAAAGTTATAGAAAGCTTTTTTTTTTTCCCAACCATTGATATTTGTCCATTGGAACTCCTGATATAGATTCATTAGGGCAAATTATCTAGGGTCAAACACAATTTAAGATGAGGCAAAAATGATAAAAGTCTGAGTTAGAAGGATCTGTTTCTTAATTACTCACTCCTTATTTTTTAATGGATATATGATTACAACCATTCCATGTGTCCTGGATCTATCCAATGTGCTGAATGTTTTCTTTTGGTTCTTCAAATATCATACAAGCTACCCAGCCTCTTTCTCTCTTACTGTGGCTGTATGACTGGGTGTTCTCTTTTTCTAGCCATAAATAATCTAAATTATAACTTTTATGCTGGGCTCTTTGACTTACCCACAAACAAACACAAAATACACCTGAAACAGTAGTCCTATTAAAGAGAGGGATCTCTGGGGATAGGCTGAGCCAAGCAAAGCATGAAACTGAGCAATACACCCACTGCCTTTGTGATCTTCCATTGTCAGACTTCATGGTGTTTTGATAGAAGGGTACTCCTGTCATATATGGAGTTATTGAAAGATCTGTGAATGTTTTATGAGCACAGGAGAAGGCTTAAGAAAGAGTGCTGGAGCAGGGGGGAGGGACCTGATTATTATACTCAAATGCTAAAGACCTGTCATAGTAAAGAAGGATCAGCCTTGATTTCCTTGGCCCCAGAACACAGATCAAGGGACGCTATGAATAAGCAGCAGAGATGCCAATTTTAGCTCAATACAAGGAATATAACAGATGGAGAGCCCAAATGTGTTACATTGCTATCCATGAAATATTAAAACATTCTGAAGAACTGAAGAAGCCTACAGTGGATTATCTATAGATTATTAATGTGGAAACATGGACAAGAATTATTACACAAGGAAAGGATGCAACAATGGGTTGAGATTTGCACTGCTGGAGGGAGTTTTGATACCAGTGAAATTCCTAATATGATAAGCATTATATGAAACAAGTAATGGATGTCTCTGAGGCCAGTGGATGTCTCTGAGGATATCTCTTAGGCCAAATGACCATAGATGTGCCATAAGAACAACCCTATATCATGTGGGAAGGATGAAGCAGGCTCTACTGCTCATTCAAATGCTGAAGTCCATAATGTTGTTATTGGTCCCCAAGCACCTCACCACCTTCATTTTTGGCACTATTTATTTTCTGAGGAGAATAATAGCTACCTCCACATGGAGTAAAGTGGGGGGAAAGGCCCCTTTGTGGATATATAAATGTAGCTTGGAGGTTGCAAAGAAAAGGGAGACTGTTTCCTTGATCCAGGAGGATCAGAGAGATGGTTCCTTTTTAGCCTTTCCTCCCCATTATCACAATGGGCACTGAGCTTGGGACAAAAACAAACAGATTGTGGAGAGCTGAACTTCACTGTCTCTTTCCTTGCTTCCCTACTAGACAAAGTCCTCCACCAATCCCTCATCCAGGCCAAGATAAGAGAAGCATCACACAGGCAAAAACAAAAACAAAACAAATAAACAAACAAAAACCCACTGGATTTTAAATATGCATTCAAATCTCCATGCTGCTATCTGCTGCTTTTGTGATGATCATCAAGTCACACAACCTTTCTGAGCTTCCTTTTCATCTTTTCAGAAACCAAGGAATTCATCGAGGTGATACTCAAGGTCACTTCTGGCTCTAAATCCTACATAGTTCAGCTCAAAGCCTACTAATAGGCTATAAAAGTCCTAAGTATAATATCTAAACCAGGATACCAAGAGTATACTTGTGAAGTACATGGAAGTCTTAAAAACCTATATCAACCTCCTAAGAGTCTCACTACAACCCTGAGAGACAGGAAGTACTGGTATCATTGGCTCCATTCTAAAAATGATGAAACAGGCTCAGAGAGGTGATATCACCTAGCTAACAATACTCATAGCTAGGCCCTAAATGACCTTCTGGTTCCAAATCCAGCATTCACTCCAGTGTATCTCCTTCCTTTTCTTCAGTTCAAAAGAAAATTTTCAATGGTAAGATAGACAGATCAGCTTAGAGATTAGCTGGTCTGATTGTTCCACAGTCATGCTTCAAGTAGGAGTTGGCCTAGGTGATCTCTGATCCTTTCCACTTTGAGAGCTTGTGACTATGATTATATGATGAAGTTCTAATTCACCCAGTAGCTGAGCTAAAGTTTCAGATAGAATAAGTAGCTTAGGACCCTATAGTTCTTCTGCTTTCCCTATAGATGTGTGGATGTGTGTGTGTGCGTGTGTGTGTGTGTATGTGTGTGTGTGAAACATGTCAGAGAAAGCATTGTTTTTCTTCTCTCTCTTTCTCCTTTCAGATTGTATAGATTTATGGAATATTAGAGTCCCAATAAACTGTTACAGAGTAGAAGAGACTTCAGGGATAAACTAGTTCATCCTCCTCATTTTCCAGATGAGGAAACTGAGGCCCAAACATAAATGATCTGCTCTTTCATGAACTTTGTCATAAGCATATTTGAACATTAGCATTATAAAATGCCAGAGGCAAGTAGGAACTTAGAATTCATCATGTTATATCTATCTGTAAGTTCTACCATAGAACTTAGAATGTTAAAACTAGAAGAGGACATTAAAACCTAGAATATCAGGGCTTGAAGGCACCATAGAACCCAGAATATCAGACCTTTAGGACAGATGTTAGAACTGGACGTGACCTTGAAGTATAGAATGGCAGCTGTAAGGAATCTTAGAACAGAGAGAAAAGACTTGCTCAAAGTCACTCAGGTAAAATGGCAAATGTGAGACTCAAATCCAAGTCTTCTGATTCCAGATCAAGAGCTTGTGCCATTATACCAAGCTAAGAATGCCTTTTTGTCTTCGCCTTCATTCAATTTTTCCCAGTCAACAGAGTAATGCTGTCAGCATTGCGTATGGTGGACTAAGTAATTTATTAGTGCCCAGTTAAGGAAGAGGGGCCATAAAGATGACAACAGTATCTACCTGGAAGAATCCAATTTCCTTCAGCTAACTAATATTAAATGATTTGATCCTTCACTGACCTTGCACTAAGGAAGATTTGGTGTCTGCTCCACCTGCGAAGGCTGTGATTAGGAATGAATGGTGACTGGAGAGTTTATGGTCACAAGAGTTCTAAAATACCCCTAAAAATCCATAAAGTCATGATTACAGCCAAGATGGATGTCCTCTTTGGATCCATCCCTCACAGCAATTCCCTAGAGATGGCTTCTTTTCTCCTCGGCAACTAAATAAAGGCAAGTAGGCATAATTGCAGGACCAGAACAAAGGCCAAGAATCAGGAATGGTTTTGACAAAGAGCAGCATAATGTGGGCCAACAAGTCGATGTCAGCACCAAGAGAATGAAAGAGTCATAAAATGTCAGAGAAGGATGGGACCCACAGAACTTAGACCATAGGATGGTAGTGCTGGAAAAGACTTTATTATATGAGCTTAGATGTTAAGTTCTGTGATGGATAAATAAAATCATAGAATCTCTAAGCCTTAGAAGAGACCCCAGAAGCCATTGGGTCAAGCCACATTTGAATAAGAAACCCCTCATCAAAATGCCAAATAAGTGGTTATCCAGCCTTGGCTCAGAGAACTCCAGTAAAGGGCGGGGGGCAGTATACTTTCTGTCTTCAAGCAGCTCATTCCATTTTTAAATACCTTCTGTATGTGGGGAAGCGTTTACCTGTATCAAAATTAAATCAGCTTCTGAGAGGGTCAGAAAAGGAAAGAGATTCCACCAAGGTCACATAGGGCATAGTTATATAATTACTAGATAACATCCAGGAATCTGATATTCAGTGTTCTATCCACTGTGTCATGCTGTCAAAATGAATGGAGTCAAAAGTCCTTTGTTCTTTTGCCTCAGTCTCTCTCTGCTCAGAATCTGTGACATCTGTTATAAGGTACTCATTTGATTGAAGAATGTTCTATTTCCTGATCTTCCTTTTCCATAAAAATGACCAGCCTGGTTCTTGACAAACAGAGGAACTTTTGAAATATTGAAGGCATCTACAACTTGGTCCTAGTTTTTTATTGTGGAGTATCAACAGACTTTCCTTTAGTAGGCAAGTGTTCAGGCATAGCTACAGAATAGGAGAGATGGCATTTGCTATAATCTTAACAGGAAACCAGGGGTTTACTTTGCCATTATTTTTTTTTGGTAAATATAGTAATACTCTTCAACTCCAATTCCCCTTAGATGTCTCTTTCTAGCATGTTGAAGGCTACATCAACAAAACTCAAGCTCTTAAAACTCTCAGTTACCAGGAATGACTTGAATAACAGCAAATGATGGAAACAGTATCTGTAGTAGGAGGATTAGTTTATGTGGAGGAAATGTGGAGGAAATCATCAACATAAGGTTGGCCTCTAGGTGCTGATGGTTCTTATCCATAGAAACTCATAAACCCACCAACTATCTATATCAGTGGAAAAAACTCCCCTTACTGATATACATATGTGTGTGTTACATATATGTATATATATATATATATACATATATATACACATATATATATATATATATATATATACACACACACACACACACTTATGTGTATAAATACATTTGCATGTACATATAAAATTTGGAGCAAGAAATTAAAACCCTTTCCCTTTCGCTCATTCCACTCAATGGGGTTATCACATCCAAGAAGGATTAGATTCATTTTGCCTGATCTCAAGAGCCAGAGCAAAGAACAATAAATGAAGTTATAACAAAGCAGATTTCAGCCTCCTTACCTTCCGAATCATTGGGACTGTCCAACAAGGACAAAGGTTGCCTTGGATGGTAATGAGTTTCCTGTGACAGGGATGATAGCATCATCAGTTTGGAGCTGAAAGAGACCTCAGACAACATCTAGCTCTAGCCCAACCTCTTTCATTTTGCAGATGAGGCAATTGAGGCCTCATCTTTGGATATGCTTATTTTTAAACCTAATGTCTTCCGGCTTTATCACCCATACCATTCTTTATCTTTGCAAAGATGATAGTATTTAAACACAAAAAAACACTGTCTGAGGCCATGGACCCTTAAGCACTTTGGCCAGAAATTCTGCTTCAGAGCTATTTCTCAGAAGCAGCACAGACTATATGCATTAACAGCATGCTTAAATATTTCTTAAAGTAATAAATGAGAAAACATTGGTTCACTATGATAATTAAATAAGTTAAATAAGGATTTTGCTTTTCTTCTTCTTTTTTTCCCTTATTGAAATGTGGTTAAACCAAGGAGAACTGTTGAACCACAGTTATGGGAGTCAGGAGATTTGGGGTTGAGGATCAAATGAGATGTAACATGTGAGAAAGCACTTTATCTATGACAAATCCTCGGGCAAAACATAGGGAATTATTAGGAGATGGTGTCAAGCCTCCTAATAAATCACTGTGTGAATTAGGACAAAATACTGCCCCTCTGTGGGCCCAGTCACTGAGGTGAGTTTTCCAGATAGTCTATGATTTTAGAATTTAGGAATCAAAGGGGCCTTGAAGGTCACAGGATTATAGGTTTGTAACCTGAGGGGATGTTAGAAGCCAACTAGTTCAATCTCTTCATTTTATAGATGAGGAAGCAAAACCTAGAAATATTAGTGACTTGCCCTGAGTCACATGGGTGGTAACATAGGTCCAATGTTAACCCAGGTCTTTCTACTTCAAATTTAGTGTTCTTAAACTATGACTTACTTCCTATTTGTTATCTAGTTATGTTATACAATAGGAAGCCAAGGCTTAAACAGGGGAAGTGATTTTCCCACTTTTACCCAACAGAGATAGGATTTGATTTGAAGTCATCTTATTCCAAATCCTGTGTTCTGCCCATCCCACTAGATGACCTCTAAAACTCCTTCTGACTGAAACATTGGTTTGGATTCCTTCTTATTACATGCATTCTTTCCTATAGTCTGGGTTGGTTCATTTTAACATAGTCAGTTTTATCCTAGAACTAGAAAATGGCTTTATGTAAGCCTGGCATTCCTCACAGTGGGAGGTTAATTATGAATATAATGAGACACCAGTCTTCATGGGCTCCTAACCTCAACTGAGACCTTTTTTAATGGGATTGGGCAGGAGCAGTGTTGCTAGGATTGAAGTTTTCCATTCTCTTTCTACCCCTCTACTCCATTTTATTCATTCTTCTTCCTCTGGAGGAGAAGTCTGATATAAATGAAATCAACTTTCTTTGGCAAGATAAGCACAAAAGTAATTTCAGATCTGCAGGAGGTATTTCCAAAGACCAAGCATCCATAGGGATCTGGGTCAGAGAAATGGAGAAACTGTGCCTACTTTCTAAACATAATCACTACTAGAGTTGGCACCTTGGTGATGAAAATTCCTTTAGGGGACTATCTAGCTGTTAATGAAAAAAAATGATGCATCCTTTTAGTTTTCAAATTAATTTGCCATCTGATAAACTTGAAATACCAAAGACTCAAGATGTTTATGAAAATTATTAATAACTTACATTTTTATAATTCTTTACCATTACCTCTGATATCCTCAAAGACCCAGAGGAGGGCTTCTAAAACACTAGGTAGCATCCTCTAAGGAGGGAATATGAATTATAATCACATAGGTTTAGAAGCCCTAATGGGGTTGTGATTTTCATGAATTAAATTATGTGGCTTAATATCTTAAATTTAATAATAGATAGAAAATTCTTTCAAGGGTGGATCTATATAGATATGTCCATACATGCAAAACCCCTGGGAGTGGTAGCATGGCCACCAACATATCCACACTGCCTGGTCTTTGTTCAAACTAGCCTTCACACACATCATCCTATGGAGAAGCAGCTGAGCATCCCCACCAGATGCCAACTACTGTCATCCAGAGGGCATGCAAGCCAACTGATAAAGCAGCAAGTTACCTTGAAAAAGAGACAGAAAGCAGCATGTGCCACACAAATCAAACAATCATCACTACCTTGATCATCACCTATCTCAGACCTAGATAGAGACATCCCAGGACTCTGAACCCAAGAGCCCTGGGGAAAGCAGTTGTCCCACCAAAGTGTCTGCAGCCATCATCCTAGGAAAAAAACCCTTAAAGAGGAAGTCTGATAACTGCTCCTGCAGGGGCTACCACCATTTCTTTTTAAGATCCAAAAAAAGTTCTTATCACCAAAGTCCTTGGTACTATCAATGGTTCATGTGAAAGTAACATGAAAATAACATTAAAGGAGAGTCATTGCCATGTGTTCTGACTCTTTACTTAAGGATCATGGGATGCCTTTCCACCTGACTTACATATGAAAACTTTCAAATCTGTTCTCTCTCATTAGAATGAGAGTTCCTTGAAGGTAGGGATTGTCTTACTTTTCTATCATAATTTAGCACAGTGCTTTGCACACAGTAAGTGCTTAATAAATGCTTTACTCACTTATTGGCTAGTATTTACAAAGCACATTAGGGTTTGCAAATTACTTTGCAGCCATTATCTCATTTGAGTCTTCTGATAATCTTATGAGACAGAATTAGGGAAATAACAAATTACCATGTATGCATCAGGGTAACCATACATATAAGTACTATGTTTCATAAGAGGAGAAAAAAACAAGCATTATACCCTATCCCATTTGTTCAATTCTACCTAGTCTCTAAAACTGAGTTTAAATGCTATAAGACTAATATCCCCAGTGGAAAAGGATTTTTTTATCTTCTTTGGATCTGGCATAGAAATTCTTTATACCCCTCTTATGACCTCATGTTTCAGTGTGCACCATCAAGTCTTTGTATAACTCCATGTTCCCCCATCTAGCCTATTAATTTAACGAAGGCAAGGGCTGTATCTTATACATTCTTCTCTCTACTATAGCACCTAGTAGAAGATAATGCAAAGAGGTGTTGAGTTCAATAGAATGGAGTGAGTTCTCTGTTTTTAGATACTGACGTCTTAGAGAAAAGCCAAAAAAAATTCAGTCCCAAACCAAGTAGCTTGATTGATGTCATCCCAGGCAGCCAGGATTAATTTTTAAGTTCCAGCTCAAATTCAATTAGAAAGCTCTGTGGCAGCCCCCTCAGTCCATTGCTCGTTTAAGACTAGTAGCAAATAGAGGAAGGACAGAGTAATTTGCAGGTTAATAGCCCTGCTCCCTGACCTGAAGGTCAGAGCTGCTGTCTCAAGATGGAGGCATTTTGACATCTCAACAGGCAAAGGAAAACAACAAAAAATCATTTGCTGCCCAGAGGTTATTAAAAAGCTCTCCATGATCTCTGCATCTAGGTTTCCTCCTCTCAGATTGCTCTCTTCCAAAAGCAAAAGGAACTTGGCATTTTTCCAAAGGGGCAAGATCAAGGCACCATATTTCTCAATGAACTATGTTTACCTGCCCCTGTATGGGCCACTCAATTCAAGGAAAAGAAGACAGGCCTTAGGTAAGGGGTGAAAGGTGAGGTGCTACATTCCTTCTGAGATTCCTTTTCAGAGATACTGTTAAATTGTGGGAGAGACCACAACTTCAGCTTCTCTGGAAGAGCAACAGGCAAGACAAAAGGAAGAAGACAGAAACATTTTCATACTTCCACTTTACGAAAGTATACAGGTCCAGTTAGATCATTGTGACATGACTAATTATGCAAATTATGTGCTTGAGCTCCAACCCTATTCTTTGGATCTATTTGCTGTCTGGCTTTTGAAGATACTTATTTTGGTAACCAGAGCTCACTATCTTCCTTTGGATATCAGTGTTCTACACGTCTGAAGACATGGTTTCTAGTCCTATTGTGACTTTGGACCATAGGTAACCTGGTAACCAACTTTTTCCATAATTCATAAAACTCTCTTCTTATCTCTCACTGCTTGAACTCATTCAAGATGGTAACAGACAACAATAAACATTATGGGTTCACTGTTTGCAGAATCCTATACTAGATGCTGGGAGGAGGTAAAAAGTTCGGAGAGAACATATACTTTCTATTTGAGTTGTAAAAAGTATATAGTCTGAAAGGGGAAGGCATCCTTTCCCCACCTATCTTCAGCTGGAGTCATGTTCTGCTTGAGCCTGTACCATGGAGAGCTCCTGGGCATTAAACATTACCAATCCCTCCCAGAAGGAGTCAAGGAACAAAGATAATTTTAAGGCCTGACTTAAGTTTCTTCTAGTCTCTTTGTAACAGAATGGATCAGGACAGATTCTGGAACAGTATCACAATGGGTTAATTTAATTGTGGGGACAGTTTCCAAGTGGTCCTCGATGAGAACTGGACACAAATTACACTGTGAGTGATTTGAAATCTCACTAGTTGACAGAGTGCCTGAAGAAGAAATTACCCCCTCACGGTTCTCTAATTGTTTCATCTCACCTGGGTTTGTCTTGTCTCCCCAAACAGATAACACACTCTCTCGTGTTAGTAGCTATGGCATTCATTCTTCGTACTCTCAATGCCTCGTACCGTCTTGGCCCAGTAAGCAATCAGAAAGGCTTGAGTCAGCCACGGTTTGAATATTGGGCAGAGACGAGCAAATAAGCTCATTCGAAAACTGAATAGTCTGGGGTCTTTAGAACAAAGGTATCAAGTAGAATTGAATGACAGTGAATTCCAAAACACTGGCCAGGATTTCAAAGGGCTTAAATTACTACGACAAGATCTATATACTCTAGGCCTGGTTACTTTATCACACTTTGTCCATAGTAATAACCAACATTTACATAGCAATTTAAAGATTCCAAAGTACTTTATAAATATTATCACAAAAACCATGCAGATAGGAACTGTTATTATCTTCATTGCAAGGATGTGGAACATGAGGCTGAGAAAGACTAAGCAACTTGCCAAAGGTCACACAGCTAGACAGTAGAGGATTTGAGCTTGGGTCTTGTTGAATCCAAGGTCAGTGCCCTGATCGATTATGTCACCTAGCTGCCTCCATGCCTCCTCATGCCAGTCAGTTGCCACTTGTGTGGCCCTGAGCAAGTCACTTTAAGCTCTGTTTGCCTCCATTTTCTCATCTGTAAAATGGGGGTAATAATAGTGCCTACCTCCCAAAGGTGTTGTGAGGATCAAATGAGATCATAACTGTAAAGTGCTTCAGATAGTACCTGGCCCATAGTAAACACCATATAAATGTTGGCTATTATTATTGATTACTATTATTATTACCAGATTCTAAAAGTACTTTGAATAATAGATAAAGGGGTTTTAATTGATAGGCATCCCATTTTAAAAAATTAACTACATTATCCCAGGAGAGGCAACTGTGGCATAGAAAATAAAGAGCCAGCCTCACCAAGGCAAAGAAACCCAGGACTGGGTTCCAATTCTGCCTCTGACACATATTGACTGTGTGTCCCTGGGAAACTCACATAACTTCTCTGGGAAACTCTCTAAGACTAAGAGTTGAAGAAAAGGTTCCAATATGCATTGATGGAGGGGATTTCCTCACTCAGGAATTCCATACACAAATGAAACCACAGGTTGGCCCCTGGCCCTATTACAAGATTATTTTCTTCTGCAAGAGTATCATACAGGTAAAGGAGTGAGCTGTCATGGAAATGTCACTGAATACAAAGTCAGGAGGGCCTGTTCAAATCCCATTCTGCTCATTACTAATCATTGATTTCCCCTCCCTGGACTTCAGTTTCTTTCACACATAAAATGTGTATGTAGGACAGGGAAGGGAGGGGAGCATATGCCTGAGGTCCTTTCCTACTCTTTGTCTTATGATCCTATGAATGTATATGCTTTGAAACTCTGATTTGGAATATTTTCAAGGGAAGGGGCCAGGGCAGTGCTTTCCAATTCTCAGATTCCATGATTCTATAAATCAAGACGGGGCTACAAAGAGAGATAAAATAATGAAAAGCTCTAAGTGACACAGGGGAGATTAAGGAACTTAATACCCATAGATTAAAGACCATTATTAAAAGAAGGAGAAGGCATTATTTACAGTAGAGGTGAGTGGAATTATAAGAAGGAATGGCATCGGCCTTGTTAATTATTACTTGCAGGTACATCTCCTTACAGTTATAGCCTATTGATAATCATAGATGGGATGGGAAAATATATCCTCAAACAAGAGCACCATTTGGTATAGCATTAGAGACATAATAAATTACTGAGTTTAGCCAATAATTAAATAACTAAAGCCAAGGCAAGGGATATCAATAGTGCCCATTTCTACTATGCTTCAAGATTTCCCAAGTGATTTCCTCACTACAATCTTGTGGGAAAGGTAATACCCATGTAATTACCCTCCTCCAGTAGAGGAGGCTTCAGAGCTGTCGTAGAGTAGAAATCCTATTCAGCTCTGGGCTAAACTAGATGGCTTTTCATATCTGAGATTCTATGAGTTTGTGATTCTATGACTGCGGTTTACCTACAGTGAGAAGCTATAATAAAACAAGAACAAAGTAGCCAAAACATGTCATTTGGTGAAGGGGCAAAGAGTCCTATCCACCCAAGACACACCTAAGGCATCATTTTGTTATAACTCAGTAGAATTGGAACAGAAATTGGTCAGTGGAGGATTTATGCAGGATAAACTTCCTAAGAATTAAAACTATTAGAAAGGGGAAGGGACTGCCAGATGAAGGAGCAAGTTCCTCATCACTGAAGGTCCTCAAACAATAGTTAGGGGATCACTTGTCTGAGATGTGTAGGAGAGATTTTTTTTCAGGTTGAGGTGGCATCATCTTCTGCGGCCCCCTTCTCCTTTTATGTGATGACTGTTAGGTTTTAAAGAGTTTGAAGAATGACGTCTGGTTTGAATGGAATACAATGAACATATGAATGAGATGGGCCACTGGGGCTTTTGAAAAAAATTAGCTGTTGTTATCTTTGTACTTTGTCCAAGTGGGCTATTTTTCAGAGAAGAAAAAGTACGCCTGTGATAGAAAGGCCTTTCAGATCTCCAGAACAAGAAGTGGGGTAGGCTAAGATGGAACATATGCTACCTTAGTAGTCAGGTATCCTTGACACTAGTTACCTTGACCCTGCCTACCTTGACTCTGACTACCTTGATCAAAGCCTTTTCCATCTCTAGCCTGAATTTCCTCATCTTTAAAATAGTGACAGTAATGAGGGTGATTTTTTCAGAATGGCCTGAGGAATCACGAGACCTCCATTTGTCTACAAAAGTAGCTGATTTTGAAGATCTCTGCAAGTCCAGACAATTTATGATTCTAGTGAGAAAGACAAGCGTCTGATTTCTTCTGGGTTAATTATACTGGGCTATATTAACTCAGAGGGTAAACTCTTTTATGGAGATTTGGAAACTGAAGGTAATTTTGGCTTTTTCAGTTGGGAAAACATGAAGTTAAATTGTCAATTACTCCTTATGCCTATTAAGCCCTGAGAAACAGGAGAAACATGCCCATACTGGCACTGAGTCTCTGACTACCTTGTTTCCATTAAGTGACAGCTAATTAATTACCTGGGTGACTTTGGGTATGTCATTTACCCTCATTCATCCTCAGTTTTCTCATCAGTAAAATGGGGGAGGTGCCTAGATTGTCTTTATTTTGGATCCTTCCAACTAAAAATTCCTATGAAATGGCAAGGCATCATCAAACAACTGGTTTAAAGCATTCCTGATACTAATGGGATCTCTTCTGAGATCTCTCAATGCTTTCTACTTGGTAGAGATCATTGCTAAAACTTCTCAGATATGATGGGACTGGGTGGGTTGTGGTGACATTTAGGTTCCCATACTTTTCACAATTCCCGAATCCATACACCACATGAATCCCACCCCCACCCCTTTCAAATATATCCTTTCACACATTGACTCAATGAAAATTGTTAATGTTCAGAATCCAGTGGGGAGAATGGTTATTGCTTGGCAAACTGGACAAAAGCCAAATTTCAAAACTTTGAAGATTATAGAGGGAAATTAAGGGCAGCTAGAGTTTCAGCACTATCATGTAATGAGCTCAGAACAGCCCTAGGACATTGGAGGGGACTGATTTAGAGCCATAAGATGACTCCAATTACAAAACAAACAAAAAGCTATGGACTTAATGAGAGTAATTGCCTCAAAGATAGTTACAACTAAAAAGAGGCACACACAGCATCTCATCCAGCGGCACTTATCCTATGGGACCCAAAGCCCAGGAGACTGCAGAATTATCACAACGGATGCATGAATTCTCAAATAAGCAAACATTTCATGTAAATACTGGATAAATTGCTTCCTACCCAGATGCATTACTGTTTTTCAAATGTTCACTCTGTGATTATTTTTTTAATTACAGAAGTTTTATAATTATAAAATTATAACTTCATAAATTCAGAAGTTATAAATTAATTATATAATTATATATATAGTCCTCTATTATATTGAAAATCCATATTTTGCCTTGCAGCATGATACTCAGTTTTGATGGGTAGGTGATTCTTGGTTTTAATCCTACCTCCACTGACCTCTGCTAGATCTTGTATTATTCTGATTATGTTTCCACAATACTCAAATTGTTTCTTTATAGCTGCTTGCAATATTTTCTCCTTGATCTGGGAGCTCTGGAATTTGGCGACAGTATTCCTAGGAGTTTTCTTTTTGGGATCTTTTTCAGGATTCGATTGGTGGATTCTTTCACTTTCTATTTTACCCTCTGGCTCTAGAATATCAGGGCAGTTCTCCTTGATAATTTCTTGAAAGATGATGTCTAGGCTCTCTTTTTGATCATGGCTTTCAGGTAGCCCAATACTTTTTAAATTATCTCTCCTGGATCTATTTTCCAGGTCAGTGGTTTTTCCAAGGAGATATTTCACATTGTCTTCCATTTTTTTCATTCCTTTGGTTCTGTTTTATAATATCTTGATTTCTCATAAAGTCACTAGCTTCCACTTGCTCCAATCTAATTTTTAAGGTAGTATTTTCTTCAGTGGTCTTTGGACCTCCTTTTCCATTTGGTTAATTCTGCCTTTCAAGGCATTCTCCTCATTGGTTTTTAGAGCTCTTTTGACATTTGAGTTAGTCTATTTTTTAAGGTGTTGTTTTCTTCAGTATTTTTGGGGTATCCTTTAGCAAGTCATTGACTTGTTTTTCATGGTTTTCTTGAATCATTCTCATTTCTCTTCTCAAGTTTTCCTCTACTTCTCTAACTTGCTTTACCAAATCCTTTTTGAGCTCTTCCATGGCCTGAGACCAGTTCATGTTTTTTTTTTTCCTTGGAGGCTTTTGATATAGGTCTTTGACTTTGTTGACTTCTTCTGGCTCTATGTTTTGGTCTTCTTTGTCACCAAAGAAAGATTCCAAAGTCTGAGTCTGAATCTGAGTCCATTTTTGCTGCCTGGCCCTGTTCCCAGCCAACTGCTTGACTCTTGAGTTTTTGTCAGGGTATGACTGCTTGTAGAGTAAAGAGTACTTTGTTCCAAGCTTGCGGTGATGTGCTGTTGTTTTCAGGGGTATTTCTATACAGGAAGCTCTGCCACAACAGTGCTCCTCCTCCCCCAAGAACCACCAACCCAGACCATGATCCAGATCTTAAGCAGGCTCTGCATTCCTGCTCAGATCTGCCACTTAATTCCTCCCACCTGGTGGGCCTGGGGCCAGAAGCACTGCAGCTATAGTTCTGTAGCTGCACCTCCTCTGCTACCCCCAGGGCAGTAGCTGAACTGGGAACTCCTTTCACTCCCTGCTCTATTGTCTTTGGTGTTTGTGGGTTGAGAAGTCTGGTAACTGCCACAGCTCACTGATTCAGGGCTCTAGGGCATGTTCCACTGGGTTCCTGGTCTGGTTGGTCTAGGCAGAGCCCATGCTGGGCTGTGCTCCCCTCCGCTCCTAGCTCCATGGGATAGACTTTACCCAGTGACCATCCAGGCTGTCCTGGGCTGAAGCCCTGCTTCCCTCTGCTATTTCCTGGGTTCTGTAGTTCTAGAATTTGTTCAGAGCCATTTTTATAGGTGTTTGGAGGGTCCTGGAGAAGAGCCCTAGGCAAGTCCCTGCTTTCCAGCTGCCATCTTGGCTCTGCCCCCTCTGGGCAGGTTTCTTAATCTCTTAGTTGCTGCTAAGAGTCCAAGACACAGAGGAGGTGGTGATCTGCATTGGTAGAGGACACTTCCATATTGTAAGTTTAATTCACAAGGGAAATCAAAGGTCTTATTTTTTTAAGCAATAATTGCAAAATATATGCAAGGTAAATTGGAGGTAAGTAGAGAACACTGGCAGAGAGAGTTAGGATTGGGGGGATGATCAGAAAAAGCTTCTTAAGAAAGCAGGATTTGAGCTGAGTTTTGAAGAAGGTTTGCTTCCCTTGCTATGATATTATGAGATAGATACTTATTTGTTGCTTTTGTAAAAGTTTATAATTTTTATCTGATGTTTTCAGTTAACCAACATCATTAATTAATCTTCCCCACACCACCACTTCTCCATGCCCCTGTCTCTACTGAGCATATTAAAACCATAACTCCAAACAAAAAAAAAAACTAAATAAAGCCCTCAATACATAGCTGCACATCCAGCAAAACAAATTTCCACACTGGCCATTTCTGAAACTGATGTCTCTTTCTTCATTTTAAGTACATTGCCCTTCTGTCAGGAGGAGGGGCATGTTTCATCTTCATTCTTTTCACTCATGGTTTATCAGTGTGTTGATCAGAGTTCTAAACTCTTTCAAAGTTGTTTGTTTTTCCTGAAGACATAGACTCCCAGAGGGCAGATCCTGAGCCCTCTGTTTTCCTGGGTTGGGCCACCTGGATCGCCCCCTATGTTCTAAAATACCCCTTCCCATTTGGGATATAGCATTAGAGCTCCCACTAATGATGCTCTGAACATGTTAATTTTGAATAGATTATGTTCCTCAGTGAGAACCACACTTTTTTTTTCAATCGAGATAGAAGGTGGACAGCTCAGAGAGAAACCCCATACCTCTGGAAACAAGGTCTCACAGAAACACTCAGGGACTGTAACTGGCGGGATAGGAGAAATGGGTTGAGATTAAAACTTCAAACATGTATGGTCACTACTGAAAAGGGTACCATGTGGGATAGAATGAGAAGGGGAAAAGTTCATCTGAGTGACTGTCACAGTTTGGGGACAAGGAATGAAGAAAACCACTTGATAGCATCCTATTTTTAATTCATTGTTTGTCCTTCATTTTCAAAGAGGACCAATGACATCAAAGGGTGATGTCTAGACTCATGAGTGAACTAGATTTAAGTGAGGCAGAATTGCACAAAGTCATCAGCCACTGGAATAAATTTTTATCATCTACCCATCCCACTACAGGGTAGTTTTCACATACTTGGGTAGATGCCCCTCTGACTCACTGATGGATTTGAGGCCCATAAATTACCCTCAACCTTGTTAGCCTGTCTGCTGAGATGGTTTATTGGGGTGTGGCCACCATGCATGCTACAGCTTCTTAAAGCCATAGAGGAGAGCTGAGTGCCAGGTAGACACTAAAGGTGGATGAGAAGCCCTGAAAATGGTTCAGCTAACCTTCACACCAGAAGTTCTACTCATCCTTGAACACCCCACATGCTTGCTAACTCTACAGTAAGCTTGGTTGGTTCCACAAATGCTATCCATCATTCTTTCAATTTCTGTATCCTAGGGTTAAAGCCCTAGTCACCTCACACTAGTGACAGACAGTTCTGCACACAGATTTGGCTTTAGATCTTCATGGCCTATCAGAAGCCCAGTTGTTAGCTCATATCTTGTACATTCCACTTCTTCCCATGCTTCTATAAGTCTATAAATGCAGAAGCCTATGCTGCCTTGGGTAATGAAGGGGAATCTCATTTCACTCCAATACTGTAAGCATCAATATGCATGGAGCGTTGGTTTTCTACTGAAAAATTAATTAGGGCCATTTGTATGCACCCCTCCACTTGGTATAGCAGTGAGCAAGGACCGCAGAGCCATGTTCCAAACTCTAAACACCGCTCCAACTTTTCTCTTTGCTAGTTCAAAATTCAATATGCACAAATCACTACTGGGTCTGTAAACCACCCCTCCCCCCTTCTCCTTATTCCTGAAGCTCAAAAACAAATTGTTTTTACCACAGTTCTAGCATCTATTTATTTAATGGAGAATTTAGAAAGGAAAGCTTGTTGAATAGCAATGCTTATTTCCAGGGAAATCAAGCCAGATTAGGTGGGTGGGGAAGCACCCATGCTGAGAAAGTAATATAATGATAGCTAACGTTTATCAAAAGCTTTCAGGTTTATAAAGAACTTGCATTCCCACAATCTACCAAGGAAGGAAAGCAAGGATTAGGGGCTTCGTCTTCTAGGCAAGGAAACAGAAACTCAGAAAAGTCACAGGTCATACACCACAGATTAAGAGCTGGAAAGGGCCATAGGGGTCAATTAGTTTAAAACTCTCATTTCATAGATAAGAAAACATAGACTCCAGGAGATTAAGAGGACTTGTCCAAGGTCATGTAGTTAGTATGAGATAGGTTCTATCACTTCATAAGCAGTAATTTTCTACTGTACGATACTAACAAAACCTGTAAAAGGTCATTAATCTGGTAGAGGAGTAGAGGAGTAGAGATTTAAACACAGATCATGTAATAACAATAACGTTATGGAGTACTTTAAGGTTTGCCAAGATTACATTACCTCTATCTATCTATCTATCTATCTATCTATCTATCTATCTATCTATCTATCTATCTACTTACCTATCTTCCTATCCAATCTCATTCAAGTTTCACAGTACTGTAAGGTAGGTATTTTTTGACAGAAGAGGAAACTAAGCCTGAGAGAGGCTAGGTGATTTGCCCAGTCACACAGCTACTAGTAAATGTCTGAGACAGAACTCTAACTCAGGACTTTCTAACTTCAGGTAACACACTCTATTCATTTTGCCACCTAGCTGCATGCCCCATGATTTGGAGCTGTATGAGACCTTTGATATTAAGGAATGACAGATTTTTAGCTAGAATGGACCTCAAAAATCATCCTCTACCCTCTTATTTTACATATGAAGAAACTGAGGCAGACACCCAGAGTGATTTTTCCAGGGCCACACAGGTAGTAAGTAGTAGACTAAGGATTTGAACCCAGGTCCTTTGACTCTAATGCCAAGGTACCTTGCAATAAAGTTGCCTTGCAATGTTTTATTGAGCACTAGTTTTCTCTTGAAGAAGTGTCTCTGTTTTACCGTTCTCATCTCAAAGAAATTTACCACCTAAGTTGATAGTAACAGACATGCCTAAGCATTTCCATCATAAAACCCAAGACCATCTAGGGCAAATAACAGTAGACATCAAGGTGGTCTATCTCCAACCTCCCTACTTTAGGATTTAGTTGGGAAAGGGAGATTAGAGATGATGTAGGCCAAATCCAGTTGTGTTCTGGGGCCAACCTATACCAGCTGGTGAGAGCCATTTGGTACATCTTCAGTGTATATGTTTAAATCTCTAATATCAGCAAATGCTGTAATCAGGGCTTTTAAAAAATTGTCTACAGTTAAGACAGGGATGGAGAAAATATTGGTAATCCATATTAAATTTAAAAGTTTCCCCTGCACAATTTTTTTCCAGAGAGCAGGTGTTACCAGTACATCACTGGCACATCCCTCATTTTTGAGCAGTAACGCAAGACACCAAGAGGTAGCATGACTTCTGTGAATAGCAAGTTGTACATAATAGATTTGAAATTTCTTGTGCAATGATCTCTTTTATTATGCTATATTATGAAAATGCTTGTTTCATTCCATAAATTAAAAGTAAATAATTTTTTAAATGAAAAGTGTTACAGGCATTTTATAGAATAGTGGTTCCAAGTTTGCCAAGGTCCCTATTTCCAAACCCAATCCTTTCCCTTTTAAGGTACAGCTACCTTATGTACCTCCTCCCAAAATGCTTCCTTAGTTCATCTAGCCAGAAGTAACTTCTCTTTTCTCACATCGCTCATTTTTCAGACCTGGCTTATGAACTTTGTATATTCTGTTTGGGATTACAGTCATATATGCATATGCCTTAGTTCCCTTACAAAATTATATATCCTCTGACGATAGAGACCAGATCTTATCTATCTTTCTATGCACTGGACAATACGGTGGGAACTTCATAAACATTTGCTGAATGAACAAACGGAGTCTCAACCTTCCCCATGATATGTATTGTGAGCATCACAGGCTGCAATGTTCTCTCCTACCTATAAATTCTTGTCAAGGCATCTGCTGGTCTTTGCAGACTCTCACCTCTGCCTCTCAGTTTTTCTGGTTTCAAGACTCAGACAGTGCCTGACACATACCAAGCACTTATTTAATACCTGTTGACTAATTAATGTGTATTTATTAGGATTTATTGTCTATAATCAGGGGTCAATATTGCTCTCAGGCCATATCCTGCTGGTTGCCTGTATTTGTATTGCTTCTAGCAAAGAATGTAAGAATATAAAACCATTTTTTCATTTAGAAATGTATAAACCATTCTTAGATCTCAGGTGATTTGGCCCTCAGGAAGAGGGGGGGAAATGGAAAGCATTTCCGAAAAATAAAAAAGGTTTAGACTAACACCTTACACAAGAAGTGTCAAACTAGGCCCAAGTCAGAATAAAATATAACTGGGAAAGGTTTAATTAAAAAAATCTGTGCAGCATGGATAATGTTAATTTGTGGTTTTTTATGTCAATATTCAGGCTTCAGGGATTCTCTTCTATTTGAGTTGACACTGTCTAACATCACACACTACAATAAATTCCAACTGAATAAATTATTTAAATATTTTAAAAATTAATCTATAAAACAGAACTAGAAGAGAATATAATATTGTTTCTTACAACCAGTCATAACTAAGCATGAGGTTGAAGATTATAAAAGATTATTATAAATAATCTTGATGATAAAAAATTTTAAAAATTTTAGCACAACTAAAATAAATATAGTCAAAATTAGAAGAAAATTTATGGATAAAGGGGGGATATGCATTAAATATATCTGAGAAAAGGCTAACATACAAATTCTATAGGGCACTGGCACAAATCTTCAAAACTAAGGTTTTTCTCCAATAGGCAATTTGGTTAAAGGTTACAAAGAGTTTCAAAATAAAAAAAAAAGGAATGCAAATTGTTAACTATAATTTAAAATTTCACAAAATCATTAGTAAACAGAGAAATGCATAACTTGAAGCAATCCAAAGTATCCTCTCCCGACATTAAATTACTAGAGTAAAATGTGAACATTCTTTGTGGAAGGGCTGTGAGAAGATGGGCTTTCCCTTTCACTGATAGTGCAACTGTGAAATGGTTCAATTATCTGGGGAAAGTTAGAATCATTAAAGTCACTCAGTTTTCCATAACCTTGGACTCAGAGATCCTACTTTTTTAATTCAAAGAGGCAAACTACCATAAGACTAATATATATTATATATAATATATATGTGTGTGTATGTATTTGTATGTGTATATATGTATACATACACACGATAGCCTTGATGATACAACTCGGTAATAAGCTATGTTCCCAAAGACCAAGAAATGACTAAACAAAGTATTATATGACTATGGAGGAATATTACTGCGCTCAAAATTATGGCATAGATGAAGGATACAGTGAAACATGGGAAGATGTGAATAAAAAGGCAAAAGAAAAAAAATGTTTACAAGACCTATAATGTGAATAAAGGAGAGAGGGGGGAAATCAAAAAGGCAATGAACCTTACTATCAAAGTCCAAGTACATAACTTTCCTTTCTGTTATTAATCAATAAAGTATAAAAGTGGAAAGTGATGTACAATCAGTTATAATCTCACTAGTAGAATGGTTTGCTTTTTTTTTTTTTAGGAAATGTTTTTCCCCCTAGGGTTTTCCATGGGTAATACTTAGGAAATACCTATGGTATCAACACAAAACAAACTATGTTCAAATGGTATTTTTAACTTAAAAAATAATCATCGCTGGGGCACAGTCCCCCTAAAGATGGCTTTGAGCACAGTAAGGATGTGGTCACATGGCCAGATTCATACATATTCTAGCTCTGGTATGGAAACATCTACAAGAAGATTATTGCAATAGTCTTTTTTGGCGGCAATGAGGGTCAGGGCTAGTAGAGTGGCAGTGGAAATAGAGAAGAGGGGATAGAATCAAAAGGATAGACTAAAGATGAGAAAAAGGATGGCTCTCTGGGAGGAAAAGAAAAAAAGGAAATGTAGGTAATATAAAAACAAAATACATGCATAAACATTTATTATTAAAAAGAACAGACACAAGAGAGATTGCTGGAGATAGAATCAGCTGGCTCCAGTAGTAAAAGCACGAGGGATGTTCAAGGCTTCTCATAACTTTGTCTTAAGCAATAAAAAAAATTCTTTTGCTGTAGTCTGGTTGTCTCCGTCAGAAATGACATCACAAAATTAGAAACCACAAAAAGCCACATCTCTGTGTTGCTTGGCTTCACAAATTGATTAATTGGTCAACCAAGAGACAGGCAAGAATGAGAGGAAAGCCCTCATTCCCCTGGAGATTGAGAATACAGACTGTAGAGTAAGAAAATTTAAGATATTTTAAAGGCTCTTACTCTTTAAAACAATTAATAAATCATTAAATATATATATATATATATACACACACACACATTGCTTTTAAAATCAGAAGAAGAGAGTTTTTTTTTTATTTTCTGGAAGGTTTTCTGACAAGAAATATACTTACACGACATAATGTATTTACCATAAGAAAATAATTGAGGGCAGTTTGGTGGTAAAGTATATAGAGAACCAGCCCTGGAATCAGGAGGACCTGGATTCAAATATGACCTCAGACACTTTATACTTACTTGCTGCGCGACCCTAAACAATCTTCACACTGATTGCCTCACTAAATAAATAGATAGATAGATAATTAAATAAACTATTTCTTAATGGACTACTACTGTGCAATAAAAAATGATCAACAGACAGATTTCAGAAAAACCCGGAAAGACTTATATGAACAGATACAAAGAGAAATGAGCAGAACCAGGAAAACATTGTACACAGTATCAACAACATTGTGTGATGATCAACTATGAATGACTCAGATCTTCTCAGCAACGCTATGATTGAAGACAAGCACAAGACTCAGAAAGGAAAATGTTTTCCATATAAGAACTGATGGACTCTGAATGCAGACCGAAGCACTTTTTTTACCTATTTTATTCTTTCGTGTATTGTTTTTCCTTTTCACCTGTTTCTTCTTTCACAAATGTGACTAATATGGAAATATTTTTACATGATAGCATATGCATAAACTATATCAAAATATCTACCATTTTCAGGAGATGGGAGGAATGAGAGGAAGAGAGAAAAATTTAGAACTCAAAATCTTAAAAAACAAATGCTAAAAATTTTCTTGACATGTAACTAGGGGAAAAATAAAATACTATTAAAACTTTAAAAAGATTTAAAAGAACAAGAAGAAAAATAAAGCAAAAGGTATTGATATAACTTAAAAATAATACATTATATAAGAATAAAAATTTGAAGAAAGAAAACAGTTGGAATCAAGCTGATCCATTTGCCCCATTAATCTAAGGTGGTCTGCTCAAAGTCTTCAAATCTCAAGGATTAGACAAAAGTTTTCCTATCTCAGCTCTAAAGCGTTAAAGTCTGGTGTGGTATTAAATTAAAATTTCTTTGAAACTTATGGTATAGCAATGTCCTTAACTCTGGGATGCAGCTACTGAAAAGGAATTAAAATTAATTAACTACAAGCATTTGGAGTTAGCTAGGGCTTTTGGAGGTCAATTGGCTTAAGCCCATCAGAAAAGGTGAGATAGAAGCACTGAGGCCCAGTGTCTTTCTGGTTACCTGGATTGAACCCATCAGTCAAGACATGAAGTCTAAAGAACGGGATCAGAACTTGAACTTAAACTGGTCCCATCCTTCCATGCCTCCATGACAAGGCAAGCACAGCACAGGTCTCACAGGTTTGACCTTGCGCTTATTAATACTAGCAAAGTACACTGAAATTCAAATTCCCTGAACAGTTACCAAAGCAGGTTTCCTAGGGAATAAAAAAGAAATAAGAAGCTTGAAATTCACATGATTAATAAAGCAATGTACTTCTAAGCTTTGGAAAGGGTTTCTATTTATTGACAAGGAACTGTGTGTTAGGGGATTTTTCAGTCTTTGCAAAGCAAATATTTAGCTCCTACATTACCTCCTGAAAGTAGGGTCTACCTGAGATCATTCTAGTTTGTTATATTTTGCACAGAGCTAAAGATGACATTTCATACATGGATTTCTCTGTTGAAAGTGGTTCTATAAGGAAAACATTTGAGAAATGGAACAAAATATTTTCAGCTTATATAATTTACTTTTAGAAGAAAAAACAAACAAAAAAACCCTCAAACTCTCTAATGCTATGAACCAAAATGTTAAAAACTCTTTCCACCCCAGCTTCCTTTAACAAAGTTCTTATATTCTATAACTTTTATTTTGACACTCTACAATCTGGGCTTTTTAGTCGAAGAATGTAATGAGATGTCTCAAATAAACACATAAGGAAAATAAATATGAGAAGGAGACACCTGAAATAGTCTGAAAAAGTATACCTGTCCAATTATAAGGATATAAAATTTTGCTCTTCTATCCTAGAAACATTTATTTTTTTGCTTATGAAAGGGTTACATTTTATCCCAAAAGACACTATGAAGACATTGAATTTAAGACCATAAATTAATTGATATTCTAGAGGTGTGCCGAGTAGTATGGAAATGTAATCAAAGATTATCATCTATTAACACTATAAATCCAACAAAATGCCCTTAAAAGGTCTTTCAAGAACTCCTCCTGAAATTAATCCCAGCCTTTGGCAGACAGGGCCATTGACTAGAGGCCATCCTGGGTCAAAGGCGGATGTAACAGAGCACTTTATTATAGCACCATAGGCCACAGAATTAAAACAGAAAGTTAGACTTTCGGCCGTTGCTGTTCTGCTGCACTGCCCTAGAATATGACTTTGGTTTATAGGATGAAACCAGTAAATACCGAACAGATATAAAGTAAAAGCCGTAGGGGTGAATGCAGATTCAGTTGCAGAAAGTGGAAGTGTGATACTGCAAATCTTGACAAAAAGGAGGGAGCAAAGATAGGATCGAAGAGTTCAGAAAGGGCCATGAAAAAGAATGTGACCCTTGTTATAATTATACCCATTAAAAAAATGTTGCCATTTCTAGTCCTGCTATATATACCTTAGGATGGGAAAAAGAATCTAAAAAATGCCTTAGATATCATATGATTATACAATAAATATATATATATATATATATGTATATATATATATAATTATAACATTATGTATTTACATGGAATTATATGATTATAATATATAATATCATAACATAATTACTATATATAATATATGCAATATAGTGCTATGATTGGGAACATATAAGCTTATACTATAGCATACAACATATTTATATATTCACATGTACATGTATACATGTCTACTATATACATACACATCCTTCTTATTATATATGTATATGTATGTGTTATGTGTATACATGTATATAAATATATATTTATATACATATACATATATGTACTATACATATATAGGAAATACTAGTTTAAGTTCTTTTATCTATCATGAAATGCAGCAAAGCATGATTTGCCATGTCATCTTCATAAATGTCATAATCCACATAGTGTCATAGAATAACTGATATCTATGTTAAACGTCTTCCATGAAGTTTGCCCTCCAATAGTTAAAGTCTCTCCAAGGCACTGAGACACAAACTGGACAAACTCCTGTTTCAGTACCTAGGCTACGGTACATTGTACAGTGTTCAAACTAGTCTTTACTGATCAAAATTCTTCTTGGGACAGTAAGGACAAGGAAAGGTAAATCAGTTAGGGAGGCTACCTGGCTGATGTGCCACATCCTGAGTGGGGGCCTTAATTCTCTCCATTATATAGCTCTGATACTTGGAACAAAAAGCCATATGGACATCCATTTTTGATAAGATCAGACTTTTATTGCAACCACTACTAGTTGCCTCTGTCTTTTTTCCATTTGCTTTTCTACATCCCCAGTTCTGATTCCTGGAGATTGAACGCTGTAACAAAGAGACTCCTTTGGTTTCGGACACTATTGTGAGCAAACAGAAGGAAAAAAAAATGTCCACAGGACACTTGTACTGGCGTCTTGTATACCTCCAGAAATACTGGGCACATGAAGTGGGTTAGGAGGGGTTCTCTTTTCACTGTGATTTCAAACTTCTGTCCAGTGCTATCTTGTCCTTCACCCACACTTACTCTTGCTAAAAATAAGCAAGAAGTGTAAATTCATTAGTTTACAAAAGACAATGTTTTTAAATAAAAGGAGACCACTGTAAGAATCCCTTTCCTTTCCTTCCCTCTTGTTTCTCTCCCATTCTGCTCTTTCTTAATTTCTGTGCTTAATGCAATGGCAGGGGGACTAAGACACATGGGTCATGAGTCCCCATTAAACCCATGTGCAATCACTTGAGGCTTTATCCCACACCAAATCATTGTAGAATGCTTAAGCCGTGGCCATGGGCGAATATTGCTTCTCAGTCGTCATCATTTGGGGATGCAAGGTCAGACCAAAAGATGTGCTGATGCTTCCCTGAGGTTTTCAGCAGAAAATGAGAGCTTGCGCTCTCATCATTTCAACCGGAAACTGGAGTTAGCCCAGGTCACAATAGAAGGAGATCAGAGTGGAAGCAGCTACTGTCACCATAGTAACCAAGATCAAAGGTAGCAATTCTGAGCTCAGAGATGGCAGGAGAATTAGGATCTGGGATTCCAGGATCCAGCTCTTAGCCAAGGAAATTGGGTCGATCCCAACAACAGTCACGATATAACAACAAGAGATCACATTTATAGTTGGCTTTAAGGCTAGAAAAACATTATACATGTTATTTCATTTGATCCCCACAACAGCTCATGGAGGGAAGCACTATTATTATCTTTGCTTTACTATGAAGGAAACCCTAGCTCAGAAAAGTTAAAACACTTGGACAAGGTCATAAAAAATTTGGAGTCAGAGACCCCGAGTTCAAATTCCACCTCTGCCACTTTCTACTTGTGTGATGTTAGAGGAGTCACGTATTGTAGAGGCTGCATGTAGTAGACAGAGGTCTGCATGTGGGAGTCAAAAAGAACTAGGTTCAAATCCAGACTCAGATATATGCTACCTATGGGATCTTGGGAAATGGATCACCTTCCTGGGCGTGGGTTCCCTCTCTGTAAAATGACGGAGCTGGATTCGCTGGACTCTAAAGTTCCCCAGGGTCACAAAACTTCTAAAGGTCTGTGGTGAGATTTGAACTCAGGTCTTCCCAAATTCAGGTTCAGTGCTTAATTGACCCCTATTGTATGTTCATATATAAATACACACATATGCTTACATACATACACACAGGTATATGTGTATGTGCACACATACACACACATGTATACATATATACACACAAATGTATGTGTATGTATGTATGCCCTCTATAATACGCCACTTCATTGCCCTCCATGCACTCGATCATGGTGTATTTCTGACAAAAATAGCCCAGCGCAGTACAAGGAATGTTTGATTTGAAAAGTCTAAGATAACCCATATGACCTCATACAGATCATTTCCCTGCTCATGCATTAAAGTTGGGGGTTGGAACAGATGTTCTCCATGTCTCATCCCGTCTCTGAGTCTATGACGATAGTGAAGGTTAGAATTTTTTTTTTTCATTAGGTTTAGTCCCACAGTCCTTCCATTTCTGCTACTTTCTCTGACAGGACCTTCTCAACTTTCAATACTTGCCTTCATAGAAGACCCTGATCTCAACCATTTTCCCAGGATTTAAATGTAAACCAATTGTTTTCCTTTTTCTCAAGGGCTTTTCATGTTAAACTTGTTTAGAAAGAAAAGTTCCCTCCACTGTGAAGGAAATCTGATGCAGGTCTGACAGGCTACAGCGGACAAGAGGGATGAGGGATGTTCTTGGTACCACCCAGGCAGCTATAGTATTTCTGGTTTGGAGCACTGATGGAAGCATAATAAGGTAGTGAAAACGTTTTGTGATTGGGAGGCAGAAGACCTGAGTTCTAATCCTGCTTAGGTAAATCTTCATATTGAAATAAAGTGAAATAAAAGATTAATATGAATTTGGACACTTATGACTAAAGTTAGAGGAACAGAATAAATCACTGTTGGAAAAGTTCCAGTGGTGCAACAGAGAAATAGATCAAAATAAATATGCTAATATGACAGATACAAATGGAAATAGATATATATCCCAAAAGAATTTGTTCTGTGAGGGGGCACACTTGAGGATCTAGGGAGCCACATGTGGCCTCGAGGCTCTAGATCTTTCTATATAATCTATATACAGAAATAGTCATAGATCTAGATACAGTTATGTTATATATTGTCATGTTATTATAGATTATATGTATCTGTATCTAGATTGAGCTATCTATAGATCTAGATATATTATATATTATTATAGAGTGCATATATCTATCTAGATTGATCTATCTATAGATCTAGATATATTACATATTATTATGGATTATATATGTGTTTATCTAAATCGATCTATCTATACATCGATCTATATCTGAATAGATCTATCTAGATCTAGATTTCTATCTCTATTATATAGATATTTATATGTAGATGTCCATATCTATCTATAGATATATCTATATCTAGGTATCTATATATATTAATAATCTATATTAATATGAATATGGCCATAGGTGCCTCCTATGACCTCGTTTTATCGAACCCCAAACTAGAAGCTTGGGTTACCTCCTAGTCCAACACATCTTCATCTCCCAAAGAACAAGAATCATAGAATCTTGCAGCTAGAATGATTTTAGAACCTGGACTGTTGAATGGCAGGGCTGGGAATGTCAAAGCTAAAGGGACCGTAGAATACACAATAGATTGCTAAAGCCAGAAGGGTACCTCCAAAATGTAATGTCAGAATGTTAGAACTGGTCCCAATCTTAGAGTTCATCTCTCCTAATGCCTCAGTATGTAGAGAAGGAAGTTGTGTCGTGAAGATGTAGTGAACAAATCAGCCCCACTGTTTGCCATTCGATTTACTTAATATAATAGACTGGATCAGGACAGGCAGAGGTGAGAAAAACAACAACACATCACATTTAACTGATATCTCAGTTTTACATTTCTCCATTCGCTGGCTCAGGATTTTATTGAAACTGTTTTCAACTGAACACATCTCCAGTCAAATGTGACTAAACCAGAAGAGATGCCTGTCAAACTGAGAGGCTCTTTTTTATGTCCAGGGAAGCTCAGAATATGTCACCAATCACTTCCCATACTGCTGCAACTGAGTTCCAGAGAAGGCAGGGGAAAGATGAGCGGCTTGGCTTGTAGATTCAGAAAGCTGAGGTTGAATTGTTCCCTGTGTCTAAGAAGTAGGCTGATCACAGCTCTGTAGCAGCCCCAGGCCTCTCTTCTTCCCTTGCCTCTCTTATCTTGCATTTTAGTTTTTCTGTCCATCTGTCTATATATGTATATAGCTCTCATTTTCCTTATTGTTACATTCTAGATACAAAGAAATAAAGATAGAGAGACAGAAAAATAGAGGGACAGGGAGGGACTAGACCTGTGATTAATTGGTATAGGGAACTCCCAAAAGAGGAAATTCTCTCCACCAACCCAGGTTAGTACCTCATCTTCAATGCCTGGAGCCCTGGGATTTTAAGTGGCTTGCAAAAAAATCACACAGTAACTATATTTTCAGGTGAGACTTTCAGTGAGGTCTTTTTGACTTCCAGTTAGTTAATCTAATCTAATTGAACTAGGTTACTCAGGTCCTCCTGACATCAAAGTAGATTTTCCATTATACCACATTGTGTTCTCATTCTTTCTCTCTCTCTCTCTCTCTCTCTCTCTCTCTCTCTCTCTCTCTCTCTCTCTCTGTCTCTGTGTGTGTGTCTCTTCTCTCAATGCAAATAGATATGTATATATGTATCTATTCATAGGAACATGTATGTACATATACTTGTGAAAGTGAAAGGCCTTAGATTTACCAGATGTATAGTAAGGGATGGATGGATAAACAAGCAATGAGAGACAGACAGAGCCAAAAGACAGAAAGCCGGACCATGAGACAGACAGTTAGAAGCAGATAAAGAGACAGGAGGAGTGAAAGACAGACAGACATAGAGACAGAGACAGAACCAGGGAGAATGAGGGATCTACAGACAGACAGGTAGATAGATGGAAAGAGAGAAATGCCAGAGAGAAAGACAGAGCCAGAGGAAAAGATAGCCAAACAAACGAATGTACAAGAAAATCCCATGCCAGCTAAATCTTTTATGCCTCTTTTACACTCAAAGGAACCATGATTTCATCAGTGTGGCTATACCCTTCACTAATACAGGTCACAACCCCTCTCTGGCCCACTAGACAGTTTTTGAAATTTACTAAAAGCAAAAAAATATCCACTTATCTTCCAGTCAGCCTCGATTTGTTTCCCTCAACTTAGCTAAGCTGGTCTTCACAGAAGGGACACACAGTCCTTTCTTGGGGCTTGCCTTTCCAGCTTGGCAAGATCCAAGAAAGTATTATTTCCACTGCCTTAGCCCCTCCACATTAGGATGAAGCATCCCAGGACCAAAGTTGTGATTTAATTGTTATAATAAAGGAAGACCCAGTAAGAAAATACTCTCTACCACTGTTGATCAGCCCCTCAGAGGCTCACCTTCTTAGAGCTGCCTGGGACATTTGAGAGGTTAAGTGGTTTTCTGAGGCTAGGTAGGTCTGGTACTCAAAATCCAGCTCTGGAAGCCTCTCTGTTCCATTCTGCCTGTCAGATCAATGGAGAAATCAGACACCTCTCCCCGACTCTTACCAAAGGGACTTTATTTTCAAAAACACAAATGTTACGACCCTTCAATTCAAAGATTCTGAGTTGCTTAGTTCGAGAGTTCATGGTATTAAATTTTTCTTTAAAAGCTGGAAAGACCAAGATTTTGAATTTTATCACTAAAATGAATCATGTTTTCTCAGAACTGATTAACAAGAGCTTAATTTATTTTTTCCAGTGCCAAATACAGCAAGTCAGCTGACCTCTGTGAAGTGGTTCCACTCTGGCAGTATTTATAAATTCCATGAAATGTACTAGACACAGAAATCCCAACACAATTCAGAGAATACATAAGAGTTTTGCTTCTAATTCCAGGTATTACATTAGGGCCTATAAAAGGGCATTGCAATTCCAAAGACAATGTGCAGGATGCCAAAAGCAGTAATTCTTGAATTACTAAAACATTCAGCATTTTTAAAGAAGTGGGCCCAATAGATAAGAAAGACTGAGCGAAATTGGAGGATCATAGATTCAGAGTCAGAAGGAACCTCAGGAGTCATGTGAACCCATTTCACAATGAGAAATTGAGGCCCAGAGAGGTTATGACTTGCCCAAAGGCACAGAAAGTTGTAAATGGCAGAGCCAAGATTTGAACTCAGTTCCTAGGACTTCTAAATCCATCATCCTTTGCTAGATGGTACAGTAGAGAGTGATGAGTGTGGAGTCAGGAAGACCTGAAATCGAATCCTTCCTCAGACCTTTATCAGCCATGTAACCCTTGGCAAGTCACAACCTCTATCTGCCTCAGTTTCCTTCAATTGTAATAAGGGGTTAACATAGGATTGTTGTGAAGATTAAATATTTGTCAAATGCTTAATGGACTGTCCAGTACACAGCAGATGCTTAATAAATGCTTATTCCCCATCCCATCTGTACCACATTCCCAGTGTTGTATCATGAGCAGAATCTAGATGATATGTCAGAAATACTTGGATTCTAGTACCTACCAGCTCTTGCACCTTGTGTAAATCATTACTGGGGGCCCCAAGCTCTTCATAGATAACAAGGCGATAACAATCCTTATCCTACATCTCTTCAACATTTATGAGGAAAGGGATCTGTAAACCCTAAGGTACCAGAGGATTGCATCACATCCCCGATGAGGAAGGTCTTCTGGACTCTGCTGGGTCAGCTCCGCATGGGGAGTACTGGGCTGAGCCCTGGGTGCAGCATTTAGGAAGGATATTCTTAAACATGGAGAACAAGATGATGAAGGATCTCAAAACCTCAACAAATGAGGATCCAATGAAAAAACTGAGAATGTGGGGCTTAAGGAATTTTTTAAACCTTTAAAACAATTTAAAGGGGAAACAGGAGCTATTTTGAAGCATTTGATGGCTGTCATGGAGAAGAGGTATCACATACAGAACCAAGAGCAGTGGCTGGAAGGTACCACATCTAGGCTTGATATTAGGACAAACAACCTAAAATTAGAGCTTCCTAAAGTGGAACGCGCTGCCTTGGGAGCGAGCAAACCCTAGCCATCACAGAAGATCTTCGTGGGGTACTAGACGACTACCTGCAAAGGATTCTATATGAAGTTTCCAATTCTGAAATTCTATGTTTGAAGGAAGTAATGGACAGGAAGACCTGAACCCTGATCCTGCTTCATACAATGGCTGACTTGGCCACCATGGGCAAGTCAATTCACCTGTGTCTGGCTCAGTTTTCTCAAACACAACTCTACCCTCCTAGGGTTGCTGTGAGGACCAAATGAGGTAACATTCGTAAAGTGCTTTGCAAGCCCTACAACACCATATAAATATTAGCTGTCATTGTCATTGTTATTGTTGTAATTATTCTATTTCCTAAATTTCTACAAGAACTACTTAAGAACAGACCGGAGAAAGAAGAATGCAATCTGGCTACATCAGAAGGGTCCCGTCGTTTCACCTTTTTCTATGGATTTTAAAGAGGTGGCAGAGGAGAATAATTTCTGCTCTCCATAGGACTCTGGCTGGGAAGGATCTTTAATGGTACAAGGTCATTATGTCAGGTGCCTGGTTATGCTAATAGCCGACAGTGAGCAGTACCTTCCCCCCAACCCTGTTGTTCAGTCATTTCAGTCCCATCTGATTCTCTGTGACCCATTTGGGGTTTTCTTGGCAGTGGTTTGCATTTCCTTCTGCAGCTCACTTTACAGATGAGGAAGCTGAGGCAAACAGGGTTAAGTGACTTGCCCAGGGTCACACAGCTAGTAAGTGTCTGAGGTCAAATTTGAACTGAGGTCTTCCTGACTCCAGACCTAACACTCTATGCCATCTAGCTGGGCCCAACCCTACCCTTTCCTTTTTATTCTTTAGGTCCTGAGGACAAAAGGCCAATCAAATCGCTGGAGCACTGACAGGTTCTGGAATTGTTTGGTAGCTTTGATTTTTCTCCAAAAGGCCAAGGGCCAATCCAGTTCTGCTCAGTTAATCACCGTTTAATGCTGTGGGCACACATACAGCGTACGTATTCAGTGGGCATCCCTCTCCAAGGGTGCTTTGTGCTCAGGACTGTAAGAATCTCTGCTCCAAGACTACTCCCCACACTCATCTTTGGGCCTCTGGCTTACTCACATGCTCACTTTTCCCACAACAAAAGTCCAACTTTCTTTCTCTGTTTGTTTGTTTGTTTTTTTGCAGGGGGTTGGGGAGGGGAGGCATAAGGGAATGACAATCATCTCCATTTTGTTTTCTATCTTTAGAGATTAGCTCCAGACTAGTCTGGTGCCTAAATTTCCTCTGGGTAATCTCACTCAGACTGGGAACTTCATCTCCTAATTTTGCTTTGCTTACTAAATAAATTCAACACTAAAGTCTTAATCCTGGCATTCAAGGCTCCTACACCCCACCCCACCGCACCCCAATGTGGTACCATCATTCTTGTTCTACTTTTATCTCACACTATTCTATGCTCCTGCTAAACCTTGTTTCTCACTATTGTTGGAACTTGTACTAACCCCACCCCTACCCTCCAACTCTTTTCCAGGGCCTTTGTTCACACTCTGCCACTACTGGAATGTAATAAAAATAAGATTTAAAAAACAAACTTTTCACTGCTATTAATATTTTATGGGAACACTAAGTATGGCGTAATGAAGTTATAATTATAACAATAAACATTTAATAATGCCTTATTTTTTAAAAAATGTGTAAGGGAAATAGTCAAAAGCTTTATCCCTATTTCATAGATAAGGAAACTGAGGTTCGATGACCAACCCAAGCTCATGCAGAAATAAAATGAAAACCTAAATTTGAACCTGGTTCTTCTGGGTGCTCCTGCCACTAAAGCTATCTGCCTCATTTAGAAATAAGTGAGGATGGCTGTCCTTGAATGGCCCACACTGGAAAGAAAGAGAGGATGTGTACTATGGAAAGTCTGTGCTGGAAAGAGACAGCTAGGGGGGTCTAACAGAAAGAATGCTGGGCTATGGAGTCAGATACTCTGTGCTCCTGGGCAAGACAATTAACTTTGGCCTCAGTTTACTTATCTGAAAAATGGGGAATATAATAAAACTTACCTCCCCCCATTGTTGTGAGGATAAAATGATACAAAGGATGCACTTCGCAAGCCTTAAAATACTATATAAAAGCCAGCAATTATTATGAATAACGTAAGAATACTGTTTGTAGAATAAGAACTCAGATTGTTAACTAGCTATGTTATTGTGGCCATTCACTACGCCTTTCCAGCCCTATGTTCTCCTTGGAAAAAAATGGGGGAGTTGGACAGAGAGACCCCGTAGTTCTCCAACTCCTTGGACATCCTATGATTTTACTCACAGGTACCAGTTCATTTTTCCTCACCCCACTCCCATAGTTCATTGTTGTTATTGTTATAATAAGGGGGACAGAAGCTGGAGTAAGAGAAGAGGTAAAAGAATGAAAAACTCGGCTGAAAAGACAGAATTGCCTAGAAAAAAAGAGAGAAAACAGGAGGCCGCCCCAGAGAGGGAAGAGGCAGGTGTCTGTCAATGATTCACTGAATGTCCTGGCTGGATTTCCCAGAAAATAACTGTGGAGTCTAATACAATCCAGAAGGGTCATTTGGGGAAGTGCTATTCACTTAACATTTTTGTCCAGTCGTGTTCTCCAGAGCCAAAAAGATTCCCTGTCAGACCATCTACCCAATATACACTGAGCTCAGGGACAATCAGAACACTGTGAAGCTGGGGAGCTTCTGTACAGAAGGTACGGAATCCTGGGGTCTCACCTCTAGAAGGGCCTTGTGCAATCTCCACCTAGGTCAGAAGAGATAGCGTAGGATGGCATATGAGTCTGAATCTGAGTCTTAGAGTAGACAGCTCAGTAGTGTAGCACTGAGAGAGCTGAGCACGGAGCCTGGAAGTGTTCAAACCTGGCCTCAGACATTTTCTAGCTATGTTACCCTGGGCAAGTCACTTAACCTCTGAGTGCTTCAGATTCATCATCTGGATAGTAAGGGCATCTATCTTCTAGGGATACTGAGAGGATCACATGGCATAATATCTGTAAAGTGCTTTGCAAACCTTAAGGCATTATGTAAATGTTAACTGTTATGACTAACAATAATAACACATATCTAACATTTACATAGCACTTACTATGTGCCAGGGGACTTTATAATTATTATCTCATCTGATCTTCATTATAATCCTGGGAGGAAGGTTCTGTTATAATCCCCATTTTACAAATGAAGAAACCAAGGCAAAAAGAGCTTAAGTGACTTGCATAATCACCTACACAACTGGTGTATCCATTGTGTCTCCTAGCTGCCCTAATCATCATCATCATTATTATTATTGGTATAATTATTGCTATTATTATTATTCTATCCTAGGCTCATTTCCAGAGCTTTCTAGTTATGTGACCTTGCACAAATCCTCTCTAAATCTGTTTCTTTATCTGAAAAATTGCTATAATAATGTCTGCCTTGCTTCTCTTGCAAGGAAGATGCTTTGTAAACTTTCAAGGGCTGAAGAAATAGAAATTATTCCAAATGTCAATAGTTCCAGGGTCCATCATTTTATCAGGGTAGGTCCATTCTCCATTAATGCAGACAATGACCTTAATGGATGGTCTTTTTTTCTTATATTCCTTATTTTTTCTTCCTTTTTTCAATGTAGGTAATATGGAAATATAATGCATATGAGAGTGTTTGCCTTTTCTTTTTTTAATAATAAATCGTTATTTATTTATTTAATATTTTTAGTTCTCAGCATTAATTTTCACAAGATTTTGAATTACAAATTTTCTCCCCATTTCTACCCTCCCCACCCCACTCCAAGATGGCATATATTCTGGTTGCACTGTTCCCCAGTCAGCCCTCCCTTCTGTCACCCCAATCCCCTTTTCCTTTACTTTCTTGTAGGGCAAGATAGATTTCTGTGCCCCATTGCCTGTAAATCTTATTTCCTAGTTGCATGCAAAAACTTTTTTTTGACCATCTGCTTTTAAAAATTTGGGTTCCAAATTTTCTCCCCTCTTCCCTCCCAACGCACCCTCCCTAAGAAGGCAAGCAATTCAAAATAGGCCACATGTGTATCATTATGCAAAACCCTTCCACAATACTCATGTTGTGAAAGACTAACTATATTTTGCTCCTTCCTATCCTATCCCCCTTTATCCAATTTTCTCCCTTGACCTTGCCCATTTTCAAAAGTGTTTGCTTTTGATTATCTCCTCCCTCTATCTGCCCTGCTTCTATTGTCCCCCCTCTTATATCTCCATCCTCCTTCTCTCCTATGGGGTAAGATACCCAACTGAGTGTGTATGTTATTCCCTCCTCAGGTCAAATCCGATGAGAGCAAGATTCACTCATTCCCCCTCATCTGCCCACTCTTCCCTCCCAACAGAACTGATTTTTCTTGCCACTTTTATGCAAGATAATTTATCCTATTCTATCTCTCCCTTTCTCCCTCTCTCAATATATTATTCTCTCATCCCTTAATTTGATTTTATTTTTTTAGATATCATCCCTTCATATTCAACTCACCTTGTGCCTTGTATACAGACACACAAACACACACACACACACACACACACACACATATATATATTTATGTATGTATGTATGTATGTATATGTGTGTGTATATATACATATATATATATATTCCCTTCAGCTACCCTAATACTAAGGTTTCACGAATTATACACATCATCTTTCCACATAGGAATGTAAACAAAATGGTTCAACTTTAGTAAGTCCCTTGAGATTTGTCTTTCCTGTTTACCTTTTCATGCTTCTCTTGATTCTTGTATTTGAAAGTCAAATATTCTATTCAGCTCTGGTCTTTTCACTGAGAAAGCTTGAAAGTCCTCTATTTTATTGAAAATCCATATTTTGCCTTGGAGCGTGATACTCAGTTTTGCTGGGTAGACGATCCTTGATTTTAATCCTAGCTCTGTTGACTTCTGGAATATCATATTCCAAGCCATTCAATCCCTTAATGTAGAAGGTGCTAGATCTTGTGTTGTTCTGATTGTGTTTCCACAATACTCAAATTGTTTCTTTCTGGCTGCTTGCAATATTTTCTCCTTGATCTGGGAGCTCTGGAATTTGGTGACAATATTCCTAGGAGTTTTGTTTTGGGCATCTTTTTCAGGAGTCAATCAGTGGATTCTTTCAATTTCTATTTTACCCTCTGGCTTTAGAATATCAGGGAAGTTTTCCTTGATAATCTCTTGAAAGATGATATCTAGGCTCTTTTGTTGATCATGGCTTTCAGGTAGTCCAATAAATTTTTAAATTATCTCTCCTGGATCTATTTTCCAGGTCCGTGGTTTTTCCAATGAGACATTTCACATTGTCTTCCACTTTTTCATTCCTTTGGTTCTGTTTTATAATATCTTGATTTCCCATAAAGTCACTAGCTTCCATTTGCTCCAATCTCATTTTTAAGGTGGTATTTTCTTCAGTGGTCTTTTGAACCTCCTTTTCCATTTGGCTAATCCTGCCTTTCAAGGCATTCTTCTCCTCGTTGGCTTTTTGAAGCTCTTTTGCCATTTGAGTTAGTCTATCTTTAAGGTGTTATTTTCTTCAGTATTTTTTTGGGTCTCCTTTAGCAAATTGTTGACTTGTTTTTCATGGTTTTCTCACATCACTGTCATTTCTCTTCCCAATTTTTCCTCTACTTCTTGAAGTTGTTTTTCCAAATGCTTTTTGAGCTCTTCCATGGCCTGAGATCAATTCGTATTTTCCTTGTAAGCTTTTGATGTAGGCTTTTTGACTTTGTTGACTACTGGCTGTATGTTTTGATCTTCTTTGTCACCAAAACAGATTCTATATTCTGAGTCTGAGTCTGAGTCTGCATCCTTTTTTGCTTCCTGGCCATGTTCCCAGCCAATTACTTGACTTTTGAGCTTTTTGTCAGGGTATGACTGCTTGTAGAGAGTGCTCTGTCCCAAGTTTTATGGTCTGTGCTGTTGTTTTCAGAGCTACTTCCACTCCACTGTCACCAGAAGATCTGCCACACCAGTGCTCCTCCTCCCCCAAGAACCTCCCACCACAATTGTGACCCAGATCCAAGCAGGGCAAAGCAAGGCCTGCACTCCAGCTCTGGTCTGCCACTTGATTCCTCCCACCATGTGAGCCAGGGACTCCAGAAGCAGATGATGCTGGAGCTGTGGTAGCAGCCGCAGGAGCTTCCTGCGGCTGCTGCCACATCTGCCGCACCACCTCCACCGCCCCCAGGGCTGGGGCCGGACCGCTTTCTAACCCGATCTAGCAGTTTTCCCACTAACCTGTTCCATAGTCTTTGGCATTTGTGCGTTGAGAAGTCTGGTAACTGCCACAGTTCTATGATTCCTGGGTCTAAGGCCTGCTCCGGACCGACTCCAGGTTTGTTCTGTCCTGGCGCGTCCACGCTGGGCTGTGCTCTGCTCCTACTGCCACACAATAGATCCTTCCCAGTGACCATTCAGGCAGTCCTGGGCTGTAGGACTGCTTCCCTCTGCTATTTTGTGCGTTCCACAGCTCTAGAACTTGTTCAGAGCCATTTTACAGGTGTTTGGAGAGATTTGGGGAAGAGCTTAAGCAACTCCCTGCTTTCCAGCCACCATCTTGGCTCTGCACCTAAATACTAGCTATTATTGCTGGGCTGCCTTCCCATACTAAAAATCTTCTTTCAAAATAGACTCTGATATCTGTCATATAATCCTTAATATGACAATATCACTATGTTCCTTTGCTCAAAGTGATCTTCATGTTAAGCCTTCGGCCTCAATGGGGAAGAAAAGGTCCCCCAGAAAGAAATTTCAGGTATAAACAAAGAGGAAGAAGAGACACTATTTCAACTAAGGAGTCCCTCTTTAGTGTCCTGAATTGACAGTCATTCTCTTAACAAATAGGATCAGCCATGACCATACCTACATGCCCTCAGCACAGCAATAAGACCTTGGCCCAACCTGGAATGGACGTAGAACCTCAGGCCCAGAAGCTGCTATTTGAAAGAGAGTTGGATGACTATGAAACCACTCAAGATGAGTGTGTCAACTGCCTTACCAGAATTAAGGAATCTCTGAGTTGGAAGCAGTCATCTACTCTAGCTTGTACCTAAACAGGACTCTCTCCTGCAATATTTTCCTAAAACATTCATTCAGCTTTTCTTTGACAACCTCCAGTTGTGACCAGCTTATTTATTTCATGAGACTATTTAAAATGTTATGAAGTTATTCCTTATAACATGAGAAAATCTGGGCTTCCACATCTTATGTTCCTGTCTCTCTCTCCTTACTCACAAGACATGCCATGATTTCCTGGTAAGCTTCTCTTCTATCCCCACCCCCCCATCCTCCACTTGAAACCAATCCCTTAGCCAGCAAATGAAGCTGTTACCGGCTTAAAGAGCGCTAATTAAGAGGTAATAATACCTATGAAATTTCCCACTGGGCTGTTAGGGAGGGAGGAAAATCATCCTGATAATAAGGTCTCAGGTCATAAAGCACCTTCAAATCGATACATAATTTAATAGGGAAACAATTATGCGTTTTTATGATAGCTAAAACAAAATACATCAGTCTTGGGCAGACCAAGTGGTCCATCCCTTCACCTAATAGATAGAAACTTCAGGCACTAGTCACATGTAACTCCCTGCAAACCACCACAGTGACATGTTGAGACTTTAGCTATGCAAGCATATCCTTCAGTTATCCAGAAGGCATCTATCCAGCAAACACAGTTGATAACCCAGGAGTCAAAGGGCTTGGAATACGATATTCCGGAGGTCGATGGAGCTAGGATTCAAACCTAGAATCACCTACCCAGCAAAACTGAGTATCATGCTCCAAGGCAAAATATGGATTTTACATAAAATAGGGGACTTTCAAGCTTTCTCAGTGAAAAGACCAGAACTGAATAGAAAATTTGACTTTCCAACATAAGAATCAAGAGAAGCATGAAAAGGTAATGAAGAAACAGAAATTGCAAGGGACTTACTAAAGTTGAACTGTTTTGTTTACATTCCTACATGGAAAGATGACATGTATGATTCATGAGACCTCAGTATTAGGGTAGCTGAAAGGAATATGCATATATATATGTTTATGTATATATATATATAGGTGAATGTGTATGTATGTATATATCTATGTGTATATGTATGTAGGTGTATATATATATATGTGTATATGTATGTATGTGTATATATATATGTAAAAGAGAGAAAGCAGACACAGGGTGAGTTGAAGATGAAGGGAAGATATCTAAAAGAAATAAAATCAAATTAAGGGATGAGAGAGGAACATACTGAGAGAAGGAGACAAGGAGAGATAGAATGGGGTGGATTATCTCACATAAAGGAGGCAAGAGCAAGCAGTTCTGTGGGAGGAGGGGAGAGGGCGGATGAGGAGGGGAATGAGTGAACATTGCTCTCATCAGATTTGGCCTAAGGAGGGAATACCATACATACCCAATTGGGAATCTTACCCCACAGGAAAGAAAAGTGAAGAAGATAAAAATAAATGGAGGGGATGATGGAGGGGAGGGCTGATGGGGGTGGAGGTAGTCAAAAACAAACACTTTCAAAAGGGGACAGGGTCAAGGGAGAAAATTCAATAAAGGGTGATGGGTTGGGAAGGAGCAAAATATAGTTAGTCTTTCACAACATGAGTATTGTGGAAGGGTTATACATAATGATACACATGTGGCCTATGTTGAATTGCTTGACTTCTTAGGGAGGGTGGGTGGGAAGGGAAGAGGGGAGAGAATTTGGAACTCAAAGTTTTAAAAACAGATGTTCAAAAACAAACAAAAATGTTTTTGCATGCAACTAGAAAATAAGATACACAGACAATCGTGTGTAGAAATTTATCTTGCCCTACAAGAAAGGAAGGGAAAAGGGGATGGGAGGGGAGGGGGGTGACAGAGGGGAGCGCTGACTGGGGAACGGGGCAATCAGAATATATGCCATCTTGGAGTGGGGGGGGAGGGTAGAAATGGGGAGAAAATTTGCAATTCAAAGTCTCGTGAAAATGCTGAAAACTAAAAATATTAAATAAATTATGAAAAAAATAAAAATAAATTGCCAACTCCTGTGATTTTTACCCATCCAATATCTCTAATATCGATCCTATCACTTCACCTTGCACTACCAACTACCCAAGTTCAAATCCCCACCTCCTATTGCCTAGATGCTTTTATGAGACCCCCAATTGGTTTTCCTGTCTTCCTTCTCTCACCTTTCTAATCCACTGTATTTGGATATTTTTTCTTTTACAAATGTGTTGATGCTTTTTTTCAATTTTTGGATCACAGCCATTTTGACAGATGTATCTACCTATCAACCTACCCAGGGAACCTTTTCTTGCAACAACAGAAAACTATTAAGCAAAACCAACAGACAATGGTAGCACATGATGGAATGGCACCCCTAGGCTTAATTCCACAAACAGAAGGAGGGAGGTGAATTTCCTCATCTCTTCCTCATGACCAGGATTGGTCATCTTAATTTCACAACAATTAGGTCATTTTAACATCTTTTTTAATTACTTTATTTTGACCACTGTGTCTAATATTTCCCTGGTTCTGCTTACTTTACCACTATACAATACGTACTGCTTCTGAGTCACCAATTTATATGAATTTCATAGTTTCCTAGGCCTAGAGCTTTTTACATTTACAATTTTACAGCTGAGGAAACTAAGGCACCCAGAGGTTAAGTGAATTGCCCAGTGTCACTCAGCTAGAAAGTGTCTGAGTCTGGATTTGAACACAGGTCTTCCTGACTCCACCCCAAGTATCTTATCCACCAAGCCACCTCTTTCTACCTTATTTCCTTTGGTTATTGTGAGACTCAAATGGAACAACACACTTAAAATCCCATGTTACTCATAAAGCAATGTGTACTTTGTGGGTGGCATCATCATTATTATTTTAACAGTATAATAGCATATGTACATAAGTATTGCCTATGAGGCATTCAAAGATGGCAAAGCACTGTTCTACCAGGAAGAAGCTGGAAATTCATCTCTTTCATAAAACAAAACAACAATAATAACCAAAATTAAAAGCTGAGTATAGAAAAGTTTTGAAGGAGGAAAAAAAGGGGGAAAGACTTAAGGCATAATAGAAACATCACTGGATTTGGCTTCCAAAGATATGGATTCAAGACTGAGATCTGCCACTTAATTATGTGGCATCAAAGAGGACCATGAATCTCAGTTTCATCATCTATAAAATGGGGATAATAATTCCTGTAATAATATTTGCCTTACCTTGAATCATGTCTTCATTTGATTCCTCATTGAGTTATAGAGGTGACCCCGCACTCTCAAAGTGCATGCCAATGAGAGTCACCAAATGCCTACTCAAGCATTAACCCATCAATTGAGTAAGTCTGAAATCTGATGCACAAAGGAATTACTGGCCAAAATTTGGCCGCAGTAACTCACGGATATAGTCTACTAAGCTATAAAGAGGTTGTCTTTGCATCAATAGAGGGAACACATGGTTATAACAAATGATAATGACAATGATTCGCAATTGTATAGCACTGTCTAGCCCTGAACTGAAAGTCAGGGTGCTCTGCCCTATCTTCTTCTCAGAGCTACTAGGAGAATCAAATATGGAAATACTTACAAAAAGTGTTTTACTCACTGCATAGAGCTACCTAGGAGTAGGGACAGCTAGGTGGCACCATAGCACATAGAGCACCAGGCCTGGAGTAAGGAAGACTCATCTTCCTAAGTTCAAATCCAGGCTCAGACACTTACCAGCTGTGTCACCCTGGGCAAGTCACTTAACTCTGTTTGCCTCAGTTTCCTCTTCTGTAAAGTGAGCTGGAAAAGGAAATGACAAATTACTCCAGTAGCTTTACGCAGAAAATGCCAAGTGGGGTCATGAAGAGTCAGACATGACTGAAATGGCTGAATACCACCACCTATGAGGAAGGTGTTATCATTGTTAATTGTTGTGATACTCATTATATATATGCGTACTGTAGTGGAAAGAGTGGGAGTTAGTTAATATTGAAGGTCCTACTAAGCGCTGGTATTATATGATCATTTGATTCCCTCATTATTTCCCAGACTATATAAACTGCCTAGATCAATAAAGACTAAAAAACTATAAAATAAAATTAAATTTTAAAAAAGGAGGAAAAATCCTCCCACACAGCAGGAGAGCACTTAGCAGGTGGGCTGCCTGTCAGCATTTCAGAAATGATCAAAAGAAAAAATCCATGGGACAAAAATAAATCCCAAGCTTTAACCACGTATCAAAATTAAACCTCAGATGATGCAGACAAATAAGATAGAATACTGGCCTTGATAAGAAAAACAATGCGGAGGGAGACAAGGGCCCATGAGGACAAGAGGCTCTATGGTCAAGTGGAAAAAGTAACCAAACCAGACCCTGAGCTTGGTCCCAGCTCTCCCATTTACCAGATGTGGCATCTCCTATAATTTACTTTACATTTCTGAGATTCAATTTTCTCATCTACAGAACTGGGTTATAATACGTTCACTACCTGACTCATGGGACTGTTATGAGCAGCTCACTTTGTAAACCTCCAGGTGATCCATAAATGTAAATTAATACTTGTGTGATGCTGGAGAAGCAATTTTTCTTTGGGCCTCAATTAATTAATCTGTAAGGGGATTGGATCAGATGAATGATGAAAATACTTTTTAGCAAATATCTGTGATCCCGTAACAGGGCTAGGCACTTAGATGACTGAATGGATAGAGCACGGGGATCAGGAAGAGGGAATTCAAATTTGGCCTTGGACACTTAACAGCTCTGTGGCACTGGGCAAGTCACATCTTCATCATTATCATTACCAACATCATCACCATGATTAGCATCACCACCATCATCATAATCACCACCACCACCACCATCATCATCACCACCATCATCATCACCACCATCGTCACCACAAACACCACCACCACCGTCATCATCACCATCATTACCACCACCATCATCACCACCATCACCATCATCATGATCATTACCATTACCACCATCATCACTTTCATTATCACCACTGTCATAGCTAGCATAGCTAACTTGCTGTGTGTCAGCTGTTGGGCTCAGTTATTATCTCATTTGAACCTCACAGTCCTGGGAGGTAAATGGCTACTATTACCCCTTTCTGCATAAGAGGAAACTGAGGCAAAAAGGAGTTAAGTGACTTGCCCAGTGTTATACAGCTAGTATCTCAGGTCACATTTGAACTCAGCTCTTCCTGACTCCAGGCTCCTATCCAGGCTCTCCATCAAATGTGAGAATATTAATAAAAAGTGACTTATTCACTGCAAAGTAGCATGCATGTATAAGGTGTCATCAATGCTGACTACTACGATATTCATTATATAGCACATACACTTATTAGGTACAGTAATATGACTGCTCCTCTGCCTTCTGCTCACCAGGCTATAGAGTAAATGTTGCTTCGGGGAACAATAGAGGAAGCAAAGGAACACAAAACTTCTCCCTACATCCTCACCTGCTCTTTTCATCTCCTAAGACCTCAGGGCCAAAAGGAGCCTTGCTCTTTGCACCTACTAAGATTGCCCAGAGTTGGAAATGCATAATTGAAAAAAGAAATTAATTTTAATGAACATGTAAATGAGCCCAAGAAAGCAAAACAAATTAAAGGAATCAGGGGGCAGGACTAATCTGGCAAAGAAATTGAATGCCTTGCATAATCAATCACTAGTATCCTTGCAAGGTATGCTGACAAAGGTAATCTCTTTTTTCAGGGATTTTTTGAACTTTGGGGAACTGGGTTCTTCCTAACAACAGCAAGAAATGACAGTAATACTTATTCTCATTTGTCTAATGCTTTGCTAATTCAAATCACTTTGCACCTATTCACTTAAATGTATTAAGTACCAACTGTGTGCAGAACACTTGTGTTCAATGTAGGGGGGAGACAGAAAGTATAGTAAAGGCATGGGCCCTGTTCTCATGGAGTTTACAGAGTGGTAATGGGATGGCCAGATGCATAAAATAAAATCTAATACTGCATAAAATTACAAGACTAAGGAGCAAAACAAAGTACTCTGTAAAGTATGAGGGGCAAGAAAGGTTGTTACCAATAAGGGAGAGGTTGGAAGGCCTCATAGAGGACTCAAATATTCATTTAATCAAAGACTTAGTTGAATGCAATTTCAGGGACCATCTGGTCCAGTCCCTACTTAAACCAAGATATCTACTCTGTAACGTATCTGACCTTTGCTTCCAGAAAGGAATAAGCCACTACTGAAGCAATCCAGCCTGCTTCTGGACAGGGATAATTCTATTGATGATAACACCAATAGCTAGTGTTTGTATTCTGCTTTAGGTTTGCAAAGCATTTTGCATGGATTTTCTCCTTTGGCCCTCACAGTAACACTGTAAAGTAGGTGCTAACTATTAGGAAGTTGTTTGCTTTTTTCCTTACATTAGCCCAAAGTGAATTCATCTCTTCACCTCCTTTCCTTTTCCTTTCTCTCCCCTCCCACACCTATGAATATTATATATGTCAAATGTATAGATACATGCAGAAATGTATACATATATGTGAATACATACATATATTTGTGTATAAGCACATCTGATGTATGTATATATGTGTGTGTGTGTATGTGTGTGTGTGTGTGTGTGTGTGTATGTATATTTATTGTATAGGGGAAAGAAAAAGGCCATGCATAGATGTTACCAAATTCTTTTAAAATTCAGGGTTATTTTTAGAGTAGCACTTTTAAATTTTGAGTGAAAATCGTAGACTTGAACACTTAAATGAACCTTAGCAATCTTCTAGTCCAATCTGAAAAGTTATTACAATTATTACTTCAAGTATCTGCGATTTTGTGCTCCTTTCACATGCCAGCAAGGTTATACTTAAGATATCCAGAAGAGCAGGCTGGTTTGTGAAGACACGGAAGAATTGCAGGACAAATTACCAACATTCAACGGATTATGGAGAAAACAAGAGAGTTCCAGGAAGAAAAATCTACTTCTGCTTCACCGACTACACTAAAGCCCTTGACTGTATGGATCACAAAAATCCGTGACAAGTTGTCAAAGAGCCGGGAGTACCAGCTCATCTTGCTTGTCTCCTGAGGAACCTGTGTGTGGGTCAAGAAGCAATAATTAGAACCGAACGTGGAATGACTAAGATTGAAAAAGGAATACAACGAGGCTGTATATTATCACCTTATTTAACTTATGTGAAGAGTACATATGCAAAATGCTAGGTTGGATGAATCAAAAGCCGGGATTAAGGTCACCAGGAGAAATATCAATAATCTCAGATATGCAGACAATAACTCTCTAATGGCAGAAAGTGAAGAAGAGTTAAGAAGCCTCTTGTTGAGGGTGAATGAAAGAAGAGAGGGTTAAAGCTGGCTTAAAGCTTAACCAAAAACACCAACAACTAAGATCATGGCAATTGGCCCCATCACTTCCTGGCAAAGAGAATGAGAAGAAATGGCAGAGCATCAGATTATATGTTCCTGGGCTCAAAGATCACCATAGATGGCAATTGCAGCCATGAAATAAAAAACACTTGCCTCTTGTAAGGAAAGCTGTGGCAAATCTGGGTGGCATACTAAAAAGCAGACAAAGGTCCATATAGTCCATACAGGGGTCCATATAGTCAAAGCCATGGTTTTTCTGATTGTAATATATGGATTGTGAAAGTTGTACTACAAGGAAAGCTGAGCACCCACAGAATCAATGCTTTCAAATTGTGACGCTGGAGAAGACTTTTGAGAGTCCCTTGAAAGCAAGCAGATCAAATCAATCAATACTTAAATTAATTCACACTATTCACTGCAAGGTCAAATACTGAAGCTGAAGCTTAAATACTTTGGCTACATAATGGGAAGATGGGACCCATTGGAAAAGATTGGGAAATATTGAAGGCAAAAGGAGAAGAGGACGGCAAAGGAAGAGATGGGTAGTGTCAGAGAAGCAAGGAACGTGAGGAAGGACATACTTTGAATGATAGTGGAGGATAGAAGGGTCTGGCATGCTATGGTCCATGGGGTCACAAAGAGTCAGTCACAACTGAATGAAGAACGATGTCTGTGATACTGACTAATCCTTCTACAAAGGCAGATGGAAACCCATCCATATTATTGCTAGAGTCAAAACCTAAATAAAAATCACAACCTAATGACCCTGGTGATGAGCCCCTCTAAACTAACCTGGTCCTTAAACAAAGAGAGAATCAGAAAATGTTGTAGCTTCAACAGAGAGCAGAAGACATCAGGAAGTTGTGAAGCATCTTAAAACATAGAATATGAGACCTGGAAGGAACCTTAGTGTTACAGAACATGAAGTGTTACTGCTGAAAGGAAACTGAGAGATCATTGTAAAGAGGGAGAAACCAAGATCCAGAAAAGGCTCCTGACTTGTTTAAGATCATACAGAAAGTTAACAGCAAAGCTTAGCATTTCTAATTCCATTATACTCTTTCCTAGGGGGAGGAAACACACACACATACACACACACACACACACACACACACACACCTGCACGGGTACAAACACATCATTGTGCTTACGTGGGACAGCATATTAATTACATAACCTAAATAAGTTAATTCTCATTTTTATGCACTCTTCATCATGCTTTCTTTAATGGGGACCTTTGTCGGTTTTTATTAATTTTTTTAGAGGCCAGGGTCTTATTTGAGAAAGGCAGCATTTTAATAACTTCAAACATAGATATGTAATAAATCTGAGTGTTGCCTACTTCTACCACTTCTCCAGTGACTCCATGCCCAAGAGGCCTTGTCATCTCTGGACTTACAAAGAATTTAGGAGGATAATTCCAAGATGAACTTAGTGGAAAGGGTTCCTCTATCACAATGAGTAAGGTGATTTAGATGCAGAGATTTTGAGCTAAGCTATTACCAGAAAGCCTAAGCTTAAAGATACACAACCATCCCTGACCAGAATGATGTGAAAAGTTGATATGTATGTATACACATACACATGTACAATGTTTTCTAATGTAAATACTCAGGGGTTTTTTTGTCATTGGGTCATGCCCTGCACCTGCACATTGTTCTGACCATCTATTTTTTTTCCTCTGGTCTTATTGCTACACAATTTTCCTCTGCTTTAGTCTTTCATGTATGGACCATTGCAATATGTTCCTTGTTGGCCTCCCCCTGTAAGGCTCAGTCCCCTATAATGAACTAAATATGGCATGGTTTTCTTACTTGGAAAATTGGAATAATAGGTCAATCTGCTCCCACCCTCACTCCTTTTAGGGTTGTTGGGGGGCTCAGTGACATAATAGCTATGAAAAAAATTTGAAATCCACGTGAATTATATGCTTCAATAGTATAAATATCCATGATTTCACCAGGTCTGTTGATGTAGGTTACAATTCCTCTAGGCTTTAATATAAGGCTTAATGAATTAATATAAAGTGAGAAAAAAACATTTTTTGCAGCCAGTCTTCTGATGATGAACCTCTCTGCACTTAGCTGGGCTTGTTCTTGGACAGCAGATACAAAGGTGATCAGTGGGCATGTATAACTGATGCATTTCCTGTTTGGATGAGAGCTATTAGAGCTGTTCTGACATGGCACAGTTATTAAGCCCCCACAGTCAAATGAAACCGAACAGCAATTCATTGAAATGACTAATCTTGGATCCAGAAAAGAGATGAGAAGGCACTTCCCTCTTTCAGTGCATAGATAGGGGACTATACATGCAGAAAGCTGCATGCACTCTTTGAAGTGATCACCACAAGACCTGGTTTTGATTAACTGTTTTTCTTTGTCATTTGGTTCAAGGGGAAGATTAAGAAAGGAATCTATCTAGAAATTGTGAAATAAAAGCAAAAGATATCAATTAAATTAATTAAAGGAAAAAAATTCAGAATCCCCTCATGTCATGCTGTGCCACCAGAACAGGACTTTAGTAGAGTAAATGTAAGCTATAGGCATACCTCAGAGATATTATGGGTTGGGTTCCAGACTGCCAAAATAAAGCAAATATCACAATAAAAAAGTCACATTAATTTTTTGGTTTCCCAGTGCATATAAAACTTATGTTTATGTTATGCTATAGTCTATTAAGTATGTAATAGTATTATGTCTAAAAAATATACATACCTTAATTTAAAATGCGTTATTGTTAAAAAAAAATGCTAACCATCTTCTCAGCCTTTAGCAAGTCATAATCTTTATGCTGGTGGAGGTTCTTGCCAAGAAGCTGATGGCTGCCGAATGATGAGGATGGCGGTTGCTGATCATTGGGGTGGTTGTAGCAATTTCTTAAAATGAGACAACAATGAAGTTTGCCACATCGATCGATTCTTCCCTTCATGAAAGATTTCTCTACAGCATGCAATGTTGTTTGATAGCATTTCACCCACAATACAACTTCTGTCAAAATTGGAGTCAATCCTGTCAAACCCTGCTGCTGCTTTATCAACTAAGTTTATGTAATATTCTTCAATATCATTGTGTCTCAGAGAATAGGGAGGCCCGAGGAGAGGGAGAGAGATGAGGGAACAGCCAGTAAATGGAGCATTCAAAACACACACAACATTTATTGATTAAGTTTATCGTCTTATATGGGCATGATTCATGCCCCCAAAACAATTACAACAGTAACATTAAAGATCACTGATCCCGGATCACCATAACCGACATAATAATAATAGTAATAATAATAATGAAAAAGTATGAAATATAGACAGAATTACCAAAAATTACACAGAGACTTGACGTGAGAACATACTATTGGAAAATAGTGCCAATAGATTTGCTAGATGCAAGGTTGCTATAAACCTTCAGTTTGCAAAAAAGAAAGAAAAAAAGAGAGAGAGAGAAAGAGAGAGAAAGGAAGGAAGGAAGGAAGGAAGGAAAGAAGGAAGGAAGGAAGGAAGGAAGACCAAGCTCCACCCTGCCAAACACAATATCTGTGAAACACAATAAAGCAAAATGTAATAAAATGAGGTATGCCTGTATTATAAATTATATGATGGTATTAAAGGCATTTTTCCAATGGCTGCTAAAATCATTAACCTGAAGAGCTGTTTTAATAACTTCCTATTATCAAAATCATCCTGTTAATGGATACAACAGTCAAGAAACTTGCCCCTCTTTCCAACTGGCCCATTTCTGGAGAAGTTGCCCTGACTCTCCCCATTAAGCTAGCTCAAATCCTCACAATTATCATTGAGTGTTCCCACTCTACACACATTCACATTTATAGAGGAGGTAGCGTTTGAGGTGGGTGAGCCTTGAAAGATGAGATGGATGAGAAGAGAAATGAGAGAGACATGAGGAAGAGAAAGAGAAAGATGGATGTTGAGTACTCCAAGAGGAGAACATAGTAGGGACAAAGTCCTAAGGGAGAGAACTAATAAGATTTTATAAACAAAACCAAGTCTAATTCAAACATAGCATTGAAATTTTTGTAGGAGTTAAGAATAGAAAGGTAGTCTGGGACCAGACATGGACAATTCTGAATGCCCAGCTATAAATTTATTTCATGAATATGTCAAAGAATTCAAAATTTCATCAGTGAGGGCAAGAGGCGGGGTGTTCCCTTGAGTAATGCAGACCGCAATCTTCCGTGCCATGGTAGGTATTTTTATGAGTAGCTTTGGACAAAATACTAATTCCTTAAGGGCCAGCCCTTTGTGGATGAACTACCTTGTCTATATTCAGCTAGACTGATCTTCAGACAACAGACATGACACACTGCTGACACTCATACTTGAAGTCTTTCAACTTTGTAAGGCCTTTCAGAGTTTTTGATCAGTTCACACAGAACTTTGAAAATCCATGAAAGCAAGCACACAGTTATGAGGCCTCAGAGGATGTTAATACTAAAGTTTTTGTTGTTCAATCGTTTCATTTGCGTCCAACTCTTTGTAACCCCAGACGGGATTTTTTTGGCAAAGATACTGAAGTGGTTCCGTTCCCCACCTCCTTTTCCAGCTCATCGTAAAGATGAGGAAACTGAGTGCCCAGGGTAACACAGCTAGTAAGTGTCTGAGAACGGAAGTCAATTCAGGAAGATGAGTCTTCTTGATTCCAAGCCTGGTGCTCTATTCACTGAACCTCCCAGCTGTCTCTAATAATAAAGTTACATATTATAAGTACATGTTTTAGTATATTACAAAGTTTATGGATTTCTCCTATTAAAAGTCCCTTCCTCTGAAGCAAAGAGAAGGCACAGTAAACAATGGAACCTAATAATAACAATGATATTAACACCACCCCAGAATAACTTAAGATTGTTAAGTATTTTCCTCAAAACAACCTTGTGAAATGGATAGTACAAGTACTATTTTTATCATTTTATAAATCATCCACTCACATGAAGGGACATTAGAGGTAATGAAATCACAGTTCTAGAGCTCCAAGTGACCTCAGAAACCCTCTTGCCCAGGGGTTCTAGTTTTTTGGTTGTTTTCATGGATCCCTTTTGCACTTTGGTGAATCCTATGAATGCCTTCTCAGAAGGAAATTTTTAGTTGCATAAAATGAATAGGATTTTAAAAGAAACCTATTAAATTGAAAAATGGGTATTAAAATATTTTTAAAATAAGTTCATGAACCGTAAGTTAACAATACCTCTCCTGATCCAAGCCCCTCATTTTACAGGTGAAGAATATGAGGGCAAAGTAGATTAAATCACTTATCCAAGGTGACCTGGTCCAACCCCTCCATGTGAAAAATGAGGAAACAGAGGTTTAGAGATGAGAAATGATAGATTCATCATCATAAATCTAGGAAGCAGAGGAGCCACAGCTTGAACCCAAGTCTTCAGGCACCATGTTGAATGTTCTTATCTTTAATATGTCTATGGGAAATTCCTGAAGATGTTGGATCAGGAGAGTGAAATGATAAGCAATGAGCATTAAGAAAATGAATAAGAGATTCCCAAGAGATTGGAAGGGAATGGGAGAAGAACAATTAGAAGGGTATTGTATTAGCAAGGTAATAAGGCTCAGAAAGAGACTAGAGAAGGAAATTCAAGAGAGTTTTGATGGATTAATGAGTTTCCACTCACCAAGAAGTCTAAGGGTAGAGACAGAAGAGCTTAAAAGATGGAAATCACTTTCCAAAGATCATTAACCACAGAGAAGCCATACCTCTCCTAGAAGCATACCGAAAGAAAAAGTCTACATGAGTTCTCCTGTTAAAAGTCCCCCCTCCCCGCCCCACCAGCAAAGGAAGGACCCAGTAAACAATGAAACCTATTAAATATTTTAATGGGCATTTGCCTCTAACAATCATGGCCCAGGGCCCATTTTGAGTCTTTCTTGGCCAGCCAAATCTTCCTTGGCACTCCTACATCAGAGGTATGTTGACAGTGGAAGGAAAACTGGATTCGTCTCATTATTCTTCCTGGCATTTGTTGAGGGAACCGATCCAGGAAGAATGCAAACAGCCAGGCGCCTCAGGGATGTCTGAGGAAGCCAGGCCTTCCATCGTACTGGAAAGAGAGGTGGAAAGATAAACTGTGACGTGATGTAACGGGAAAGGCTTTATGTTTGGATAGGCAAGATTGAGGATCTAGTGCTAGGACCCCTTAAGTATTAGCTGTCTTAGTTTCCCTTTCTGTAAAATATACACAACCATACTCAGAGGATCCCAAGATTTCAAGCATTGGGGTGGGGCTGGCAAGATCATGGACTCCGAACTCCATATTTTATAAATGAGGAAACTGAGGCTAAATAAAATAAAATAATAATACGGATAATAAGACACGAATCCATACTGTTGGGTGATATATTCAGTTCTCTCACCATGATGCTATGCTGATCTCCACACTATCTCACTGAAAGAGCCGCTGTATCATTTAAGAAAATGTACATCAGGTGTATCGTTAATTGCAAAGCAATATTTAAATATAAGGTCTAATTAGTGCATTACTGGACCATTTCTACCTCCTGAAAGGCCACTCATCTTTTAAAGGCCAACTAGGTCCCACCCTCCTCCATGAAGGCCTCAAGGTCACCTACACTAAGAAGTGATGCCTTGTTTTTTTGTAATTGTTTTGTACTCAGTTGTGTAAATGCCTTATGTTCTCTATTACAAGACAGCTAAATGGCATAGTGGATAGAGCTCCAGGCCTAGAGTCAGGAAGGCCAGTGTTCAAATCTGGTCTTGGACACTTACTAGCTGTGTGACCCTGGGCAAATTACATTTACTCCCTGACACAGTTTCCTCATCTGTAAAATGAGGATGATAATAATGACACTGGTCTCCCAAATGAGATAATAATTATAAAACATTTAGCACACTGCCTTTCATATTGTTGTTGGTGCTTAGTTGTTTTCAGTCCTGTCCAACTCATAACCCCATTTTGGGGTTTTCTTGGCAAAGATACTGAAGCGGTTTGCCATTTCCTTCTCCAGATCATTTTACAAATGAGGAAACTGAGACAAACAGGGTGAAGTGACTTATCCAGGGTCACACAGCTACTAAGTGTCTGAGGCCGGATTGGAACTCAGGAAGATGAGTCATCCTGATTCCAGGCCTGGCACTCTGGGCGCCATGGTGCTGTCTAGCTGTGTCTGCCTTTCACATAACAAGTGCTATACAAATGTTAGCCATTAACGTTATTATTATTATTAGATTCTGTAAACTCTTTGTGGGCAAGGATGAAGTCTTATTCTTCTTTGTATCCCCAATATCACCAAGCGCAGTGGATTGCAACCCAGACCCTGAATTCCAAGAGAGGAGCACTGGACATGTGAATGTCAGCCTGCCTCATATAAAACTCAGTAAATACCTGGACCAAGCACATTCTACTCTCTAGTTTAGCCTGTTTGGGACAGAATACGGGACCTCCGGTGACCCTCATTTAGGGCTGAAGGCTTGAAAACAATACCTTAGGACTAAAGGAATTTTAACCTTATTGAGGCCAGGTATCAGTCTTAATATAAAACTTAGAATTCCTCCATCTTAGCACTCAGCTCTATGCACAGTAAATATATGATAAATATTTGTAGTGTTGGCAAGACAACAGGTCACTTAGTTTTTTTTTTGTTGTTGTTTGCTTTTCTATCTTTGAAAATTAAAAAATTCCTTTGCTCAAAAACCAAAATGAAGAGCTGGCTTGAAGAACATTAATTGGGCCCTGGCCCAGGCAGAATAAGCCAAGCAAGGAGATACAACAAAAGGACCCAGCTGTCAAGTAAACTTGAGCAAATAAGTTATTTTCTTCTGCTGAGTCTCTTTTTCTTAATGTGAAAAGGAAATGCATATTGAGACAGGTAGGTGGTGCAGTGGATAGAGTGCTGGGCCTGGAGTCAAGAGGTCTGAGTTCAAATCCAGTCTCAGATACTTATTAGCTCTATGACCCTGGCCAAATCACTTAACCCTTTTTGCCTCAGTTTCCTCATATATAAAACTATCTGGAGAAGGAAATGGCAAACAACTCCAATATCTTTGCCAAGAAAACCCCAAATGGGGTCATGAAGAGTCGGGCACCACCGAACCAAATGAACAACACCAAAATACGTACAATCAAATTCACAGAAAGAAATGGTCAGGCTTACTAGGTAATGAGTTCTCCATCAATGGAATTGTTCAAGCCCACCATGGATGACCATTTGTCCAGAATATTGCAGAAAGGACATTGCATGAAATCAATATGAGATAAAACTGTTCTTATCTAAGGTCCCTCCTTTTCAACATTCCAATGATATGAGTGTCTTAGATGAGCCTTTTTTTCTTTATCCAGTTCCTTATTTTGATTGCTGTGGCACATCTCATGTTTTGTATTGCTACTTATTTCCAACTTTGTGCCTGTAGAAGTGATGCTCAATGATGGAATATATCAGTACTATTACTGTTGTTAATGTAATTATTATTATCGTTACTCATTTCATGATGAAACCGCAAGGATATGCCATTTCAGAAAACTCCTTTCCTAAGTAAGATAGCACTTAAATCAAGTATCATTTTCTTGTAATCTTTTTTTGTCTTTCCTGTTAAGAGTAAATAGTTCTCTTTGAAGAAGATACTCTTGTAGCTTCACAAAAAAACATTTTTTTCTTCTAATTTCCACAAAAGACTTTGCCACCCCCACCCTCACTCTCTTTACAATAACAGTAGCTTCTGTGAAGGTCATTTTCAAGATATTTATTAGTTCCCAAACTGCGAAGGAACTATTGCCAATCCTGACATAACTGCCACCTCCAAATGTCATTGACAATGTATAATTTTCAGGTTAATTATGGGAACTAATCCATTGATTTTTTTTTCTCCCAGACAAAAGGCACCAGAATCTAAAAGCTATAGAGGGTCAATGAATGTGATAAAGACTGTACATAATCTAGGCATATGCGCCTTGGCCAATCAACACTCAGACATGATTATCCATAAGCTCAAGAACATGTCCTATAGTCAATTGGCAATCACCAATCTTAAGAACTCTTAATGAGTTCTTACTGATGAGAGATTGTGCTGTCTATAAGTGGAAGTAATTCAACCTTGCAAATGGATTACTGCTGAAGAATCATCTTGTGACTCAGGAGAAAACCTGTACTTTTATCAGCGTGGGAAAAACTCACAGAGGTTCAGAAATTCTACATGTCTGAGGATGCATGCACTTTATTTACAATGCAAGTACCCGCCAAGGGGTGGGGCTGGGTGCCATTCCACTCCCTGCATTTACTTTTTATTGGGGATGCAAATGACTTTTCAAATCCTTCAATTAACTATACTGCAATTCATGAGCTGCGCATTCAGGTTTGCTCATTGTTTTTTAGCTTCACTTAAGTAATGCTTACCATGCAACTATTTATTTGGAGAGCACTTGCTACTAAATGTTGGGCAGTGGGCAGATGGGCTTGATCATCTCTTCAAACTTTGGAGTTAGCCTCACAAACATAGGACGATGAGGCAGAATAACGTAAAGGGTACTGCACTAGTAAATTAGTAATCCAAAGACTTGGATTGGAAAAACTGTGTTTATGACTTACTATATGGAATGCAAATTGAGACATACACATATATACATAAAGAGGCATATATACATGAGGGAAAAAGAGAGAGGAGAGGAGAGAGAGAGGGAAGGAGAGACAGAGAGAGACAGACACAGACACAGAGACACAGAGACAAGAGACAGAGAGAGCTCCATGGTTAAGGCAGGAGTTTGCTTTGCTGGCTTTGCTTGATTATACTTGCTTATAATATGTGTTGTTGTTTTTCTGGCTTTCTCAATGATGAGGTAGAGAGAGAATTTGGGACTAAAAATAAAATAGAATTTTTTTTTTCAAAATGACTTGTTAAATGTTTCCTCAACAGTAAAACGAGGCATTTGGACTAAATGTCATCCAAGAGTCCTCCTCTTTCTACATCCTAGAATCCTATGATATTGGTAATATAAGCCCTATGGAGACTTAGATAAGTTGGTTCTTATCAATTAAGGGTCACTGAAAGTGTAGGCTTGCTCAACAAGAACAGAAAACTGCCATTCTAGCACAGAATCCAAAGGATCACAGCATCTCTCAATTATAAGGGGTCTAATTCATACTTGAATAAAAATCCCTTCTACATTCCTTAAAATAGTCATCCAACCCTTGTGTGTAATGGCAGTGATGGAGAACTCCCTAACTCCCAGAGGCATTCTATTTCTTTTGTATACTGTAGGGCTCACTTACTACTGTTGTCTAACTTTCAGCCTCATCTTCAATAAATCTATTAATATCTTGCTTTATACATGATCTCCCTACTAACATGGGCAGAAGGCACTCTATTACCATGGCCATTTTATAGATGAAGAAGCTAAGGTTCAGAAATATTAAGTGATTTGCCTTTCATCACACAGCTAGTAAGTAAAAGAGTCAGGCCTTGAACTCAGGTCTTTGTAAGGCTAAATGCAATCCTCAGCACTTGTTCTGCTGTACCATAACTGCCTCTGTGCATCCAAAGAGCATTCTGGATGAATGCCCATTTATCATGATGTTTTTCGCCCGATCAGTCAAGCATGAGGTATTAAAAATGGAGCAATGACTGATAACAATTCCTTAATTGTCTGTGTTAATTGAATGCCCATCAAAACTGGTTCCTAGACAATGTACTACATCTTATTGAAGGCAATGTTTGAAGGTGTTTGTTTTTTCAGCTCGTGAAATGAAGACTGCCCCTGCTTCCCATACCATCCACCATCATGTCAGCCGGTTAATATCTGGAAGCTGGCCAAATTCTTTGGTGCTCTGAATTCTCTTCCAATGAGATATGTGATTGTTAGAGATGATGAGATGTGTAAAGATCTTTTACTATAAAGCCAAGCTTTCACCAAATGGAAAAGCAGCTGTGTTAATGAAGTGTTCTATTGTTTCACTCACCCTCTTTGCTACTTTTCAGTCATAATGCCCTTCCTTAACCACTATTCCCCTACATGTCTACTATCAGAATGTAAACTCCTTGAAGGCATGGGCTGAATTGATTTTACCTTTGTATTCTGAAAGTGCATCACAGTGTTTGACATATAGAATATACTTAATAAATGATTTTCATTCATTCAGTCTCTCATCCAGCAGTTAAAAATATTAAGCATGAAAAAAATATGGGCACCAAATCCTTTGTCCAAAAACAATCCCAAAATTCATTTATTCATTCATTTATTCATTCAGTAAATGTATATTCAGTGCCTACTATGAGGAAGACTCAATGCTAAGTGATGAGTGAGATAAAATGATCGCATTTGGCATTCTCCTAGCAGCATTATTTCTTTTCTCCATTTTTCCCTACTCTTTGCAAATCCCCAACTCATCTACACTTTTTCATCCTCATTACTATTCATGTCTTCCCACAAACATTCTGTAAAGAAGCCACCTGAAATCTACAGACTTTCTTCTGGTTCTTTTAACATCTCTCCCTTCACCCCCGCCCCACCCCCACCTTTTTGTCTTTAGATTAAGAAACAGGAAAGGAGGAAAAAGTTTGTCCAGGGTCATGCAGCTACTGAGTAGTAAAGCTCACAGTAGTGACCCAGTTTTCTGATTTCAAGCTCATTACATTTTTGTGAAGCTGGTATTCCACTCAGACATATTCAACAGAAAGAGACAGAATACGGAGAGGAGATGGTAAGGGAAAGAGCGAAATAAAATTCTTAATTGAAGCCGAGTGCTATCTTGAGTGTTGCAGAGTGAAAAATATAATTAATGAACAGTTTTTTGTTGTTGAATGAACTATCCTGAACCTCGTAAAAACTTATTGAAGGTTCATGGGGAGGTCAGGGCCATAGATGTCAATATGCAACAGCGGGCACATTTGACTAGTGGGCTGACAGGCTACCCAAAAGTTATCCCTGTGGAATGAAAAGGGATTTGTGAAAGCATCAGGTTACTTGCTGACAACTGGAAACCCAGCCAAATCGTATTACATTTCTCAACGTAAGCCCACTTTAGAAACAGCTCAGGCCTTCAAAGAAAGTAATCTTAACAAATCTATATTACATGACGTTTTCCATGTAAATCCTACAATCATTTAATTGTTCGATTGTATATGTTCATTCCTTGCAAAGTCTCACAATCCACTGTGTGGCTCAGTTACAGAGAGAAATAGCAAGACAGTCAGGGTGAAGAAGATAAACAACAGGATTTATTAAACTGAAAAGGATAAATTTTTCCCCTGGCTCAGATTGTTTTAAATAAATCAAACTTTTTCACCTGAAACCCAAGATTACAATGTCATATTACTCTTTTATATTTGTTCAGCAACACTGGAAGGAATGTCATGATTTTCATGGGATGCCAAAATTTTAGATGGTATCATCTTGAAGCACTCTAGGCCCCTTCACGCATGCCACATTTCTGCCAAACTGGACTGTGGCCTACCTTATAGGATTATTGTGGGAAAAGTGTTTTGTAAACCTTTAAAGTCTATATAAGTAGGAGGCATTAATTATTATCATTAGTGGTACTATTATTACTGAAAGCGCCACCTGGGATAGTGAGTAGAGAGTAGGCCTTGAAACCAGGTTCACCTACTGTCTCTGATAGATACTGGCTATTTGACCCTATACAAGCTGCTTAAAGTTTAATTTAAACTATAAGCTGCAAAAGTTTTCAGCAACTTTCTAAAATTATAAATTTCATAGAAAGTGTTAGTCTGCATTGGTCAAAGGACCTTCTTTACTCTAGGTTTCCAAGAAAAATGAAATTACAGGTTGCCTATTAATACTACTACTATTACTACTGCTACTGCTACTACTACAACTATTACTGGTACTACTACTATATAAAGAGGAACATTATTATTTATCATTCCCCCTTCTTACCTTACTGCCTCTTGTTTCTGTGTTTTTTCTCACTCAAGCAATATTTCTCTCTTCCTTCCCCATCATTCTATTTTGCTCCTGTAAATGTATGCCCCTTTCTCACTCCATCCCATTTGTATCATCTTTTTAAAAGATCTCTCTACAAGTTACCACCTGTGTGACCCCAGGCAAGTGACAGCTTTTATGGATCTCAGTTTTCTCATATATAAAAATGAGTTGTTTGGATTAGGTCAAAGGTGTCCAACACACAGCTCACAACACCGCTGAGTGCCTTGGAATCAGATTAAAATGTAATTGGGAAATATTTAAGGAAATAAATTAAACCCAACGGAGCAAAGACAATGTTAATGTGTGGTTATCTAAGTCAACAGGGGGCCCTCAAGAATCCTTAGGTTTGGTTTAACACCTGCTTCTATCAGAGTTTGCATGACTGACCTAGAAAACCATAAGGTCCCTCACAGCTCTAAATGTATGATCTTATAAACCCAAGCTGGGGTGCTACCTCTATTAAAGTCTTGCTTGATACTTCTGGTAGGAAGTGGCCTCTTTCTCCTGGTGTCCTTTATAGCACTCTTATACTATGAATCCCTTTATACTTACCATAGTCTAATTTGTACTTTCTCCCTGCAAGCCTAAATTCGCAGAGATTCATGCCGAGTTGGCCAGTCTTGTTTGCCCTAAGAAACTCTCAAAGGTCACATACCAAGTCCTAGAAGTATGGAGACTGGCAGCAATGGAAGGAATCCCCAGACCATGGATCTCTAAAGGACTGAAACACTTTCCATGGCTCACTAGGTTTACTAAGCTTATGAAGGCAGATACAATATAGTTACTGGTTTATGTATCTCCTATGGCACTTAGTAAAGGACATATGTTGCAGGCACTTAAAAAGGTGGGAGGAAGGGAGGGAGGAAGGGAAGGAGGAAGAAAGGAATGAAAGAAGAGAAGGGAGGCAGGAAGGAAGGAAAAAAGAGAAGAGAAGGAGGAAAGAAGAAAGGGAAGGAGGGAAAGAGGAAGGGAGGGGGGAAGGAGGGAAAGAGGAAGGGAGGGAGGAAGGAATGAAAGAAGAGAAGGGAGGGAAGAAGCTAGGAAGGAAGGAAAAAAGGAAAGGAGGGAATGAAGAGGGAAGAGGGGAGGAAGGAAAGATGGGAGGAAGAAAGGAAGGAAAGAAGAGAAGGGAAGCAGGAAGGAAGGAAAAAGGAAAAGAAGGGAGGAAGGGAAGGAAGAAGGAATGAAAGAAGAGAAGAAGGAAGGGAAGAAAGGAGGATGGGAAGGAGGAAGGGAGGAAGGAAAGAAGATAGGAAGGAAGGAAGGAAAGAAGAGAAGACGGGAGGGAAGAATGGAGGGAGCGAGACAGGAAGAGAAGAAAGAAGGAAGATTTTTGTTCTAAGGCCATGTTTATACCTATAACTGTTTCAAACCATTTTTATTCAATCACTAGAAGTTCAACTCAACTTAACAAACTTTTTAAAAGCAATGGATATCCTGTGCTAGGTACTGGAAATAGAGAAACAATAATGAAACAGTCCCTATATCCAAGAACCTTATATTCTATGGGAGATACACCATATCCCTAAATAAGTAGCTACATGAAGGTTGGAGGGAGTAAAACAACTTGCAGGACCAAGAAAGACTTCCCAGGAAATTTGTGGCTTGAACCTGGAATGAAATAAAGAATTTTGAAAAATGGAGACAAGGTCAAAGTATATTCCATATACGGGAAGGGGAGAGGAAGGGTGGTGGTTTAATCAAAAACAGCAAAGAAGGTGTTGAAATGCTGAATTTGGGCTACAGCTAGGCCTGTGGGCTATCTTGGCTGAAGCAAAGAGGATAGCAAAGAAAGTAATGTGAAATAAGCTGCCAAACAGGTGGGAGCCATGTTGTAAAAGAGCCTTAAATGTCACGCTAAAGAATTTGTGTTTCATTGGAGAGGTAATAGGGAGCCACCAAAGATTTAAAAATAGTTAAACCTGTACCTTAAGAGGATTTCTCGGAAGTCATGTGGCTAATAATAGAAAGAGGAGAGTGAAATTAGTAATATATAGTAAATATATAAATATAAAAAATTAGGAGGCTCAGGAGGAAGGTTAGCAGGGCTCTGAAATAGCAATGGTGATCATCCAAAGCACAGCTAGAACTTTTTTAAGTTTTTGTTTTGTTTTGTTTCGATGATGTTTTCCTAACTCTCCCAGGATGGAAATACAATGGTGTTAAGAAGCTTGACACCATTGCTGACCAGCCCAGAAGTCTTGACTTGCTTCATTTCTATTTCTATCATATTGGTGCCAGTCCTAGTGTGGTCCTATTATACCTGCAGAACTCTGAGGACTACCAGACCTTTCCATCTGTCCCACCACTGAACTTTCCTATATGCATTGTCCACTTTGGAAAATGGACTATTTGAGACAAGGTATCGTTTCAATTTTCTATTTGTATCCTCAGTGCTTTCCATACAGCAAGGGCTTAATAAATACTTATGACTCATTAATATTCATTCGTGGTAATTGATGTACAGTCACAAGACATGAATTCAAATCCTAGTCATGCTATTGTACAATCTTGAGTAACAGAATTCTTCTCTCTGGGACTCAATTGCCTCTTAGACTAGATAAATTCTAATTTTCTTTGTAGTTCATGTAACTGTAAATCTCCATACTTTGTGCCTGGCACTCAATAACATCATTAATTTATTCATCAATGAATATTTCTTGATTTCTTGATACCAAGTGCTCTTTCTATTATATCATGCTACCCTTTAAATTTAAAGTGCTTGGTATAGTGCCTGGCACATAGTGGGCATTTAATACATGCTTATTTCCTTCCTTTTTTCTTCCTCCCTTCCTTCTTTCCCCACTCATGTGTTATAAGTGTGTCAGAGAGGCTAACACAAAATGCTAAGAAATTAGATGAGGACAGGGATAGTCAGGAGAGGTTAATGGGGCACAAGGGACTCGGGCTTTAAAGGACTTGATAGGATTTGAAATGCAGGAGGGTTGAAGAGTCATTTCAGGCAGCTAGGAGAGTATGAGAAAAGGCATTGGGGAAGAAGCCTTCCTATCTCAAGTAATTTATTTTATATATTCTGGCAGCCCACTTCACTGTGACTGTCCAGTCACTAGGACATTTGGGGGGGGGGGTGTGAGTAGTTATTGAACCATCCTTAATGATAGTCTCATGATTCCAAGATGAATAAATATCTCCTACTCTTAAAGAATTACTTGGATTTTTTAAAAATGTTAAAGCTATGTAAAAGGAATATATGAAAAAGAAAACTAATATAAATGATGGAAAGTGGACATTTTTCTGAATTTCTGTGGCCAAACTGTGTTTTATTTGGATGTTGATGACAGGTGCTTGTTAAGTGAGATAGGGATAAGCAATTTTGGAGCCTGAAGTTGGTCGTCAATATGAAGAGAACAATCCTACAAACAATTCTCAGAAAGGCATCATATGGACTACTTCTTTGCCTCATATCCTCAAAGAAAAAAAAAATGAAGCTTTGGGGCCTGAGTTTAAGCTATTGTTCATAACATTGATTTGGAATGCCCTCTGCCTTGATCAGGCCCTATAGGGAGTACTGTGTCAAGTTCTGGGCATCATTTTTGAGGAAAGCCACAAAATCTGGAGCACATCCCAAGGGGAGCAACCAGGATACCAAAGGACTGGAGAACATATCAACTGAAGGAAATGCAAATAATTACCCTGGAGATGAGATTTATGGAGCAGTCTTCAATTATCCATTAACCAGTCATGGGGTAAAGAGATTAGACTTATTTGGCTAAGCTACAGAGTGTAGAAGTAGGAGCAAAGGATGAAGTTCCAGAGCATCAGCTCCTGGTTTAGCCTAAGTAAATATTCTCTAATAATCAGAACTGTCCTAAAGCAGAAGAGATTTGCCTGGGGAGGTAGATGGATCCTCATTGGTGGAGCTCTTCAAGCCAAAGACTGGATGACTACTTGTAAGGGTACAGTAGAGGAGATTCTCACTCAGGTAGCAATAGGACTAGATGGCCACTTAGATTTCTTTCAACTTCTGTCATTCTGTGAACAATCCAGAGGGATGAGGGTGGGGAAGGGAGCAAAGAAAGAAAGTTCTGGTATTGGATTCTTGGAGTTCAAAGGCACATCAGTGGCTATTTGATCCAACCCCTGCTTGAGAAAGAATCCTCTCTCAAACTTCCAATGACAGGAAAGCCATTACTTCCCAAGACAGTTCATTCCATTTCCAGATAGTTTCAGTCATTAGGAAATTTTTTTTCCTGACATCAGTTCTAAATTTTCTTAGGAACTTCCATCCATTACTTTTAATTCTTCTTTCTGGGGCCCAACAAGGCTCTGTCTCAATTTGAATTTCAGTGCTTCAAAATATTTGTGTTTCATTTATGTGGATCCTCTTTCTGTTGATTCTTATGGCTACATTTTCCCCCCTTTGCAAATGGTCTTCATGAATCATCGTGTACAAAAATAATTCACTTGCCTTGGCTCTGCCCCCAATATGAAATATTTGCTATTCCATATATCAGAAAGCAGTCTTTTATCCAACTAACATTTATGGCATATCTATCTGGAGAAGAACAGATTTCTGGGAAACCAGATTCAAATATGTGAAAGATTGTCATATGAAAGAGAGTTACACTTGGCCCTGAAGGGAAGAAGCTGAGCAAGGGGCAATGAGCAATTGACTGCATCAGTCCGGACACAGGAAGGCAAATTTTAGCTCACTATAAGGGAGAACTTTATAATAATTAGGCTTGTCTGAAAATAGAGTGGATGATCTAAAAGGTAGTTACCTACCTGCTTGGACTATGATGTCAATAACCTTTTCAGCTAGGTAGAACACTAGTTATTATCCTCATTTTAGAAATGAGGAAATTGAAGCACAGAGAAGTCATTTGCCTGTCATGAAGTTAATGACAGAGCCAGGACCCAAACCTAGATATCCTTCTTCCCATTTCTGTGTTCTTTCCATTGCACCAAAAGATTTCATGATAATAATGTCCACAAGAGTGCACCAACTCCAAGTCCCATATCACTAAAAGTTCTAGCAAATTCTAATTGACTTAGTATTATTTTCCACTATTGTCATCCATGTCAACTCAGGAGCAAGACACTGCTATTAATTCTCCTGAGAGTGTCTGAGCTGCAAGGCACACAGTGTTCTGTCAATTAAATATTTTTCTACTAAATTCCAGTTATCATCCGGGATAGTTATCTTCCTAATGTAACACTCTGTACTCGTCACTCCTCTGGTAAGAACCATTTCATGGCTCCCTGTTGCTTACTGAATAAAGTCCCTACTCCTTAGCCTGTCATTCAAGGTCCATCACCACCTGATGCCATCCTATTCTCCAGACTTATTTCTCACCTTGTTTTCTCCCACCTCTGGGCATTTGACCATACCATTTTCCCTAACTCTTATTTGCTTAAATCCTTATCTTCCTTCAGAGTTTAATTCAGGTATCATCTCTATCATGATTCCTTCCCTGATTGCTCACTAATTAGAAATAATTCTTCCATATTTGGATTTCTCATCCTTTTCTATGAAATTTTCCCATTCATTTGCTACTTGCTAACATACTTGGGCAGATATGAAGGCTCCTCAAATCAGGAAACTTGGGCTTGAGTCCTGGCTGACCTTGGGCAACTCATTTTGACTTTCTGAAAGTCAAAAAAACCTAATAATATATATTATATATATGTACATATATGTGTGTATAATATAGATACATATATATGTGTATGTTGCATAAAATATATATGCCTAATAATATCAAATATATGTATCATTAATACATACACATATACATATATATGTATATGTATATATATATATATACATATGCTTAATAATATCAAACTCTGAGGCGAGATTTAGTATAGGAGAAACAGAGGACCTTGAAGTAAGGAAGATAGGAGTCCAAATCCCACCTCTGATACATAATGGCCATGAGAACAAGAGTTTTTGAACCACTCATTTCCTCCCAGGAATTCCCTAATGCAGGCTGGGGTATGTTTTAACTAGCTCAAACTGCTCATAAAGTCAATTGTTAAATTTTCAGTGTGATCATTTACACCTCGGAAATCAGCAAATGCTACAAATTAGGGATTGATTGTTTTGTTGACTGTCTGGACTTAAGAAATGTTAAGAATGCATCTTAAGCTTACAAGTATGCCCTTTGTACATTTATTATTTTTTTTCTGAGAATTAGTTGCTAATGAGTTATCCACACACTCCTGAATTCAGGGATACAACCTCCCCACTCAGCCCCCTCCTCTGTCTTTCTCACACACACACACACACACACATGCAGTCTGTTGAAGCCTATAGACATCTTCTCAGAATAATGTTTTTAAATACATTATATATATACACACACACAAATACATATACATATATACATATATGTTTGTGTGTATAATATATATGCACAAAGGAAACCAATTATGTTTAAATATAGTCATAAAAATATTTTGAGCCAAGTTCACAGACCCCATATTAAGAAATCTTGCTCTAATAATGTATGTTGCCCATAGCTGAGATATCTCCTCACCTGGAGTTCTCTCCATCAAGAAATCACCAACCTGCTCTCTTCCAGAACACATCTGGTGAGATGTGGAGGAGTTTGAAATGATACTGAAGGAAGAAATCCTCAAATTGATGGAGTCACTGAAACTTGAAGTTCTAAGGAATGATCTATCAGATGCTGAGCTCAGCACAGAGAATAACAAGGTGAGAAATGAGACAAACTGCCCTCCAGGAGCTTACCATCTAACAGCGGGAACATCAAGAATCTAGAAGACCTTTCTGGTAACATTTGCTGTTGTTGTTTTCTTGGACCATCAGTGATTTAGTCATTATAGGGGAAATCCTCCTATTGAAATTCTCTGGCTCATGCAAATTGACAACTCATCTGTGAGGAAAAGTCTGAGAGAGTGGCCTGTGGGTAGCAAGAGCTTAAGTAACTTTCCTGGATTCAGATGGCCAGTATGTGTCCAAATGGACATGACTTAAATCCAGGTCTTTCTAATTCTAGGTTGGTCCTTTTGACAGAACATTACATAGCTTCCATTCACAGAGGGATTATTCAGGATGATAGAGGGCTGAGTGAGCATGAACTCAACCCTTTTAGCTGGGTTCTAAAGACAAGAAAAAACCAAGACCAATGAATGGTGAATGAGAGAGAAATGGCACCTTCCTCCATTCCTTCCCACTTCCTACTCAGCAGATGAGTCCATGACTTGATATTTAACCAACAAAAAAAACCAAGTCTACATTTCTTTTTTTTCTTTGTTTATTGATTAATTAATTAGTATTTCTAATATTACTAAGAGCAGAAATCAAGATTAAAGTCAGCCAGTGTCTACTGAGGGGTACCTAGAGTAAGACAGGACTAGTTTTGGGTGACAACACAATAATGTCCGCTTGGAACATGGTATAGTAAGAAGGGAGCCAGACTCAGATTCAGGAGGTCTAAGTTCAAATCCTGACTCTGAGACTGTGTGGCCATGCCCAGGTCCCAAATGCATAACTTTGGACTAGTCATTTCATCTCTCTGGGACTCTCTGGGGCTCAATGATAAAGTGAGGGGTTTTTACATCTCTTCCAACCCTTAACACTCTGCTGTTCTATGTTCTAGGGTCCCTCTCGGCTCCAACACTCTCTACTCTAAGGTCCCTCCCGGCTCCCACATTCTCTGTTCTATGATTAACAGTCCCTTCCATGACTGATGTTCGGTGATTCTATGAGTTTGTTCCAACTTGACAAAGGGCTTCTTCATAGCTCTGGAGCTGTTTCTCAGCAACGCTGCCAGGAGACTGTGAGTACAGCTGCTCTACTTTCTGGCTGTCTTTCATATGTGGGCAAGACAGACTCCATTCAGCGACTTCCAGCATTGCCCAGCACGGGGCACTCATTACCTCTCACTCCAGAGACAGAGTAGGTGGGAGCAGGTGGAAAATGAGATGTTATTCTCTAAGACTTAATCAGTCATCCACCTTGCCTGTCTTGCCACACATGCTACCATTGGCCAAGACTGATGTGTGAATGCTCACCAAGGCTTAAATGATCAAGAAAGCTCTCACCTCTATAACATTTTTTAAGACTGACAAAATGCCCCCTTTATAACAACCCACCGAGGTAACAAATGTCATCATGCCTATTTTGCAGAAGAGAAAACTGGCCCAGAGAGGGGAGTCTAAGATCATAGAGCTGGTTAGGGACTGATAAAGGATGCTTTAGCTGATGTAATGTCTCTTGTGGCACAGCGGATAGAGTGTTGGATGTGAACTCAGGAAGCCCAGGGCTGATAGTCTGCCTCAGACACTTACTAGCTATGTTATTAGTTCCTCACGCCCTCTACATTCTATCTCCTCATCTGTAAAATGGGGATGATAATGATATCTGCCTAATAGAATTGTTGTAAAGAGCAAATGAGATAATATATGCAAAGGGCTTTGCAAACCTTCAAGCACAATATAAATTTTAGCTATTTTGCTTAATATGATGACTGAATGCTTTACATACCCTGAGACTGATCTACCCTAACCCCATGCCCACTCTCGGCATGATCCATTTAATTCCTATGCATCTGGCCAGGGCAGCTTTGGGCAGTAGGTAGATTGTTGGACTCAACATCAGGAAGAACTGGGTTTGAATCTCTCTTCATATTTTCTACCAGAGAAATACCACAATGACAAGAACAAGAACAACAGACCTTAGACTCCCAGAGTCTGACCATCCACTCAAAATCCTAATCAGTGATCCACCACACCTGCCTTGACACCACACATGATGCTTTCTGACTTAGGGAGCGAAATCAAGGGCTTAAACAATATAAAAATCAGTCACATTTGTAGAGAAATTTTATAAAGCACTTTATTAACAGAAAAAAGAGTCAGTAGCTTGGTGCTCTAGAAAGAACATTGACTCTAGAATGACAAATGCTACCCTTGACAGTTATTACCTGTGTGATTCTGGGTAAGTCACCATCTCCCCTAGGGCTCACTTTTTTCATCTCTAAAATCGAGATATTGAACTAGCTGGTTTCTGAGGTCCCTTCCAGTTCCAAATTTATGATTTTGGGTCCTAGAATGATATAGACAGTGTAATTTTGATCACTCTCTTTTTAGGTTGGGAGGCAACTAGGTGGTACAGTGAATAAAGTGCCAGAACTGGAGTCAGGAAGGCCTCAGTTCAAATCCATCCTCAGACACGTACTAGCTGTGTGATCCTGAGCAAGTCACTTAACCCTGTTTCCTCAGTTCCTCATCTGTAAAATGAGCTGGAAAAGGAAATAGGAAACCACTGTAGTATCTCCGCCAAGAAAACTCCAAATGGGGTCATGAAGAGTTGGACCCAGCTGAAATGACTATACAGTAACAACTGTAATTGACCTTCAGATGGAGCCTATGAAACAGCCAAGATCAAGGAATCAAAAGACCTTCCATGAATGACATCTGTATGAACTCAACTGAGAAAATATTAACCAAGAATAGTAGGAAAATAGATGGAATGTCAGAATTTTTTAATAAAAAAAGGAGGCGTTAACAATGACAACTAAGTTATATCAGGTTATTCATAATAAGCCCAGATTTATTTATTAATGCAGGCTATACAAGGAAGCAATAGAGAGTGTGAAACATTGCTATTTTGCCCAAAAAAGCACCTAATGAATACCTAGTAAGATATGACCAGAGAGCTAGAATTATACAGCAGAAGCTTACTTCCTTTCACAAGTTAACAGATGGTAAATGCCTTTACTACAAATACAGATCTCATAATATCCTTGAGAATTCAACAACTGAACTCTACTGGAGGCAGGACATTATCACAGATAACACTATTCACAGTCACCCAGACAAAACATTGATCCACACAAATTTAAGAGCATTTTTTAAATAAATGATGCAAACCAAATATGCCTAATTGCCAAGCTCACATGTAATGAAAATCTGTTTAAATATAAAAGTCTAGCAGGAAAGAGCAAACCACCTAAAAACAGACAGAAGTTCCTGTCACCTTTTCATTTTGTCTCCTGGAGTTGCTCCCAAAGTGCTTCTGTTCAGTGTACAGGAGATGAGCCCTTTCTCCAATATCCCTAGTTAACAGCAAGAAGTATTTTCTGTACCTGAGCAATAGTCCACAGAACATTACACAGAAAAGAATAACAGCTGGGTATCAACTTGTCCCTAAACTGTTTCAATTCAAACTCCATCAAAATGGCAGAGGATGTGAGAATAAAGTGTTTACAAAATAGCTTTCTCACAAGAATCTTGTGAAGCAGGTCGGCTCAGAGTTAAGCGACTTAGCCAGGGTCACACAGCTTGACATTTACCTTGGCAGGTCAGTACGTTGGATCTTTTTTTCTCTGGACCAAATTCTATCTGTTGTAAGCTTTGATCAGCCATATTTTAATGCAACAGGACAGATGCTAGTTCCATTCCACTTCATCAGCGCTCCAGAGAACCCTAACACGTAATAGAGGTATAAAAACAATCCAACTACCTGATAATTTACAGGCCTTCTGCTACCTCCAACATCAGGCCTCATTTATTCTCTCATCTATCACCGCACTTGGATGTCTAGTTATCAAGATCATATATCAAATATGTCTAAGGCTCCATGACATGCACCAAAATACGATGGGTTTCAGGGGGAACTGTATAATATTTACTCTTCTTTGGATGAATTGCTCAAAGATACTTTTATTGCTTAAATAAACTTGCTGCCTTGGGGGTTTAAAATATATATATATATATATATATGGCTATTTGTAGTTGCCTTATTTTTGGCTATAGAGAAGTCCATGTTCTCTTAGTTTCCAGTCTCAAAGGACAGGCCTGCTTAACAGTCACTGGATGGGCTGAGTTGTGATGATTTGGCTTCTCTCATTCAAACATGAAATTAGCTTTTTGTACCTTGAAGTGGGGCAAATTGAGTTTTCTTCCAGCCCAAGTAAGTCTGCCCGTGTTAGAAGTTATATTCGTATCCTTTCTTCTTTTCCTCTTTCTGCTCTTTTCTCTGTTCCCTTCTTGGTTTTTATCACTCTCGCAGTCTTGCTTCTTCTCCCTCTTCCACTTTCTGTCTCAGACTCCTTCCTCTTCTAATTTTTCCTGGCCTTTCTCTAGTTATCTCATTTCCCTTTATGTCTCTCCTTCTCCCTTTTCTTTCTCTGCTTTGCTTCTGCATTTTCTCTTCTTTTTGCCTTGTATATTTTCCTCCATTATTTCTATCATTCCATCACTCTTCTCTTTCATATAGTTCTCTTTATCTCTCCACTCCACTCTATATTTCTCTGGCTCTCCTCTCTTTGTTCTTCTCCCTTCCTTTCTTCTTTTGCCACCTCCAGTGTCTGGGTTTCACGGAAAGAGAATAAAGTGATGCTTTCTCCCTAACTAAAAGCAATGCATTTAGATTTCCTGTTAGAGTGCCTTCCTAATCATTTGCACTTAAATGAATTAGGCATTCTGCCTTTTAACATTATAACTACCAAGTAAGAACTGTCAGATTCACTTATTCACATATACTAGGCCCCCAACAATCCTAGAATCAGGCATAAGTATCTCTCTGGCAAAGCAGCTTCCTTCCTCAGCATTCATTTTGGCTTCTACCCACACAGCACATCAATAAACCAGGAAATCTGCTTTTAAAACTAGAAATACAACCATATAATCAGATGTTTGACTTTCTAATGGAAAAAAAAGACCATCCCAAGCTATAGGCATGCTTTTAGCAGCATAGCAATCTTTGCTTTGGGTAAATAATATGATGGAGTATGTTTGGATGTAACTTGGATCTAATTCATTCAAGATTCCAACAATTTAGCCTTTGCTTTTTTCTCCACTTAAGGCTCTCAATTAATCTGAAAGAAAGACCACTGACCTAGGAGTTAAGAGTCCTGAGATATGAGAAATGTGTGACCTTAGAGAAGTCACTTCTCTTCTGCCCTCACACTCCTCCTCTATGAAATGAGGGTTTGGGGGTCAAGATTGTCTATAAGATGATCCCACTTATTCTGATATTCTTTATTCTGTGCTTGAAGACTTCCTCCAGGCGGGAGATTCTAACCAAGGGCAAGTGGCCAGAAAACAGAGGAAGAAATAGAAACACTCCTAACACTAGACACTGATGGATGGTTATGTCTTGTTCTGGGCTCCACAGCTTATAGGAAAGTGAATGCAGAGAGAATTCAGGGACAAATCACAACGATGAAAGCAAATCTCACCTACCACATTGGGATGTCCTCTGGGACAACTTCAAGTCATTATGTCCATTTTACTCCTGTCCCTTGCACCCTGCCCCCAGGCCCCACTTCAATTATTGTCTGTACTATCTAAACGGGAGTGAATTACACCTGATCTTGGGATAGATCATGTATTTTTATATGGATACCGTTGTTAAACACCTTTTTGCATTTTTATTATCATCTCTCCTACTAGAAGATGAACTTCATGAGTACAAAGACTAGGTTGTATTCATTGTTGTATTTTCCCAAATGTAGAATAGCACATGACCTTGAACACAGATGATGCTCTTAGTCTCCTTATATCCCACAGACCTCTCCTTCAATCCTACTCGGCCACATAAACGGAGGGTCACAAGCTAGATCTCACCGTTTCCTCCAAGTGTTCTATTTCCTTAATGAGAAATGCTGACATTCCTCGATGTTGTTGGGTTTTTTCAGTTGTATCTGACTCTTCAAGACCCCATTTAGTGTTTTCTTGGCAAAGAAACGAGTGACTTGCCATTTCCTTCTCCACCTCATTTTACAAATTAGGAAACTGAGGCAGACAGGGTTAAGTGATTTGCCCATGGTCACAGAGCTAATAAATGTCTGAGGGCAAATCTGAACTCAGGTCTTGACTCCAGACCTGGCATTCTATCCACCGTGCCATCTAGGTAACCTTTCTGACCATAAAATTCCTACTATTTCCTCTATTCCTATGCCTTATTCTTCCTAAATCTATTCTTTCCCCTCACTCATACCTCCTAACGCTTGACCCCTCCATATTTTCTTAGGTCATTAGCCCCGCTCCCCCACTTTCATAACCTTGGCCACATCCTTGCCTCCTCATTCTCCCTTACCCAATACATTCAATAAATTGCCAAATCTTTCTTTTTATACCTCCACATCATCTCTCACATCGAACCCCTCGTTTTTACTCACATAGGTAGAACCTTAGTTCAGGTCCTTACTCCCTCAAATCTCCCACCATTCCAGTCCATCCTGCACACTGATGCCAAAGTGGTTTTTTTCATAAATGCAAAGTTGACCATGTGTCACTGCCCACCAGTCAAATCTAGTGACTCCCTATCCCCTAAAGAATAAAATATAAATCCCTTTGTTTAGTTTTACAGACCTTCACAACCCGGACCCAACCTACCTTTGAGGCCTCTTTGGATATTACACAAACTCTTGCACTCCGGGCTCCAGTCAAACTGGCCTTTTTCTCTGTTCCTTACATGTGACACTCCATCTTCTCCTTCCATGCCTTCAGCCTGACTATGGTCATGCCTGCAACATACTCTCTCCTCACCTCAGCCCCATAGAATCACTCTCCTTCAAAAATTGCTTCTCTGGCTCATTTTACAAATGAAGAAACTAAGGCAAACAGTGTTAAGTGACTTGCCCAGGGTCACACAGCTAAGATGTGTATGAGGCCATATCTGAACTCAGGAAGATGAGTTTTCCTGATTCCTGGCATCATGTGAAGCTTAAGCATCGCATGAAGCCTTTCCTGATCATAACCAAAGACTACTTTCTTCTCTCTTAAATTACCTTATATTGAACTACTTGGCATTTATTTGTGTCTGCTCTTCTTACATGGATTCAGTTTATAATTGTTTATGTACTGATCTCTCCCATCAAACTTCTTTATGAGTAGGGATACAATAAAAGCATTCTTTTAATTTGTACACCTAATGCCTAACATAGTGCCAGGCACATACCAAGGGACCACAGGAAGTCCCTATTTGTGGTCTAATTGATAACAATAATAGGCTTCTTATAGCACTTTAAGGTTTGCAAAGTTCTTCACATTAAGTGCATTATTGGAGTCTCCCAACTACCCTGTACGATGGTTACTACTGCTGCTATTACGCCAATTTTACAAATGAAAAAGCTGAAGCTCCAAGCTGATCCACACAGTGAACAAGAATCAGAAGTGGGATTTGAACCCATCTCCTAGAAGTGGTTAGGTGGCAATATGGACAGAGCGCTGGGTCTAGAGTCAGGAAGACCTGAGGTTTAAATTCAGTCTCTGACACTTAGAGTGTAGCCCTGGGCAAGTCACTGAACTTGTCTCAGTTTCTTCATCTATAAAATGGAGATCATAATATCACCCACCTCCCAGCATCGCTGTGAGCTTCAAATGAGGTGATAACTCTAAAAGTGTTCAGTAAATAGAAGGCACTTAATAAGTCTGTCTTTCCTTTCTTGCTTGCTTCCTTCTTTCCTTCCAGCACAGCACACTATCCACTTTGCTTTAATCAATATGTCCAATAATATTTCATTCCTCTGTCATTATGGAAGGCCTGATCCACAGAGATATATACCTAAGATAACTCAAGATGAGCACTTTAAGCAACAACACATAATTTATTTTGATGGAAATCTTTCTATATTAAATTACATTCTTTCCTAACTTCATAAATAAGAATATAAAATATGATTTTAATCAATTAAGAGTGGATAGACCACTGGGCCTGGAGTCAGGAAATCTCATCTTCCTGAGTTCAAATCTGGCCTCAGACACTTACTATCTGTGTGTGACCCTGGGCAAGTCACTTAACCCTGTTTGCCTCAGTTTCCTCATCAGTAAAAAGAGCTAGGGAAGGGAATGCCAAACCATTCTAGTAACTTTGCCAAGAAAACCCCAAATGGGGTTAAGAAGGAGTCAGACATGACTGAAACAACTGAACAACAACGAGGCAAACACCGTGGAACAGTCCCTGCCTTCAAGGTGCTCATATTCTAATGGGGGAGACAACACATACAGTAGCTATAAGGTGACCATAGTCGGCAAGGCACTTGCAGCAGCTAAGGGGAACAAGCAAAGGTATCCTGTGAAGAGTGGCCCCTGAGATGAGTCTCAAAAGAAATCAGAGATGGGAAGGGGCAAAGATAAAGGGTGAGTGCACACAGTCCTTGCCTCTATCAAACTTAGAGTCAAGTCAAAGAGATGGAACATTAGTATAGGCAAATTTTATGAAGAGAGAAAAAAGCCACAAGACAGCATATGATTTATTGCTATCATACCAATTCATCAAGCCCAGTTCAAGAGTCAATGGGCTTTGTTCTCAGGTCAAACCCTCTTGAGTTGTGAAGACCATGTCTTATTTTACTTGTAAATTTTAAGGTATTATATAATTATGAGATGGCATTTCCATCATTATTATTTCAACCACATTTCCAGCAACCCAGAAAAAGGACAGAATATGAATATAAGAGCCCTTGGTTCTAGTCTAGAAAAGATAACTTTTTCTTGAGTAGGGCTCAATACACCTTAATGTCCTATAGGTCACATGTTTAAAAGGTCCAGAGAGGTAGTAGCCAGGAAGGAAGAGTCAGCTGCCTCCAAAAGAATATCTTTCCTGGGTTAACAATATCCTGGGCTAAGAATTTTTTTTTTCACTAAAGGAAGCTAAATCCTGAATCATGGTCATCTTTCAAATAAAAAAGTTTCCTCCTCAATAGTTCATTGATAAGCAGTTTCAGATTAGGGCGGTTTCAAAGGCTTTTCCTTCTCCCAAGGGGGAAAAAAAGGAGAGATATTGATTGTTCATTCTTTGACTAATTGACCTTGGAACACACAAAAAAGCAGTAACTAAAAAGGAAGAAAAAATAGGAAAGAAGGAGGTTTTCCTATGTGATGAGTTAAAAGCCCTTTAGGGATCTGGAGTTTTCTTGGGGAAATTTCCTCCCTGAGGTGAGAGGGAAACATTGATTACTTATTTCAATGGAGCATGATTCTTCCCCTGTGCATACGACTTCTAGGTTGCAAGATAGGTGCTTTTAGTTATAGACAGACAGACAGACAGACAGACAGATAGATAGGTAGAGTTAGTTAGATAGATTTTCTTTTTATATCACCTATTCTTCCTGATATATCCCTACCCCAACTACAAATAGGTCCATCCCTTATAAGAAAGAATTAGAAAGAAGAAAGGGAAAAAAAGCTCAACTAAGCCAGCACAAGAAAAAAGTTTGGCACATTCTTACATATTTACTTTGGAACCAAGCTTGGTCATTCTAATTTCACAGCATCTCTTCTGATTTTGTGGTTGTTGTTTTTTTTTTTTGTTCACCTTTTAGTAGTTACCATGTATTTTCTTTCTTTCCCAATGCTTATTTTACTTTATATTGCTTCAAAACAGCCTTGCTATTCTACATTATATTCATATTCATCACCATCTTTATTATACTAATATTTCATTATATGCATGACCTACAGTTTATTTACCCTTTCCTCCAAATGATGAATATTGGCTTTGCATCCAGTACTATCTACTACAAAGAATGATTCCATAGATACTTTGGTGTGTAGGACCCTTCTACTTATCACTGATCTCCTTGGGGTATATACTCAGTAATGAGTCAAACAATATGAACATTTTCTTCACTGGCTTTGTATGGTTCTAAATTGCTTTGAAAATCATTGGACCAATTCACAGCTTCATCACATTGCTACTCACCTTCTTATTCTACTTGTGGAAATTTTGTTCCTGCAAAATCTTTTCAATTTTATCTTATTTAAATTCTTTATTTTATTGATTTTGATCTGCTCAGTCCCTCGCTTGGTCAAAATACTCCCCATAGCTACAACTGTGAAACTTACTTGACTTTGTTCTTTTTTTTTAATCATATGAACTTTAACATTCAGGTCATATGTCCATTTTCAGCTGTTGTATATGGTGTAACATGTTGACTTAAACTAAATTTCTGCCAAACCATTTTGCAGTTTTCCCAGAAGTACTTATAAAATAAAGAAATCTTTCCTAAGTATTTCATCATGATTCAGTTTCATCAAACACTGGGTTACTGAATTCTATTGTTTCTGATTCTTCCTCATTTAGTCCATTACTGCTTTATAGAATAATCTAAGAGCTAGAAATGCTATTCTCCCTGCATTTCTACTTTTCTCCCCTTATTTTCCTTGAGAGTCTATATTTTTGTTCCTCCAAATGAATTTTATTATCACTTTGTCTAGCTCTATAAAATATCCCCTTGGCATTGTGAATGGTATAGCATTAAATCTGTAAATTAATTTAGTATCACTTTTATTATGCTGGTGTAGCCCAGTCAGCCCTGAGCACTGACTATCTCTCCAGTTATTTGAGTTATTCCTTATTTCTTTGTCAATAAAGTCCTGGAGTACGATTTCTTAATGCACTTTGTAGTTACTGTGCATGAAATTTCCCTTCCTATTCATTCCCTTTGGATTTTGCTATATATAAAGAAATCCTATGATATTCAATTCTGTCCTATGTGTGTATTAAAAAGGACAGAATAGACATAAACAGCTAACATCTATATACTGCTTTAAGATTTACAAAGTGTCTTACATGTGCTGTCTTATTTGATCCTTACAACCATGAGACAAGAAGACAGGTGACAAGCATTTATGAAATATTTACTATGTGTCAGATGCTGTGCTAAGCACAAATACAAGCAAAATGAAAGACATTTCCCTGCCCTCAAGGAGCTTACACTCTAATGGAGAAGAAAACACATAAAAGAGACCTAAGGGGCAGGGGGAAGGGTATGTTAAAAAAGAAAGCATGGGAAGAACAGACATAGCAGTGAAATTCATAGCATTAGAAACACAGCCAGGAAAAGGAGAGACACACGGGTAGATTAGGAGGTCCTGAAAGGAACTGCCAGTGGAAAAAAGGGGGCTGGCATGTCCACAGACAGGCAGCTAGTAGGTTTCTAAGAGAGGATTTGAACTTGGGTCTTTCTGACTCCAAGTCCAATACTCTATTCACTATGTCACCTAGTTGTCCAATATTATCTCATGTACTCAGAGAACCAGGTTTAACAAGTACTAATAATTCAATGGATGTTGAAGGAAATTTTCAGTCTTAGTCTAATGGATTCACATTTAGCAATGATGATTTATATAAACAATAACATGGGTGGGGGGAGTGAAACTAAGCATTTATTAAACACCTACTGTGTATCAGACACTGTGCTAAATGCTTTACAAATATTATCTTATGTGATCCTCACAACAATCCTGCAAGGTAAGGGCTAATATGATTCCCATTTTACAGCTGAGAAAACTGAGGCAAACAGATATTAAGTGACCTGCCCAGGGTCACACAACAAGTAAATTTCTGAGTCCAGAATGGAACTCTGGTCTTCTTGACTCCAAAGCTACTGTCCTGAAGTAATTTTAGGGATGTTAAATGGAATGTTTAGCCAAGATTGGATTCTAAATACCTTCTGGACTAGACTCCAAATCAAGTCCCAAACCAGGCAAGCACAATTTTTAACATCATGGGCACATCATCATATATCATCTCTGAGCCTGAGTTTCTTAATCTGTAAAATGGATCAAGAGTTGGACTTAATCAATATTGGCTTTAACTTCCCATGTCTTTAGAATCTTTCTCATTCTAATATTTAAAGTTTTTCCCACTTTGAATATTTTAACTTCTCTTTTACAATTCCTTCTAGCTCTAATATTCTGTAATCTCAAAACATCAATCTTCAAACTCACTTGTGGGTCAATGGAAGGAAGAAAAGGAAAAATGGCCCCTGGCCTCAGCAGTGCCCCTCTCCCATGCCCACAGCCATGGAAATGAGGAAACCAAAAGTAAATGACTCATCTTCACATTTTCTTTACGCTTGGTCCACATCAAATGAACAAAAACAGTCATTTTATTTAAAAACAAAAATAAAAACATTAATCGCAAACTATACTGTTCAGACTCAAGTTTCAAACACAAAAGCAAAAGACATTTGCTAAATACCTACTATATGTAAAGGCCCATCTTCAGTTCTGGGGAAAATATTAACCTCATGGAGATGCAAGTCTAACAGATAATTAAGACAGAAACACAAATAATCCATACTTCATTGGATCCTGGATTTCCACAAAATGTATTCTGTCCTCTGGTGAACATTGAAACTTACCCAAACCTTCTTATCCTTTGAACTTATGGTCCATGCTTTCCACAGATATGCCACCTAGCAGGAGGCCTTCCTTTATATCTTTAAGTATTCTGTAAGGATCAACTCAGAACTCAAGGTATTCATCTTCTGTCTTTCATTTTTGCTATGTAACCATTCCATGTCCTTTTTACACACGTGCTTTTCCTGAATGTTATTTTTTACATCGCTTTCCATTCAGAGGCCCTTGCTGGGAATAAATTATGATATAGAGTACTTAGAACCACTTCATTGCCTTTTATGTTTCTCGTTATTTAAATCTTCAGACATTGTAATGTTTCAAGACTTACAAACATATATTGCCAGGATATTTTTTTAACTAAATCTGATTTCATTGTCCAGGACAGAGACATCAAATGCTCCCAGGCCCTCCACAATTCGACCATCCAGACTAAAATGTAATCAGGAAATTTTTAACAAAATAAATTTTAAAAAATAAAACACAAAGTTAATACGTGGCTTTCTAAGTTAATTTCCAGTTTGCAAGGATCCTTAAATAGTATCTATGGTTCCTTTTTCCTATGAGTTTGACATCACAGGTCTAGAAAATTCCTGGTGACGAAGGTCACTCCACTTAGACAGATTGGCACCTGTTCTGCAATTTTTAATCTTAGAGGTTTGCCTGTGGTATTGAAACATTAAGTGACCTGCTCAGGGTCCCAGAGCCAGTATGTGTCAGAGGAAGAATTTGAATCCAGGTTCTCCTGACTTCCAAGCTACTCTCTATCCACTCTGCCATGATGCCTCTCTCCAGGAGGAAAGGTATATTAAAAAGATAGCATTTTAAAAAAAATTATCGGAAAATTCTTCTAGAAAGATTCAGAAGAAAGAGACAAATGAGGTCTATGGAGGCATAACGGGCTGTGTATAAAAACATCTCTTACTCCTCTGAGGTTTTGCCTCCTCCCGCTACTTCTCATCCTTCTCCTAAGTTCTTCCCTCATTTGTCTCCTTACCCACTGGGTTTTGTAACAGTAATTTCCCACCATCCACCTCATCTCAACCTGCTTATGTCTCTCCACTGTAGTCTTTCCTCCAGGAATCAGAATAAGAAAGAACACAAATACAAATGGAGAACAGCCTCTGTTCTCTGCAAGTGCACACAAAAGACATGAATCTTTACAGATGTGGTGCAAAGTCAGAATGGTAAGTGAGCAGGAGCAATGCATCTCAGCTCTTACACAGTGCCGCCGGCACATTTTCTTAGAAGCACAAAGAAATAAATAGGAGTTAAAAGTCTTCAGTAGCTACTGAAGGCAAACAAGAAGGTTTCCTTTGGAAACAGTAGCTGCTCTTTGCTTCCTGGGCTTGAACGCTGGTGCTTTGTTTGCAAATCAGTTTATATGAAGAAAAAATAATAGCGTTGAACAGATAATCACGGACAGTCATTAGTGAACTTCAGTCTGGCATTAAAGGAAAAACGTACACTAAAACCCAAACACTTGCTAACTTATAACAATGGTACCTTATATGATGGCTCTTTTGCAGTAATTCTTGTTTACAATTAAAGACAGGTTGAGTCTTAGAACCATGCTCTCAAAACTGAATCTTATAAAAACTAACATGAGATCAAGCTCTCATGAGTGGCCCCCACCTTCAACGACGTGATCAGCTCTTAGCCCTCCCCCAACTCCCATGTGCCCCCTATAGATATACAAAGAAACAGAAAAATCCCTTAACATGGTTCACTGTTATTCTAGGATGAAGGACAATTGGGTTATCTTAGAGTAGGGCACAATCACCCAACCTCTATAAAAGGTCAAGTACTCACACATATTGTTTGAGTCGGGCTATCAAATGTTACAAACTCCCAAGAAGCCCGAGGTGTGAATGAGGGGGATCAGTGATCAAGAGTGCAGCACTGGAAGTCATCTTAGAAGAAACAGAATCTAAGGTGGGTTTTGAAAGGAGAGACAACTAGAACAGAGATGGAGAAAAGTTTATTCCAGTCCTGAGGGATGGTGATAGCAATTCAATGCAATTGAATAGAAACAGCATTCATTATGTGTCAACCAAATGCCAGGCCATATGCTAAACGCTGCAGATATAAAACATGACCTCAGGGAGCTTACGTTTTGCAGCAAAAATACACTAATTGAAATATCCTATGAACAGAAAAGAAGAGAGGATGGAGATTAGTCTGATTTGGTTGAAATATGTAATCTTTTATTTCTCTTATTAATCTATCATATACTTATTTTTGTACATTCTTCCCACCCATTAGACCTTAATCTTTGGAGGCAGAGTCTGTGGGTTTTCTTTTTATTTTTTATCACAATCCTGAAATAGTGTATAATAAATATTGAATCAAATAAAATGAATTTTAACCCAATAAAAATCTATTCTTCCTTCTCCAGCACTAATTCCCTGTGTCCTGAAGGACACAATTAGGCTTGGGGTGTTTCCAACTATGCAGTATAATAAGCCATGTTTTATTGGCCTTTCACTGTCTTCATTACAGGCGTACTCATTGGAGGAAAACTGAGCTCCATTTTCAAAGAAGCAGTTAGTAGATAGTTTTCTAGGTTCTGAATGTGCCAAAATTGTCTTGGCCTCTTCCTTTATTAAAAAAAAATTAGAGACATTGAAAACAAAGTCATCTCCCCACCCCCACTTCTGCTATAGTATTTCCAAACTGAAACAGCTCGACAGATGATAGCCATGGGAAATGTCTTTCCAGAAACCCAACTCCTCAGAGTGTTTATTGAGAGATGCTCAATGGGAAAGCAAAGAAGAGTTTGTGAAGGAAGCAAGCAAAAACGAATGACAATAATAGCTCCTATCTCCATATCCCCTTACAGTGCAAAAAGCACTTTCCCGACAACAACCCTGTGAGTTTTATGATTCAGGAGAAAAATGTTAAGACCTGAACTGGTGTGGTGGCCATGTGGAAATAGAGAACGGATGAAGATGTGACAGAAGAGGATAACCCGGGTTCCATAAACTTGTTTTGTTTTAAATATATACATACATATGTGTACATTATATATACACACACAAATGCATATATGTGTACATATATTTAATAACTGCATTTCGATAGCATTAGCTTCCTTTTGAAATCCTATGTGCTTTATTTTAGGCATTTAAAACATTACTTTGAGAAGATGGCCATAAGCTTCATCAGATTGTCCATGATACAAAAAGAGTTAAGAATCTCTATTCTAGAGACACAAATGACGAGACTGATAACTGATTAGATGCAGAGACTGAGGGAAAGGGAAGAGACAAAGGATAATTTTCCAAGGTTAGGATTCTGGATTGATTAATCTTATACAGAACTTGTTATGTGTAGGAAGAGGATCGATTTAGATGCCTCTTCAGGAATGTAGGGGAAAGGTTACACGATTCAACCTCTTGCCTCCAGTATTACTAAAGTTAATCTTCAGGATAATAAATATGAACTAGGTCAATAGCTAGGGAAATAATGAACATTTAAAGAAATTTATTCATCCCCAATCAGAATATTAGTCTGGTCTGAGGGAACTGCCACTGAGAGGAAATTAGGGAATTCTGAAGAGAGATTTGAAGGACTTGGGCTGGCCGAGTATATCTGTAAATTGGACTAAAAAAGAGTTCTAGTAGACTAGAAGCTATGGCCTTTCTCCGAAAAGAGATGTTACCACTCTCCTATAAGGAAGAAGGCATAAAGCATCTGCAACATAACAGCAAACATCTAGATTTCAATAGCATTCTAATGGGTGGAAATGATAGTTCATAGGAAAATCAACAGGTGGCAGAGTCAATTCAGAGGAGATGGAGTAGATGGTATCACAGTGGAGAAGGCAGTCCAGAGATGACAGCAGTGACATGGCAAACCATCAAGTGGTAGCTTCAAAGACTGCCAGGATGGAGCCCTAGAAGTGTAAATTGCACTGACTGTGTGTGCAGCCTCTGTCATCAATGATATGGGAAAGTGTAACCCAAAGAGCTATTGGGAGCAAGAGATTTCCTCATGATTTACCTTGTTATTATATTGTAATACATACTATGATTTTATTCTCCAGCTTTGTCGGGCAAAGACCAGTACTGGATGAGGGCTCATGAGCTTAGATCCCTGGATACTGGGAATCACGACTGCAAACACCATATAATTTTACCATTTTCTATTCTGCTTTATATTAGTTATTAAGGGTCATAACCCTTTTCCCTTGTCCAGTTCCAAGCTGATACAGCTATGTTGCATTTAGAAGGTGGTAACAATATATAAGAACTGATAAAAGTCATAGCTTCTATGGAAGCATAAGGGTAGCCTTAAAAATATGTCAGTATAGTTAACTTCTCAAGTATGTCAAAATGTACAATCTTTTCTGCAGTTCATACTGTATGTATGCATATGTATATGTACATATATGAATATACTATATATGTGTGTACATATTTCTATAAACACACATCTCTATATGTGTGTCTATGTCTATATATGTTGTATACATGTCTACACATATGTGCATGTATCAGTATACATCTATGCATGCATCTTGTATATCTGCATGTGTATTTATACCTGTATGTGTATATTGTATATATGTATATATGTGTGCATGCACACACCCAGATTGACCTTGGAATCATGCTTAATTAAAAAGTAAGCTCCCTGCTCATTCCCTGTTGCTGAGTACATTCTCATAGTCGGCAGGCACATTTCTTGCCTCTGTTCTTTTCCTCAAGTTCTATATTTGTAACCTGAAAAGTGACATCGATTCAACTTGCCCCTTGCTCCTGGTCTTTTGGATGTCTGCTGTTCAACATCAGACTTTTACTTCTTGGATAATATCAGATGAAAGTTATCATATCCCAAAAGACCATATTCTGAATCATAGAGAACATCTGGCCAAGTCATGCCATCCTGCATAGCACCAAGGGAAAGAGAACATCCCTACATTATATTTGAAGTTCCATATGGACAGAAGACATCTGTCAATTATCTGTCTATCTTTTCCTACCACTACTCAAGCCTAATACATAGTAGGGGATAGATGATGACAGGAAGTGGTGATTGGGATGAGGAACTCCTAAAGAGGATACTCCCTCTACCAATTTATTCTGACACATTATCCATTACATGCAGTCTTAGAACATTGCCTGGAGGCACTGAGGGGTTCAGTGACTGGCACAGGGTCACACAGCTAGCATGTGCTTAAGCCTACATATTGCTCGCTCTGAGGTCAATTCTCTATCCACTGTGCCTTATTGCCTCTCTATGTTATGCTTAGGAAAGAGTTAATAAATGAATGTTAAATAAGTTAATGAATTCATTCATGAATGGACCAATAATGATTCTCCTTGATCCTAAGATTCTTAGATTGAGAATTGAGGACATTGACTATTCTTTGTTCCTCAGCACACAGTCCCTTGTTTATAGAAGAAAATAAGAGAGTTGAACCGAATTGAAATGGAATTATCTTTGTGTGTCTCAATTTCTTACTTGTAAAAACAAAAAAAAGGAAGAGGAAGTAAGAAAAGATGATTTCCCTAAGTTCTGAAGCTCTAGGTTCTAAGGTTCTTTTCATTTCTGAAATTTTGTTCCAGGCTCTAAGGTATCTTCCATGTCTGATGATATAGCATTGGGATATGGACTCAGTTATCAACCTTAGGGTTAATTCTCAGCTTTGTCAATGGCTAACTGTGTGATCTTGAATAAGCCCCTTCCTTTAATGGAGCCTCAGTATGATGGGTTTGGGCTACTTGATCTCTATAGTCCTTTAGTTCCCACTCTTTGAAGGTACAGATCATTTGTTGCTACTGCTGTTTTTTAAGAACATTCAGCATTTGTAACTCCACTGGCATAGGGCTTCCATCTTAACAAGATGATATTGCTGCTGCTGATCAATTATTTTCAGTTGTGTCCGACTCTTCTTGACCCCATTTGGGGTTTTCTTGGCAAAGAAACCAGAGTGGCTTGCCATTTCCTTCTCCAGCTCATTTTACAGATGCGAAAACTAAGGCAAATAGAGTAACTCACTCAGGGTCACGCAACTCCTAAGTGTCTGAGGTCAGATTTGAATGCAGGAAGATGAGTCTTCCTGACTCCAGGCCTAGCACTCTGTCTACCATGCCACCTAGCTGCCCCCCAAGTTGATACTATTACTCTATAACACCATGTAATTATATTAATAAGACCCGTATCTTCCTGTGCAAGTCCATCCCTGGGCAATCTACATAAAGCCAGATGCTCTCCTTGTGACTGATATCCAAAAACAATTTACAATCATGCAGTTGTGATTTTAACTGTCTTAACATGTCGCCATTAGCCAAGGACACCAAAAAGTGGTTAAAGCAACTCTGTGGCCTAACAATTTTCTCTTTTGTCCCTGTCTCATAAAGGTCAGTGGCAAAGGTACAGTAAGAGAGCAGTAGATAATCAAGCAAAGAGAAGGTCAGCTCAGGTTGCATCTGGAAACTGTGTCCGGGATTCTGAGAATAAAGTGAACATGGGTAATTTCTTGGAGGGATTACAGGAGCTCGCAGGAGGTTCTGTAGCCTGTAATTTTATGGCAGGAAGACTCCTATTTGTGCAATCTCAGAGGACAAAGGATCGACTTAACAATTTATAGGTTTCCAAAGGAAAGAGACTCATTTCTCTCACCTGGAATGCCCACCCATCCAAGCCTTGCATGTCCTTCAAAGTACAACTTAAACCTTTCCTCCTCCTTTACAACAAATTGGGTTTGGCTTCCCTGTGCTGACTGCTACTTCTCTGCCTTAGTTTTTCCTCTTCTCTAGGAATTTGATTCATCCATTTTTTCAGGCATCAGCTATCTTGGTCTGCTGTCCCTTGGAATCATGGAACAACTGAATCTCAAAATGATAAGGAAGCTTGAAAGTTATCAAAATGAGAGTCCTTATCCTAAGCATGAATCAGTCTCATGCCATCCTCCATAGGGGGTCATCCAAACTCTGGGTGCCAACCTGTATTAATGAGGAAGAAAATGCTTCCTGAGAAAACCTATTCTATTGACGGACATCATTGAGTGTTAGGAATGTTTCATTATGGATTGTTTTTTTTTATTTCCCCCTTATATTAAGCCGACATCTGCCTTTTCACCATTTCCACTCATTGCTCTCAATTCCACCCTCCAGAGACAAGTCCAATCTCTCTTCCATGGGCATATGCCCTAAAAATGTTATTTGGTATTAGAGGAGATACAAAATAAGTAATAGAATGTCTCTGCCTCAATAGAATATGCATTCATTTTACAATCACATACTTAATAACCATTTACAAGGCAGCATGATGGTTCCATTAATGGAGACTTAGAATCAAGAAGATGGGTTCAAAATCAGCCTCAAACACTAGGCATGTGACCCTGGGAAAGTCACTGTCTGCCTCAGTTCCTTCAACAGTTGTTTTGAGCACCAAATGAGACAACGTATGTAAAGCACTTTGCCAACCATAAAAACTATGTAAATGATTATTGTTAATGCTACTATTATTATTATTAGGCACTGACTTCAGAACACTGTGCTAAATGCTAGGCTAAGTTATGAAGTTTATGACTGGCTATCTCCCATGTCTGGAATTCTTTCTCTTTTCATCTCTGCCTCCTGGCTGTCCCAGCTTCCATCATGTCCCAACTAAAATTTCACCTTTTATGGAAAGCTTTTCCCTTTTCCCCTTAATTTTAATGCCTTCTCTCTGTTGATTATCTCCAATTTATCCTGTATATAGTTGAACCTAGTTGTTTTCATGTTGTGCCCCCCCCATTAGACTGGGAGCTCCTGGAAAGCAGACTGTTGCCTTTTTTTGCAACCCACCCCCAGCTTAGTGCAGTACTTGGCACAGAGTAGGTGCTTAATAAATGTGAGTTGACTTAACTTGACTTGATGTGATACAGCACAGTCCCTGTCTTCCCAGAGTTTACAGTGTTGTCGAAGACTTTGGGGAAAGGAAATGACACTAACTAAAATAACCATAATGTAAACAAAAACGGGATAGACATTTAGGAGAGCTTCATGGAAAGTATTCATAGAAGGCCAAGGAAATCTAAGATGGATTCCAATTGGTAGTGTCAGAGAAAGCTGCAAGGAGGAGGTGACAAGCATCTGACAACAACCAAGACTAAAGGCCACGTGATACAGTGGCAGGGGGGAAACATATCCCTAAGAGCCTACCCTATGCCAGTGTGAGTGTCCAAGTCTTTTCCACAACTGGACCGTGAACTATGCATAGGAAAAAGAGCCCTGGGATTGTGGTAAGAGCGTGGGGGGAGACCTGACTCTGTCACTCATTTCTATGCCCTAATTTCTGTATCTATTAAATAGAGATAATAAAAATACCCTGAAATACCATGAAAAGCAATACGGCAGAATGGATAAAGAAATGGCCTCCAAATCTGGATGACCTGGGTTCATATCTGCTTCTGAACCATAACTGCTGTGTGACTGTGGACAAGTCACTGAATTTCCCACTGCCCCTGGCAACTCTTTAACACAGAAGCAGCAAATAGATGGAGTAATGGACAGAGCACTGGGCCTGGAGTAAGGAGGACTTGAGTTCAAATTCTGCCTCAGATACTTACCAGCTGTGTGATTTTGGGCAAGTCATTTAACCTCTATTTGCCTCAGTTTCCATAGCTGTAAAATGAGGGTAAAATTTGCCAGGGTTGTTATGAGGATCAAATGAGAGATTTGTAGATCTTAGCATAATGCCTGTTACAGCGGCAATGCTACATAAATGCTGTTGCTGCTGCCGCTGCTGATGGGGATGGTGGTAGTGGTGATGATGGTGATGATGACGACGATGACGATGGTGATGATGATGATGGTGATGGTGACTGTGGTGGTGGTGGTGATTATGATGATGATAGCGATGATGATGATGGTGGTGATGATGCAGAACACTTGCTGGTCTGCATTAGGAGACAAGGGGATTAGGGATTGTACTGAGGTGGTAGCCATAAGAGAATAGAGAAATGGGTGAATGCAAGTGATGTTTCCTCACCAGTAGTCTCCCACCTCATACTGATGAATTCACAGGTCCATACAGTCCTATGTATTTCTAATGGTAGAAACGAAGGCACTCTGTCTCCCTGCAGACACTTAGCAGGCAGCAAAGGCTTCCCAGGGCACTTGAAATCATGTCATATTATGTTAATCTCATCCCCTGGAAATTCAATTCAATATAAATATTCACAACCATGGCCAAGCATGGTGGTGCATACATATAATTCCTGTTATGGGGTGGCAGAAGTTGGTTGATCACTGGAGCTCCAGAATTTCTGAGTTGCAGTGGGATAAACTGATCAGGTGTCTATATCAAATGAAGTCTGGCAAGTCTCTGGGAAGTAGATGGTGGGGGAGGGGAGGAGGAAGTGGGACAACCTCCATGCTGCCAAAGGCAGTGCTGAGGAACACTGCAAAGTCGTGTCTTGACCAAGGTCATATATCCAGATTGTGGCAGATACAAGATTCATACTGAATCAAGGAACAGATCTTTTAAAAAAAAGTTTATTTTTTTTGTTTTTGTTTTCCCCATCACCATATTTTCCCCTAGTATCTTTCCCCATTCCCTTCCAGAGAGCCACATAATATAAGAAATAGGACGTTTAAATGATAATAAAAAGAGCAAAAAAATCAACAATGATTAATCAGTTGAAAAAGTCTGAATATATAAGCAATGTGCAACACTTGTAGACCTCCCACTTCTGCAAAGAGCTGGGGCAGGAACATTTTCTTAGACCCCCTTTTTGGAGCAATGCTCTTCCTTTATGACTTCAATCTCCACTTCTCCTTTTTGTTCTTCCCTAGTCACTATACATAATAGTTTTCTTAGCTCTGCTTACTTTACTCTGCATCAGTTCATGTAGATCTATCCATGCTTCTCTGCAATCATCACATTCATCATTTCCTTTAGCACAAGATATCTCATCGAATGTATGTATTGCCACGCATTTAGCCATTCCCCAGTTGATAGGCATCTACTCTGTTTCCCATTCTTTCCTATCACCAACAATACTGATATAAATATGTTGGTGTCTGTATATAAGGACCTGCTTCTTGTCAATGACCTCTTCCAAGGATAGCTCTTTATTTACTAGTCCATGCTACCTTCCATAGGTGTGCTATGAGGAACAAGTTAATACAAGTTTAAATGGAAGACCAACTTATTAAAATCTTTTAATCAGACTAGTTCTATGATGTCAGGGCAGGGGTGGGGGGATATAAGGAAAACTCAAATCTCAAGCACCTTTCCCTGACCCATCCATATATTGCCAGCCCATCCTCGCCAGTCTATATGGACAGTGAGAAGGATTCAGACAAATTCCGCCTCACCATTTGTGGATGTCAGCTAGGATAAAAAGCAGAATCCCAAACAAAAACAAACAAAAAAAAGCTGTAAGTGCTCCTTCCTGGCCTTTCCTCCTCAGTCCATAAAGCATAACCCTTCAACAAACCAGCAGGAAAGAAAAATTACCAGGCAAGTTCCCTGTTCTGAAGTCAGTCCTGCCAAGCCTTTCCACTATCATTTGGAGATTTCAATAGAGCAAACCATTCTGAGGGATAAAATGCCCTGTGGGAAAAATGATCAAGGATACATAAAACTCAAATGCAAACACATGTACATACAATTTTTATTCAGGTCACCTTCCTCATTCATTCATCATCCATTCAATATTTGGTAAATGTTTACTAGAATCTTACAATGGGGAGACCCTTCTAGGGGAGGGAGACATAAAAATAGTATGACCTGCAAGAAGCTTGTCATCTAGTAAGGGAGATAACCTACTTTCAAAACTGTGAGGACAGGGACCTGGGGGTTGGGGGCACAGCTAGATGGCACAGTGAGTAAAGCACCGGCCCTAGAGTCAGGAGGATCTGAGTTCAAATCTGGCCTCAGACACTTGACATACTTATTGCTCTGTCTTCCCTCCTCAAAAAGAAATTTTAAAAATTGTCAGGATGGCTTTTCCTAAGTCATTTTTCAACAAAAACAAAACCATATAAAATAGAGTACATAATTGTGAGGGTCAAGCATTTCCTACTTACAATTCCAGGGCCAAAGCTCCAAAGAGATAATTATTGTGAATTCTGCTACCTCCCTCTTAGATTTTAGGTAGTATGGCATAGTGAACCTGAAGCCACAAAGAATCTGGGTAATTTCCTTCACATATCTGAACCTCAGTTTTCTCATCTGTAAAATGGAGTAAATATCTGAAGCATTTAAAGAATGTTTGGAGGATCAAATGTGATAGCCTAAGTAAAGCACTTTGCAAATGTTAAAACATTCTTTAAAAGTCATTTATCACCATCACCATCATCATCATCATCATCGCTGCTCATTATATAAACAAGCAGTTCAAAGCTGTAACCCCTGAGATTTAGGTGTTTTTGTTCAGTTTGCTTTTTGATAGAGAATGATCATTTGATATGCTGCTTAAATATGACTTTTCTCCCTTCTTCATACGCCACTTTGCAAAAGTGATAAGATCAGGTAAAGAAAGTTCAATAAAAGAAAATGGAGGGGGGGTAGATACAGTAAGATATCACTCCATGTAACAAAATCACTAACTCATTCTCTTGACTGCAGCACTCATTGTCCCTTGGGCACTTTGCCATGATTTGTGACCACCATCAACAGAAGAAGGAACATTTCACTTACTTTTGCCTTCATCTAAGTAAAATTGTGAGAATAGAAGCCATAGATGCACCAAGATGGGCAGAACTTGCCAATATATCTTTAAAAACCCTAATGGAGCATAGTAAGCATGCACCAGTCTCCCTGAGCATGAGAAAACTGTCAATCAGTTCTGTTAAGCAAATCACTTAGCTAGCGACCTTGACCTCCCACTGCCTCTCCCCTCATTCTCTGCATTGGTTTGAACATCAGTATGAGCTAACACAAAGGTCTTATACTTTGGACCTCTGCTTCCTGTCTCTCTCATTCAGCATTCTTTGATGATGTTTATATTGCTTATTGGTCACTCTAAAATTTGGCTTCTTGTTCAACCCTAGCATGACACAGAGTTGTTTTGGTCTGACACAAATCCGATCACTTATCCCTTCAAGCTGCCTGTTGAACTTGGAGTTGGGAAAACCTGGATTCAAATCTTGCTGCTGATATTTACTAACTGTGGGACCATGGGTGAGTTAATTAGCCTGAGTCTTGGTTTCCTCATTTGTGAAAGGGGACAATAATACTCCCAGTACATACATCACAGGTTTGTTGTGAGATTCAAACAAAATAAGAAAATTTACCCATATAAATGTCACTTGGTATAATTAACCTCATGAGAGCATAGAATCTCAGCACTGAAAAGGACCTCAGAAGTCCTCTAGTCCAAGCAATACCTAAATAGGTCTATGTAACACCATGACAAATGGTAATCCAAACTCTGCTTGAAAACCTCCAATAACTTGGTGATCCTGCCAAGGCAGACCATTCTACCTCTGAACAAGTTTCCTTACATCTAAATAAAATCTTTCTTTCTAAGATCTTCAGTTTCTACTTCTATCCTACTCTGTGAGGCCAAAGCAAACAAGCCTGACCCCTCTTCTAATAATTGAAAATAGCTATCATGTCACCCTTAAACCTTTTCTTCTCTAGACTACACATTCCCATTTCCTTCAAACTATTATTGGAAATATGGTAGCTCTTTCATTGTATGGCATACTATTAAGCCACCTCACTAACCCATCTATGGCAAAGAAATAAGAAAACAAACATTTATTAGCTTTTATCTGCAGCATAATCATCACTTATGGCAACTATCTATGGACTCCAACTAGAACAAACTCTTTGGGGAAAACCACAATGGAACCCCTTGATAATTGCAATGTGGAAGACAGAACTAAGACCCGAGAGATACAGTCGGTGAATGTGCTGTATGATTTAAGGCAAGTCACTCAAACTCTCTGTCTCTCATTTGGCTGTCCTGCAAAATATGAACCACGGAACCTGAAATCCTGTATGAAAGCCATAAGGCATTAAGGGAAAACTCAGATAGAAGCAGAGGCCACCAAACCATATATAAGGAACCTGGAGGGAACATATTGACTAAGAAAATTTTATTGATATTACCTCTGTTTTCCTGTATTTTTATTAATTTTCTTAAGAATTTCCCAATTACATTTTCATCTAAGTCAAGGTGACTCAGGAGTGTTATGGGTTGCAAGCAGCCCATGGGCTGTATCTCTTTCATAATGGCCCACAGGGATCAGATAGGACAACCATTTCATTTTTACAGGTGGACCAGGGAAATTAAGCTATTTCCCCCAGAACATAGAGGCATAGTATACATAGCATAAAATATAAACCAAATGCCGTAGTTTAAACTTGAACCCTGGGCCCACATATGACTCCAAACAGACCACTCTCTCTGCTGTAACACAAAGGTTAAGTACAGTTAACAAGTACCAGGAGAGAATTTAGGTCCAAGTTTAATCTTAATGCTACCATCTATATGACCGGTGTCAATCACAGCTTCTCTGAGCCCCTGAGACAATCAGGACAATGTTCTCTCGACTGCACAGCTCAGAGAGTGGTATAAATGAGACATCAGTGAAACTGCTCTTTTCCTCTCATTTCCCTCATTATCCAATATAGAAAGGACATTGAGCTGGGAATTAGGAGACCTGAATTCTAGGGCAGCTTCTGTCACTAATTAGCCAAGTAACCTGGAACAGATCACTCTATTTCTCTCAATCTAATTTCCATCATCTTTCAAATTAGGTCTGGATTTGACCTCTAAATTCCCTTTCGGCTTTGCTACTCTACATTTGAACATCTTTTCTGGATACCAGGCATCCTTTCTAGATGAGGCAGTAGGTGGCACAGTGATTAGGGAACTGGACTTGACATCAAGGAGTTCTGTGTTCAAAACCCATCCCAGATACTTACTAGCTATGTGATCTTTGGGCAAGTCACTGTAACTCTTGTCAGCCTCAATTTTGTCATCTGTAAAATGGGGATAATAAGAGTACCCACTTTACAAGATTACTGTAAGAATAAAATGAGATAATAGCCGTAAAGTGCTTTGTAAACATTAAAGTGCCATATCGGTGGTAGCTGTTGTTATTGCCAGCATCCTGAATTCTATATTCTAAGGCCCCTTACTACTTTGACCTTGTGTGATTTGAGAATTTTATAATATAAAATCAGTAGCAACGACCATTTTCAGGGCTGATTTGTACAGAAGCAGCCTGATGTAACTGATTTAGAGCTGGCCTCATATGTGGAAAACCTGGGTTCAAGTCTCAGCTCTGATATAAACTGGCTATGTGACAGGCGCCAGTCATTTAACTTCTGAGCATCCCAACATCGCTAACACTACAAAAAGTACCAATCTTCATTTATACAGCAAGTTTTTCACCTAGAGCCCCAGACATCAGTGAAATCATAGCTCCAGTCAAAATACAGCTATAGATACGGAGAGGGAGGGGGGGGGGGGGGGGAGAGAGAGAGAGAGAGAGACAGAGAGAGAGAGAGAGGAAGTGGGGGGGCAGAGAGAGAGAGACAGTAGATAGAAAGATAGATAGATACATAGATACATAGATAGATGGTAGATATAGATGACAGAAAGATAGATGATAGATAGGTGGTAGATATAGATGATAGAAAGATAGGTGATAGATGGACAGAGATAGATAGACCGGCAGATAGGCAGATAGATAGATAGATAGATAGATAGATAGATAGATAGATAGACAGGCAGATAGATACATGCACAGATAGCTAGACAGATAGATAGGCAGGCAGATAGATAGGTACACAGATAGAGAGATAAAGAGATAGATAGGCAGATAGATAGATAGACAGATAGAGAGAGAGATGGTAGAGATAGATATAGATAAAAATGGATAGATGGTAGATATAGGTGATAAATGATGGATGGTAGAGATAGAGAGCTAGATATAGATAGAAAGATAGTAGATATAGATAATAGATTGATAGATGTTATATCTATCAATACTAAAACAGGAAAATATACATATATACACATATACAAAATAGAATTACATATAGTGTAATCCTGGAACTGAGACCCATCATTTTCCCTCCAAACAGGGAAATGAGGTCACCAGAGAGTTTTCTCATGGGGTGCCATGACCAAAAAACCATCACCACCAAGTAGCCAACCCAATAGCAATAAGTCTTCCTCTACTTCTTGGGGCTGGTCTTTGTAAAGGAGTATCCATTGCTGAGAGCATATTTGAGGCCTTTCCAGCATAGTCAAACCTACCAGCCCTCATAACTCAACTGGCACAGCTTTCAAGAGGCCAGAGTCATCTCCACGAGGCATTGAAGTAGAACAGTGCAAAGAGAATTTGACTCAGTTCCATTCAAAGTGAATAAATGGACATCTCTAGCACAGAAGGCCAACTTGGGCTCAAATTATCAAAAACAATTTAAAAACCATTGCTACTAATGCAACCATGGTTTACAATTTGGCTGCTGGGTTTCTGAGTTTAATTTGTCTTCTCTGAGTTATCCAAAGCATGATTTTAAATTGCCTGTAGTAGAGGACAGTAAACCATGTGGAGCCCAAGGCTTAGGAAGGGAAGCACATCTCCTCCCCCACCCTACCCCACCCCCACAACAAATTACAATTCTTTTCAGAATAAAATGGAGGATATTATGTAAAGCTGTTGTGTCAGCGCCTGTAGCTTTCTGCATGATGAGACAAGCTGTGTTTTCAGAAATGCTCGTGTTAAGTTAATTACAATAAACAGGTTTTTCATTATTTTCTTTATCCATTTGCTGCCTTGCATGCTTTAATGAAGTCTTAGCCACTTTTATCAGTTTTATAATAGATGGCAAAGCACACAGTTTGAGTGCAGTGGAATAATTATAATAATGGCAATAATAATAATAATTGGCTGGGAATCATGGGATGCCACAATCTCTGAAGAATCAAATTTGAAGGTGACCTAAAGGGCAAGAGGAAGATGTACAGGGAGGCACAGATGTGCAGGGAAGCAGCTGTGACATACTGAGACCCAAGTCAGCAGTGACCAACACAAAAGATGGCACTAAATCATCATGAAAGATAGATTCACCTGGAAAAGGCAGCCTGGTCAACACTGTAATCGTGAGGGTTAACCGCTGGCCAGGCTGAGCCTTACCAGGCAATCCAGGAAAGACTTAAAAATCTAGAGAATGGCTCCTAATTTATTTGCATATCCTCTAAAGGATTTAGAATATGTCGATGAAAATAATTGCAAACTATATTATACTAGTCTGTGTGTGCTCTGGAATTAGCAGAAGGAAATGGGATATGATCAGAATGCTAGGGATGGGAGCTCCTGATAGCAATGGGCGTCAGATAAGGTAAATTCAACTGCATGAACTCAGTTTGGGCAGGTTACAACCTACTGAGGTGGAAAAGGACTTGTACCAATGAAATCACAGATCCACTGAAGTATAGGAGTAGCAGTCCTGACTCTATCTTCTCTCTGTCTGTGTGTGTGTATGTGTCACTAACCCCCACCCCCATACCCAATCTGCTGCCTGCACATTTCTCATAAGCATCTCCTTCTCTCTACTCACACAGCTACCACCTTGGTGAATACCCTTAATGCCTCACTCCTAGACTACTACAACTGCCTTCTGATTGGTCTTCCTGCCTCAAATCTCTTCCTACTCCAATCCATTATCCACTCAGCCGCTAAATTATTTTTTCCCCTAAAGCACAGGTCTGACTGTGTTCCCCCACCCCCACCCTCACTCAATAAACTCCAGTGACTCCCTATTACCTTCAGGATCAAATCTGAAATCTGCTGTTGAGCATTTAAAGTCCTTCATGACCTGTCTCCTTCCATACCTTTCCAGTCTTCTCACACTTTACTGTCCTCAGTATACTCTATGATCCAAGCACACTGGCCCTAGCCGCTGTTCCTTGTAATTACCATTACACTAAGAAGTAATAGTTAACATATAGAAAGTATTTTAAGGTTTGCCATATTTTTTTTTACAAATACTGAGCAAATACTATATTTTCCATAATTGACAAATATTACCTCATTTGATCCTCATAACAACCCTGGAAAATACGTACAATTAATATCCCTGTTACACAGATAAGGAAACTGAAGATGAGAGAGCTTTTTTTTTTTTTTTGCTTTCTTTTTTGGCAGGGCAATTGGGATTAAGTGACTTGCCCAAGGTCACACAGCTAGTACATGTATCAAATGTCTGAGGCCGGATTTGAACTCAGGTGCTCCTGACTCCAGGGCCGGTGCTCTACTCACTGCGCCACCTAGCTGCCCCGGATGAGAGAGCTTTAGTGACTTACTAAGGATCGCACAGTTAGTGAGTATCTGTGGCAGGGCTGAGCTGATTTCTCTGACTCCAAGTCCAGTAAGTCACCATGGCGTCTCAGGGGAGCTACTCAAGGCCTGTTTTGCTAGAGGTGTCTCATGACTAGAATGCTCTCCTTCTTCATCTCCACCTCCTGGCTTACCTGGCTTCCTTCAAGACGCAGCTCAAATCCCACCTTCTGCATAAAGAGATCCTGACTCACCTCCCCCACTCCTAGAGCATTCCCTATGACATCACCTTCCAGCTACTCTGTGTGTGTGTGTGTGTGTGTGTGTGTGTGTGTGTAATGTGTGTGTGTGTGTGTATGTATGTATATATATATATGTATGTATGTGTGTGTTTTCATATTGCTCCCCATTGATAAAGCAAATTCCCTGAGGGTAAGAAACCCCCTTTTTTGCATCCCTAGTGTTTAACACAGAACTTTGGCACTTAATAAGCACTTAACAAATGCTTGCTAATGACTAACACAATGCCAACTTTCTTTTTAGAATGCTTTCCATTTACAGATCTCTATATGCATTTCCTCATTAGACTATAATAAAGTTATGAGGTATCTAATACAGGCATTGGTCATCCTTTTTTCCCCACAGATAACAATTCCATTTACATGGCACTTGAAGTCAGCATTCAACAAACATTTATTAAGAACCTACTCTATGGCAGGCAGGCAGGCAGCTAGGTGGTGCAGTAGGTAGAGTGCTGAGTCTGGAGTCAGGAAGACTCCTCTTTGACGGTTCAAATGTGGACTCAGACACTTACTAGCTATGTGACCCTGGCAAGTCACTTAACCCTGTCTGCCTCAGTTTCTTCTTCTGTCAAATGAGCTGAGGAAGGAAATGGCAAACTATTCCAGTATCTTTGCCAAGAAAACCCCACACGGGGTCATGACGAGTTGGACATGACTGAAACAACAGAACAACAAAGTATTTCAGGCATTGTGCTAATTGTTGGGGCAAAAGACTTGTTGATTTCTAGAAGCTTTCACAGTCTAATGGAGGAGACAATGAAAATAAGTATGTACATACAAGATTTTACAAAGTACTTTTTTTAATTTATACAAGCAAGTACTTTTCTAAGGACAACTCTGTAAAGCAGGTCATGGAAAGTAGCCTGATTTCACAGTTAAGAAAACCAATTCTATGATTTAAAGGGACTTGCCCACAGTGTCTCCTCAGCCAGCAAATACATGAACCGTCATGAGTGTAGCTGAATCCTAAGGACCTACTTCACTAATCCACAAAAATAAAAAACCCCAAAGACAGAGGAGGCTGCATAGCCTGACCCTATGCCTTCCAATGAAGCCTAGTTCAATGTTAGATCAAGGGAGGGGATTCAATCATGTAAGGGAATTTAATCAAAATATATCCCTCCAGAGGGAAATAGAAGAAGTATGGTAAGTGTTACATATAGTAAATAAGCAAAATATGAGGGAGAAATAGACTGAAGGATGTTATAAAATAAATGTGGGGGGGTAGGTGAAAAAATTATGTGATCACGTGAAGAGAACAAAGGATAACCCCTACACAGTCCATGTGCATTCCATGATTCAAAGTCTTCCTCCTCTCTTTGGATTGGTAGTAGTCCATGTTTTGACATCCTTCCAGTTATGACATTCTAGACTTTGTGTGTTAAGGTCTTTCCAGTGTTGACATTCTATGATCTGTGTTCTGAGATCCTTTCACTGCTGACATTCTATCTTCACTGTGCTGAGATACTCTCACTGCTGATATTCGATGTTTTGTGTGTAGAGGTCCTCAGGGTTCTGACATTCTGTGTTCTATACTCTAAGGTCCCTTCTGGCTCCAACATTCTGTGAGTCAGTGATTTTGATTAATGTAGAATGAGAAGCCTGATCGCAACCATTGCAGATTTCTTTGTGAAAGGGGAGAAAAAAAGACACAGCCTATGCTTTGTACTTCAAAGTAACCTTTTTTTTCCATCTTTCTCTTCATCTCTCCAGATGGTGATCAAGCTGTTGGACCTAGAACTAAATTCATCAAATAGTTCCCCATGTCCCCACTGGTCTTCATTCTGCCAGATGAATGTGAGGGGAAAAATCATTGTATGGTCTGTTATCAATGCTTCAGTTTTCAAATGATAATTTTCCCTGAAGCTCATAGGTGGGCAATGGAGAGAAACTGGAGCGCTAGCAAAATGCATATTAAAAAAAGGTGATTTGCAACTTGCATCAAATTCACAATGGTAAAATATTCATGGGTTCATTTGCACTCCATGATGTAACATACTGCCAGGAAAGGAAAAGGCTTATTTGCATTACCCCATCTCTCGACAGGAAGTGAAGCTATAGGGAGGAGGGAGGTGACGCATGGACCTTTAGATAGCAAGAACTCCCATTTACTAAAAAAAAAAAAAAACTTCACATTTTTGGGGTTATGTTCCTTTAACAAATCTGGGAGGTTGACAGCGCAATAATTATTATTTCCACTTTAAAAATATAGATGTGGTAACTAGGGTTCTGAAGAGGTAAACTGACTTACCAGAAGTCAATCAGCTCTGAAATAACCTAAACATGAACTTTAACTTCTCAATTCAAATCCAGGATTCACTCTGCCCCTCAGCATAACTGGCTCTCAATTCAACATGGTACTTGAGAGTTGTGAAGCATTCTTGGGAACTGTACCTCATTTGCTCATTATGACCACCCTTTAAAAGGGCATGGGGAACAAATTAATGATATAATCCTTATCCTAAAAAAAGACAAATCAGAGGTTCAGAGAGGGTAGATTACTTGCTCAAAACTGACCAACATAGGGGGTCGGAGCCAAGATGGCGGCTGGTAAGCTGGGACTAGAGTGAGTTCCGTACCCGAGTCCCTCCAAAAACCTATAAAAAATGGCTCTGAACTAATTCTAGAACAGCAGAACCCACAGAACAGCAGAGGGAAGCAGGGCTCCAGCCCAGGACAGCCTGGATGGTCTCTGGGTGACGTCTATTCCGCACGGAGCTGGGAGCTGGGAGCTGGGAATGGAGTGGAGCAGAGCCCAGCCTGAGCAGCGTGGACCATCCAGACCAGAAGCCGGGCAGAGGGGGCCCTAGCGCCCTGAATATGTGAGCTGCGGCAGTTACCAGACCCCTCGACCCACAAACACCAAAGACTGCGGAGAAGGTTAGTGGGAAAAGCTGCAGGAGTAGAAGGAGTTCGCGGTTCGGCTTCCAGCCCCAGGGGCAGCGGAGGTGGGGCAGCTACAGCTGTTGTTACTTCTGGCTCCAGGCCCACCTGGTGGGAGGAATTAAGTGGCGGATCAGAGCAGGAGTGCAACAGCCTGCTGAAGATCTAAGCCCAGTCTGGACTGGGGGTTCTTGGGGAAGGAGTAGTGCGGGTCTGACAGAGCTGGCACCTCCCCCCCAAACGTGGAACATAGAACTCGTTAGTCTACAAGCAGTCATACCCCACTGAAAAACTCAAGGGGCAAGTTAGTTGGTTGGGAATATGGCCAGGTAGTGAAAACGGGCCCAGATTCAGTCTCAAACTTTGCATTCTTTCTTTGGTGACAAAGAAGACCAAAACATACAGCCTAAAGAAGACAACAAAGCCATAGAGCCTACAACAAAAGCCTCCAAGAAAAACATGAACTGGCCCCAGGCCATAGAAGAAATCAAAAAGGATTTGGAAAAGCAAGTTAGAGAAGTAGAGGAAAAATTGGGAAGAGAAATGAGAAGGATGCGAGAAAACCATGAAAAACAAGTCAATGAATTGCTAAAGGAGACCCAAAAAAATACTGAAAAATACACTGAAGAAAACAACACCTTAAAAAACAGACTAACTCAAATGGCAAAAGAGCTCCAAAAAGCCAATGAGGAGAAGAATGCCTTGAAAGGCAGAATTAGCCAAATGGAAAAGGAGGTCCAAAAGACCACTGAAGAAAATACTACTTTAAAAATTAGATTGGAGCAAGTGGAAGCTAGTGACTTTATGAGAAATCAGGATATTATAAAACAGAACCAAAGGAATGAAAAAATGGAAGACAATGTGAAATATCTCCTTGGAAAAACCACTGATCTGGAAAATAGATCCAGGAGAGATAATTTAAAAATTATTGGACTACCTGAAAGCCATGATCAAAAAAAGAGCCTAGATATCATCTTTCAAGAAATTATCAAGGAGAACTGCCCTGATATTCTAGAGCCACAGGGCAAAATAGAAATTGAAAGAATCCATCGATCGCCTCCTCAAATAGATCCCAAAAAGAAATCTCCTAGGAATATTGTTGCCAAATTCCAGAGCTCCCAGATCAAGGAGAAAATACTGCAAGCAGCCAGAAAGAAACAATTTGAGTATTGTGGAAACCCAATCAGAATAACCCAAGATCTGGCAGCTTCTACATTAAGAGATCAAAGGGCTTGGAATGCGATATTCCGGAGGTCAATGGAGCTAGGATTAAAACCTAGAATCACCTACCCAGCAAAACTGAGTATCATGTTCCAAGGCAAAATATGGATTTTCAATAAAATAGAGGACTTTCAAGCTTTCTCAGTGAAAAGACCAGAGCTGAATAGAAAATTTGACTTTCAAACACAAGAATCAAGAGAAGCATGAAAAGGTAATCAAGAAATGGAAATTGCAAGGGACTTACTAAAGTTGAACTGTTTTGTTTACTTTCCTACATGGAAAGATGAGGTGTATGATTCATGAGACCTCAGTATTAGGGTAGTTGAAGGGAATATGCATATATATGTATATATATATATATATATATATATATATATATATATATATGTTTATGTAGATATATAAGTGAATGTGTATGTATGTATATATCTATGTGTATATGTATGTATGTGTATGTATGTGTATATATATGTATGTTTATATATATATATACATATATATATATATATATATGTAAAAGAGAGAGAGCAGACACAGGGTGAGTTGAAGATGAAGGGAAGATATCTAAAAGAAATAAAATGAAATTAAGGGATGAGAGAGCAACATACTGAGAGACGGAGATAGGGAGAGATAGAATGGGGTGGATTATCTTGCATAAAGGTGGCAAGAGGAAGCAGTTCTGTGGGAGGAAGGGAGAGGGCAGGTGAGGGGCTAATGAGTGAACCTTGCTCTCATCAGATTTGGCCTGAGGGGGAATACCATACATACTCAGTTGGGTATCTTACCCCACAGGAAAGAAGAGGGAGGAAGATAAAAAAAATTAAAAAAAAATAAAAGGGGGGGATTATGGAGGGGAGGGCAGATGGGGGTGGAGGTAATCAAAACAAACACTTTGGAAAGGGGACAGGGTCAAGGGAGAAAATTCAATAAAGCGGGATGGGTTGGGAAGGAGCAAAATGTAGTTAGCCTTTCACAACATGAGTATTGTGGAAGGGTTATACATAATGATACATGTGTGGCCTAGGTTGAATTGCTCGACTTCTTAGGGAGGGTGGGTGGGAAGGGAAGAGGGGAGAGAATTTGGAACTCAAAGTTTTAAAATCAGATGTTCAAAAACAAAAAGTTTTTGCATGCAACTAAAAAATAAGATACACAGGTAATGGGGCATAGAAATTTATCTTGCCCTACAAGAAAGGAAGGGAAAAGGGGATGAGAGGGGAGGGGGGTGATAGAGGGGAGGGCTGACTGGGGAACAGGGCAACCAGAATATATGCCATCTTGGAGTGGGGGGGAGGGTAGAAATGGGGAGAAAATTTGTAATTCAAACTGTTGTGAAAATCAATGCTGAAAACCAAATATGTTAAATAAATAAATTTAAATTAAAAAAAAAAACTGACCAACATAGCCTCTAACTCTCAACTCTCTATCTTGCATTCTTTCTCTTCTACTGTTTTGCCTTTCCTTCTGGCAACAAGATCCAGGAGATCCCTTAAAATGAACATGGATACTTCCCAGTTGATCTGGGTATCATGACATGTTACAGAGTTTTTAAATGAAAAAAAGTATGGATATTTCTTTCATATCTCCCAGTTTTTCTCCTATATTTTAGGATCATAAATCTACAGTTGAAAGAAACCTGAAAGAACATTTAGTACAAGCCTTTTATTTTGCAGGTGAGGTAACTGAGACACAGAGACATAAAGTGACTGGCCCAATGTCACAAATGCTGAGTTGAGATTCAAATTCAGGTCCTATGGCTCAGACTTCTTTCTATCCACCACCCTACACTGCCTGCTTTCATAGAAGGTTGCTTGAGGAGCACATCTAGCTACTTGCTGTTCCTTGCCTGGTAGAACAAACCCAAGGTGTCTTGAGTATATAATGCAGCTGTTTTTAAATTTGAGTGTATCTACCAAAGAAGATAGGGGATCCACAAATATAATGTCATCCTTTGGTCATTGTCTGATACATAAATTCATGCCAAGAATTCATCCGGATTTGTCATATAACAAATTGCCTAGAAACTGATCTGTGACTAATTTTGAAGGATTTCTTTGGGGAGATGTGGGAGTCTCTATACAGGCTTTGTGCCTTTGACAAACAAGACAGGAAATAAGTCTCTATTTCTCAGGTCACGAACAAGAACCATCTGTGCAATGAGTACTTGGGATCCATTTCCGAGAAGGAAAAATTAAGGAAAAGAGAGCCTACTGATGCATTTGCCAGAGGGGTTAAGTGAAAACACATATTGCTTTCAAGTGCACAGCCCTGGCTCCTATATAGCAAGAAAGAGGAAAGTAAGAGGGAAGGAGAAACTGAAAGAGACAATGTGAGATAGGAACAGAGACACAGAGAGACAGAGACAAAGAAGACAAAGAGACAAAGAGAAAATACGAGAGACGGAGAGAGATGGAGAGATGGGGAGAATGAGAGAAAAGAGAGGGATGTAAAAACATATACAGAGACACACTGACATGCAAACTGAGGGACAAAGATAAAGACAAAAGGAGAAAAGGCAGGAAGAGGCAGAATAAGAGACGGAGAGAGTGACAGCAGAGAAAAGAAAGGGAGAGAGAACTTACATGAAAGAGAGAAAAAGAGAAGGAGAGAGATATAAAGAGAGAAAGAAGCCAAGATAGAATCAGGAAAGGACAATAGAAAGTCAAAATGGATGAGAGATAAACAGGATGAGTGAAAGATAGATTAAGAATAATAAAGTGAGAGAAATAAAGTTAGAAGGGAGGGAAAGTGGGAAGGAGGAAAAAAGGAAGGGAGGGAGGGAAGGAGGAGAAAAGGATGGAAGGAAGGGAAGGAGGGAGGAAAAGAGGGAAAGGGAGAGAGAATAGCAGAGAATAAGGAAAGGTAGTAGAATGAAAAAGACATATTTTCATTTGGAACACAGTTGCATGACTGCATACCTAGCTAAATTTCTTAATTCTGACAAAGTCGCTTCATGGCCTAGTTATTGTTTTCAGGCACGGGGAGCTGTACAGAAATGAAATAAAATTTTACTCTCTGACTTTCTGATGAAGTGATGCCCCAAAGCATAAGTTTTCATAGAAAAATAATAGTGGCAAATCTAGCATGTGTGGCTGGTTTGATACTTTACACATACGTGAACACATACACACACATACACATGCATGCACGTATACACACACGCACACTTGCACACATGCACACAGATGCAGAGTTTTTAAAAGGCACCCATCTGCAACAGTAGCACCTTCATAAAACATGGCATATTTTATGACTTTAGAATAGGCCCTCAGAAGTCTTTCCCTTAAAATACAAATCAATGGGAACACATACTAAATCATAAATATTTTTCTAATCACAGGAAAAGAAGTCTCGACCTGTGGCTGCACACAGGTCTTATCAAGTCAGTCCCTTACTCTAAAACCTTCAGTGACTCCCAATGAGAAAGTTTAAACTCCTTAACCAGTTGTCAAGGCCTTCCAGGATCCAGTACCACCATCCCTATCCAAGTGTGTCTCAACCTACTCTCTTTAATGCATGCCATGCTCCAGTTCACAGAATACCTGTCTGTCCCTCTAAATACTTCATTGACTTTTTCATTTGTTGACATCATTCTCTGTGCCAGGAATCAACCCTTTCCAATCTCTGCCTGCTGACCTATCACTAAAAGAAATGCTCAAGTCATCTCCTCCATGTAACTTTCCCTGATCTCCCCAAAGTAAAAAAGAAGAGCTTACATCTAAGTGGTACATTAACATTTATAAAGCTCTTTCACCAAACGATCTATAAGGTCAGTGGTACAAGTATCATTATTATTGACATCTCCTCTATAAGAACACCAAGCCTCATGGAGCTTAGGGGACTTGCCTAGGATTACTCTTCAGGTAACAGCCAGGTATGGGACTTAAATCCATGTTCAGTGACTCCAAGCCCAGTGTTCTTCCCACCATGATGCAGAGGCCTCTCTAATGGTTTTTCTATTGTCCAGCCTCAAAAGAACACTTTTTCAGAAATGCTTTTATGTTGTTATCATAAGAGGTTATGCGCATATCTAGAACATTTCCTTACTTGTTTGCCAAATTATATTATATTAACATAGGATTGTAAATGTTTGTTCTTTTTGTTTCAGTTGCGTCTGACTTTTTTTTTACTGCATTTGGGGTTTTCTTTGCAGAAATATACTTGAGTAGTTTAACATTTCCTTCTCCTCTTTCCAAATGAGAAAACCGAAGTAGACAGGGTTAAGTGACTTGCCCAGGGTCACACAGCTAGCATCTGAGGCTGGATTTCAACTCCGTTCCTGACTCCGGACCCAGCACTCTATTCATCGCACTACCTAGCTGCCCTCGTTGCTACACTAGCAATTTATAAACTAGATCATACATGGATACATACAAACATGATATAGGTCAGAGGGAAATAATGGAAGAGTGAGGCACAGTAGAATGAACACTTGCTTTGGAGTTAGAAGACCTGTGTTCAAATCTCACCAGTGATACTTAGTACCTGAGTGATTCCATACAATTCACTGGGTCTCAGTTTCTTCATTGGTAACAATCAAGTGGTTGGACTAGATGACCCCTGAAGTCCCTTCCCAATCCTTTTCTCAGCCATGCCACTGAATTCACAAAAAGAGCCAAGAAGAAATCTTAACAAAGGAAAATGAGTTCTTTGAGCAGAGAACAGTGGCTAGCACACAACACTCCACCTGGACTCACTGGGGGAAGCTTCATGGAGGAGATGGCATCTGAACCAGACTTTGAAGGAAGGGCAGGACTGTAACAGCTCCTGAAAAGATGGGGTCAATGAGGCAAGCCACACATCTGGGTTTGGAAAGGGGCTGGAAGAGACCAGATACACTGAGAGGTCAGCACACTTTGGCTGCAATTGGACTCTACAAAGAGGAGCAGAGATAATCAGGAGTGTTTTACTTTCTCAGGAATGCGTGGGTTGAAACTGGGATTCCCTGAGGTCATTTTTTTCCCTAATTATTGTTCAGGGAGTGAGATATGTTTTATTTATTTAGTTTGTTTAAAGGAACAAAAATTTCCAGATGTCTTTTGCAACATCCAAACCAGATTCCCATTTAGCTACAGGTGGTGGTCTCATTGATCTTCCCAGCTGAGTGGAAAAGGCTCCCATAGGGACAGTCACATCATGGGTAACAGTATCTGGCTATGCCAAGACAAAGTTTTTCGATTCCTTAAGAATAGAGTGATTTTCCAGCCTTAAACTCTCTTGAGTTGATACAGGGTCTGTGTCCCAAAGCAAGAGGAAAATTTCAGGCATGTGTGAATAACTAAGGCACTGGGAAAACTTTTAGAATCTAAAACACAGAATGCCATAGCTGAAAGAGACTTTAGAAGCTAGGTCATAGGATGTCAGAGCTCAAAGAGACTGTAGAACATAGAATATACAATGTTATGACCAAACATGACCACTGGAACATCATAGAGAGTTAGAGCTAGGAGAGAGGTCATCTAGTCTCCTCTTAGATTATAAACTCCTTGAGGGCAGGAACTATCTTTTCCCTCCTTTGTGTATCCCTCGTGCTTAGTACAGTACCTAGCACACAGTAAGCATTTAATAAATGTTTACTGATTGATAGTCTAGCACAGGAAGTTCTTATCCTGGAGTTCATGAACTTTTTTAAGAAAATATCTTTATAACAGTATTTTCTCAATATGATTGGATTTCTTTGTAAGCAAACGAATGTTATCCATTTAAAAAAAACATTTTTCTGAGAGGCCATCCATAAGCTTCACCCTCCTGCCAAAAAGGTATATCACATACACACACACACACACACACACACACATACACACACACACACACACATGGTCATGATCTAGTCCAAATCCCTCTGGTTGAGTAGTCATAGCATAGGCTTGGAATGTCAAAGTGGTAAAGGACATCATCTACAGATGGGGAAACTGAGGCACAAGGCTGTTTCCCATCATACAGATAAAGGATGATAGGTTTCCAGGAATCTTGCACTGGAAGGAACCTGCAAGATCACAAGACCCCCGAGTCCAAACTCTGCATCTAGTAGATGAAGAGTCTGAGACTTAAAAAGGTGAAATATCTTATCCTAGGACACATAGCTAGGAGCATGTCGCTGGCAACATGATATGATCCTAGTACAGCCCACTAAACCATTAAAAAGTGTGATAATATTTGGGGCATCATCACTTGTGATGTTGATTTATCAGATCTTTTTCTGGAGAGCAGGGGCTGATATGGGTGACAAGGGACAGCTCAAGAAGTCAAGAGTTGGCTCCTTCCAAGTTTCGTTGAGAATTTGCTCTAAAGTAGTATATTTGTGCAAAGATGTAGCAAAGCAGGAGGGAGAAAACCAACAACAAAATCCCTGTCTTCAAGGAGCTTATGTTCTTTTAACTAATAATATAATAGTTGGCAAGCCAATTAAGAATTTGAGACTTAGCTTCCTCATCTGTAAATTGGAGGTATGAAGATTTACACATGGTTTTTGATAATAAAATCAAATAAAAAATTCAAAGGCCTTTGTAAACCATGTCATTTTCCCCCAAAAATTACTCCCTTGGATCCCCCAGACTATGTACCATTTCTCACCTCCCTGTATTTGCAGACGCTGCCCTCTTTACCTGAAGTGCCCTTCTCTACCTCATTTCCACCTGTCAACATCTTTCTTTTCCTTAGAGGATCAGTTCAGTTGCCTTTCAATAAAGTCTTGCCTATTTTTTTCAGCAAAAACTCTTCAATTTTTCCCTCCAGCATTTTGTTTAGATCTCTTCTTTACTGCCAGTAAACTCCATGCTACAGTCAAACAGCGGGTGAGTGCCTAAGGCCAAATTTGAACTCAGGTCTTCCTGACTTCACGTGCAGAATTCTATCCATAATGTGAACTAGCTGCCTAGAAATCACAAGCTTAGTTAAAAAACAAACAAAAAACAAAAACAAAAAAACCACCCAAGGCACAATTAGACATCAGAGGAAGATTTTAATAGATGCCCTTTTGACAAAGTGTATTTTTTTTAATTTACACTTGCGTCTATTTTGAATAACAGGAATAACACACCAAAAAAATGATACTAAAAATTTAAATGATTGTTTCTAATGATTTCAAGAGCCATAAGATCCTAAAATGTTGGAGCCTAAATGGACCACAGATATTCTCCAATCCAAACCCCTGTTTTTACAGATAAAGAAACTGAGGACTAGAGACAGGAAATACTTTGTCCAAAGTCACCTATCCAGTATTCAAATCCAGTTCCACTGGCTCATAATCTAGCCAGCGGTGAGGAACCTGCCACCTAGAGGCCATAGAGCCCATATCTGGCTCTCTAGGTCCTCAAATGCAGCCCTTTCACTGAAGCTAGTGGGCTGAAGGGGATATGTTCTGTGCCAGATTCAGTCAAAGGGCCACACTTGAGGACCTAGAAGGCCATATGTGGCCTCCAGGCCGAAGGTTCCCCACTCCTGAATTCTAGCCTGATTTCCAGTGCTAATAATGCCATTATACCTCCTCTTCCTTCCTGGTAACATCATTGCCAGTACAGGCCTTTGCAAGGATAGTTTGTGTTTGTGTGTGTGTGTGTGTGTGTGTGTGTGTGTGTGTGTATGTATGTGTGTGTGCACTAATTCATTGCAAGGGAGCCCTTTGTCTTTATCATGAGAAAGTGAGATCATCCAGTCTGCCTTTCCCTGTGCCCCCTTCAAACCATGTATTACGTCATCACTGTCCCTTAAAGACAAATGAACAGATTCCTGACAGTTAATGATTAATATAACCTTCTCATCTGTTTCCTACTATTATAAGATCAAACAGAAAAAGTCAGACTGGCAACATGACATTCTCATTAGAATGCAAAGCCAGGATGGAAGAAACCATTGCTCAGAAATTCGCTAAGTAATAAAATTCAGAACAGTCTGCTGATTAGGGCTGAGAAGGGAAGAGAGGCAAGGGACAGAGTTAGTTCCAGACAAATGGGTTTACTGGGAGGAAAAGACTGCTTTATGAAATCTGGATTTGACTAAGCAAACTCCAGGCCAAAAATTTGTTCAAAAAATAAAATTATTTTATTGTATTTTAATCCTCTCCTTCCCAGCTGCCACCTCCACATTTCAAGAAATCATAGAATCATGGGCTCTTCCCTTGGTCTTATATAAATAATTTCTGATTCACTCCTGAAAAAATGTCATTCTTTACAGAAAAATTTTACTTGATAGAGCTGAATGGTACCCTAAGGACATCAATGACTGGAGGCAGTCCTAAGCCAGTCAGAGCTGGGGTCCATCAAGTCCTGGCTTTGCCATTACTCAGTGTATGACCTTTGGCAAGCGACTTCCTTGTCCTGTATATCAATTTCTTCATCTGTAGAATAGAGGGAGAGTGGATGAGATGATTTTAAAGGCCCTCCCAGCTCCACCATTCTATATTCTACTGTTCCTTCCAATTCCAGCATTCCCTCTCAATATTAATGTTCTACCTCGTAAGTTCTCTTCGAACATCTCAGCTCTAGCACTCTAACTTCTAAGTACCCTCCATCCCTGCCAAGCTCTAATAGCCCAACTTCCCTTTCACCTCTAATAACTTCTCAGTTCTCTTCTTGCTTTAATATTCTACATTCTAAGGTCCCATTAAGCTTTGCCATCCTATGAATAATATTCCTTCAGATAGTTCTTCCTGTTTTATATACCTTATTTTCAAATGTGTTTTAGAAAAATAATAGTAGAATTATAAATCAACAACAGAACACCCATAAAGACACGCAGTAGAGTTTGAGAAAAATATCTGATAGCTGCCATCTTCAATCTTATCTCCCAAGAGTCCAATACAAGTATGGTGGGTGATATTTTCAATGTATCCTAATGCATCATGCCATTCAGGGCCATGCAATAACAAGTCCAGCTTGACAGCCTCTGTCTCCATGACAGGAAACAAATAGTTGCAGGGAATAAAATTTCAGGAAATAATTTAGGGATAAAGTGATTTCACACTTTTCCTCACCAATAAATTTTACAAAAAACAACTTTGTTTTATTTTCTAGCAATCTGGCAATAGCTTTGGCAGAAGAATGTATGTGTGTGCAAAGGGGGCAGGGATTTGAGGGAGGATCACTAATCTCCAGGATTAGAAGAAGATTCACAAAGGAGAATCTGGGGGACAGAAAAGTCCTTGGAATTAGAGGAAAGTGTTCAATCTAAATTTTTCCTTCTTTTTTCTTTATTTATTTTTGAGGGGGAGAAGTCTTCACATCTTTACAACCAACAGAGTATACTTAGGAAACATTTGCATGGACCCGCCTTAGCATGGTGTTATGGAATGGCAAAACAATGATTCTGTCACTAACTAATTATGCGACCTCTCTGTACTCAAATTCCTCTCTATGCCAAGAGAATGGGTTAGATTAACTTATATTATTTCTCAATGTCATCTAGTGACCCAGGGGGTCTATCAGGTCAAAATTATTTTGTAATTATACTAACAGGTATTAATTTTAAATGTGGTAAACATGATAGATAAAACCCACACCAAAGCTATTTGGGGTCTTCAATAATTATGAGTATAAAGGTGTGATGAAACCAAAAAATTTGAAAACCTCTTGATTAAAGGATGCCGAAGCTCATATCCAGGTCTGACATTTTTTACCTCACTCATTCGCTCCTACAAAGTTTTAAGGGGGAAACTGCTAAAAAAATTCTTTCAAACAAATCAGTGAGAAGGCAGTTAATTCTCCATTGGAGCAGATTACTCCAGTACTATTGGGTGCTACCCTCAGGACATTGCCCTAAAATCCAGTAAAGAGCTGTCCATAGACCAAAAGGTACATGGAAAAGACAAAGAACTGTTGGTCTCATGTATTTACTCCTAGGAGATTCGCTCAAGTCATCACCCAAGATCTATTAACTCTTACCTTATACATTTTCAACCAATAACCTCCAGCAAAATCCTATTCTCATACCTCAGGCTGACCCTGAGCAAGTCCTAACAAGCTAGAAGGGGTTTTGGGTAGGAGCTCAAGGTCTTCTGCTGTTTTTACACACACACACACACACACACACACACACACACACACACACACTGCATTTCTAGCAAACGTTAAAAATGCTTATGAAATTTTAGAGCTGGGTGAAATCTCACGAGAAGCAAAAGTTTCACAGTCTGCCTTTTTATAGCATGTTATGGCCCACAAAGTTCTGTTCTCACAATAAGTCTATGATGTACGGAGTGTGTGTTTATTCTTTATCCCTAGATGAGAAGGCTGAGAATAAGAAACTCAAGTGACTTCCTCATGGCCAAAGATAGTGAGTAACAAATTGAAGATTCAATGCTGAAGATCTCAATTCCATGTCTACAAGTCATTCCATTTCACCATGTTGTCTCTCTGGCCTCGAGGAGAAGGGCTCATATAGCTTCTGCTTAATAATTTCCAATGATGACAAACTCCTTGCTTCCCGAGGTAGCCCATTGCTTTCCTTATGGTTTGTTCAGTCTATTTTTTTTTCAGTCGTGTCTGATTCTTCATGAACCCATTTAGGGTCTTCTTGGCAAAGATACTAGAGTGCTTGCCATTTCCTTTTCCAGCTCATTTTACAGGTGGGGAAACTGAGTCAAACAGGGTGAAGTAACTTGTCCAGGGTTACCAAGCTAGTAAGCATCAGAGGCTAGATTTGAACTCAGGAAGATGAGTCTTCCTGACTCCAGACCCAGCACTTTAGCCACTGTACCACCTAGCTGCCCTAACAAGATTAATTTCAGATCTATATACAACTCCAATATATACGATACCTGTTTAAGTGATATTAAGGCATTCTCATATCATTTTAAGAGTAAAAGTTCAGTGTAAGGAAAAGCTTCTTTAGCAATTACAATCGCCCCCAAATGGAATGATTAGCTATTAGAAATCTTCAAGCAGAGGCCTAATGACCACTTGTGGGGGACCTCTATAGAAGAGAAGACCAAATACAGTAAATACAGAATAAATGTTGACTTAGGACCCTTCTCTGATCTAAGATTCTGTGGTTGGGTGAGGACAAAAGGAAGGATGGAATGAGGTGTATGAAATAAGGAGGGATGCTTGAGGGTTATTAAGGCAACATGCCATAAGGATACACCTTTCTCTTTCTACTGTGGTTGCCAGTAAAGGAAAGTAAATATTGGGGAGGCACATTCCATCACTGTTTATTGTTTTGGAGGATGACAGGGTTCCAGGACTCCACTCAAGAGATTGCACTTTGTTCACTCTCCTTGCCATCACACCATTGATGGTAAGATATATAGCATGGCTGTAAAATCATGTGGCAGTCAGCTCCCCTCAATGTCCCATAAGATGGGGAAGCTCTGATGCCTGGAGAATGTTTATGGTCCCTTTTGGTTTTTGAAGGTTCATTTCACATATTAAAAAAAGATACTGATGCATGTAAAAATAACATCCTCAACATGCTGCTTCCATAAAGCTCATTCTAATAAAAGGAACACCAAAACACCAATCATTTCTATAATACTGTGGAGTTCATGAAACACTTTCCCCAAAAAAACACCTGTAAGGTGAGGAATATATGGATTATTATGTCCATTGAAGCTTGGAGAGAATAAGTGAACTGCTCCATGCAATTAATAAGTGGTGAAGTATGGGTTGAAACACAAGTTTTCTGACTCCAAGTTACTCTCGCCAATGCTCCACAGCCACCTCTCAAACAGAAACAGTGTTAGAGTTGGATGGGCCTTTAGCATATAAACCATAAAATGTCAGAGTTGGGAGGGGTCCTAGAAGGCAGAATGCAAGAGCTGGGAAGGACCTTTGAGGAGAGTGATCTGGCCCAACCTTTTGATCTTAAAAAACAAAGGAAAAAGAAGGAAGGAAGAAAGGAAGGAAGGAAAAGAAGAAAAGAAATGAAGGGGAAATGATTTGTCTAGGAGCTACGTATTTTGCAAATATTTTTTCATTTGAAGTGTATAAAGGGAAACAATGTGTAAAAAGCTTTTAAAGGTAGCTGAAGCCACATTGCAAAGGGCTTTAAATGCTAAATAGAACAATTTGTATTTGACTTTTGGAAACAACTGGAAGATACTGGACCATTTGCAATAGAAAGCAGTGATATTGTCAGACCTGTGCTTTCTGGCTGACAGATGGAGAAGAGACTTGACACCATGAAATACATTAGGTGGCTATTCCAATAGCCAGCCAGAGGTGATGAGGACCTGAATTAGGTGATAGTTGTGAGACTGCTAAGAAAGCAATATGTAAAATATGTTTTGGAAATAGGACGTTGTTCAGTCATTTCAGACTCTCCATGATCCTATTTGGGGTTTTCTTGGCAGAGATATTGGAGTGGTTTGCCATTTCCTTCTCCAGCTCATTTTACAGAAGAGGAAACTGAGACAGAGTTAAGTGACTTACCCAGGGTCACACAGTAAGTGTCTGAGGCCACATTTGAACTCAGGTCTTTGTAACTCCAAGACACTCTATTCAAATGCAGCACCTGGCTGCCACCCCCCACTCCCGCCATGATGCTGATCACAATAATCCATGGATGCCTGTCTCATGAGACTCTAGTCCATGTTCTCCCCAAAATTCACCAGTTGTAAACACAAAGATACTAATTGAACCTATGGAAGCAAGCTAATAAATCATGAAGGAAGAGAGTACATAGAGAGAAGAGAATAGGGTCCAGGACAAAGCTTTCTATTGCATCACATCTGCTCACTCTAAGAAGCCACTTCTAACAGGACAGTATCAAGTCCATTTTGAAGATACTGGCCATTTGAGGGGCTTTTCTGTTTAATGGTGGAGAGGGAAATAATCCACCCTTTCATCTGGCAGAGCTTTCCAGAATCTCCTTCCTTCGGCCGTGTAGAAAGAGGAAGGGATTTGGCTGTTTCCCAATTGTTTGATCCTCAGAATATCTTCCCTTTGTACCGCCTATAATTGCTGAAAGTCGTGCTGTGGTGCTGCTCTGGCTCGGTTCCTCTGAGAAGAAAGAGACATCCAAGAGTGATTGATGGTTCCTGTCACTAACTGGGAAGAGAAGCAGCTGCCTCGCTTTGGGGGTGCCCCACAGCAGACACTGGGTACCGGAGGTCCAAGTTGCAGAAAGCAGAGTACTCAGCAGGGAAGCGTATGAGCCACTTTACTTCTTCCTCCTGGGAGGGACACCAGCTTCACCCTTATCATAAGTGACGCCACTCACAGAGCCCAAGCGCACACTTAACCAAAAGGGCCTTCTCCTCTTTTCACTTCGACCCAGGTTAAATACACATATCAGGCAGTGGAAGCTCACAATGGAAGTGCCTTTAAAATATAGAATGCAAATAGCCCTGAAAGGGACCTTAGAAACTAAAATGTCAAGTAGGAAAGGATCTTAAAATTCTTTGAGGTAACATGATTCAGTGGAAAGGTCATTGGATTCAGAGTCAGAGGATCTGGATTCAAAAGCTGAGTGTCATTAACTCACTCTCTGCATGGCTTTGGGTAAGTCGCTTGACTTTGCCAGTCCCATTTCCTCCTCCATAAAAGGAGGGGCTTTGAATAGATAGGTCTCTTCAATGCCAGCTCTAACTCAATCATCCATTGATCTCCAAGTTTTCCTCAATAACCTGGGATCATAATCATAAGATTGAGATCTATTAGGCTGGAATTTGTCCTTTTTTGTCCTCCAGTAAATAGGAAAAGATAATGCATCATAATGAACTGAACTTAATTTTATACTTATTTTAGTAAATCATAACTACTCCATGTTTCTTGTCAGTGCCTAAAAAAAATTTCATGATAACAAAAAAAATCAGTTCAGTGTATTATTCTTGAACTCTTAAGACCTTGGCAGCTGTTTTTTATTGTGCATGTTATATCTGGAAAACCAAATGTAACAGGAGGACCCATTCCACTCTGGAACTTCTTGCTTTCCTATTCAATGTTAAGGGTTTTGAGTAATCATAATTATGAAAATCCAGGTTAAGCCTTTATCCATGTCACAGAAGCCAAGGGAAAACATAGTAACCTAGAGAAGGGGGTGGTCAACAAAAACTATAGTCCTGTATTATCAACTCAACTGCCTGCCAAACATCAGCACTTGGATGTCCCATTGATATCTGAGTCAACATGGATAAAATCTGACCTGTTATATTTTTCCACCAAACACCTCTCTTCTCCTACTCCCAGCCCCCACCCCCACCAAAATTTCTCTATTTTTGTTGAGGAACCAATCCTCCTTCTGGCCATACTGGATAGAGTTCTGTACATAAAGTCCACCTACCTTACCACCCTCCAAAATCCAATGAGTTCCCCAGTCTTATGGGAAACACCCATTATGTCCATATCCTTCTCTCCATTCACATTCTCTACCACAGTTCAGGCCCTCATTATTTCTTGTCTAGCGCTAAATTATTACTCCTCTTCCTTTACCCTCCATTCTAATAATATTGGCCTAATAGCAATTTCCTATAAATGAGATTTCATAATGAACCTTTGCACAAATGGTTCCCCATGTATGGGATTCATTCTCACGTCTTTGAATATCTAGCTTTCTTCAGATCTTGGTTCTTGTATATCTTCTAGGCATGAACTTTTCTTATCAAGTCAGTTGAAATTTTTTTCTCTATCTTCCAATATCTTGTTCCACTTTGAATATACTTTGTACTTGTTTATCTGCTTACATTTTATAGCCTTCTAGAGAGTAAGCTCCTGAGAGCAGAGTCCATTCAGTTTTTGTCTTTATATTCCCAGCATCTAGCAGAGTGCCTCAATCATGAGATGCTTCACACTTTTCTTTTTCAAATTCAACTGAATCAAGTATTTTCTATCAACAGACTTGTAGAAACCATAAATGAAACAAACTACTTCATTATGATAGAAGATGAAAATAAATAACAAGTAAAAATTAAAACAATACAATCATTTTCTGTACCTCTCCAATCCACATATGAAGGGGGGCACTTTTGCATACATGAACAATTAAAGGAAAACTCATGCTCCTACAAGAGGGGAAAGGTAGCTTTTCACCCAGAACCTGCTCCTGCCATTCCAACTCAGCCCGCTGAGAAGCCACCCGTCTCTTGTCTCCAAATCTGCCATTTGCTGTTTTTCTGAAGAGCTGCTTCTGCCTTCCAAAGAAGCAGTGCCCCTATTTCCACTGCATCCTTCAAGGGCTGCTATTGCTGTAGTTTCTTCCTCTTCAAAGAGAAGTACTATAAGCCTTACTGAACACAGCTCTAGAGCCAAACATCTCAGTGACACTCACTACCTGTTAACGTCTCTCCTATTTATTCTCCTTTACAATAGGGTCCCTAGTCCTCACTCCCAGACGGAACAGAGTGAATACATTCTTTTCACTTCTTTCCACCCATAGAGTGGAAAGTCATTATGAGGCTAGAACTAGACATATTTTCCTTTTCATCTCTCCTTTCAGCACCTTTCATGATCCCAGAAACTAGCACAATGGCCAAGCAAACTATCTGGACAGAATCAGTTAATAACACTGGAGGAGTGAGGGCAGAGGCGACCTCTGTTGACTTGCCTTGCAGCTTTCATACCAAAATGTCTTTGCCCCTTGTACATTAAAATAACTCAGGAACAGCAGTCCAAAAGTGAGAGTTAGATTCAAGGTCTATTTGCTTACCAAGTCAATGTGTGAACTATTCACTTAATGTCTGATTTTCAGGTCCTAATTTTTAGAATTTTCTTTCTAGTTGCTCCCCCTCCTTCTTTTCTAAGCACTATTTGACACTCATCATAACAACCCTATAAGATAGAGAGGACAGATGTTTCTGTCCTTATTTGAAAATTGAAAGAATATAGAAGTCAATAATAATTCTAATTTACATAAGACAATGTTTTAATGAATGATTCCTCCATAACAAGTCTGTAAGGCAGGGAAAATATCAGTATCCTCATTTCACAGAAAATGAAACTGAGGCTTTCTCCACGTGTCTAACAGTAATAAGTATATAATCTTCACTGTACTATTTTGACTTAGCTTCACCATAAGTTAGAGGAAAATATGTAAATATACATATATGTATACACATGTAGATGTACATGTATACAAATACATATATTTTCTATTTATTCTGCATATTTATTGTATTACTTTTTACATAGACTGTCAGGATATATAGGTATATATAAACATATGTATATCATATCTAAATGTTATATATGCAAAGACATAGTGAAAGAAGACAGAGACAGAGAGAAAGAGAGAGATTAATGAGAACAAACCTATAAAGTGAGTTCTGAGCTGACAAGCATATTAGACAAAATCGCCTTTTACAGATGAGGTCTAGAGATGGGAAGGACTTGCCTAAGATCACACATAAGCAGCAAGTTCCAAAATTGAACCTAGGGGTCCTGGGTCCAAATCAACCACGGCCTTACCTGGATTATATTATAATACATTGTGCCACGTAGAGTGGCACTTCTGGAGGGTGGGGCATCAAAATAATTTTCCTAAAAGTGCAGGTATCACCATGTCATTCCCTCTACTTAATAAAGTCCAGGGACCCCCATTACCTCCAGGACCAAACATAAATTCATATTCAGCATTAAAAGCCCTTCATGAGCTAGCACTGTCTGTCCTACACACTATTTCCAGCCTTCTTATACCTTACACCACTTTTAAGTATTCTTTCATCAATGACACTGACCTCCTTGCTGGTTCTCAAATAAAACAATCCACCTCTTGACTTCTGTCATTTTTATTGGCTATACCCCAAGCTCGCTCTCTCTCTCTCTCTGTCTCTCTCTCCTCGCTCTCTCTCTCTCTCTCTCTCTGTCTCTCCTCATTTCCAAGTACTAATTTCCCTGATTTCCTCCAAGACTCAGTTAAAATCCTATTTTCTACAGGGAGCTTTCCCCAAACCCTCTTACTTCTAATGCCTTCCCTGGTGGATTATTTCCCATTTTCCTATGTACAACTCATTGATACATCATCATTTTCATGTTTTCTCACCATTTACAATATTAGTTCTTCAAGGGGAGAGACCCCCTTTTGCTTTGTCCTTTTTAATATCCCCAGAGTTTAGCACAGTGCCTAGCATATATTAGGCACTTAATAAATGTATATTGCCAAAATGAATGAAGCACTAATTAAGCATTTACTATGTACCCAGCACAGTAAGTGATGGGATATACATATGCCAGATGATCTTTGCCCTCAAGGAGTCTACATTCTAAAGTAAAAGTAAGGGAGAAAGATGGGAGCTTGAGGCAAAAGAGTGCTACCGTCCAGTCCTTTTGCATTTTCCTAGTCCCACACTTGGACTTTCCAAGGTCCTGGAGTGTTATACTTCAGAAATACTTAATGGATGCTCAAGGGCACTTGTTTAAATGTCCCAGATGCATAAAAACAATACCCAAAGAGACCAATATAGTATAGTAGAAAGAACATGGCACTTTAAGTTAAAAGATGTGGTCTTCTATCTTGGCAATGTTCCTCACTAGCTGTGTCACCTTAGGAAAATCACATCCCTTCTCTGAGCTTCAAATTAGCCTGATTATAATTCATTCCCTACCTCCCTCAAGGGCTGTTTTAAGGCTCAGGTGAGATCATGCTTTTGTAAGCATGAAATTCTACAGAAATGTGAATTATTACTATCATTATTATATATTAAGCCATGGGAATATAACTTCTATCCTCTTATGGATTCTCCCCCTTCTACTTTCTCACCAAGATTATTAATAGAGTGATTAGTTTTGCTCTACACAAGATGCTCTTATCTATTCATGCTTGAGGATCAATTAATCTTTCAAGTCTTTGCCAACAAAACCCCAAGTGATCTCTTTACTTTCCTCTTATAATTATTGATCAGCTGCAAGGGAAATTTCCAATAGACTCCATTAAAATTTGGGAAGAAAGGAGGAATTTGGGAAATATGCAAGTCACTGAACTATCTACTAAATAAAGCATGTCTTTTCGAACTTCCCATCAAGGAGGCTTCGAAAATAAAATCCACTTTTTATGATCCTGCAGGAAATCAGAGCTTGAGGGCAATAATACCAGGAGTTCCTAATCTCTTTTGGTCATAGATCCATTCATTTGGCAGTACAACGAAGCCTGTGAACATGTCAGAATAATGTTTTTAAATGCATAAACTAAAATACATAGGATTTTCATACAAATTAAATCAATTGCATGAAATACAGCTAAATGTCTAATCTAGATCAACCTCACTTTACCGAAGAGGAAATTGAGTCTCAGACAGGATAACAAAGGCAATAATGATTCAAACTGCCATGGCCCTTTAAGGTTTTGCCAAAGCCTTTGCTCACAACTGTCCTAAGAATTCATGTTCCCATTTCACAGATGAGGAATGTGACAGAAAGATTAAGTGCTTTTCCCACAGTCACATAGCTAGTAGGCCCCTTTGATGGCCTGGAAAGGGCAGTCCTGAATTTAAGCGTGGTTGACCTAGGTTTCAATCCCACCTCTTCCATTTCCGATGGGCAACCAAAGGGAGGTTACTTCGTTTCTCTAGTCCCTACTTTTCTTCTTTGTAAAAGGTAGGGATATGACCAGATGATCTTCAAAGTTTCTTCTAACACTAGAATCCGATAAGCTAAAGAATCTGAGCCATGATCTGATCTGACCTGACCTGGCCAGATACTTTGTGTCCTGTCCAGCTCTTCCTTCACTCCTTTATGCAGACATTTCTTGAACTGCCAGCATCCTTCAAGCGTTAGCTGATAGTGACCATCCAGGAAACTGCATGAATTAGGAGAATTTCCCTTCATGGTAAGTAATCTAATAAACTGGATGTTCTGGCACCTACAATGTGTTTAATGTGAATGCTATGAGCAATGCTCCTGCGTGAGATCATAAAATAAGACATTTACTTCCTAAGACACTTACCTTAAAAATGGTTCGGGTTTTTCCTTCCCTTGAAGGTGAGCTTCCCCTACAGTATTTTTATTCCTATTATTAATATTATGTAGCATGCAGATTTTAAAATATTTAGTATACTTCATTGAACCTCCTAAACATCCTGTAAAGAAGGTGGGGGGCAGCTAGCACAGTGGATAGAACGCTGGACCTGGAGTCAGGGAGACTCACTTACTAACTGTGTGACTCTGGGCAAGTCATTAAACCCTGTTTGCCCCAGTTTCTTCATTTTCAAAATGAGCATGAGAAGGAAATGGCAAACCACTTCATCATCTTTGCCAAGAAAACCCCAAATGGGGTCAGGAAGAGACAGAAATGACCGAACAACAACAATGGCCCTAGGTAAATCATCTGATATCTCAGTGTACTAGGCAACTCTCTAAGAACATAAGTGAATGAAGTATCGATGGTCTGTTGGTGCAGGGAGTTTCCAAACTGGAAGAATCCTATGTCAATAAAATCATAGATCCGGAACAAAAAAGAAGAAAAAAGTTAAGCAATCAATGAATTAGTTTTAAGTAATGGGCTGATCGATGTGAAATTTGTGGTGCTTTAAAATTTGTGGAGTGTTTAACATAAGTGATTTTTCACTTATTCTCTAATGACCCTGAGTTGTTTTATTAAAATGTATTTTAAAATGAGCCCATTTGAAAACTTTCATTGACTATTCCCTGATGTCAAGATGGTCAATTGAACTACAACATCACAGAAACATCATCTGAGGGTAAGAAAGAGCTTCCGAGGTCATCTAGTCTGAATCGTAAGAGAACTCTCTACAAGATTTGAAGCTCAGGTTCCTCCAAGTCTTAGAAGAACCTCCAAGGAAGAGCTTACCAACTCCTACTCAGCTAAACGTGTGCAAAATTGAATTCGTTATCTTTTCCCCAAAACCTTCCCCCCCCTTCCTAACATCCATATTCATTTTGGGGGTACTATCATCCTTCTAGTGCCCACCCAGGCTTCCAGGTGACATCCTTGATGACTCACTCTCTCCTACTCCCCATATCCAATCTGTTGCTAAGTCCTATTGATGCTGCCTTTGAAATATCTCTTGTAAACATCCTCTTCTCTCTTCTGACCCTACCAAAACCTGCTACAGACCCTTGTAGCTTCATGCCTGGACTACAGAAATAGCCTGTCTTGGTCCCCCTGCCTCAAGTCTTTCCCTACCCTAGCTCAGTACCGCAGCAATCTTCCTAAAGTTCAGGTGTAACTGTCTCACTTCTCTATCCTCAGTAAACTCTAGTGGCTCCCAATTACCTCCAGGATCAAATCGTAAATCTTCTGTGTGGCCTTTAGAGAGCCTAGCCCTTTCTTACCTCTGCATACTTCTTGTACTTTACTTGTCCCCACATACTCAAAGATCCAGTGACACCAAACACCATGCTGTTCTTCAGGCAAGACATTCCATCTTCTCATTCTGCATTTTCCCTGGCCATTCTCCATGCCTAGGTGCTCTCTCTCCTTTTCTCCATCTCCAGGTTTACCTCAGGTCTCAGCTAAAACCCCACCTTTTGCTAAAAAGTCTTTTCTTAATGCTAATGTCTTTCCTAGGAGATTACCTCTAATGTAACAGATACACAGAGAAGAAGATATAGATATAGATATAGATATAGATATAGATATAGATATAGATATAGATATAGATATAGATATAGATATAGATATATAATGAGAGACACACATGCACAAATATGTATATACATACACACAAACATATATGTACCTATGTAATATGCCATATACATATGTACATGGATACACACATATATGTGCATATACTTTATATGTCATAAATATGTATATACACACAAGCATATGTGTGCATATATGGTATACATATGCCATACATATATGTATATATACATGCAAACATATAAGTTTATATATAGTATATATGCTATATATATAATATATACATATACCTAAATATACACACATACATACAACTATGTGAATCTAAGATAGTTATTTCTATGTTTTCTCCCCCAATAGAGTATAAGCTCCTTGAGGGCAGGGACTGATTTTTGCTTTTCTTTGTTGTCTCCAGGATTTAGCATGGTGCCTGGAATGGTAAGTAGACACTTCCTAGATGTTTGTTGACTGACTAAACTATACATATCTCTTAATGCCCTTAAATAATGTCCAGTTAAAAAGTAGCCCTTTTCTTTTCAGTTTAATAGCAAACACAGAAACTCACGGAAAAAGAAACACTGAGCAGCCCAGTAGAAGCAGCTCCTGCCATCCCAAAGGTCAATGAGGCAGGAAGGGTAATGACTGAAATCACACTCGAGGCAGCAAAGAAATCCTCCTCCACTTCCTACTTGTCAGAAATGGAGCATGGATGTAAGAAGGACTCCTGGGGACAATACATGAAGAGGGTTTGTTTTGTTTTGTTTTGTTTTTCCATTTTTATTGTCAAGTATTCCTGTTCTCATTTGAATGGAAACATACCCGTAATATTACTGTGTGGTCATTAATTAATGGCAGCTGTTGAATCACCTACCCAATTTGCAAAAGCCAACAAACAGAATCCCTCCCCACACCCTTTGCCCACAGCACTGATGAAGGCCCTTCCTCTTTCTTACCTCTCCAGGCAATTAACAAAATGGCAGCATGCAAAAGTTCTGATGACCTATAATGTGAGCTATTCTTATCATTCTGCTGATTTTAAAAGGAGGAAAGTAAATCTTGCCTGTTAAAAAGAGTCAGTCTCTCTCTCTCTCTCTCTCTCTCTCTCTCTCTCTCTCTCTCTCTCTCACACACACACACACACACACACACACACACACAATTCCTTCAGATATTTGATCTGATCTCCCCTTTACTCCCTCCTCCAATGTCTCCTTGCCATATGGAGGTGACCATGATTTCTCCATGGCTTGGCCAGCAGAGACCAAGGTCTGGTCAGGTTCTACCAATGTGGAAACAACTGAATGGCAAGGCAAGAGCCTGACCATATATCTGTCCTCTGAAGATGAGTGTAGGCATGTGGAAAGAACTGTGAAGATTTTTTTTTAATCCAGTTACTCAGAAATATCATCTATTAAGGTATGGCAGAACTACAATATGTGTTTGTGCAGAGACTGTCCTCAATGATGAAGGAAGAATCCTTGAAACAATTAAGGACTTGACAGAGCAGACTAGCAAGGGATCCAACACTCAACACAAATATATACAACCATTTAGTTTAACCCTTTCATTTTGCAGGGGAGGAAACAGTCCCAAAGAGTGAACATGACCTGTCCATGGTCAAATGGGTGTTAAATTATAGAGCCAGGATTTAAACCCAGGTGTTCTGACTCTAGATCTAGGGTGCTTTCTATCATACCATACTGCCCCTCTACTCCTCCCCTACCCTTTGCTTTTCACATCCAGTCAGTAAGCAGAACTTGTTCATACAGCCACAGATTTGGAGCTAGAAGGAATCTGAGAGGCTGTCTAATCTAACCTCCTCATTTGATGGAGGAAGAATCTGAGGCTGAGGGAGATGAAGTGACCCCAGGGTCACACAGATAATAAGTAACAGAGGAGGGACTCCAAGCCAGATCCTATAAACCCCAAATGCAGTGCTCTGCCCACTGAACCACACTGCTTCCTTTGTTCATTCTGTTTCCATAGTAGCTCTCATGTCAGACCCATCCTCTCAATTCCCACTGCTACCACCCTAGCCTAAGCCCATCTCATCCACCTAAAATACCACAGTTGCTTCTTAAGAGGTAATGCCCCTCCTCCCACCCCTTCAATGCCAAAATAAACTTTCTTATTTATAGAGCTGGTCAAGTTGCTCCTCTACGAAAAATAAAGAGTAGATACCCACTTGCCTCTTTAGTCAAATTTAGGCATCATTTGTTGAATTTAAAGGTTCTCCATAACCTGCTGCCATCCTGGTTTTCCAGTCTAATTTCATACTATTCCCTTCCATGGACTTATCTGCTCCACAAAATAGAGTAATTTTCTGGCCCCTCAACCAGCAGGACGTCTTAACACTGTAGACCTTTGCTCATTCTGTTCCATTCTAAACTTAAAGGCATAAATGATATTATCTCTAAATTCGCTCCTTTCCACGTGTTTAGCTTAGTTCTCTGTACATAAGGATTAAATAAATATATTGTATTGTGCTTCGCACTATACCATTTCTTAAACCAATTAGTGTGGATTTGCTTTGGACAGATATTGTTCAGTCATGTCCAACTCTTCATGACCCCTATTTGAGATTCTCTTGGCAAAGATACTGGACTGGTTCTCCAGTTCATTTTACAGATGAGGCAAAAATGGTAAGTGACTTGATTTGAGTCACACAGCTTGTTTGAGGCCAGATTTGAATTTGGGTCTTCCTAACTCTAGGCCCTGTGCTCAATCCACTGTGCCACCTAACTGCTGCCCCTTTGGTACAGGTGGGTACCATCTCAGATGGCCTTCGCTATCTCTAGGCCTATAGTAAGGTTATCAAAAGTGAATTAATTTCAACATTAATTTTAAAAAGTTAAATATGTGCCACTCTTTATGAGGGAGAACATGCCATCAGAAACAAATATGTAATCAAAACTGCAATATACTGGTATAAATAAATAAAATCGACTTGCTCTTCAGTTTAGTAAACCATTAGAATTATAAGCATAGGAGTAGGACCAAGTGAAGCTGATTCTTGGATGGCAAGTATCTGTCATTCAGATTTTGCTGAACAGGGCTGGAAGACTCAGAATATTTTCAGGCTGTTAGATCAATCAATTTCTCTTTTATTTTGTTTTAGAACCTGAACAATATTTAGATTTCTGAACATATGGGAAGAAAGTAGACATGGTATTTTTCATTATTAACTGAGGTTGCATTCACAAAACTGGAGGTATTTCATGCATTTTCATCAGTTTGCATTCCATTTCATAACAAAATTACTAGCAGCTGCTGTGGAGGTGTAAGACCAACAATACCAGCACATAGGAGGTTCTGCTAGTACAGGTTCTTTGATCTGCTTTTCTAAGCAAAACAACTTTAAGGGGTTAACAATCTTACTTTAATTAAATATACATATATCATTCACTTAGGTGAGGGAAAAAGTCAGCACCCTGAACTTCAGAGCAAATACAAACAGAAATTACAAAGAAAATAACACGAGTCAACAGACAGGCTTCTGCCTGACCATAACAATACATACATATTTACCAGAGAGAGAAACATCAACATCTGGGTTTTCAAAGCCATCAGTTTAAATTCACGCTGCATCCTGATTGGTATATAGGTAGTTGAGAAATGAGATAAACCCAATTGGAGAGATCTTTGTAGACGAAAACACCATGATCTTTTCAAATTAAGACAGTGGCTGGAGATGATGTTTGGAGTGGTGGAAAGAAAATTGGCTTTCAACTCAAAAAAACTTGGAGAGCAAATATAGCTTGGCTACTTACTATCTGTGTGACCTCAGACAAGTCACTTAACCTTTTTGGGGGAGTGATCTACAAAGTGAGCGGATGGGACTACAAAGACTTCAAGGTCCCTTCCAGTTCTAAGTTTTATGGGCCAATAAACCTATGACAATTCTGAACCTGACAGCCTTCCACATCAAACTAAATGAGCCAGATAGACTTTCAGTCCTAGTCACTGCTGCAGTCTAGATCCCAATGGGATAGATATAGCTGAATAGCCTTTAGAATGGGTGACCTGATTCTCAATTTGGGAGTGGGGTAGGAAAAAGGAAATATGAAGCTTTCAGATTAGTTAATATTTTATTTAGGTTTTCATATTTTATTATTTAATATTTTAATTTTCAACATTGATTTCCACAAGATTTTGAGTGACAAATTTTCTCCACATTTCTACTCTCCCCCCCACTCCAAGATTGCATATATTCTGATTGCCCCATTCCCCAGTCAGCCCTCCCTTCGGTCATCCCACTCCCCACCCATTCCATTACCCCTTACTTTCTTGTAGAGCAGGATAGATTTCTATGCCCCATTCGCTATATATCTTATTTCCAAGTAGCATGCAAAAACTACTTTTTGTTAGCATCTGCTTTTAAAACTTTGAGTTCCAAATTCTCTCCCTCTTCCCTATCCACCCACCATCTCTAAGAAGGCAAGCAATTCAACATAGACCACACATGTATCATTATGTAAAACACTTCCACAATAATCATGTTGTGAAAGACTAACTATATTTCCCTCCATCCTATCCTGGCCCCTTTAATTCAATTTTCTCCCTTTTCAAAAGTGTCTGCTTTTGAATACCTCCTCCCCCTATCTGCCTTCCTTTCTATCATCCCCCCTTTTTATCCCCTTCCCCTTACTTTCCTGTGGGGTAAGATATCCAGTTGAGTGCGTATATTATTCCCTCAACCAAATCCAATGAGAGCAAGATTTACTCACTCCCCCTCACCTACCCCCTCTTCCCTTCCAACAGAACTGCTTTTTATTGCCACTTTTATGTGAGATAATTTACCCCATTCTATCTCTCTTTCTCCCTCTCTCAATATATTCCTTTCTCACCCTTTAATTTTATTTTTTTAGATATCATCCCTTTATATTCAACTCACCCTGTGCGCTCTGTATGTATGTGTGTGTATATATATATATATGTATATATATATATATACATATATATATATATATATTCCCTTCAACTACCCTAATATTGAGAAAGGTTTCATGAATTACACACATCATCTTTCCATGTAGGAATGTAAACAAAACAGTTCAACTTTAGTAAGTCCCTTATGATTTCTCTTTCTTGTTTACCTTTTCACGCTTCTCTTGATTCCTGTATTTGAAAGTCAAATTTTCTATTCAGCTCTGGTCTTTTCACTGAGAAAGCTTGAAAGTCCTCTATTTTATGTAAAATCCATATTTTGCCTTGGAGCATGATACTCAGTTTTGCTGGGTAGGTGATTCTTGGTTTTAATCTTAGCTCCTTTGACCTCTGGAATATCATATTACAAGTACTTAGATCCCTTAATGTAGAAGCTGCTAGATCTTGTATTATCTTGATTGTGTTTCCACAATACTCAAATTGTTTCTTTCTGGCTGCTTGTAGTACTTTCTCCTTGATCTGGGAGCTCTGGAATTTGGTGACAATATTCCTAGGAGTTTTCTTTTTGGGATCTTTTTGAGGAGGCGATTGGTGGATTCTTTCAATTTCTATTTTACCCTCTGGTTCTAGAATATCAGGGCAGTTTTCTTTGATAATTTCTTGAAAGATGATGTCTAGGCTCTTTTTTTGATCATAGCCTTCAGGCAGTCCAATAATTTTTAAATTATCTCTCTTGGGTTTATTCTCCAAGTCAGTGGTTTTTCCAATGAGATATTTCACATTGCCTTCCATTTTTTCATTCCTTTGGTTCTGATTTATAGTATCTTAATTTCTCATAAAGTCACTAGCTTCCACTTGCTCCAATTTAATTTTTAAGGTGGTATTTTCTTCAGTGGTCTTTTGGACCTCCTTTTCCATTTGGCTAATTCTGCCTTTCAAGGTATTCTTCTCCTCATTGTTTTTGGAGCTCTTTTGGCATTTGGGTTAGTCTATTTTTTAAGGTCTTATTTTCTTCAGTATTTTGGAGGGGTCTCCTTTAGCATGTCACTGACCTGTTTTTTCATGATTTTCTTACAGCACTCTCATTTCTCTTCCCAATTTTTCCTCTACTTCTCTTACTTGCCTTTCCAAATCCTTTTTGAGCTCTTCCATGCCTGAGACCAATTCATATTTTTCATGGAGGTGTTTGATGTAGGTTCTTTGACTTTGTTGACTTCTTCTGGCTGTATGTTTTCGTCTTCTTTGTCACCAAAACGTCTGAGTCTGAGTCCTTTTTTGCTGCCTGTTCATGTTCCCAGCCAACTACTTGACCTTTGAGCTTTTTTTCAGGGTATGACTGCTTGTAGAGTAGAGAGTACTTTGTCCCAAGCTCTAGGGGCTGTGCTGCTGTTTTCAGAGCTACTTCTACTCCACTGTCACCACAAGCTCTGCCACAGAAATGCTCTTCCTCCCCCTAGAACTGCCAACTAGGATCTCGACCCAGATCCAAGCAGCGCACAGCAAGAGAACCTGCCTCTGCGCCAGCAAAGAGTTACTTGCACTCCTGCTCCTATCCATCGCTTGATTCCTTCCACCACGTGAGCCAGGGATTCCAGAAGCAGCTGCCACTGGACCTCTGGAAGCAGCCACAGGAGCTTCCTGCTGCTGCTGACACTACCAGTGACACCTCTGCCACCCCCAGGGCTGCAGCCAGACTGCTCTTACTCCGATCCAGCAGTTTTCCCACTAACCAGCTCCATGGTGTTTGGTGTTTGTGGGTTGAGAAGTCTGGTAACTGCTGCAGCTCAATGATTCATGGCCCTCAGGCCTGCTCTGCCTGACTCCTGGTGTGGTTGTTCCTGGTGCAACCCATGCTGGGTTGCGCTCTGCTCCCAGTATTGTGCAATAGACCCTTCCCGGTGACCATCCAGACCCTCCTGGGCTGCACACCTGCTTCCCTCTGCTATTTCATTGGTTCTGCAGCTCTAGAATTTGTTCAGAGCCATTTTATGGTGTTTGGAGGGATTTGGGGGGCAGCTTAAACAAGTCCCTGCTTTCCAGCCTCCATCTTGGCTCTGCCCCCCATATCAATATATTTATAATGAAACTCAAGGCCAGGTATAATCACTAACACAGAAGCCATTCTAACCTCTTCATTTTCTAAATGGAGAAACTAAGGTCACTAGAGATAAAGTGATGTCTTAAGGTCATGCAACTATAAGGCATCAGAGCTTCTGACTCAACTTTAGACTTGGATGATTCTACTCCACATAAGACAGCTAGTTATCCATGAGCCAGTCTCAATTTCTTAATCTACAAAATGGGGGCTTGAATTGTATAATCTCTAAGGTACTTTCTCTCTCTGACTCTGTGTACTATATTTTATGTTTTAAAGGCCCTCTTGGCTCCAGTAATCTTTGTTTTAAGGTTCCTTCCAACTCTAACTTTAGCTTCTAACGTCTTTATGGTTTTGACATTCTTTATGCTCTAAAACTCCTCCCCACACTGAAATTCTGTGTTCTAGACTTACAAGTTCTTTCTACTTCATATTTTATGAAATTCAGATGAGTCCATTCTGTAGCTTCAGTCGAACACTAACGCAGTATACATGGCATCTAGCTATTCCTTTGACAATGGGAAATTAAAGTCAGCCTGCTTATTAAGTACTGATCATTTATTCTTTTCCAAAGGATATCTGTCACCACATAGCTGGAAACATGACTTTTCCCCTTCTCTCTAACTCTACAAACAATAATTCTTACATTTATCTCCAATAACCATCCTCGGACTGACATATGGAAACAGCCTAATTGACATCTTAGGAATAGTCTGTTACAGTTTTTGCCTTTCTCAGTTACAGAAACATTCTCTCATAAAGGTGTTGGCAATGCAAATGAGTCCCACTGGACCCAGCCTATATCTGGCTCAGATCCAGGCTCCCTTCTTTTAAGGAGCCCAAGGAACTGCTTAGAGGGCAGGAGGGGAATCTCCCCTGCCAGGATTCATCTTACTGGGTACTTCTTTTGTTTATTCTAATAGTGATTGTGTTCCTGTTCTACCCTTGGGGACATTCCATGGGAGAGAAGGACCAGGGCACCAAGCCAGATAAGAAATGAGGCCAAACGAAAAATGTTTCTCCAAGAATCTTCTATTTAATAAGCAAGATTCAACTAAAAACACCTGGTTATGGTCTCCAAAGCACATTTCATTATTTATGACTGTTTTATAAAATAAAGAAAAAGAGGACATGTGGAGCACCACATCTGTGTTTGGACACCACATTTAAAGGACAACTCTGAGGATCTGGAGTTCAGCCCAAGGATGGCAGCTAGAATGGTCTGGAGACCAGAGAGTATGGCATACAAGGACCAGTTAAAGAAACTGAGAACGGTGAGTAGGGAAAAGAGATTACTTTGAAGAAACAGAAGGGAGAAATGACATTAATCTTCAAATAACAATAGGGTGATCTGTTATGGGGCAGTGGGATTAGGGTTATTTTGCTAGGCTCTAGAAGGCAGAACACTAGGAGCAATTGGTGGAAGTTACAAGAAGGTAGATTTCCTCAATATAAAGAATGGCTCTGGCCAACAGTGGGATAATCTGCCTTAATGGAATTCCCAATCACCAAGGGTATTCAAGAAGCTAGATGAATACTTCATGGGGAAGTTACAGATGGGATTTCTGATTTAGGCAGAGTTTAACCTAGATTTTCCATGAGGTCCCTTAGGATTCTGTGATGCTAAAGTAAGACAAACAGTTAGGTGGCAGATTACTTCTGTCTACAAGAACCTGCTTTTTAATGGAAGGACAGATTACATTGAATTTATTTTCTTTAAAATGCTGTTTAATAATTTATTTAATTTAGTTGACAAAAACACATTTTCCCTTTAACCTCTGATACAGAAAGAATCGACATCATTAAATTGTTGCCGAACAACCAACATCCTAAAACTCCCATAAAATCAAGAGAGATTTTAAAAAGGAAGTTAAGGAAAAGTCTTCACTGGTTTCCTAATACCTCCTGAATAAAAGTGAGCCTCCTGGAAGAGGTGGGTACTTAATTAGTGGCTGGGATACAAATATAAAAGTGAAACAGTACCTGCCCTCATGAAGTTTACATTCTACTAAGGGAAGACATGTTCACTGATACAGACACGGGATAAATACAAAATAAACATATAGTAATGGAGGAGCATTAACTGGGAGAATCAAAAAAGGCTTTCTGAAGGAAACAGAATACATAACTAGGGGGTCAAAAAAGCAGAAATGAAATGTAAGAGTATTCAATTTCACTGAAGCATATAGTATATGAAAAGACATTTTGTGTTATCAGTGGGCTTTAAATGCCAAACAAAGGAATTAGGATTTTATCCAAGATAAGACAGGAAGTCATTGAAGCTTTTTCGACAGAGGAATAACATTGCCAAACTGTACCACCTCGTTTCTGCTCCACAGAATGCCAGAGCTGTGTGACCATTGGGATGAACTTTAGAACACAGAACCTTAGATGGGAGGTTTTAGAGGGTCTTTAGAACATAAACCATGGCTGGAAGCAACCTTAGTGACCAATAGATTCTAACCCGAAGGGGCTTATGATAGTAAGGGGTATAATTTAGTCTGGGATATAGGCCTCCTGAATCCCCACCCTGTATTCTCTTCATTGTTCCATACTGTCCTGAGATATAGGAACGAAGATTTTAATATGGCGATTTCTGAAATGGTCTTTTCAGTGAAAGCTTTGGATTAATGAAGTAGGGAAGAAAAGAGAAACACATATATAGACCAAATTACAGAGGATCACCAGCTCTCAACATGAAATTGAAACTCCATACTGGAGAATAAATGAATCTGGTCATTTGCACTTGGTCTAGACAACTTTTTTCACTTGCAGAAAGAGGAAAGTAAAAGTTTTATGAAATCTATAGTGATTGGAGCAACATTGTTCTTGACATCTGTAGCTAAATCAGAACCGCCATGTTTTACGATTCCATTGAAATTGATTTAATAGCTATACTGGACCTCAGCTAAGGAAGAGAAGAGGGGAGAAAAAACAGGGAAGTGACAGATGCTGACAATGCAGTTCTTGGGACTTGTTTCTTTTTCATTGCTGTCTAAGAAATTATAGAAGTACAGGGATTTTTAGGGCAAAACTAGAGATTCTTGTAAGATTATTCAAATGTATTGGGCAGTGGGACGCATGGGGATAAGCAGAAGATCTGGGTTCAGATTCTTATGGTCTTGTTTCATAACTGGGTGACCTTACACAAGTTACTTGACTTCTTTGGGACTCCATTTCCTCTGCTGTAAAATTAAATGGCTAAGCTAGATGATTTATAAAATCCATTCCAGCCTTAAATCCTTCCATGAGGACATATGCACAACCAAAAGTCTTACACCCCTTCAAGCTCTAAATCCTATGATATGTATTTCTATGGCATTTCCAGAGTCCCAAATATGACTTCCATCCAAAATTTTTCATCTTCCCCCACATTTAAAGTTGGTGTGGGTGACCTAAAGCACTATATTGGGGAAAACACAGCACAAAAAGTCAGATAACCTGGGTTCTAGTACTAATTCTTACACTAAGTCACTGTGTGACCTTGAACAACTCACTATGCTCTTCTGTCATCTCTTGTTTTAATTATGAAATAAAAAGCCTTGACTTGAATACTATAAGATATCTACATAGTGCCTACGTGGCATTTGCAAAATATTTTACATGTATTCACATTTTGATATTTGAACTAATCCCGTAAGACTTATACTTCCACATTCTGCCCATTTTACAGAGGAGAAAATGGAAGCTGAGAAGTCAAGTGATTTGACTGTGACTGGATGGGACAATGGACATGTTTCTACATTCTTAAAGACTCTCAGAGCTGGAAAAGCAGGCATCCTGACAGTCCAATCTGTGTCAGAGAAAGAATAGTAGCTAACAAAAGTAGGAGTGAACGTTTGTATAGCACTTAAAGGTCTATGTCAATTGATACAATCACCCTGTGAAGTACATGCTATTATTATCCCCATATCAGAGATCAGGGAAACGAAGCTAAGCAAAGGTCGTACATCTAGTAAGGCTCTAAGGTAGAACGTGACTCCAAGTCCAGCACTCTATCCATAGTCATCCCAAGAGTCCCTTCCAAAACATCCTCTAAAAGTGCTCCCGAAGCAGTCCCCCTGCCCCCCTTTCACTCCAGGACAGGTCTGATTTTAAGGAAGTCATTTTCTTTACAATGAGTTGAAATCATCTTCTCCCCGACTTCAACTCAATCGTTTTTCTGACATCCAAGGGCAAGTGAAACAACTAGCTCTCTGGGGGAGGCAAACTGAGGTTCAGAGACATTAACCGGCTTGTCTTAGGTCACAGAGAAAGTCAGTACAACTAAGACTAGAAGCCAGCCTCCCACCTCCCATTCCAGAGTACTTCCCATTCTACCATGAAGTCCTTTGTATATGTAGGAGACTATAAACTGAGGCCCAGGGGAGTGAAATGAATATCTCAAATCTGCACCATCTCAAAAAAGGAGAAGGTAAGGAATCAGTTATTTATTTTGTCCATTAACTCAACTAACTGCATAGCTGCAGAGTGGGGGGAAGGTAATCCGCAAGCCACAGGCAACTAGTCCATTATCCTTGAGGAATCACCGCTGAATGAATTGTCCCACAGGTCCCCACCCCCTCCACAGCTCATTCAGTCTCACCTCTCAAATGGGAACCCATTCAATTTGCCATTCTCACTACACGTGCACCACCTCAGGCCCAACAAGGGGCTTGAAGGCATATGGGCAACTGAAGGTTGCTTAGCTGTAACTGAGGAACAGATTGCCCCAGACATTATTTCATTCTAGCTCCAGCTGTCGGCATTCACATGAGCCTTTGGGACACTGGCAGGGAGGAATTCAGCCAGTTTTGGGAATGTGTTTCACATTGGAACATGTGTATGTTCAACAAATCCAGGACTACCAACAACATAGAAGCCTTCACTACTGATCTAAGATTTTTTAGGAAATAGATGGACAAAGATACTCACTTCCTTTTAAATCTTTAGATTCCAAAGAGTAGCTCTCCTGATGGGTAGGAGTTACAGGCAGCAACAAATATTTTTTGAGTGTCTACTATGTTTGGGCATGAAGCTGAGCGCCTTACAAATGTTATCTTATTTGATCCTCAGAACAACCCTGTAATGTATATGTTGTTATGACTCCCATCCTACAGCTGAGGACACTGAGGCAGGCAGAAGTTAATTGATTTGCCCAAAAGTAGGTATTATGATGATCTCCACTTTACAGCTGAAGAAACTATGGCAGGCAGAGCTTAAGTGACTTGTCCAGGATTATACAGCTAGTAAATATCTGAGGCCAAATTAGAACTTGGTTCTTCTTGACTCCAGGTCCAGCACTCTATCCACTATGCAACCTAGATGCCTCTACTTACACCCAATGGTAGCGCAAAGAAAAATGGATTTCAAATATAAAGGACTGGATTTAAATTCAGGGCCTCTTACTTGCCAGCCATGTGACTTTGGTCAAGTCACTGGGGTTCTGTGGGTCATGGTATCTTCATCTGAAAAATAAGGGGGTTGTATTACTAGGTGTGGGGTTCTTCACCTCTTTTGGGTAGTCTGGGGCAGTCTGTGGACCCTTTCTCCAGAATAATATTTCTAAATGTATGAAATAAAATATAAAGGATTGCTAAAGACACCTAGTATATGGAAATAAAAATATCACCATTTTTTAAGAAAACAATTTCCCAGGCCCCAGGTTAAGGTCTCTAGATGAGATCTCTTTAATCCCTTCTAGTTCAAATGGGTTAACTATGGTTAAAAAAATTTGCAAAACTTTAAAGAACTATAAAAGCTAGCTATTATCATCATTATTATTAGCTCTAAATTGTAGCCTATTTACTCAATCAACAAACATTTACTTAAGTGCTTACTGTTTGCTAGGCACTGTGCTAAATGCTAGGAATACAAAAAAAGACAAAAAAACAGACACTGACATCAAAAAGCTTATGTTTTAACTCAGGTAGGTAACCTAAATAAATCAGTACAAATAAGATATCTAAAGAGCAGGGAGAAGGTAACCTGGGAAGGGAAGGCACTGGCAGCTGAGAAGACTGGAAGAAGCCTCCTGCAGAAGGCAGGGTTCTGACCAAAATCTTAAACAGAACTATAGATTCTCTGTCACCTAACTTCTTATGTGACCTACCCTAAACCATATCAGGTGATATCTCTGGGCCCCAGTTTCTTATACGACCTTCCCTAAACCACAGCAGGTGGAATCTCTGGGCCTCAGTTTCTTCAACCATAAAATAAGGAAATTGGACCAGCTGACCTCCAAGCCCTTTCTAGCTCTAAATCTATGACCCTAGATTAGTCTTGCTTTTTCTATTCTCTAGAGCCATGAAAAACAAGGATAATTTCTAATTACCAAGGAGAAGAGATATAGTAGAATGGATAGGGTACTAGACTTGGAGTCCAGGGAGATGTAGGTTCAAACCCTGCCTCAGACACTTACTATCTGTGTGACTTTAGGCCAGTCACTTAAGCCTGTCTGTGCCTCAGTTTCCTCATCTGTAAAATGAGGAGGTTGGACCCAATGACCCTTAATGCCTCTTCCAGTTCTAAATGTAATATCTTCTCAATACTTCCACTATTCAAAGACCCTGATCATGAGTCCCCTAATTTTCTTCTCTTCAAGTTTGAAGAATCAATTTCCTTTCAACTGATCTTCATGTGGCCTTGAAGATGCCTTCCTGCTCTAAGAGACTATGATTTCATGTTGAAGACCACAGAGGTCATTAAGGTTCAGCCTTTCATTTTACACATGAAGGAATTGATGCCTACAGAAAAGACTTGCCTAAGGTTACACTGTAAACATTTCTCCCAGAATATAACACTACATTCATAACAGGTGCTCAGTAAATATTTGCCAAGTGAATGGGTGAATCGAGATGGAAAATGAATATTCATTTGAAATCTCAAGGTGAGCTGAGAGATGTGACCCAACAAGCTGAATGTCAGATGATACAGATGAAGCCTCAAAGGCAAAATGGTCCAGTTGTTTTACAAATCTATTTATGATAATCAGGATGACAAGAGTAGGGGGGAGATTAATTTAGTGCCTCCTGGAGTTTGATGCTGAATAAATCTTAACACATCTGTAAGTGCAATAGGCATAGATGTAGGGTAAGAAATCTGGTGTGGAGCCCTGCCCTTGACATTTAGGAGCTGTGGGACTAAGTCATTTTGGCGTGTTAAGTCTTAGTTTCTTTAGCACGGTGTGAAGGAAAGATCATGGGACCTAGAGTCGGGAAAAAATCTGGGCTTAATTCCTGCCTCAGACACTAATCCATTTGTGATCATGGGCAATTTCCTGTCAATGCTCTCAGTCTCAGTTTCCTTCTGTGTAAAAGCAGGATAATAATAACTGTGGTATTTACCTTATAGTTTAGCACAATGCCTGGCACACAGTAGGCACTTAATAAATGCTTGTTGACTTGATATCATTGTCATATCAAAATGAGGTATTGAATATAAAGTACGATCTAAATGATTATTAACTATGATGATCAACAGTTCTAATACTGTATGGCTTCATAATTTATAATATATGAAAGGCACTCCCTTCACCATTGCAGATTGCATCCTCTTCTCCAACTCCCCTCATCATATGTGATTCTTGTCTGTCTTTATGGAAGTAAATCCTGCAAAGATGTTCCACTCAACACCCTAGAGAAAGTAACACGGCTTTTTGAGAGCTTAGGGGGTGCCAGTGTACCATCTGGGCCACCCCTTAATCTTGTTACTATTCAGCTCAACTTTTCACCTCACACATGTGCCTGATCATATTTTTTATGTCACTTCTCACATTTAAGTCACCATTGATAGTAAGCTATAGGATGCCTGCACTCGCCATTTATCTTTCGATTGCTGGGTCATCTGCAATTGTCACTCTCCCAAGACCGTGATGTTATGCAATTTGTTATGCAACAAAGCTACAAGAATACTAATATTAAAGAGTCAGCTTTATAAAACATATCATTGCCATCATCACAGCTATCACTGTTTTGGAGCTTTGTCATCACAAAGGACTCCCCATCCATCTTCTGTCTCACCTCTCAACAGTCATGTGAGAGCAAGGAGGGAAGGTTGACAAATGATGAATTGAAACTCAGAGAGGTGACCCGGCTCACCTCTAAGGATTAGAGGAAGACCTAGAATGCGGGTCTTCTGGATCTCCCCCAATGATCTTCTCTATATGTCACACTCTTCCCCTTAGAATCACAGAAGAACATGCTTATTGGATGAAATGGCTTCCAACAATAATGGCCTTATTAACTTCACCCACATATGGGCCTGGAATGTCTCTGTTGACTAAGAAATGATGGCAGAATAACATATGAAAGATGATGATTCAGTCCCTTGTGTACATTCTCATGTGGAGGCTATACCTACACCATGCCAAACCATCCATTTGAAAAGGAAAATAAGCAACCGTCCAGATGTTTGGTCAACATGGTGCAAAACAACTGGATTCTCCCATGGATCCAGATGTTTGGAACCATAGAAAACAAACATGAAAATGATAGATTTTCCCCCCTTTCCATCTGCTTGTTGAAACATCTTTTCAACCTACCCATAATTCCTCATTTCTAAAATTCCCCATCTCTTTCATTTGGTTATAATGTGTTAAATATCCTATGGACCAAATGAAGAAGTTTCTTGAAAGACAAAACAAATGTACATTTGGCCCTCTCTTGGGAAGAAAAACACAACATGGTCCTAAGTCAAACAGCCATTCCCTTACCAATGGTCATTCCCATAACCTGAAACTACCCACAACAGCCATCCCTGTATAAACTACAAACTTTCACTGATACCATGACCTTTCCTATTTTCAAAGTCTGGATTATGGGAAAGAACATAAACTTGAAGACAAAATTCATGCACTTATTTGTGCATGAATTTGAGCAAATTAGTTCTCTAAGCCCCATCACAGATGAACTGGTTATTATTCATTAATACTTGTCAGAATTTTGTCTAACACTCACATTTTTAAATATGTGAAAACTGAGGCCTACAGAAGAGAAGTCACTTGATTAAAGTCATACAGACAGTTAGAGGCAGAACCAAGCCTTAACTTCAGGTCTCCTGATTTCCCAGACAAAGTTATTTCTATTACACCATGCTTCCTCTATTCAAGAGATTATTTTAAACATTTCTATCCTTATACACCAATTCCCTATCCAATAACATTGTTCTGAAATTTCAATTGAAATATTTCAAACCCAAAACATACATATATAAAACCCTGATCAAAGACAATGACCACATAATGCCCATACACATAGAGGTGAAGATACAAAAGTTTTACAAAGAAAATTAAATTCAACATACATCTCTTAAGAACCTAATGTGTGTAGAGCATTATTCTCCATGCTGGAGAAGATAAAAAATTTAGATAAAATTGAGCCCCTGTCCTCACAAAGCTTAAAGTCCAGAAAAGTGAGAAGACACAAATCCAGACAATTATAGTAATCATACATGATGGCTGAAAAATAAAATATACTGGAGTCCTAGCAGCTGGGTTTAAATTTCAGTTCGGCTCCTGACTTCTGAATGTGGCTCTGGGCACATCTCAATTTCTTTGGGCTTCTGTTTTCTAGTATATAAGATAACGAAGTGCTAGAAGACCTCTCTAGCTCTCATTCCTATGACCCTATGACGCCCAGCAAGGAATGTCACAGTGAGTAAGATCAGTATGAAAGAGACAATTGATTCACAAAGCTTTTGAATATGTTAGTACCTGAAGAAGTTAGCAAGAGAAGTCTATACTTTTCCTTATACTCCACAGTATTTTATTACCCTTAACATTTATACAGGACAAAGCGTGGCATAATATATAGAAGGTTCAACTTGTAGGCATAAATTCAAGCCCTTCCTCTAACACACACTAATTATGTGACTACAGGCAGGTGACATCCCCTCTCACTTCCTCAAGTGACTTTCTAATAAGTTGTATATATAACTTTCTATGCATTATATATGTTTCCAGCCTGTATCAATGGGAAAAGTTCTTGAACTGGAACTTCCTACACCAGTGGAACCAATGATCACAGGTCCATAGATCTAGAAAATGCAGGAAGCTTCAAAGGGATGTCTCATCCAATTCCTTCCTTTAAGAATTGAGGAAATTCAGTCCTAGGGGAGGCTAAGAGACTTTCCCTAAGGTCATACATGTAAGCAACTGTCACAGGTGAGAGGTAAACCTACCTCTGACCCCTAATCTAGCCTTCCTACCACTGTATTACATGGCTGGAATTATAAATCAAAGTAAACAAAACAAACTTATGTCGATTACCCCAGATAATCCTTACATCAACCCTCTGAAGTAGGGAGTAAAGTTTATGATCTTCATTTTAAGAATAAGGATCACTGGGGCACAGAGAACCTGAGGTCACAGAGGTAGGAAAGAACAAAACTAGGATTCAGTCCCAGGTTTTCGCATTTCAGATCCCGTATGCTTTCCCTAGCCTATGCAGGCTACATAATAGCTTGGGACCACATGTGTGATTTATCATGGAAAGAGCCTCCCTGTACTGAATCTAATGAATTCCAGACGCCATTGACTCATGGTAAGACTTAAGCAACTGTCTAGAAGGCAATGGAACGGCCTTAGCCCTCCAGTGATATATTGACTTTCCCTTCACTAAATAAACAAAAGCTATTTTCTCTTCCTTATTTTCAACTGACTTTCATGTGATGTTAAAACACACACAAACACAAAGCCACCCGACCCAACAATAGCTACATCGATGGGGAAAACAATGACCAGATGGCAATTGTTCAAAGAAAACATGGTCCAACATTACATACAATCCTCCCTTCTTGGAAAGAGATTTTTGCCAAAATAATATTTTAATAATGATAATCGTTGTTGCTCATCCTTTGTTTTTGAAGAGGACCAATGACATCACATGGTGATGTCTTGACTTACATGTGAATTGGATCTAAGTGAGGCAGAGTTGCACAAAGTCATCGTCAGCCTCACTCTCTCCTCCAGAGTCATCAAAGTCCAGTGGTAAGACAAAAGTCAGGATGACTGCTGATGGCGTGGGGTGCAGTGGATGACTTTGGTGTCTTTGATAGCTGATCAAGCTCTAAGTGCTCCATAGCACCTATTTCAGCTGCCTTCACAGCCATTGGAACAAATTGTTACCAAATGCCTATTCTCCTGGGAGAAGTCTTCACATGCTTGGCCACAGTCACATAGCCGATAGGTGTTAGAACCAGAACATGATCCCAGGTCTTTTGACTTCAAGTCCACTGTCTTATTAATATACTATAATCTTATAAATATATCATACTGGTACAAATGTAAGCTTTCTTTATTATTCCCAGTTATTTTTCTCAGTCATTTCAGTCACATCTGACTCTTCATGACCCCATTTGGGATTTTCTCACCAAAGATACTGGAATGGTCTGCCATTTTCTTCTCCAGCTCATTTTACAGATGAGGAACTGAGGCAAAGAGGGTTAAGTGACTTGCCCAGGGTTATACAACTAGTGTCTGAGGTCAGATTTAAACTCACAAAAATGAGTCTTCTTGACTCCAGGCCCAGCACTTTATCCACTGAGCCACCTTCTTGCCCCCAACTCTGAGCCGTAGTAGCTTTTATTCCCAATATGTCTGCTATTCAAACAACTTGAATCTCTTAGGGTGGTGTGGTGCCACTGGACTCTCATACAGAAATATTACTGTTTGTCATAAACCTTTCCCTTACATCACTCTTAATCTATCTCCCTCTAACTTTCAACATTGGCCCTAGTTCGAGCTTCTGGTGACACAAAGACTCTATCTTTAACTTTCTTCCACATGATAGACCATTAGATACTTGAAAATAGTTATCAGCATCTCCACTTCTATTAGATCTTCTCTCCAAATCTCCATTATCTTCCTCACATGCCATGTTTTTGGTCCTTTCATTAACCAGATGTAAGCAGAATGGACTTTGTTTTCTTTGAATGACTCAGTTTATCTCATTGAGCCTTGCTGGGTGCTTGGTGGGGTAGGGCTAACTCCAGGGAGGGCCCATGTTGGATTAAAGTAAGCTTGTCAACCTTGCTTCCCTTGGTTAAGCAGATCGAAAGAACCTGTGCTTTCCCGGTCAACCCCTTCACCTTGCTTAAGCATACTGAAAGAACCTGTGCTTTCCTGGCATACTGGCAGAAGCTGTGGGTGGGTCTTACACCCCCACAGAAGCTGCTAGCTGGATTGTTAAAAACAGCTTCCGTTGGAGCCAGAGACAGCTACAGCCAAAGCTGAAGCAGGAGCAGCCGGTAGCAGAGCTGACCTACGTGTGGATTGAGGAGTGCTGAGCAAGGTCTTGAGGCCAGTGGGTAATCTTTTTACCATAGTGGGGAAGCATGTATGTGATTTTGCTTTATACCATCACGCTTCTCTGTGGCCTCCTGGTTACTCTTGTGAGGCAGACTTATTGGGCCTGGAGGCTTTTGATCCAAATATCAAAATGGGGATGCTGGTTTGTGGGTCTGTTACTCTGAAGCTTAAATACATGCTTTAACTCTTCTGCCTCCTACTTTGAGAATTCCTTATATCCTGCGGTTCCGAACCTTTCAGACATATATGTGATTCTCTTTGAAATTATAAATTCTGCCTTCCTATTACACCAGACCATCCTTATTTTTACATACTCTGATTTGTTAAATTTGTTTCTAAAAATGTGATATTGAGAAGTGAACAAGGTATGATCTAACCAAGGCAGAGGTTGGTGAGTCAGTCACCTCCCTAGGAAAAAATACAAATTCATAAGGTACATACAAACAAAGCCCTACTCTCAACAAATATATTTAACAGTCAATATCCACGAGCAGCTTTTTTTTTTGTTATTGATATACGATGGCATGTCTTATTCAAAAAGAACGAAAGTAAATCACTGGCCAATTGAGGCAACCTAGACCTTCACATGGGAACTTTTCTCAAAGGATTGCTTGCCACAGGTGCTGATTATATATTGATTGTTTTCAAGAAAAGATAGTTTTCCGGTTGGCCAAATGGTCTTCCCATTTTTCACAAAGAAAAATATATACCTTGGCTTGACTTCTCTTGACTAAAGTATCGACTCATGCTGGATTTCTCTTCACCTTCCCCTCCAGTAGAAGATAATCAATGATGATTTATAACCAAATGCAGACATACTGGGGTGAGGGAACAGAGAGAAGGAAGAATGTAATTCATTCTGAAGAAAAAAAAAGATTCAGACTTTTAGATTAATATAGAGTTGAAACAAACAACCTTTCTTGGATACCTTTTACTTGTCATTCTCTTAGCTACCACAAGGAGATTGTTCAGGCTCAGACAAATGGATAACTATCTGACAATTAGGTCTTGTACAATGGTGGGATGAGGTACTTTCGTAAGCAGGGTGCTCCCTATCGCTGAATGTGTCCAAAAGAAAACTCGATGACTACTAGATAGAAGGGATTGCTGTATGAATGGATCCTTAAGGCAAGTTAGGAGCATTAAGGTATGACTATAAAAGCCTGAATTCTGAATAACAAAAATATTGTAAAATAATTAAAACTTACATTTGTATAGTGCTTTAGTATTTATGAAGCCCTTTCTTCAAAATAAACCTGCAAGAAAGTATCATAGGGCTACATATTTAGAGAAAAAAAAGGGTCCTAAGGACACAAGTATTATTATTCCTGTTTTACAGAAAGGGAAACTGAGGCTCAGAGAAGTTACATGGCTTAACTAAAATCATATGGAGAGTAAGGGATTGAAAAAGGATTTGAATCCCAGTTTCCTAACTCCAAGTACGACAGTCTTTCTTTCCCTAAGCCACATTGCCACTCATTTTCATGGAAGTTTGAAGTAATGAGAAAATTGAGGGAAAGAATAGTAATAGCTTAAATTGACAGAGCTTTTCATTGTTGCAAAAACAATGTCCATTTTTTGCTATTTTATTTACTTCTCAAAACAGCCTTCAAAGTCAGGTAACACTTATCACCGTTATCATCAACAGCACATATACTATTATTCAAAAAAAAACAAGTAATTTCCCAACTCTCACACACACACACACACACACACACAACTAGAATCCAAATCTCTTGAGGAGATGACATCAGGGCTTTTCCCACCATTCCCCACTGAACATTTTGTAGGATCATTTCTACCATCCCTAAGATTCAGAGCTGGTAAGGAAGTTAGGGGTGATTCAAGGAAGTTTAGGGAATAAGGATTCATTAAGTACCTACTGAGTACTAGGCACAGCGCTAAGTGCTCCATGAAGATTATCTCATTTGATCCTGTCAACAATCCGGGGTGGCAGATAGCACCGTGCTCCCCATTTTCTAGTTGAGGACACTAAGGCACACAGAGGTTAAGTGACCTGCCCAAGTTAAGTGTCTGAGACAGGATTTGAACTCAAATTCTTCCTGGCCCAGTGCCCAGTCCAATATTTAACTTTAGTTAAGCTGCCTTAATCCAACACTTAACTTTAAAAATAAAAAAAAACTGAGTCCCCATGAGGGGAAATTACATACCCAAGGTTGTACAAAAATCAAGGAAAAGGACTGGATCTTTCCACTAGAATGTAAACAGTCTCAGGGCACTGTTGCCTTTGTATCAATCACTTAGCGAGCATTTGTTTAGTAATTATTTTGTACCAGGTACTATGCTATGCATTGAGACAGTCTCTGCCCTCAAAGACCTAATACTCCACATCATCGGTTTTTAATCTGGGGTGTGTAAGCTTGTTTTTTTTTTTTTTCAAAAAAATAATCAATACTTTGATAACTGTATTTCAATATAACTGGTTTCCTTGGTAATCTTATGACTTTCATTTTATGCATTTAAAAATCTTCTGAGAAGGGATGCGTAGGCTTCACCAGATGAGAGAAAAAAGGTAAAGAAGCCTTTTACTAGATGCTGTTATCTCTAGCATCTAATATGGTGCCTTACATAAAGCAAGTGCTTAATTAATAATAATAATGATAGTAAATATATTTAATTGAGTTGAATTACATTTCAAATAGTCCTCAATGCACTGTAGTCTTTGTTCAGTGTGTGACTTAAAGTGATAAAGCTTCTTACGTCCATCAGGAAAGGCCTTTGGAGAATCAAATAAATAACTTTGCGCTGGATAATGAGGTTTGGTTGTTGTGGTTCTGTTGACATTTTCTAGCAATACGATGCCCCAGAAAATAAGGAAAGGTGGGGAAGACAAAGCATTGGTAGACTTGGAAATCTCCCAAGTCTTTGTACTCTTATCTGAATGTGGGCCACATTCCCATTACTCAGTGTACCTAGAGGTGGCGAGAGGCTCTGCCAGGAGAAGCGGGCTTTCAGCTACCATATTCCAGTGGTTCCTAGTTCAACAAAGTGTCTATCTGAACCCATATAATTCTGTCAATTGCCCAGTGTCCTCCACTACTACCATGGCTGAATATTCCTACAAGAGGGCATCTGTGCCCCTGCCCGCTCATGTCCCAACAAATCTTTAACTGTAGTCTGTGGAAGATCTGGCTGTAGTAGCCTTTGGTCACATACTTCTCCATTGTATTGAAGGGATAGCCAAAAATGAAGAACTTAGTCTGGTATGTGCACTCCAAATGAGCAAGGCAGGGCACATAAGTCAAAGAAAATATTCTTGAATTGTGTTTCATCACAGCTGTGTTTGTGATTTGTTCCTCAATCAATCTATGCATCAACAAGGATTACTACATGCCAAGCACTATGTTAGGAGCAGGAAAGCACAAGAAAAAAGAAAAAAAAAAGATTCCTTGCCCTCAAAAAATGTTTGCGTTCTAATTGGTGAGATGACATGTTGGTAAAGAGGAATGTCTAGGAACATAGAGATACAAGATTACCCTAGGAGGGAAGGCATTAAGTAGTGGGGGAAGCTGGGAAAGGCTTCCTGCCAATGGTGGCAACTTTCATATTCAACTTGCACCCACGCCCTCTGTCAATGTAAACTCCTTCTAAGTGCCTAATGAAAAAATTCTTTAGAGATTACAAGTATCATCTTCCCATGTAGTTGTGTTATCCTGACTATGGCTGCATAGTATTTGAACTATTTCTTTCTGGCTGCTTGTGCTATTTTCTCCTTGACTTGGAAGCTCTGGAATTTGGCCATAATATTCCTGGGAGTTTTCATTTCAGGTGGTGATTGGTGGATTCTTTCAATTTCTATTTTGCCCTCTGATCTAAACTGCCAGAGCAGTCTTTCTTGATAATTTCTTGAAAGATAATGTCTAGCCCACCCCAATTTTTTTTTTACCATGGCTTTCAGGTAGTCCAATAATTCTTAAATTATCTCTCCTGGATCTATTTTAAAGGTCAGTTGTTTTTCCAAAGTGATATTTTACATTTTCTTCTGTTTTTTCATTCATTTGATTTTGTTTTGCTTCTTAATGTCTCCTAGAATCATTAATTTCCACTTGCCCAATTTAAATTTTCTTCAGTGACTTTTTATACGTCCTTTTCCATTTTGCCTATTCTGCTTTTTAAGGTGTTCTTTTCTTCAGTGAATTTTTGTGCCTTTTGTTCTATGTGGCCAATTCTGCTTTCAAAGACAATCTTCTCTTCATTGGATTTGTGTGCCTCTTTCACCATTTGACTTATTCTGGGTTTTTTTAGGTGTTATTTTCTTCAGTATTTTTTGCACCTCCTTTACCAAGCTGTTGATTCTTTTTTTCATGATTTTCTTGCATCACTCTCAGTCCTCTTTGCAATTTTTCCTGTACCTCTCTTACTTGATTTTTAAAATCCTTTCTGAGCTCTTCCATGGCCTGACACCAATTCATATTTTTCTTTGAGGCTTTGGATGTAGCAGTTCTGACTTTGCTGTCTTCTTCTGAATTTGCATTTTGATATTCCCTGTCACCATAGTAACCTTCTGGGGTCAGGGTCTTTTTGTTTGTTTTTTGCTCATTTCTTCTAGTCTATTTCTTGACTTTTAACTTTATGTTGAAGTAGAACTCTGCTTCAAAGGTGGAAGGCATATTATCCTAAGTTTCAGGGTTTTGGTGCAGCTATTTTCTGAGATACTTCCTGAGATACTGAGATACAAGGCTTACAAGCCTTCAGTTCTTCCAAGGTGGTATGATCTAAGGAGAGGTGCATTTACGATTCTCCTGGCCTGTGCTCTGGTTTGTGAGTGACCACAAGCACTCTTTTCTTCCCTGGAACTGTGACAACGGTCCCCACTTCCCTGTAGCCACAAGCTCTGGTATTCTAGTGCTCCTTCTCACCCTGGGATTGCCACCCAGGACTGCAACCCAGATCTGCGTATGGGCAAAGCAACAGAGTCCTGCCCCCAGTGCCAGCAAAAAGAGCCCTATAATCTCTTTCTGACCAGTTGTCTGACCTCCTTACTGTCTTTGGGCTAAGAGCTCTGGGAGCAGTTGCTGCCGCCACTGATACAGCCTCCTTCAAGGCCTACTGTTTATTTGCTGGGGCTAGGTCTGTGCTAGCCTGTGCTCCATTTTCAGCCTGGTGAGATAAACCTTTTCTGCCAACCTTCTAAGTTGTCTTAGGCTAGAAAGGTGTTTCCCCTCATCTTTTTATGGGTTCTGCCGCTCCAGAATTTGTTTTGAGGCTTTATTTAAAATTGTTTGGAGGGAACTTGGGACAGCTCAGGAAATCTCTGCCTTTACCTTCCTGACTCAACCTCCCTCCTCCCACCTCCCCTCCACCAACTGAGTCTTTAAAAAATCAGATATTCTAATAGACAAAGTGAGAGAAATTAATATTATAATATTATATTAATAAGTAATTATTAATTGTGATCCAGCCTTTTCCCTTCAGTTTCTGTTAAAATCCAATTCTTCTTAAGGTCAATAGTCTCTGAAGGGCATGGCTAACTGATAAGATTGGTCCTAGCCCTCAAGGCAGATGCTTTTAATTTTGGGCAAGATCCCATCCAACTACGAGACCTATTTCTGTTTAGAGCAAAAACAGAATCCAGTCTGGGTTAACCCTTACCCTGAGGGAAGGAACCCTTGTCCTTGAGCTCCTCCATTAAAGTCTAGTGTGACCCAGTTCATGAAGGAGAAAACCAGCCAGAGAGGATCTGGATGGAAATGGCATCTCCCCCCCTCACCCCCCACAACATTGCTGGAGGCTGCCGAGTCTCATGATCAAGGCACATTCTCAGCAGAAGGAGACTTTTAGCCCTACTCATTAAATGTCCACCCATCAAGGTTGATGTTCACTTGTCAGGGGAATTCCCTTTCAGAAAGGATTTAAGGCATTTCAGGGTCTCCCTTGGTATCTTTGGTTACCAACAGAAAACACTGACCATCAATTTAGTGATTGCTAGATGGCCTAATTAATAAATTGAATATTAATTACACAGAAATTCTGTCTCTCGGGTTTTTCATTCATCTCAGAGTCAAAGCAGGGGTGTATTCTAGGCCCGTTGTCAGTACAACTAGATTATGAGCTCCAAGGGTCGGTGACTAGGTCTCATTTGAATTTTGTGTTTATCTCTGTGAGAATCAAGCAGCGTTTTCAACATAGTAAATTCTTAATGTTTAATGAATAACTTCTTAGAAGTCTTCTTTTTCATTCCTGTTGCTGTCATCAAAATCATCAATGCAGGAGACCCAACTTTGCATATTAAAAATTAACAATGCACTGATGTTACACAGTGTTGTTGAAAGAGAACCGCCTTAGTTGTCAAAACATCTTGGTTTGAGTCACCTCTCTGCAATAGTTTAGGTGTATGACCTTGGTTAAGTCAATTCCTTTTTCTGTGATTAATTTTCTTCAGAATCAACCCTGAAAGAGTTAAACTAAATAACTAATAATAATAATACTAATACCATTATAATAATAAAGTATTATCCTCATAATTAACCCTATCAGGGTTAGATTAAATAATTATTAATAATAATGACAATGGTTATATTACTATTACAATAATAGCTAATTGTCATTATCATCCTCATAATTAACCCTGAGAGGGTTAGACTAGATAACCAATAATAATAATAATACATATGCCAATAGTTGTTTGTTATTATTGCTGTTGCTGTTATGCTCATAATTTATCCTTAAAGGGTAAGACTAGATAATCTAGAATTATAAAAATAAGTTATCCTATTGTAATAATAGCTAATTGCTACTAGTGTTGTCACTGGTATCTTCATAAAGAACCCTGAGAAGGTTGTATTAGATGACTTGGAAAGTACCTGGTCATTCTAACAATTAAGGATCTGTGTTTTAAGGACGCTTCCTGCTTAATTTGTGTATGTTCTATATGCCCAGGTCATTACCAACTCTATCTGTCTAGATAGAGGAATAGGTACCTAAGTTTAAGGAGAGGCCCTTAGAGATCAGTTAATTCAACTCCATTCATTTTACAACTGAGGAAACTGAGAGAGGATAAATGTTTGGCCCATGGTCACAGAAGTAGGAAGTATCAAAGGCAGGATTTAAACCCAACTCTTCCTGACCCCAAGGCCAATACTTTATCCATGACACCAGTTTGATGGTGAATCTGTGATTCATTTCTCTCCAAAAAAATTTCCTATGGCTCTACCAGTAGCTTCCACCTAGGGCCAAGCCCCCTACTGTCTCATCCACAGTGGTACAGTGGATGCATGGGGCCATATAACAGGAAAAAGTAGCAGCTTTAACCAGAAAATGCAGCAAAATTCCCTTTGCTCTGAACAGATTAGTGACGGCAGCTTTATTGGCCAGAGATTTTATTCCTGTCACTTCACTCAGACTGCAAAGAAATCCTCCAAATGGGCAATATTCAAGCATTGTGTAGTTTGAGAGAGAATATCAAGTTACCTGAAGAAAAATTTCCTGGGGCAGAAATTGTATACAAAGCGCTGAGCTCTGATCTAGAGTGATTGGCAAAAAACATTCTAGTAAGTTTCTGAGTGGAGAAATCCCCTGCCTCACACCGTGCCAAAGTCCCAATGCCAGCTGGCACTTGCTCATTTCTTTTCCCTCAATTTAAACGGGCCTAATAGTAAGCCAGAGCCCAAAACCTCAGAATCATTGTTGACTCTTCCCTTCCCAGGCCACCCCTTCTCCCTGCATCCCATCAGCTGCCGAGTCCTAAGGATGCTACTCCATGATATGTCTCCCACTCATCCTCCCTCTCCCCTCTTACTGCCAACGCCCTGTTTCGAGCACCTCAGTTCTTTACGGCATGTCTAAAATTTAACTCCATCTTTTTCCCCCAAACCCTCCCTTCTTCCACATCTTGGTATTTTAGCTCAAGGCACTATCATCCTTCCAGGTCCTCAGTCTCATACCCCTGCATTATCCTCAACTCTTCACTCTCTGTAACCTCCTTAACACCAACACCAACACAACCACAAAAAATTACAATTAAAAAGTAGCATTTATATAGCGTTTTAAGGTTTGAAAAGCACTTTATATACGGTGTCTCACTGGATCTTTACAACAATCCTGTGAAGTAGATACTTTTATTATACTCACTTTATTTGATTTACATGATTTGCCTAGAGTCACACATCTGATAAGTATCTAAGGTGGCATTTGAACCCAGGACTTCCTGACTCCAAGTCTAACACTCAACCCAATGTACCACATAGCTACCTTTGGCACATATTTTAATCAGCTGTCAGTTCATGTCATTTCTATTTTCACTACATTTCTCAAATCTGACACTTTCTCTTTACCACACTGTTCTTGGAGTTGTTGTTTTGTTTCAGGCCTATCTGAATCTTCATGACCCCATTTGGGGCTTTCTTGGCAAAGATCCTGGAGTGGTTCGCCATTTCCATCTCCAGCTCATTTTACAGATGAGGAAACTGAGGCAAACAGGGTTAAGTGACTTGCCCAGGGTCACACAGCTAGTAAGTATCTGAGGCCAGATTTGAACTGAGGTCTTCCAGACTCTAAGCCAGTAGGGGCAGTTAGGTGGCACAGTGGAACACAGAGTTACCATTTTCATTTAGGCCTTCATCACCACTCACCTAAATTATTGGGACAGTCTCCTGATTAATCTGCTGCCTGATATCTCCCCATCCTACACACTGCTGACAAAGTTAGTTTCCTTAAATTCATATCTGACTACATCAGTCCTCTACTCAATAAACTCCATTGGCTCCCTATTACCTCTAGGATAAAGTACAAACTCCTCTGCTTAGCTTTTAAAGCCCTTTATAACCTAGACCCAACCTACAATGCTAGACTTGGCACTAGGAAAACCTGAATTCGAATCCTTCCTCAGACTTTACTAGCCATGTGACCCTGGGCAAGTCACTTAACTTCTCTCAGCCTCAGTTTCCTCTTCTACAAAATGGGAATATAAAAACACATACTTTCCAGGGTTGCTGTGAGAATTAAATGAGACAACACAGATAAAGCTTTTTGCAAACCTTAATGTGCTATATAAATGCTGGCTGTTTATCATTACGACTATCATCTTTCCAGCTTCATTGGACATTGTGCCCCTCCCATACTCTCTAATCTAGTCAAACTGATTTTCTCTCTGTTCCTCATACATGACATTTATCTGCCATTTATGTGACTTTGCACTCAGATTCATGCCAAGACCTACTACATTTCAGATGCTGCTGTAAGTGCTAGGGAACCACTTTTTTTTTCTTTTCCCTTTACTCCCTCCTTCCTTCCTTCCTTCCGGCAATTGGCATTAAGTGGCTTGCCCAGGGTCATGAAGCTAGTTAAGTGTCTGAGGTCAGATTTGGACTCAGGTGCTCCTGATTCCAAAGCCCATGCTCCATCTACTACACCCCTTAGCTGCCCCTAGCCACAAATTTAAAAAATGAAATTTCCCCTTCCCTTAAGATTTCATTTTGTCAAAGAAAACAAGAACGAAAAAGTGCCATCTGGCATTGGGACTTTGACACAGTGTGAGGCAGAGGATTTCTCCACTCAGAAACTTGCTAGACTGTTTTGACCAATCACTCTGGATCAGAGTTCAGTGTTTTCTATACAGTTTCTGCCCCATGAAATGTTTCTTCAGGTAACTTGACATAGTGTATTGGAAATAGACTAGATAAGGAGACAGAAAAGATTGCTGCAATGTCCTGATCTCCTCTGGTCCTTCCCATCTCTGTGCATACAACTAGGCAGTCTCCCAGATTGGGGAAGAGCTACTCATCCCCATATTCTCTTTATTGAGAGCTGCCTCCTCCTTCAAGGTGACTCAAGTGGTCCTTGTCTGTAAAATTGGACCTGACTTCTTCAACTAGAACACTCTTGTTGCATTATTTGTGCTTCTCTATTTGTTTCCCCCTACGTTCTTATTTGTATCCTAATTATTTGTACACATCTCATTTTCTCTGCTGGACTAGAAGTGCCTTGAGGGCATGGCCTTTGCCTTATTTCATCTTTATAAATCCAGAGCCCATAAGACAGCATTGAACATTGAAGATAGTTGCCGTCAACTGAATAAATGAATGAATCAATGAATCCATTTATTGAATGAATGAATGAATACAGCAAATCACACAAAGGGAAATTAAAGGAGGTGCAGGCTTCCAGGTCAGTATTGGTTGCCATGGTGATGTGGCCTTTATAAATATGCAGCATGTAATAATTTATCCTGTATGTCATCCAGGGAGAGTAAAAGGGGGGGTAGAATATTAAAAAGAGGAATCTGTAAGGCAGTGAATTTCCTAAAAAGGTCACTAGAATTATTAGTTCACTATGATCAGATCCACAACAGATTTTTGGATCCGTAATGGATAATTTTGTAATAATATAAAAAGTAAATTAATAAACTTGATTAAGCATCCGCCATGTGCCAGGCACTGTACTAAGTGCTAGAGATAGATGCAAAACAGAACAGAAACTTTCAAACAAACAAAAAGACAATCCCTGCCTTCAAGAAGCTTATGGGGAAAGACAACACACAAATGGAGTTGAAAAGCAGGAGAGAGAGTAGGGGAAAAGAAGGAAATTATCCCACTTAGGGACACAGCAGACAAGTCAGAGAACTAAAGTAGCGCAGCTTGGTGAGAAACAAGATATTCCTAGCTGTGCTCCCTCTTTAATGGAGATTTGGTATTCATGGCTCCACCCTCCAATCAGAAGGACAGAAGGTAATGACAAGATGAAGCCGCAAGGCTGATAGGATCTTGTAAAATGATGCATTTTTTTTTCCCAAAATGAACCTCCTGGGGCATGGTAGAAGCATCAGAAAAGTCCCAAAGTGACATAACCAGATACAAAATAAGAAGGATATACTATATATTTACAGAATACTTTATATTTGTCACAGCCCTCTCATATCAATTATAGGATTTTATCCTAACCATAGCAATACAATGTCAAAAAAGCACTTTAGCATCCTCACTAAAAGGATCAAAAAACTGAGTCTAAGAAAGGACAACTGAATCAAATGTCCACAGTTACATGGTAAATCAGTATCAGAGTCAATGCTAGAAATGAAGTTTCCTTGCTTTTTATCTGATGCTAAAACTATGCTGCTAGTGACATTCTCCTTTTACGATTAAGGTTTATACAGAGAATATCCAGCTCTCGGTAGGATTGCTTGACCCAATGCATCCTATCTTATGAATATCTCAATACTTCTTCAAGTAGCATAATAACTGTTTTCAATAACCTTCCTTGTCAATTCTGGATTGTACATAGCTGTGGTAGATACGTCTATCTGTCCATTTCCCTGTAACTGTGTGTGTGTGTGTATAATATATGCGCTTTATTAGAAACAGCCCTTAAAATATCCTTCTAATTTTTTTTTTTTTACCAATATTATGTCTGGGCAGTTGGGGATGACAGTTCAGTCTGTAATGAGGTCCTAGTTTCAGTATGGTTTACTTGTTGAATTTGTAAAGATATTTTGAGGTTGGTATTTGTTATTGGGGGATTCACATCTTTCTGTTTATAAAGGATACTTCTGATACATAATTCAATTTACTAGTTCAGTTCTTTCTGAGGAACCAACACAGGTGAAATTTTGGCAGCTCACAGTGATATGTTTTGTAATTTCCACCATTTTGTTGCATAATCTGCAGCCATTATTATGTCCAGATATCCTAAAGATAACATTTCAGTAATTTTTGCTGGTAATGACCCATTCTTAAACTGCTTTAACAAATCCCTCTGTTTCTATAAATAAATCCAAATAACTTAGAAAGGTGTTTGACCCTTTCTTTGTTGACAGTATCATTGGCTGATTTCATGTGGCCATTGCCCATGGAGGCCCTCTTCTTTCCACCCTGGGATCTTAGCTATTTCAGATGCTCCAACTGGAGATAAATCATTGTCAGTTACATTGGTGAATGCACTGCTGGCATCTCTTTACTATTCCTTCACATAGAGAAGTCTATTTATTCCTCAAAAAATCCCTGTCAATACCCTGGTTCTGAGTACAACGACTGATTCTCTTCCTATTTTTGGATGATGAAGAACCAATTTTCCCCTAGTTACCTTGTGTTTTGTTCACATTACTCAGAATTTTTTAATACCTCCTAAAACTAGTTATTTAATTATCAAACATGATTACTATATATAACATTTCATACTCCTATAACACTAAACACTTATTCCATGACAAGCATATAAGTGTGGTTATACCCATTTTACAGGTAAATAAATTGAGCTGCAGCTATGCTAAGGGATTTTCCCCAAATGTTTCAGCCAAGAATATTGGAGGCAGGATTTGATCTCACAATTCTTGATTCTGGTTCCAGCACTCTCTCTATTATAATAAAATATTATCTTGTTCTGTGGCATATTAGACAGCATGCTCCCTTGATCCAGGAAGATCTGAATTCAAATCCTGCCCCAGATACTGACTACCTGTGTCACAATAAGCAAGTCATCTAACCTCTGACTCGGTTGTTTTTTTTTTTTTAATTGACTGTAAGGGGACCATCTCCAGCTGCCTTGATCTATATCTTTCCAGTGGACCCAGATGGCTCCGAAGGAGAAAGTGAGGCTGGTGACTTTGCACAGCCTCCTTCACTTAAATCCAGTTCACTTGCAAGTTATGGTATCACCTATCACCTCCATGATGTTGTGGTCCTCTTCAAGAACAAAGGACAAACAACCACACTGACCGTAAGATGTAGTAATAGCACCTACTTTACAGAATTGTTGGGGGAATCAAATGGGACTATTTATAAACTTCTTAGCACAGTTCCTGGCACATAGTAAATACTTAACAAATGTCTCTTTCCTTCCAAAGGGTGCTGCCTCAAGTTTTTATCCCTAAAAGCAAGAGAGAAGTGTTGGAGGAGACCAGAGGAAAAGGAGAAGACAGAGAAGCATCAGCAGTGACAGGTGGTGGTGGAGAGCTGAAGGACAGCTGATGTCATGATGTTTCTCTCACACAGAGCTGAGCCAAACCAGCCATTTAGAACTCAATGAGTGGGCCACATCTGCACAGATCAGCCGCTCTCAGATACACGCTGACTAGCAGGCAGCGGGATAGAGGCTTTAGCGATTCAATGGCCCTCTGCCCTTTTCCCCATGTGAGAGCTTAGGAGCTATCCACCCCATTTGTACTAAATAAATTATGTGGGAAATATTGCATTAGCCATTTATGTGTTTGAAAATATACTTCATGCTGTTGGGATAATGAGGAGATAAAACATTAACGCTACATTTTTCTATACCATTCTGCATAATTAACGCTGCAGCTGTTCCTCAGTCAGCCCAAACAACCAAATTAATTTGCAATCGGTTAGAAGAAGTACCATAAAGTAAAATTCTCTGATATGCTATGGAAGTTCAACATACTTGAGAGTCAGTATGGCATAGCAGAAAGTGCCTTGGGTTTCAAAGCTGGACATATAGGCTTGAGGGCTTGCTGTTTCTTGCTAGTAGTGTGACCTTAGGGATGTTACATCATCTCTTTGGGTTTCATTATCTTCATATGTAAAATGGAAATAATATTATTTATGTCAGCGACATCACAGGGTTATTGGGAGAAAAACTATGCATCGATTTCTATAGAAGTTTCAATTTTTGAGTCGTTTTTCATTCGAGCCTTTGTGGTCCCATTTGGTATTTTCTTGGCAAATATACTGGAGTTGTTTGCTATTTCTTTCTCCAGCTCATTTTACAGATAAGGAAACTGAGGCAAATGGGGGTAAGTGACTTGCCCAGGGTCATACAGCTAGTGTCTGAAGCTAGATTTGAACTCACGAAGATGAGTCTTTCTAACTCCAGGCCCAGCACTCTATCCACTGTACCACCTAGCTGCCATCTATATAAGTATGAACTATTATATTAATATATAATACAAAGGAGTATGGTGCAATGGGATAAAAATATGCCCATCTCTGGCATAGTTATGTGAGCCTTTTTCAACCAGGAAACATCCCAGTGTCTCTAGGAAACAGAGTCTCTAAGTAGTGAATAAGTTATGTATTGGGGAAGGCAGTTTCTAGCCAGAAATTCTTCATACTAATGACACCACATTCCTGAAACAGATCAGATGAGATTAGATCACAGCCAACAGGTATTTACGGCAGGCCCTAAACCCAAGTCTTCTTGAATCTAAGGCCAGCTCTCCATCTCTGATGTCTCTCAGAAGTACAGGTATATGTCTATATCGGGATATGTCTGTCTAGACATATTAGTCCAGACCTTAAAAAAAACACAGAGAAATAAGCAAACTGTAATAAAATGTCTCATCTTCCTCATATGTGTGTAGACAGAGAAAAACACAGAAAGCCAGAGAAAGAGATGAGAGAGACAGAGATACAGAGAGGCAGAGATGGTGAGACAGAGACAGACAAAAGAGTGTGTGTGTGTGTGTGTGTGTGTGTGAGTGTGTGTGTGTGGACTTGTGCTGTGACCAACATGAGAGCAAAGACCCTCTATTCATGCAAGTAGAGAAAAAAAAATACACACACACACACACACGTACATACACAAGACATAAGCTCAGCATGAAGAGAACCTAGATTCAATTGCCAACTCTAATACAGATTGACTATGCAAGTATGGACAAACCATTTAACACATTAGCATCTGAGCTAACTTTCAGATACTAAGATTCAGAGCAGATAAAACCCAGGAGCTTCCTTTACCAATGAAATCACAGGTCTGGTTACATAAGAAGTGTGTAGGTGTTTAAATATGATAGTTAGCATTTGTATAATGCTTTAAGGTTTACAAAGGAATTTGTATACACATATATTTTTACATAACATATATTTATATACACTTTATATATTGCTGCCTTTCCTGATTAAAGACAGCACAACTTTACAGAAAGTGGTATGCGAAATAAGCATGTACAAATCAGCAGTAAGAGCAACTAGATGATGCATTAGATAGAGCACTGGGTCTGGAGTCAGGAAGACCTGAGTTCAAATGTGACCTCAGATATTTATTATGTGACTCTGGACAAGTCACTGAACCCTGTTTGCCTGTTTCCTCATCTGTGAAATGAGCGGGAGAAGGAAATGGCAAACTGCTCCAGTATCTTTGCCAAGAAAACCACAAGTAGGGTCAGGAAGAGTTGAACATCTCTAAAATGACTGAACAACAAAAGTAAGCAGTGCAGGTATTATTATCCGCATTTTACAAATAAAGCAACTCTGGTTCCAAGGGTTTTTTCAGTGATTCGTGCAGGGCCATTCAGTTAATGTCAACGCTAAGACTCAAAGCTAGTTCTTTCTGATTCTGAGTCTTAAACTCATGCTACAATATTCTGCAGTCTCCCTTAATAGAATGGTCTAGTTTGGTTGGAGTATAGAAAAAGCATAGTGAAGTCTTGACTTGTTCATTGCTTGTAGGATTTAAACCTAGAAAGAACCTAAGAGATTAAGTTCAACTTCATTGCATTACAAATGAGGAAACAGTTAAGAGTAATAGCAGCTATTCTTTTTTTATATTTATTTTTTTCAATTAAGAAGCATTTATTTTCTCTCCTCTCTCCCACTCCAAGTGAAAAACAAAGAAAAACAAAACCTTCGTAACAAATATACATAGTCCAGCAAAACAACCCCCTACATTGGCCGTGTCCGAAAATGTACGTCTCCTTCTCCATCTTGAGTCTGTCATATCTCTATCAGGAGGTAAGTAGCTTACTTTATCATGGATCATCTGGAATCATCAGTGGTCATCGTGTTGATTAGAGGTCTCAGGTCTTTTAAAGTTGTCCTTTTTTATAATGTTGTTGTTGGAGAAATTTTTCTCCTGGTTCTGCTTGCTTCACTCTGCATCAGGTCATACACCTCTTTCCAGGTTTCTCTGAAACTGTCTCCTTCATCATGTCTTACAGAACACTTGCTTCCATTACGTTCCTATGTCATCATTTTTTCAGTCCTTTCCTGACTGAAGAGCACTCCCTTACTTTCCAGTTCTTTGCCACTATAAAAGGAATCACTAAAAATATCTTTGTCCATATGAGTCTTTTTCCTCTTTCTCTGATCTCTTTGTGGCATAACTTTCATTTCTAAAGTAACACACAGTTTACAAAGCACTTGTCTTGCAATAATTCTGGTAGATAGTTACCCAGTATCACACAGCTCTCAGTCCAATAAAAATTCCATTCAAGGAAGTCTAGCTCAGCCAAACCCCCAATCCATTTCACCAAGGCTTACCTCCCTTCTTTAACTTTTAAAGTTCCACTACATCATAGATCATCAAAATGTTGGTCACTTTCATGGAGGAAAAAAAGTAGCTACTGGAAGCTTTCCTCTGAGAAGTCACAGCTCCCCTTCACTGCAGGAAAACAAACTAAAGTCTCAGTTGGTTGGAAACTTAAAACAAGCTCCAGTAGGTCCTCAAACTTGGCAGGGAGCCAACTGCCTCTGCTTCCCAGCACCATGATGGGAACAGACAGCAGGGTGTTTGGCTGTCTCAGCATCCTCCCTTGCTCAGAAGCAGATGTTGCTATTGGAATTGGGTTGGTTTCCTTTCCCTAACCCAGGGTCCTGGACAGATCCCTCTCCTTTCTAACAGTACTTATTCTCTCCAGTGACCTGTTGGCACAATACATTTCTTTTGACCCAGCATAGGAATTTTAAAATTCTGTGAGAGAGGCCACAGGGTGTTAACTGAAGCCACATGGAACAGCTCCTTTTGCCATATTGAAAGGTCACCTCCCATTAATCAGACTTGCTCTGCACTTAGCATTTTCTCTGGGAGATTCAGAGCACTCACAAGGTCTGACAGTCATTTTTCACTGCCCCATTCCAGAACAGGCTGAATTGTAGCTTTTCACCTACTGAACTCTGCGAGCTAGAAGGATCTTAATAAAAACCAAGAGAAGCAAAAGGAAGGAGAAGGGCTGGAGTAGAAAGAGGACTGGATTGGAAGACAGAAGATTGTGGGCTTGAGTTCTATGCTTCATTAGTTGTGTGACATTAAGAAGGTTACTTAGGGGAGTTGGTTTTAGAGGACAAACTTCATAAACCTTATGCCACAGAGATAATTTATAGAACCTTAAGCTTTACAATGTACTTTATACTTCTCTCATTTGATGCCTCTGTCTCTCCTCTGCTAAGAATTCTTCACTGGTATTAAAGGCCATCCACAATCTGATCCTATCCTACCTCTTAGTTTCACCTACCACTAGTCACTCTTCCATGAATTCTCCACTCTACTCGGTGTGGACTGCCCAGTCTTCAACGTCACTAGCCACTCTTCCATGCATTCTCCACTCAACTCCGTCTGGACTGCCCAGTCCTCAATACCTGCCTCGCTGTTTCTTGCCCTCATGCCTTTGTTCATACTATTCATTAAGCCTAAATGGCTTCCATCCCTTCCATGACCTGTGTGTTCCCCACCCAGGAGGCATTTTATGAATGAGGACAGAAATGAAATGAATTGTCAATATAGTGGTTTTTATTTGTTGTTGTTCACTGATTTCAGCCATGTCCAACTATATTCATATATATATATATATACACACATATATATATATATATATATATATGTATATGCACATATACACATACACACACATATGTGTGTGTGTGTGTGTGTGTGTGTGTGTGTGTGTCAGAAGCTATCTTCTAATGCAAGTCTCTAAGTCCTACCTTGGAGTTAAAAGAAAGACATAAAAATAGAGGATGAGACATAGTTAGATACACCATTACAAAGCCGTTGACTAGTAGACCACACTACTTCCACAGTATCACTGTGTAGTCATTCAATGAAATTTTCACTTGCCCACTATGTTAAGGTGTTTGGAGGTCAGTCTCCAGTCCGTATTGTATGCCCCTTGCAAAATACAATCTTCTTTAGAGCAAGGAGTGTTTTCTTTCCATCCTTGTATCTCCATCACAAGCACAGTGCCTTTAGACATGGTAAGAACTCAATTAATGTTAGTTGGATTTAATTCTTCAATTAATTAATTCCATTCAATTAATTAATTCTTCAAGAAGCCTTTTTTAATTCCCCAAATTGGTAGGGACTTAAACCTCTAAAGTTGTTGTTTTTGTTCAGTTGTTTCCGTGGTATCCGGCTCTTCATAATCCCATCTAGGGTTTCTTTGGCAGAGATACTAGAGTGGTTTGCCATTTCCTTCTGTAGCTCATTTTACAGATGAGGAAACTGAGGCAAACAGGGTTAGGTGACTTGCCCAAGGCCACATAGCTAGTAACTGTCTAAAGTCACATTTGAACTCAGGTCTTCTTGACTGTAGGCCCAGCACTCTATCTCCTACGCTATCTAACCACTCGCTTGTTACCTACTCTGTATCTATCTTGTATGTACCCACTTATGATGTTCATATTTTCTCCCCCATTGGACCATAAGCTCCAAGAAGAAAGGAATGGTTTGTGCTTTTTCCTTGTATTCTAGTACTTGGCCAGTGTCTGGTACATAGTTAGCACTTTATAAACGTGTGTGGAGTGGATGGGGAGTGGGGAACACTTCATAGTCATACATTTCCGTTTTAAAGCTTTAGTACCCCTGACTGCTAAGATGACCCTCTGATAAAGCTGAGAATGTTTAGGCTGGAAAAGAGAAAACTAAGAGATAATATGATATATGTTCCTAAGTATTTATCCCATGGAAGATTAAACTTGTTTTGCTTGGCTCTTAAGAGGAAGCAATTGGTAGATGGTATAGAAAATCAGATCTCAGTTCCACGTAAGGAAAAACTTCTCTAGAATTACAGTTGTCTAAAAATCAAATGGGCTGCCTCAGGGGGCCTTCATCCCTAGAGATTTCCTATCAGATCATCAGGAACCACCTGGCAGGCATGTTGTGGAAGGGCTTGATGTTAGGAATAGGTTGCACTTTATGCCCCTTGAGGCTTCTTTTCAAGTTTGAGATTCCATGATTCTTTGATCCCTGTCCTCACCCTTCAGAAGTACATGGGCCCACTTCCATCAAAATGAAGGAGCACCACTATTTATGTAAAATAGGAAAAAGCCCCAGGCTTGGAGCTGGAAGACTTGGCTATGAATCCTGGCTCTTCTACTATCTATGCGATCTTGGGCCTGCCTTCTATGCTTTCTCAGCTTGGTTTTTTCCATCTATCGAATGATGGTGCTGGATATGCTGAATTCACAAGGCAGAGGCATTTGTCTCATACATGCAAAATTCATTCTGATTGTTGGTTTTGCCAGCACATTTTGCAAGGAAAGAAAACTGTGCCCATCATCAAGATTCAAAGGGAGAAAGCACTCCCATCTACATGTGCTAATGAGCAGGCTGAGGGTTGCTTTTACTTCTGGGAGAAATCATTTGATGGCCCCCAAGTAAAAGAAAGGAAATAATTCTTTCCCAATGACACACATAGAGCTAGGTCCAAGCCTGAGGAAGGAAAGTGAACATCTGGAGGGATGACTTAATTCAGTGTACTATAAATCCAAATGTTTGGCTATGATTTTTTTTTCCCTTTAGTGTTCCATATGTTTAACACCGTGTAGACACAATCTCAGTGGTCACCCAGGTCTGGTTTCAGCAAATGTAGGATTGCAGCAGCATAGTACCTTATACCATGGAGTAGAGGTGTTCCTGAAATGTTACATATAAAACATATTTTTCTGTCATTCATTCCCTGTCTCCTTCAATGATCATTACCCAATTAATTATAACCCCATTGCAAGATAGGCTGGTTGGGCAGTTTCCTGAGAGATATCCTTGTGATGCTATGTGCTATGTATGCGGAAGGGAGATATGATTCTTGATTGGCTTAAAGATCTCTGAGCCCATGACCCTGCTTACATATGGAAAGACTTCAGAGAGACTGCTGGGAGAAGCAGAAAGGGAGAGTGAGAGAGAAGGCAAGCTTTTTCATGTTGGATGAAGGATATCCCTGGAGCTGGAGACTTGGGCAACATAGCCTCAATATGTCCCCTAGCTTCTGGTGCCTACAACTCTAGAGACTGTTAAGAGTGGACCTGTCCAGTGAGATTGCTCTCTCCTTGGTTGAGCTAAGATTCTATCTCGTTCCAAATCAAAGAGCTTATTTACTCTAATGTAGTCTATTATCTACCCTAAGGCATATATCCTCTCCAATTCCTGTTCCCTATTTACTTTGATAAAGAGGTTTACTAACTATTTGCAACTGCCTTTTATGTAACCAGCATTTGGTACAAGGAGTTAAGCTAGAGGAATAAGCTAAGTGTTCCCCCAAATCCCAAGATCAAATAGGGAAAGCAGTTTTTATCCTCATTCCCAAAATAACCATACCTCTCAATTCTACCCCTTTTGTACAGAGGAGAGTGAAAAAGACTACTCAGTCACAGCAGTTCAGGATCCTGCCTGCTCCTCTTACACTAGGCTACTGGCACTATTATAGGCTTGGCCTTCCTCCTTTTATCCTCAAAGGTGGCATAAGGTTTTCCAGATCCCAGAACACATATCTATCTATCTATGCCAAAGGAGGGTCAGCTATTATATCTCAAATGCATGCACATCTACATGACATGAGAATAAGTCCAGAGTTATTTGCCACATGGTTATATAATAATACTTCCCTGCCCAACCCACCACAGCCCTCCCATGCCCTTCTGCCTCTTACCTTTGCTCACAACGTTCCTGAGGGCCAGTGTGTCTTTCTCCATCCTCTTCATTTAAGTCCTACTCATACTTTATCTCTCAAATCCAATGCCTCTCACCCCCAGGAAGTCTTTCCTGATACTCTCCTAGAATTTGGTTTATATCTCTCAGGTAATCCTATATATACAAATGTACTATCTTCCTAATTGGCTGTAACTCTGTCAAGTAAGGAACTGTGTCTTAGTTAAATTTTATTCCTCAGTCAGTGATCAACATACAACAGATTGCTGAATTGACATTAAAAAATTGACAAAAAAATCATTACATACCTACTATGTGCAGAGCACAAAGCCTACCCTCATGGAACTTAATATTGACTAGGAACATTATGAGATTTTCACAAATATACAGCAAGTATAACATAACCTTAAGGCCAAAAAGAATCTGATAAAAGCTTAAGACAGATACAAAGCCAGGTTCATAGGATCATTGACATACAGGTAGAAGGGATACTAAAGGTTATCCAGCCTAACACTCCCATTTTACAGATCAGGAAACTAAAGCCCAGAGAGGTTGAATAAGTTGACTTGAATTCATGATGTATAATTCCAAGTCAATCAATTAATTAACTCGCATCTATTTTGTGCTAGTTACTGTACCAGGTTTTGGGCATACAAAGATAGAGGAATTAACAGCATCCTTTCCACTGCATCACATATCTAGAGAAAGGAAAGATACTTTCACAGTGGAGCAATCTGGGAATGCTACACAAAGAAGCTGGCATTGGAGCTGGGTAACAAGGGATGGAGAGGATTTTAACAGACAATGATAGTTGGGATTGGAGGGTAGAGGAAGCCTGTCAGATATAAGGAGTGGTGCAGACAAAGGCATGTCAAAGGCAATGCCCTGATCACTTATAAGGTGATGAAAATTCCAGTTTGGCCAGAGCTCTAAATGAACTTGATGGGGTAGGGCTTTGATATTTAAACAAGATCTCTTGTAAATCTGTTTCTGACATGTAAAATCCTTTAAAAAGCAAACATAAAGATGTAGTTTGCCATTATTATTACAGGGTTTCTCCACTAAGGTTCTCATCTGCTGCATCATTGAGAGTGGAAGTAACCCTAGGTTACTGTCAGTCCTCAAAGATGAAGCTAATTAGCATAGCAGAGGTGTTGGTACATCCACATATGAAACCACAATGGCTTCCAATGATTCTGTGGCCAAGTATATCTGTCTTTTGAAGACCAGTCTTCCTCAATTCAGAGGAACTCATCACCAGCCAGATGGGCATCCTTTACAGGAAGGTCTGCCTATACACTATCTATTAGGGCTTCAAGGGATTGAGACTGGCATCTCTGGAAGAGGTATTTGCTTCAGTGAAATCAGGGATTCTAAGAGTACCTGAGGTTTACAGAGTCAAATTTCATGAAATATGTTTTTCTTAAAATGAGACACACCTCTGAATAACTGAAATGATTTGAAGACTCTGTGTATGTGTGTGTGTGTGTGTGTGTGTGTGTGTGTGTGTGTGTGTGTGTAAAACATACACACAGAGCCCATTTGGGCTTGAAAAAAATTAGGCAGTTTCTACTGTATGGCTTGAGCAGTGTAATTTAGGGAATGGAAAAAGAGTCTTGCTGTGTATGTCCAGTAGCCATCACTGAACACTGAAGGCATTTCCAGAACGATAAGTAATCTTAGTAGGTAACCCAGATTAGAGAAACAGTGTGCAATAGACTAGAAAGCTACAAGCCAAAAACAAACAAAAAAAAGAGGCAGAAATGCAAGGGTGCTTAGAAATGACATCATTCAAAGGCCTCATCTTACAGAGGAGAAAACTGAGGCCCTGAATAAGGCCCCACAGTCAGCTGGTTTTATAAGCAGAATTTGAATCCATGTCTTCAAATCCCAAATCTAATGTTCTTTTCCCTGCTCTACCCTGTCTCCTCCTCCTTGGACACTCCTGGCCAAACTCTATGGTTAAAATTCCTGAATCTCCCCATCCTGCAATTCTGTCTTTGGTGTCGTCCTTTCTTTGTCTGACTTCCTTGACTGTTCTTATCCATCTCCTAACCCATGTTTTCTCATCACACGCCAGGACCCGTCACCCAGCAATCCTAGGCGAAGCCTGCATTCAGCTACACAAAACCAAATCCTTTGTATTTTTTCTTAAGTTAACAAGCAATAAACACAGTTGGATCCTGAATTCCCTGCAGATTTCAGTCAACTGTGTGACTACAAAGATGTAGGCTGCTGTAGTAGTTCATTCATAATATTCATTAATTCATTCATTCATAGAATTTTTCAAAATATTCACTCTACTGTAAAATCCATTCATTCACTCATTCAGAATATTCACTTTTAATTTAATGGATTTCCTTTTAAGTGGAAAGAGCACTAAACTAGAAGTCATGTGAGCTGGACGAGAAAGCCTCCCATTCATACTTATTACCTGTGGGACCCCTTCAGTTCCTCATCGGTAAAATGCAGGAAAATAATAAAGCGCTATCTACCTCTAAGCACAGTGAGGAAAGTGAGTTGTAATCCTTCGGGTGCTATAAGTGGGAGTTATCATCACTGTCATCACCATTCTTCCATTTATAATATTCATTCATTCCCCATATGGATTCATTCAAGAGTCACTGAGCACCTTTGCAAGGTGCCACAGCAGATACAGAGAGAAGAAACAGACTCTTATTTCTGAAGAGCACACAGTTATGGAAGTTAGATTTACATCAGAATATAGCCCAATACCAGCTCAAGGATATTATAATCTATAAATACAGAATGGAAGGGAGCATTTAGGGAAGAAAGGAGTAAATTGGAAGAAAAAGAAAGAATGGAGAAAAGGAAGGGCAGGGCAGGGTACTGCTTGAATACTCTTCTGCAACATCCCTGATCTCTGTCTAAATAGGTCTAGTGAGAGAGAATTCATTACTGTCCTGAGGCACCCCTTTCAATTCTGGGGTATTTGTTAGTATTAAAAATTTGCCTCTTTTATTGATGCGTTTCTATAACCTTCCTCCTATAGCACCTAATTTGTCCCCTGAGGCTGACAAGGACAAGACTCCATCTTTCTAACAGAGCTGACTGAAAATGGAAAAGGCTCTTTCTGGGGGGTTCCCCCTTACCTGAGATCTTAGGCAAACATTAGATAACCCTTCTTTCAGCTCTTTTATAAATGGCATTCTTACACAGATCTAGGTTGAACTAGAAGGCTTGTGAATAAATAATATTCTCTACAATATCCAGAGGTGTTCTAGAGTCAGCTCCAACTGGTTTGTGAGGGCCAATTGTTAAATTTTCAGTGCCAGTATTCATACCTTGGAAATTGGCAAATGCTACAAATCAGGTAAATGTATTGTTTTGTTGATTTCTAGTCTTAAGAAAGTGATGAAAAAAATGTAATATTCAAGATTAAGCTTAAAAATATTTTACGCAGGGCAGCTAGGTGGCACACTGAGTAGAGCACTGGCCCTGGAGTTGAGGACTTGAGTTCAAATCCGGTCTCAGACACTTGACACATGTACTAGCTGTGTGACCTTGGATGAGTCACTTAACCCCAATTGCCCTGCCTTCCCCCCTCCAAAAAACAAACAAAAAAATTTTATGCATACAATCCTGCCCCACCAGAAATGTTTGTTAAACATTTACCAGCACATCCCTGATTACCATCTATGTGACCTTCATTCATCTTGTGAAACTAGAGTTTCTTTATCCATGAAATAAGAGGATTGGGTGGAATGATCTTGATGCCCCTTTCAAGATCTAAATCCTTGATGTGATCCACTGTGAGCCCCAGATCTATTTCACATGGATGAGTTCCACTACAACCCTTCATGTGCTGCTTTGTGCTTCTACAATTTTTGCCCCAATGTGACTCCAGAAAGTTTTCAGGTGCCACATCTCCCAACCAAAGGTTACATTCTACACTCATTTTTCTCTAGAAACAAAGCCATATCACAAGCATGGCATCCTCCTGGTTATTAGTTTTATGGCTCACTCCCTTGAAGAACACTGAAGCACAGTTTATCACATAATAGAAAACAAGGGATGTTTTTTTCATCTTTCCCCACTCAGAGGGTTTTACTAAAATGCCACAAATCTCAGTGACAGAGGCTGGATTTAACTTAAAGGTCAAGAAAAATAGCACTTACCAATGACCAATTTCTAAGGTAAGCCTGTATTATTAGCAGTATTACTATTGAATGTAGACTTTCCCACAGCAGACCAGGCAGTCAATAAACAGAAACTCCCCTGCTGGCACCTTGGATGTGAATTTAGATGCAAGTTTTGCAGAGAATAGCTAACAAATAAGAGGAAGTTCTCCACCGAGCCAAGTTTCTATGTGAATAAATTCCTCCGATGCACATAGAAGAGGCAGTGTGGTAAGGCAGGATGATCACTGGGATTGAAGTTTAAAAGAAATGGTTGACATCCCAGCTCTGAGACAATGGCCAAGTTCTTCAATGGATAGTTACTAAGTCTTTCTTATCCCAAGTATCTTAAAATTCCTAGTACAATTTTTAATAATGAAAGCCTAAAACTGCACTAAGGCTTTTGGGACACTCTGACTTTGCATTGGCTCTCCAGTTTTATTGTATGTTCTTTGAGGGATAGGACAAGTGCCATCTTGGTTTTTTGTTTTGTTTTGTTTTAAGTTTTCTCATGCACAGAAGACATTGCATCAATATTCACTCACCTAGTTTCTGGACAGCTAGGTACACAGTGGATAGAGCACTGGGCTTAGAACCAGGAAGAATCTTCTTCGTGAGTTCAAATCTGGCCTCAGACACTTACTATCTGTGTGACCCTGGACAAGTCACTTAACCTGTTTGCCTCACTTTACTCATCTGTAAAATGAGCTGGAGAAGGATAAGTCAAACCATTCTAGTATCTTTGCCATAAACCCCCCCCAAAATGTGGTCATGAAGTATTGAACATGACTGAAACTCCTCAACAACACCTAGTTTCCAATGTCCAAAACTTTGGAATGTTCTTTGACTAATCTCTCCTCAAAGATGCTTTGCCCCACTCCCCATTATCCACTCAGTCAGTCAATCAAGAAGAATCTATTAAACGTTTACTATGAGCCAGAACTGAGGCACAAAGAAAGATAAAAGAAATACAAAAGAATAAAAATAAAAGTAAAAAGTCAACATCCCGAGGAGTTCACATCCTAATGTTGGAAACAACATGCAAATGACTATGTGGTTAAAAAATAAATGCAGTGTAAATGAAAAGTTATATAGCAATTAGGGCAATTCACTATTCACATTAATATGAATCCTAGATAGAGAAGAGGAAAGGTCCTAGGACCTTGTGGGACACTCACACTTAGCAGGCATGATCTGGATAAATACTCAGTGAAGGCCATGGAGAAGGAGTGACCAGATGAACAGCAGGCCAGCTTAGAGAGAGCACAGATATGAAAATCAAGAGAGGATTGAGTGACCAAGAAAAAGAGGTCACCAGCAACATCGAAGGCCACCAAGTGATCAAGAAGGTTCTGAAATGGTCACCAGCCTCTGCAACATGGCTCCCCTCTGCTTTATTCACATGGGTACAGACACACAGGTATATGTCCTCTTTACCACCTGCCTATAAGAGCCTCCTAACAGGTTTTCTGGCCTTCACTCTCTCCTACCAACAAACCATCTTTCATGTGGCTGCCATAATATATGTGGGTAAGTAAAATCCAATTATGTGACCATATGATATCATATAAATGTATATTATATCCATTTTGTGATATTATGTATATACATACATATGTGTAAATATATATACACATACATATACACATATATATATATATATATATATGTATGTGTGTGTGTGTGTGTGTGTGCGTGTGTTCAGATATTCCAGTTATGTCTGACTCTTCACAACCCCATTTGGTGTTTTCTTGGCAGAGCTACTGGAGTGGTTTGCCATTTCCTTCCTCAGCCCTTTTTACAGATGAGGAACTGAGGCAAACAGGGTTAAGTGACTTGGTCAGGGTCACACAGCTAGTATCTGAGGCCAGATTTGAACTGATGAAAATGAGTCCTCCTGATTCTAAGCCCAGTGCTTTCTCCATTGCACCACCTAGCTCTGTGTATATACATGTTTGTGTATACCTGTATATATGTATATAAATATATACACATGCACATAAACACATACACACTTAAATACATATATACACATATACATATATAGTTGTGTTAATAAATATGCATATGTAAATAAATATATAACTATAAATATTTTTAGTTGAGGCATAGCACGATTGGATATATAGGCATAAAAATGTTTGTGTGTCTATGTATATGCATATAGACACACACAGTGGTGGGATTCAGCCAGTTCGTACTAGTTCAGCATAACCAGTACGTAATTTTAGGTTGAGTGCAGCGAACTTGTTTTTAGCAGGGGTGGGGCCTGCGCCCACCACGTCAGCGGCAGCGCCTTGACTCATTTCCTTGGAGAACCTAGTTGTTAATTTATTTTTGAATCCCACCACTGGACACACGCATATTTTTATGACTATATATCCACTCATGTTGTGCCTCAATTAACAAATTTTCAGGAGCTCTCTTAAGTAAAGTCTAGCTCGTTTATTTGACATTCAAAGCCCTTCACAATTTCATAGCAACCTACCTCTCCAACCTTATCTCATGTTACTCTTCACTATGCACACACTGTATGTTCCATCCAAACTGGAAAATGCGCTGTCCCCTGAATTCAACCTGCTTTCTGCATCCTCCAAATTTTTGTAAATGTTCTCATTTCTGCTAAGAATATCTATTCTCCTCCTCTTTTCCCATTGAATTCTGCCCTCCCTCCTTTTAAAGAGTAACACAAATGGTACTTCCTTTGTGAACCCTCAGTAAAGCATGGCCCCACCCCCTTCCCAACCCAATTCTAACAACCTTCCCCCATGGTCTTCACCCAGTAATTTACTTGTATTATACTTATCTTTGGTTGTTGAATGTTCAATTATCTATGTCACACCCTCTTTAACTAAACTACAATCTGCATGAAGGCTAGGACAGTGTCTAATCTGAACTTTGTTTCTCCCCCAGAGGTTTACTTCATACAATAAATGGATGAAATGCTTGTTGATTGTATGTATGCACTCCACATAAGCAAAGAAAAACCAATAAGAGATTATTTATTCAACCCAATGCTTGGTTAATTCAAACAAAAATACATTTTTATTTCTATAGCTTTCTCATTAAAAAGCAATTATGTTCTTAACCTGTTCCTAAAATACCTCTAAAATCCTCCTCTTACATTCATAGTCCAATAACAAACATATAGGATCTGTAGTCCAAAATCCTGTATCTTTCTCAAATCAGGATATTGGTAATAATTTATTTGTATAATATGCTATATAGTTTACTGAACAATTCCATACCTTGGATCTCATTTGATAGTAATATTGACCTTGTATTGGATTTATTATTAATCCCATTTTACAAATAGGGAAATAGAATCATAGGCATTGAACACTTTTCCAAAGTATACGCTGGTAGCAAGAACTAAGGCTGGGATTTGAACCTAAATCATTTTGACTCCAAGTCAAAATACTCTTTCTACTCAATCGTGCTTTCAAAGATTTCCTCACTATAAAATCCTTTAAATAATATATTTTTTAAAAAAAAATAATTTTGTCATAGTAAGCATAGCCAAACAAGAAGAAATTATTCATTATAGAGAAAAAAATCCTTAAAATGGGATATGGGAGACACCGGTCTTCTAGATCTGCCAATTATTCACTTATTGTGTGACCTCAGGCGCATTTATTTCCTAAACTCAGTCTGTTTCCCCTCTCTGTAAAATAAGGCAGTTTGACTAGAGGATCTTGGGAGTCCTTTTCATCCATAACATTCTATGTTCCAAGAATAGAACATAACAACAATAACAAAACTATATAGAACATAATTCTAATCACAAGGGACATTGGCATTTTAAATATCTTCTATGTTGTAAGACACATTCAAAAAAATCGTGTTTTATTGTCGCAACTCCTATGATCTCCTATTTCTACCACCAACAGGCACAGTCATCCTGAAACCATCCCCCATAATTGTGCTACCTCCATGATCAAGAACTCATACTTTGTTATCTCTCCTCATCCCTCCCTCAACCTCATTCCTCATAAACCTAGGTTGCATCCTGACTGTTGCCCCTGAGCTTTCTTATCTGTCTAATTGAACCTCTATTCAACTGCCCTAACTATTCCAAACCATTTCTTCCCTCCTTAAGCCTCTCATAACCACTCACTCTACCTTCCTTCTCATAGAAACCCTTAACTATTTTATCGAGAAAATCAAGGCAAACCTTCATGACCATTCACCTCTCCACTTCATACATCAGATCTGGAATACACAGGCCTCTATTCTTATCCTTTGCTCAACTCTCTGACAATGAGGTGCCAAGTGCTAATAAAGAGATGTCATAAAAATGCTTATTAAAGAAGATGGCCCTTCTCATTGCTGTGGACAACTCTCCCATTTATCCCGTGATTTCATTCAATCTGCTTGTTTAAGGAATCTACCTTTCCAATCACTTTCTCCTTTTCATCTTCAATTTCTCCTTATCTTTTATATCCTTCCCTACTGACCATAGCCATACTTATGCACAAATTAACTTCATTTCTCCCTGACATCCTCTTAAGCTATGGGCCTATAATTATTTTCCTTTTCATCACCAAACTCCTAAATAAATTTACTTTTCATTTGCTAACCTCTATTTCCTTACCTCCTACTCAAATATCAACCATTTGGAATCTGGATTCTGAAATCACTCTCTCCAAAGTGGTCACTAGAATAATGCATAGAGTGCTAAACCTGGAGTCAGTGAGATCTAGGTCTAAAAACGACCTCTGACATTCTGTGGCCACGGCCACGTCGCTTAACCTCTCTGAGTTTCCTCATCTGCCAAACAGGGGTATTATTTGGAATACCAATTTCAGAGTGTTGTCATGATAATTTATATAAAAAATCTTTATGGACTTTGACGTATAGACATGTAAGGTTAGGGACTTCATTGATATATGGAATTCTCAAGTGAGGAATTTCCCTTTGCTAGCGCAAGTCTAGCCCTTCTTTCATCTTAGAGTCCTAGAAATTTGCTCGGAGTACTAGGAGGTGATTGTTCAAGGTCAGAGAACCATCATGTATAGGGGAGGCAGATAGGAAGAGGGCACTGGAATTCAGGCTTTCCTGGCTTTAATGCCAGATGTCTACCACGTGGTTATTGTTATTGGCCCCATACTGTCCGACATTTTGATCAGTAAAGGTAAAGGTGGCGTGCTTGTCATATTTTCAAGTGCTTTTGGCAATTTAAAGGATGGAGAACATGTTATTTGTCCCATTTTAGAAACAGGGAAACTGAGCCAGACAGAAGTTGACTTGCAAAGGGTCATAGAGCTGTTGCTGTTCAGACACTTTTTTTCAGTCACGTCCAACTCTTCATGACCCCATTAGGGGTTTTCTTGGCAAAGATGCCAGAGTGGAGGGATGGAGCCAAGATGGTGGAGTAAAAGCAAGGACTTGCTTGAGCTCTCCCCCAAACTCCTAGAAATACCTGTAAAAAATGACCGTAAACAAATTCTAGACCAGTAGAACTCACAAAATGATAGACTGAAACAAATTCGCAGACCAAGACAATCTGGAAGGCTGACAGGATAGGTCTGTTGCACCAGACTGAGAGAAAAGCACAGTCCAGCATGGGCCATGCTGGCACAAACCAGCTGGAGCAGGCCTCAGCACTGGCCGCTGTGGCAGTTTCCAGACTTCTCAACCCACAAATGTCAAAGACAACTTAGAAGGTTCTGAGATGCAGCAAAATCACTGGTGTGAAGGTGGTGGAGATCATAGAACTCATACAGAATGAAAAAGAAAGTGATGAAAGAAGGTAGAAAGTTTGGCTTTGCAGAATTGATAGCAAACCAAAGGATCCCAGCTTTCAAAATGGAAAAGGCCCCTGTTGACATGTCAGACATAGAAGAGAAAGCAGAAGAAATCATAGCTGACTCTGACCCCCCTTCAGAGACTATTTCTAAACTGGCATTATGGACTCCTGGGACCACCCAGATTGGAGAAGGGATAGAGAGTTCCTTGGGTGATCTGGAAGAGGATGAAAGTGGCAGTGATGAAGTCACCATTCTTGACAGTGTCAAGATGGAAACAGAAGACCAGAATGTTGGAAGCTGCATCGGTGACGATATTCCTGCAGTTTTCTCAGATAGCGAAGAAGATGAAATCATCATTTTAGAACCAGGAGAAAATCCAAAAAAAACCAAGAATACAGGCCAACTCCAAACAGGACAAAGTCTCAAGTAAAAAATCCATTAGAAAGAAGAAAAAGAAGAAGACTGCTAACTAAAGCTTCCAAAAGATACTACTGGAAAGTACATTTAGGACTGTTGCATATTTTTTACATTTCAGGATTTAAAATAAAATTTTAAAATTCAAATAAATTTTAAATACATTTAAATAAATAAACAAATTGTTATAATTAACTTTATTTTATAGATTTATATATATTAATTTTTATTTTTATTACATTATTTTATTTATATTATATTTAAATATATATTATATATATTATAGTTAATTGATAATAATGAATAATATTATAATTAATAAATTTAAATGAAAGTAACATTTTAAATTTTAAAATTTAAAAAAAAATTAAAATCTAGGGAAAAAAAAAGATACCAGAGTGGTTTGCCATTTCCTTCTCCAGTTCATTTTACAGATGAGGAAACTGAGGCAAACAGGATTAAGTGACTTGCCCAGGATCACACAGCTAGTAGGTATCTGAGGCCAGGTTTGAACTCAAGATGAATGTTCCTGACTCTGGGCCCAGTGCTCTATGCATTATGGCGCCACCTAGTTGCCTCTTACAAGATTGGAAAGGTAGCTGCAACCTCAGTTCTTGTGAAAAAGATCTTGGAGTTTTAACCAATTAAAAGCTCAGTATGAATCAATGGTGTGACATGGTAGTAAAAAAAAAAAAATCTAATATCCTTGAGGCTGAACTGAGCAGAACAATGTCCAATGTGAGGAAAACCACAGTGTGGTCATACTCTTGCCTGACTGGGCCACATCCACAGTACTATGTCCAGTTCTTTTTTTTGTTTGTTTGGTTTTTTTGGCAGGGCAATTGGGGTTAAGTGACTTGCCCAAGGTCACACAGCTAGCACGCGTCAAGTGTCTGAGGCTGGATTTGAACTCAGGTCCTCCTGACTCTACTTACTGAGCCACCTAGCTGCCCCTCTATGTTCAGTTCTAGTAAGCATATTTTGAGAAAGATAACAAATACTCAGAAAATACCAATCAAAATCACGAAAGAACTGGAGGAGAGACATCATGCGTATCATTTGAAGGAAGTGGGGGTATTTAGGGAAGATAAGCTAAAAGGAGACATGACTGCAGTCCAATATTTAAAGGGACATGATGGGGGAAATTGATTAGGTACATTCTGCTTGAACCCAAATAAAAACAAATAAAACTAAAGGAAATGTGAAGAAATAGCAAAGAAGTTGCTTTAAGGTTACTATAAGGAAAGTTTTCCTAATAATTCGAGCGAGCCAAAAGTGGAACCAGCTTTTTCAGAGGTAGTTGGTTCTCTGTCACTGAAGCCTTTAGGTATAATTTTGACATCCATTGCTGGGGATACTATAAAAAGGATTGGGATAAAATATAAATTAGAAGATAGGACCACTGTGCTCCCTTTCAACTCAGAGATTCTGTGAGATTAGTCCTGGTCCAGAGGGGCAGAATTAGTAGCAAACAAGGTGGCGGGGGAAGATTTAGGGACGCATATTTTCATTCAATATAAAGGTGAGGGATGGGCACTTAAAAGCAGAAGACTGAACCACAGAAAGAATCCTACAGTAAAGTGTTAAATGAACTTGAGGGGCGGGGGGAAGCAATCCTACCGGTGATCTCTTTATGAGGTGTAAATTGACAGCATGAGTGAATCAGAAAGGAAGCAACATGATAGGATGAAGAATGATATCCCATACCTCATGGTGACCTTTAAAAGTCAGTTCACTGAAGCCAGGAAAGATATTCAAAGAGGAACTTAACTTATGGCAGGTTGAGTAAGGATCATGGAGCAAAGAAATAGGAAACTGTTAAGCCATGGAGAGCTGGGAGACAAAAGTGAAAGGAAAGGCCACCATCGTGGTTGAGAGGTCCAGAACTCTGGGAGCAAGGCTGTCTGAAGCAATCCGGCATAAGGTGCATCAGCAAAGCAAGCATATTGTTGAAATCTCATAAACTTCTCTCTCCCCTTTCTTTCCTTGAGCTGCTCCATCAGATTCCAAGGCCCCTTCCTCTGGCACAGAGAAAGTCTGTTTACCTCCCTATGTTTTAAATGTTTGCTTTGCCATCATGAACAATGTTAACCACCAACATTTTACAGTTTGAGTATACTTACAGGGGATAGAGTAGGGTGGAGGCGAGGGAAATGATCGAGATAGAACAAACATTGACGTGTTTTGCCAGGAACACTGTTTCTGGCTCAGGGTCTGGCGTCGACAACAATAAAGCAAGCCAAAACTGCAGCTTCTTCAATACTACTTCCTAGAGTAGAGGAAGAGTCTTTATACCGAGAAACCCATCTTGCCAAGAAGTAGTAGTGTGAGGGGCAAATATCGATCAACCAATCAATGTTTATTAAGTACCTTCTATGTACCAGGCAGTATGATAATCACTGGGGATACAGAAAGAGGGGGAAAAAAAGCAAACAGTCCCTCAAGGAGCTTACAGTCTAAGGGAAAGCCAAATAGGACAAATACTCCTGATCACAACACTCAAACAATCAAAGCTATTCAACAATGGAAAAGAAGTTCTCTGGTGCTAGTGAGCGACTTTCTCTGGAGATCTTCAAGGAGAAGCTGGACAATCACTAATGCGACATGTTTTAGGAAGAAGATGGACTAGATGCCTTTAAAAAGCCCTTAAGACTTTAGGATTCTATGATTCAAGTCTCTTCTAAGCTTAATTATTCCTAAAGCAGCTTCCTTCTTTCCAAATATCATTTGATACATTACTGGTCTCATTTTACTGCATCATAAAGTTCTAAACAATAACTTCAATGAGGGCAAAACACAATGTACTCACGACGAAAACAAAAACAAAAAGCCATAAAGACAAAATTGCTAAAAGAAACTCTAATTAACCATGTTCATTAAAGCAAGACAATTTCCGGAACTTCCACAGTTAGGTTCTTTGTACCAATTTATCTCTTTGGATTCCCAGGAGTTCAATTTTCTGTCCTATTTTCCAGAGTTCCTCAGTAAATTATTTGCAGGGCTGTTCACCTACTCTGCCTCTCATAACTGTCCTAGGCACACACTGGCTGGTATTGAGATGTGTGACTTAGAGGGAAAACAGGAAATTGAGAATTCCCCCTCACCCCCAAAAAATATTTGAACTAGCTACAAAGAGAAGACAAGTTATAGAATCCCACTTACAAATATGGGATGTTACAAATATAAAATAAAGAATGTTATATCTGGAGAGAGATGACCTAGTTCAACCTTCTCCTTTCACAAATGGGGAATCTGAAATTTGATGAAAGAATTTGACTTGCTCAAGGTTTCCCAATAATTTTAAAGGTGAGGATGAAAGAAAGTTTGTAATCTAACAGCTAAGGAAATAAGCTCATCTGTCCATCTGAAAGAAGACAAAAACAAGTGCTCATAGAAACTAGATGATCAAATCCTAAGGAAATTTAAATCCATGGAGAAAGGCGCAGAGGGCGGCACCCCATTACTGAAAAGGCTTTTTGGAGGAGAGAAGCCTCTTTAAAGGTTATAGACTTTATAGTCTAAAAAGGGCTTTTTGGAGAATAGAAACCTCTTTAAAGGTTCTTGCTCTAAATATCTTCTGAGACACCTGTCAGACTTTACTTTTCTCCCATTTCTTTTTTAACTAAAATTGATTGCACTGATATAGGGAGTACCCAGTGAGAAACTCCTCCTAATGCAGATCAGTGCATTCTCTGCAATTTTTAATACTGGAGAGCCAGAGGCACATAGCCCTGAGAGTTAAATGGGTTGCCCAGAGTCATACAGCTATAATTTGTGAGTAGCAGGATGGAAACCCAGCTCTTTCTAACTCTAACTTTCTATCCACTGCACTACACTGCCTCTCATGATGCCATTTGATCACTCTCCATTCAATCTAAGTCAATTGACCAATCACGTATTGTTGACTTGCTATGTCTAAGACCCTGGATGGAGTATCAGAATTGCTAAATGACAAAACTTCTGCTCTCATGAACCTTATACAAATTACACAAATAAACAAATATATCAATTAAGGAGAGATTCAAAGAGTGTCAGGTTCAAGCAGGGAAAAAGGACGTCCAACTGGAGATAATTAAGGAAGGTTTCATGGGGGCAGTAATTGAACAGGGGCTGGGAGAAAGGGAAATATTTCCCTGGGAAAGAATGGAAAAGGGGCAGGGGGAGGTAATTCAGGGAAGAGGGTAGCATAGGAACAAAAGCACAGAGATCAGACTAGACCAAGTGGATGAAAGTCAGGTAGAGGGAGAATGACAGCTCCACAAGAGTGGAGGTAGTATGAAATAAAACACATTTAGAGTCAATGATTATTTTTAAATAAAATAGCAAAAGCAGTTGCAGCTAGGGGGTGCAGTGGATAGAGAACCAGGCCTGGAGTCAGGAAGACTCCTCTTCTTGAGTTCAATTCCAGCCTCGGACACTTACTAGCTGTGTGACCCTGTCACTTAACCCTGTTTGCCTCAGTTTCCTCATTTGCAAAAAAATGAGCTGGAGAAGTAAATAAAACCCCAAAAGGGGTTAGGAAAAGCTGGACATGACTGAAACAACTGAACAATAATGCAAAAGCAACATGGTGGGGTGGAAACAAGACTGCTCTGCGATTCAGATGGCATGGTGTCCAGCCCTATCTCTCTCTGCTGCTAACCCGTGATGTGACCTTAGGCATGCCATTTCACTGATTTAGGATTCAGGTTCCTGATCTATAAAATAAATGAGTTGGACCAGATGGTACATAAAGTTTCTTCCAACTCCTATATTAAGATTCCTTCCAGTTCAAACATTCTGTGTTCTCTGAATCTAAGGGACCTTCTGGTTTGCATTCCCTGACCCTCCTCTGGATGTGCTTAACCTATTCATTGTGTCCAGATTACCAGGCAAATGTTTCAGTGCTTCCCAAGAGGAAATAGGAAATAATTGGGATAGGTAGGTAGCACTAAGCATTAGTCAGGAATGGGGTTTTATAACCACAGACTGTTCTGACTGAAAAAGGACCTTTATATGTAGCACAAAAAACACAAGAGACTTTAAAATATAAAATGTTAGTTCTGGAAAGGGACTTATAATGTAGAATACTAGAATAGGAAGAGATGTCAGAACATAGAACATTAGTACTGGAAAGGCCCTTACAAAATAGGATATTAAAAATAGCAGAGACATAGAGGGGATTTTAGAATGTGGAATGACAGGAGTTAGAAGGGACGTTGGAACATAAAATGTTAGTACTGGGAGGAATCTTGGAACACAGAATGTTAGGCTAGAAGGGCCCTTGGAAGAAAGGATGATAAAACCGGAAAGGATTTTAAAACACCATATACTAGAGCAAGGAGGAATCTTAAAACAGAAAATGTCAGTGCTAGAAGGAATTTTAGATCAGAGAATATTAGAACTAGAAGGAACCTGAGAATGCAGGATATTAGAGCTGGAAAGGGTTCTAGAAATGATCTAGGCTCAGTTTGAGAGGACCAGAGAAGTAACAATGACATACATTCACACGGTGACTTCAACAAAGCCAAAGCTTAAAGCCAAGTCTCCCACCAGATTCTGTTTTCTCCTTCACCACCATGCTGCCTCTCACCAATGTATGCGAATAGAGCAGAAAATGAAAGAGCTGACATCACTCTAAGTAGGACAAGTTGAGAGCATTCTCAGGTGCTAAACTTTCTTCATGTGTCACTGTGCATATGTCAACTACCAACCTGAAGGCCTGATCTCATTAGTCAGCTCCAATGTTAATGGATCATGTTTACAAGGCCCTTTAGGAAACAGACATTATTTCATTTGATCCTTACAGAACCCTTGGCAGGCAGGTGGCATACATGAATCCAAACTGAAATGTAGTGAAAAGCTCCTCCTACACTTACTGTAAGCTGTGTGACCCTGGGCAAATCACTTCACCCTGTTTGCCTCAGTTTCCTCATCTGTCAAGTGATCTGGAGAAGAAAATGGCAAACCACTCTAGTATCTTCGCCAAAAAAAACCAAATAGAGTCATGAAGACACCAAAGAACAACAAACAAGTCTTAGTTGCCTCCCTATCTATATAATATTTGCATCTATAATTGTTATGAATATTATTATAGACAAGGTCAATAACAGAATTATGTAGCCATAAGAAAACAAGACAGATGGGTAAAGATTTCTCTTGTTTTCCTTTTCTTTTTCTGTGAACTGACTGCATACTTAAAATAAAGAGAAAGAAAGAAAAATGAAAATCTGCTTTTTTGTTCATAAAATTCTCATTCATTAAAAATACAGCAAGTCCTGACACTTGCCCCTGGCCGGCCTGGACGTGAAACTCCTATGGCTCATCTCTCGAAATGATTAAAAACTTATTTATGAAATGAGCCAATCTCTTCTTTGTCTCCATGTCTTTGATTGTGCTATTCCTCTGAGGGTCCAGCTCTATGACCTAGGGGAAGTCATTTTTAGTCTCTGGGCCCAAGTTTCTTATCTACAAAATCAAGTGGTTGGACTTTTCTGAGGTCTTCTCCCTCTCCAAATTCTTTTACCTCGCAGGCTAAACTGCCATATTCGGCTATCTCACCCTGGAACTTCCCTTCACATAACGGTCCCCTTCTATCATTAGTGAGTTCCTCCCAGAGCTTCCATTTTTGAAAGGGTCCCAGACCAGTCATCCTTCATTGCTTCCGTGGCTCTGCTTCCCAATCTCTGGACTATGCCACCACCATTCACTTTTTGAGCTTCCTGTTGTCTGATGTTTTTCCCCCATTAGAACTGAAGTGCCTTGAAGGCAGGGACTGTCTTGTTTTGCTTCTATTTGTATTCAGAGTGCCTGGCTCATAGCAGGTACTTAATAAATGCTTGCTGGCTGCACCTTGATTTTCTGGAACTTCAGTAATTAAAGTCTACTTTGAGGGGATCCAACTGGTTTGAAATATCTTGAATTAATCTCTCCCCTATCACTGTACTCTCTCCCTGTCAGGCTTAATCTGGCATATTAATATTGTACTTTATTTTAGTACTGCATTTTAGAAAGATCATTTTGAGCTGAACTGCACACATAGCAGGGCAACCAGGTCCATAAAGAGTCTTGAGCACATTTCATGAAAATTTGTTCGAAGAAATAGGTGATGTTCAGCCTATGAAAGACTAAGTGGCCACTGTCTCCAAGAATTTAAAGGACTATTTTGCAGAAGTGGAATTCTTGTTATTCAGTCATGTAAATCATATCTGACTCTTCAGGACTCCATCTGGGATTTTCTTGGTAGAGATACTGGAATGGTTTGCCATTTTCTTCTCCAGCTCATTTTACAGATGAAGAAACTGAGGCAAACAGGGTTAAATGACTTGCCTGGGGTACACAACTGGTAAGTGTCTGAGGCCAAATTTGAACTCAGGGAAATGAGTCCATCCACTGTGCCACCTAGCTGCCCTGAAATGGAACGAGACTTGTCCTGGGCCACATAAGGCATAACTGGGAACAAAAGGTAGAAATTACAGAGGCAGTTCTAGGCACAACCAAAAGGAAAAATTTCCTAGCAAACATAGTCATCCAAAACTGATATGCACTGTCTTAATGGGTAGCAGGCTTGCCCCTCAAAACATGTCTTCAAGAACAATCCAGACATTCACTTTTTCAAGATGCTACAGATGGGATTCTTGTTCTGGTAACAGCCTAGATTACATGGAAGACTCCAAGGTGCCTCCCAATGCTGATGTTCTCTGCAATTTTATTTCTCAGAGGGAGATGGGGAAACCAATGGCATATTATAGTGATCCTTCTTAGCGCTGGCCACAGAACAGATGGTCAATAAATACTCATTGAAATGAATTGAATTGAGATAAGTTCAGTGAACCACTAGGGAATGTATTTCATGCCATATTAAGAAGAGGAATGCCCAAGGCTATATAACTCAATGACTACTGACAATTAATCTAAGAAAGGAGATTAAATTGACTTTCACTAGAGAGAATATTAACTCTACCATCACCAACATCATAGATCCTCCTAGTCATCCAAATGGCAATTGTCCTATGGTTCCTAGTCTCCTTTATCCCATCCCAGTATCCAAGAGTTCACCAAGAGCTGTTGATCCAACCTCTGCCCTATTTCACCCATCTCTCATTTCTCAGAGTATTTCTCTTTTCATTCCCAGAGGCATCTTCTTAGTTGAGGTCCCTTACCAAACCTTTCTTGAATTATTGAAGAAGCCTCTTATCTCCCTACCTCTTACCTGCATTCTCTCTAATCTCGGGATTTGATTCTCAACTCTTTTTGTGTCATGAACCCCTTTGGCATAGGTTTCGGGGGAAACCTATAGACTCTTTTCAAAATAAGGTTTGGTTTGGTTTTTAAACATAACTGAGAGAAACACCAAATTTTGCTTAGAAGTTAGTGAAAAAAATGTACTTTTTCCCATTCAAGTTTGCAAGTCCCCTGAATATATATTCAGGGGCCTGTCGAAGCCAGGTTATGAACCCCCTACTTTAAATCGTGGGACAGCTAGGTGGCACAGTGGAGAGAGTGCCAGGCCTGAGTTCATATCTGGGCTCAGATACTTACTAGCTATGTGACCCTGGGCAAGTCACTCAATACTGTTTGCCTCAGTTTCCTCATCTTTAAAATGAGCTGGGGAAGGAAATAGTAAACCACTCCAGTATCTCTCCCAAGAAAACCCCAAATGGGGTCACAAATAGTCAGAAACAACTAATAATGACTGAAGAACAACAACTTTAAATCAATTACCTAAATAATCTTACTAACGTCTACCTGACGAAATACCCATAACCTACCAAATAAAGTACAAATTCTTCAGCTTGGCAGTCAAAGGTCTATAACCTGATACAAACTATACATTTCCAGACTCATTTTCCACTATTCCCCTTCATATATACTGAGGGCCATCTCCAGTTGTTCTGATTTATATCTAGCTGTTGAACCCAGATGGCTCCAGAAGAGAAAGTGAGGCTGGTGACTTTGCACAGCCCTCCCCCACTTATATCCAATTCACTTGCAAGTCATGGCATCCCCTCCCTGGTGTCATGGTCCTCTTCAAGAACAAATGACAAGCAACAACAACAATCATGTGTACTATACTCTACCAAACCACAATACTTGTCATTACGCCAAGATGTCCTCTATTTTTCCTTTGTTTTTCCACCCTTCGGTCTTTGTTCACCCATTCCCTAAGTCATCCGAGGTGTCTGATGGGAGTTGCATGTTACCAATAAAGCTCCTTTCTGGGGTACATATTTTATTGACGCCTTAGTGAATGTACATTAGGGCTAATAAACTCTAGCCTCATAGATTTAGAGCCAGAAATGACCTTAGAGGCGATTTGGGCCCTATTAGAAAGAATTCCCTTACTTTTGGCCATGGGTAAAAAGGCATTCTGCTCTGCTAGGCTTCTGTGTTAAGCACTTAGAGCCCAGGCGGGACAGAGGGTAGCACAATGTTTACTGAATGGAGCCAGTGTTTATGTCTCGCCAGAGTCTTGGTTTCTTCCAGTTTCCCCACGTAGTAATTATTCTTCAAGGGAAAACAAACTTCCCAAAGGCAGTTCCCCCAATTGCTTTTTTTGATGCTCTCTCATCCTTTTGTTCCCTTTGTCCATGATAGACACCAAGTAGTGACTTGGACTGAAGGAGGTGGTCAATATTTCAAATAAAATTCAGACCTGTGCCTGCTAAGACTGGACTTTATGATACAGAAATGAAGATTTCTCTTTTTAACTATAATGGAAAATTTTCTCCAAACTTTAGGCACCCTCCTGGGGAAAACCTTGGTGTCCTTAAGTATCTTTCATAAAAGCAGCAAAACTATAATTACTACACCATGTAAGGAAGCATGTACCAACCCAAATTGTACCATGGATCTGCCACATTTTGTATCGTACAAGGTTCCAGCTTTGGTAGGGTGCCATATCATGGAATGTCAGTGGTGGGTGAAGACGTGGACCAGCCACTAAATGGGATCTTAGAACAAGTTTATAAGTTAGCTATCTCAAGTAATTCTGTTCCCATCTGAGTCCCAAAGATGGGAATTAACTTGTCCAAAGTGGCAAACCCAGGATTACAACCTGTATCTTCTAACATCTAGTCAATGTGTCACAGTTACCTTCCTTGGCTCAGTGCTGTCTTCTGTGGTAAAAACTGAGAAATCCCCATGTAGCCCCCCTTCCAGGGTATGTTTACTAGCTGGCTACAATCTGGGATACTTCTCTGCTGGGTGAGGTAGTCGTCATTTGCCTGGGAGAGTTTCCTTCATAGTATGATACATGTAGCTGGTGGGGGAAGATTTCTTACAATTAATTACTTGGAGAAAGGGAGGAAGGAAGGAAGGAAGGAAGGAAGGAAGGAAGGAAGGAAGGAAGGAAGGAAGGAAGGAAGGAAGGAAGGAAGGAAGGAAGGAAGGAAGCTTGAAAGTTGTCAAATCCTGGGGGTAGGGGTATGGGGTAATGAAAGCAAGAACTCCTGGCTATGAGGAGTAGAGATGGAGAGGTTTTGGTGGGATATGAGGTATATGGCCTGAGAGGATCAAGTGCCAGGAAGCATGTGAGGTTGGACAGCTGCAAGATATAAGACAGCTGCCTTGTACGCCCTTCCCAATACAGGCATTGTGAAGTCCATTCACAGGCTTTTGTCTCAGCTCAGTGCTGTGACTTCATCACTCTAACAAGCCCAAACAGCACAGATCAGAATGGGGCAAAGTTGTAATTGATGACAGCTGTAAGATCAAATTTGATCTTGCTTCTTATCAGAATCGTGGCACCCCACTGAGTTCACCCCTAGGTTTCATTCATGAAGGAGAATGTTTGTGTATTGGATGGCATGGGGAACTAACCATTGGGATACCAGACAATAGACCTCTCTGTTGCCTTATAGAAAGATGAGAAGGGGGAAAAAAAGATTTTTGCTTCCGATTTGCTTTCCCAACATATACAAAAGCGTGAAACAAGCCTCAGAGCTTTGTACCCTGTTGCAAGGAAATCATTCCATGGCGCTAAAGAACAACAGCACCAAGGACATCCCCAACGTATGAACTCTCCTGTGTCCGTCAACTATCCCAATTTACTAAGCCTTCATCTATGAGGCCTTTGTCACCTCTGGCTCCTCCAGCTCTAATGATCACCAGCATCAGGCTGGGCTATGCTGCTACATTAAACAGCCCTATTCCTAATGGCTGAAACTGGGGATTAATTAGGGACAGCTGCCCCCTGCTATCTAGCCAGCCACAGCACCTGCGTCCTGGCATCTGCCTTTCAATATGTCTCCATGAACAGGGGGAGTGTCAAAGTGCCACTTGTACTACCCAGGTCAGTACCTTTTGCCTCGTGTTGCTGTGAAGGCAAACAGCTGTGTCCCATGCACTGGCTTCCTCTCTTCTCTTGTCTCTTTGCCATGGATGAAGTCCCTCTTTCCTTGGTAAGCCCTCCCGTGGTCAACGTGCTATCCTCAGGCCCCAGCTCCTTCCTTCTTCCTTCTGCTGCCACAAGAATTCTTCTACTGTTCCAGGATGTCTCTCCATGAAACAAAGCTAACAACACTGAGTTGTGGTTTCTGGTTATAAGAAGCGTATTAAGTGCACAGAGCTATTATTGGTAACATCGCCTTGAGAATAAATAGGCACTTTCCCTAAAACTATACTCAAAACTAAAATCAGAACAAATATTATGTACCGGAGCAAGAATACAACCACCCATGTTTGAGAAGGGCCTGGTTCCAAAGCTCTAGCTTACTGTTCCCCCCAGGAGACCGTAAGCACTTTAAGATAGGGAGCACTTGTCATTTTCAATTTTATATTCTCAGTATCTAAATCAGTACCTGACACATAGTAGGTGCTTCACCAATGCTTTTCTAATTGCAATGAAATGAATTTAAAATGCAAGGGTAAAATCACAGAATGGAGAGCTATAAGGAACATTCACAGTCATCCACACTACCTCTCTCATTTTGCAAAGGATGAATCTGAGGTCCAAGATGATCAAAATATTTTGGCCAGGGTCACACAAGAGGGAACAGAACTGAGATTCAAACCCACTTCAAAGATTTCAACTCAAGCACTTTTTCTCTACACCGAGCTGCTGCTTCTGGTCCCCCTGAAGCCAGACCATTTCACGTGATACAAGGAGCCACTGATGGCTGGCATGCCCTCATGTCCATCAGAAAGAGAGGCAACAAGAAGGCAAATCCTTCTTTACCACCTCCTACCTGCCCCTACCATGACTGACCAAGGGTTTTACTCTCCTGGCCACTCCTTGTACTTTCCTTGCTGATATACAATAGGTACTTAATAAGCATTTGTTAAGCATGTTGTCTCATCCCATTTCTTCTATCACTGAACCCATCCACTCTTCATTTCTTATCTTGACACTTCATTTCATTCATCCTGCTCTAATCTATCTGGTTTTTGCTCCTGTTTGCTCCTTAAGGGCAAGCATCCCAGGGTCCCTATCTTAAGGATCCCTGTTGTCTGTGCACCTCCCCGAAATCCCCTCCTTGAAGAACCCAACTGGACACCAATCTAGCATACCCATTTCACTTGCAGGAGCTTTTGACAAGAGAAAAGGGGATGGAGACTGGACTTGGGATTTTATTGGCATAGGGAACACCAGGCTGAAACAAGTGCATCTACCAATCTCTGCAAGCTGTAGCCTTAGAGAGGTTAAGGAGCTTGCCTAGATCATATATAGGCAACATAAATCAGAGGGGACGCTTGAATCAATGTCTTTCTGATTCTGCATCTAACTCTCAATATACAGGATGTTCCTAAAGCCTGGACACATAGGAAATGTGGAGTTATTGCATCAAGTTCATATGAAACTTGCAAAGCACATCAACCTTTGCATCACAAATGATGGAAATCATATTGACGATGTTATTTGTTAATATTCCAATTAAATAAAATGTTGTTGAAAATTTCATTCATTTCATCTATTGAAAATATGCATTTTTACCTATGTGTCCAGACTTCAGGAACATCTTGTACATGCAGCCTCTCCAAATTCAATACAATTCTGTATCCAAAAACGTATACTATGAGCTCTGCACAAAACACTAGGAATTTACACCCCTCCATAGGGTTACCAAATAAAGGAATTAGATGGATGTAAGACATCAGAAGAGCTCTTAACAACATATGTTAACCGGAAATAAGTTCATCCTCACTTCCTTGACAATTCAATCAGGCCTTGTTTCTGGTAAGTAGAAGAAGAGGGTTATTTGTCCATACTACAGTACCTTTATCCCAACCACAGTCAAACTTACATTGATGGTGATTTTTCAGCAAATACATAGACTGATCCATAGCAATTACCATGCAACCAGCAGAGAGGCCACTTTACTTGCTCCTGCCCACATCTTTTCCCACCATACAACGCTACCTTCGGGGGTTGACAATTCCCCACCTCCATGCTTCCCCTCCTTCTGACCCTTTCCAGAAGCTGCTTTTAGAAAAATTAATGAATAAAAGCATCGATTGTGTGCCAAGTACTGGCACAGGAAGTGGCAGAGGTACAATGTACAGACAAGACACAGTCCCTGCCCTCAAGGAACTTAAGAGTCCCATGGGAAGGTAAGTGTCACAGTGGGTAGAGTGTTGGATTTAAAGGCAGGAAGGTCTGAGTCTTCCTGCCTCAGCTGTGTGACCCCAGGAAAGTTACTCAAACTTTCTCAGCCTGGGTTTTCTCATCTGTAAAGTGGGAATTGCAACAATAACACCAACTCCCTTACAGGTTATTTTTGTGAGGATTAAATGAGGTAACATTGTCATTATAAAGGGAGAATGGACAATGAACCCAAACAACTTTAAATCTACAAAATTCCATGATAAGTAGAGTCTGTGTATATAGAATATAAACAATACGCATAAACGTTTGTAAGACAGGCAAACACACAGGAGGGCTGCCAGCACAGCATCACTTTTGCTCTGGTCAGACAGGAAGGACAGGAAGACAGCTTCAGAGGGGTTAATGATCTTACTTTATTCTAGTCTATTCTTCTCACAAGAGGGTTTGCTGATAATGGGAGCACCAACTCCTACAGCATTCCCTAATCACCCTTCTAGCAGGGGTTGACAAGAAAAGGCAGGGGACTACCTCTATATCTCTATGGGGTCAATTGAGACAGGGACAGCCTGTGCATTCCCCTACATCCCCTCAATCTTCAACGGGGGCTGGGTGAAGCACACACAGAACCCCCCCCCCCCCGCCCCACCAAGCCTTGATGGTGGCCGATCAAGGTACACACAGCGTTCCGGCTTGTTCATTCAACCCTAAGGGTTCCCCACTCACTGACCAATGCCCACGTGCTTCGCAGGACAATAGACAAAGAAGGCATCTTGCCAGCAATAACCTCACAAGTTTACGTTATCTCACTGTTATATCTCACTGTGCAGTCGCAGTGGATATTTACAATTTAAGCACAAATGTTTATATTATTTATCACTATATAACACTGCACAAGCATGGTGGAGATTTTTACAAGTCATAAGCCTGGGAAATAGAGATTGTTATGGCCATGGATCCTGGGAAATTAAACTCTAAGAAAGAATAACAAAAATCCACCTTACACGTGTGTGTGTGTGTGTGCGCGCTTATGTGTATGTGTGTGTTCATATGTGTAAGGATATATGGTTATGTACATGTGTGCATGTGTACATATGGACATCTACATGCATGCGTATATATATGAATATTGTATTTATATGTGTACTATAGATTAAATGTGTATGCACATATATGTATGCATTTAACATAAGTATATGTGAATGTGTACATATATATATGTGTATATATATATATATATATACACACATATGTGGATATTTATTTATTTCTCAAAATTGTTTATAGTATCAAGGCATAGCCATGAAGCAGGGCTGCAGGGGGAGGCTGGCTCTCACATCAGCCACTTTTTGCCAAGCTTTGCTTTATGGTTATACAACTAAATTAGTCTTTTGGTCCAGAACCCCTTGGAAACAAGTAAGGTCCCATAATAAACAGACAAGAGTGTTTCAGGTCTCAACCTTTTCTTCCTCTCATACTCTGCAATGCCTCTGCTTATATCCTCTTAGCATAGATTATTTTTATCCTCTGTGTACAGAGAACACTCCCACCTGGTGTTGTGCTAGACCCAAGCCTGGAGTGTTAATGGCCTTCAAATTAAGGCCTGCACAGCCTCCACAGTTTATTCACACTGAAAAGAGGTGTTTTCTTTTCTAAATCCCCCGTGCTGATCCCATGGAAAAGGCAAGAGTTTTCCATTGGCTAATTTTGAAGACAAACAGGAAGCCACATCATCCATTAGCCTCCAAGACGCCTCACTTCCCCTGCAGAGAAAGAGACCCACCTGGTGAAAATATGGCTATCATTAAAGAAAGTATGTTTCTTTCTCATTAGAATCTGCCCCTGGATTTGGGCAGCCTTTCTCCTCTGGGTCATGTCACACAACCACAGAAACTTCTGGGGTGCTGGAATTTCCATTTCAATATTCTCTTTAGCTGACAGATGTATAAAATCTTAGTCCATGAGACAGGTCCCTGGCGACCTCCGAATGGCGAGTGCAGACAGAAAGCACAATTTACCCAAGTGAAGGTCAACATTAATTTATGCTCCCAATTCTCTCCTCAGGCAGAACTTTGCTGGCCTGGAGAATGTGCTCTCAGTGTTGCATTGTTCTTGTTCGACCTAGGCCCTTATTTCTGGGCCTTTCCCACTCAGAAAATGCAGACTTTGAATTTTCAAACTAACCCACTGAGGGAAAGCAGAGAGGGCAATGAAAGCAGGCAGGGTTCAGAGGTGACTTCATATGCCTTAAATAAATGATGCTAGATCTTCTAACTTCATAGCGGGAGTGATTTTTTTTGTTCCCTTCTGCACCTTGAGTCTCTCCCACCAACTTCAAAGAGACATCTATGCAAGGAGGGGACATAAAGGATGTGACAAGGAATAAGAATCAGATTTGGCAGAACAGGACAGGATGCTATCAGTTGGACCATTAAACAGGAACCAATTAAAAAGAAATTCAGTCGAGCTTTGGAATGGTAGATTTGTTATGCAAATGACATACCTGTTATTAAAAATGTATTTGTAGAGTTGGCAGGTAATATTCCAGGAACGCTTAGTACATTTTTAATAGCACCAGCTAACATTTGTCCCTAATCCATGTTGCAGTTGTTAACCTACCAATGTAGGATTTCAGGTTGACCTACTTGGGTTGCATGAACAGGACCCTCTTGCAAATGCTTGAAAATATTCTAATGGACCAGAAATGAGCCTAAATCCTGCTCAAATGATGACCGCCATGCTTCTCACAAGAGCTGTGCTGTTTTGTCTCTGTGTAGGATAAGCAACTGAAGTGGAGACTCAGAACCTACAGTCTTCAGTATTGCTACCAGAATAATCTTTCCCTGTGCCCCCTAAAGTCAACAATTCCATCTCTAGCGTATGAAAGTCAAACTCTTCCACCTGACACTCAGAATCCCTCAGTCACTCATGCTTTCAATAAGCATTTATCACATACTTTTATATGGAAGGAAGAAAGGAAGGAAGGAAGGAAGGAAGGAAGGAAGGAAGGAAGTCCCTGTTGGTGGGAAACAACATGAACACAAAAAAGTAAACAGAAAATATATGTAAAAACCGTTAATAGTAAACTCAAAGGCTACTTCTTCCAGGAAGCCACCCCTGAGCTGCCCAGTAGAATAGTGACCCTTCCATACCAAACATGACACTTTACTTTGTAACATTTACATAATATTGCATCTTATAGTCATTGTGTTGGTGTCTTTTTCTCCTACCAGAAACCCTGAAAACACTGGCTGTGCCTTATCTCAATTCTTTATCTCTCCCAGTAGTTATTGCAATGTTTTGTATACAGTAGGCATTTGGGTGGCTGCATTGTACTGTCATTGCATTGTAAAAGCAACTACTGAGATTTACTTTGATATTTCAGCAGGACTAATGAAAGTTTCCCATTGGGACTGCAAACTATCTCCTTTCAAGATATCCCAGGAATTCTGAGCTCAGTTCTGAGAGAGGAGGAATCCTCAGATTCCTTTAATATGATGTACATTGAACTGTAGATGCTCACAATAAATATGAAATGCACAGATCTGCAAGGGTACAAGCCCTGTACCTATGGCATTTTACATTGAAATGGCACGAGAAGGGTATTTTTTCCTCCATCACCACCCACATATTTATTCTAGCATGTGGACAGAGTTGTTTACCACTATGGGAGCATTGAAGGATAATGCCCCCACCCATGGGTGTAGCTCACTGAGAAGAACAAGGAGGATAATCAGTAGCCCCTGGCTTAAAAAGCCACAAGGTGCTCACCTCTTAGAACTCAAACTCTTCTCCCAAGCATGGATCCTGTTCCTTGATCCATTTGGTATCTGGGTTTTGCTAACCTTCATTTTGGCAGCCAATTCTACCTGCTCCTTTGGGTCCCTCTTGAGTCCTGATTGCTCCCAAACTACAGACAGATCTCTCCCCTCCATGTTCACAGATTCTATAATTAAGATAGCTGGACCTCTGCCCACATCCAGCCTTCCCCATGGGCTCTGAACTCAGACCACTTTGTCCGGTATTGGATCACCTATGCCACACCTCTACTACTTGGTTCCTGCATTGAAAGATTCCCACGTTTTACCATGATGCCATTCCCCAGGTCTGCCACAAGAACAAGACAATTATGAACAATAATTCTCAGTCACCTTGTCTTGAGTCACAATAAGATATGGCTCTTGGAGAGAGGGGAAAGAAGGGTCAGATTCTTAGGTATCCCTAATGAAAGTTTCTGAGACATATTAGAAATTTTAATGGAATATTAAAAGAATTACTTTCCTTCTAATGAATTTTCTGTTTGATGAATGACTGCAATACGGAAATCAAGCCTAAAGAATTACTGAAGAAATCCTGTTTCCATGAAAATAGGGATTACCCTCTTTTTTGCTTAATTTGTACAATGGGGACTAACTCAGGGATGATCTCTAAAGTATCAGCATAAGAGTCCAGAGGCATCCTTGGCATTAGAGGCAAGGTTCTACGTGGAAGACCGTACTTGGTCCAGAAAAAACTAAGACATTTCTTCACTGTTTGGGCAAAGAAAATTCTTTTACTACTTCTCCCTGAAGAACTCAAGGATAATGTCAGATCTAATCTGCCTTTTTTTTTTTTTTTTGCTTAGAGAGGGATTAAACTAAGACAATGGAAGCTGTGAGATGATGCTACCTAGAATTAATCTGTGCTCAGCATCATCATCATCTCTCTATCAGATTTGCTCCTAGAATGTTAGCCCAAAAGGAAAAGGCAATGCCTTCAACTGATACATGATGAAGTCTCCTTGATACTTCCAATGTGACTGTAGCCAATTCTGGCAATTTTGTTTTAATCTCAAACCACTCCATGGCTAGTGCTAATTTTGGCTTGATTCAGCATCAGGTGACTAGCTTTGGAGAGGAATCCTCTTACTTCTGTGTTAAATTCATTGCCCTGTGAAATAAGCCGCAAAGAAACCTGTGGCAATCTGAAGTTTAAGGGATGACATTAGAGGAATCTCCTTAATTGACTTTTTTATTCTGTGAGAACAAATGATTGCTCATTTGGAGGATGAGGGGGAGCCTCAAAGAATCCTTGCAACTGGTGGTTTGTTCAAATGATTTCCCATGAATAAGGCATGTTCTGAAATAAAGGCATCCATGGTACCAATGATCTGGTCCCAGCATGCCCGTTCCATTGTAGGTACTTATAATAAATGAAAAACCTGTACGGAGATAGCTGTGCTTAATATACATAAAGCAGATGCTCCTCATCCTGCCTAACCCCTCTCCTGTACCCTTACCAGGATGTTCCAACATTTGCCTTGTTCACCTAGAAACGGTTACTGGATAGCGAAGTCTATCCACAACCTATTAACCTAGCTCCTTTCCAGACAAAGAGTGTACATTCTCAAACCATCTTCCATGGTATTAGGGATGCCTCCTCATGACTGGAGGACTGGATTTTTCTCTTGGAAAGGCTTACTGGCCTTGATGGGGGTCTAACTCACAGTCTTATCCTATCTCTGGTAACATCACCAGTTCCCCTGGGTTTAACTCTCATCTGCATGCAAACAAATCACAGGTATATACATGTGTGCGCGCGCGCACGCACACACACACACACACACACACACACACACATCTCCAGTATCTCCTCCTGAGCTACAGTTGCGTATAACCAAGTGCCTACTGGATTTTTCAGACTATATGTTTTGGAGACACATAAATTCCACTCTCCAAAATAAACAGTATCTTTCCCCAAAGCTCTCTCATCTTCCAAATTTTGCTATGCTTGTCAAAGTGACCACTATCCTTCCAGTCTCTCAGTTTCATAACCTTGGCATCATCCTTGACTCTTTACTCACCCTCTCCCTACACATCCAATCAGATGCCAAATCTTGCCATTTCTACCTTCTTGCATCCAACAGACCCCGTTCTCTATACTCACATAATTACTGTCTTAGTTACAGACCTCATCACCTTTTGCCTACATTACAATAGCCTCATGATTATCTCTCTGCTTTGAGTTCCTTACTGTTCCAGTCCATCCAATGCACTGCTGCCAAATCGATTTCTATTTTCCTTAGACATATATCTTACCATGTCACTCAGTCTAACTCCATCAACTCCAGTATCTTCCTGTTCCCTCTAGGATTAAAATACAAACTCCACTGGCTTTGAAATCTCTTCAAAACATATCCAACCTATGTTTCCAGCCCCACCCATCATGACACCCACTGCTACACTTTTTCTTCCAACCAAACTGGCCTTCTATCTCTTCCTTCCTTACACATGACACTTCATTGCCCTCCTCCATGTCTTTGTACTGACCTAACCTCATGCCTGGAATGCACTCCCTCCTCAATTTCACCTGCTAGAATATTTCTTCCTTCAAGATGCAGCTCAAACACAACTTTTGATGCAAAACCTTTCCTGATCCACCCCACTTCTTCCTGCCCTCCCTCCCAAACTATCTCCCACTTAGAACTCGATTTTTTTCTTTTTATAGTTATTCAGCATATATTTAAATATTTACTATTTTTTTTGCTCCATTAGAATGCAAACACTTTGTGAACAGGTATTGTTTTCATCCATTGCATTTATTCCTCCCATGGTATCTTGCAGGTAGCAGGTATTTACTACATAAACATTTGTCTATTAGTGGCTCTTACTCACCAGTCAAGTTCACTAGACCTGATGCAGCTAGTCATTAGATAAGAGAACAGATTCAGTGCCTATCACCAGGTGCCATGAAAACGTCTATGTCACTCTCCATGAGATCCTCAGGTATGTTCTGGGGACAGAGCTAAAGAGCTAATAGAAAACAATTTTACAGATCATCTTTTTTTTAAAGGGCTAAACTGAGTCTCACAAGGCTGGACTGAATTCAAATCTCAAGACAGAAAGATGCTCTTACTAATTTACTGAGCTAAGCCAAAAAAAAAGCAAGGAGAATAATCCCACTTCTAAACAGTAAAGATAATAGGAGTATTTGGTAGATTCTGATCGCTGCATGTGAAGTTGAGAATATAAGTGGTGGGGAATTGTTCATTGACCCGATTTTATAAGACCACTCTCTGTTTCTGCTAAAATGGCTTCTAAAAGTTTTTTTTTTATTCTCTGACGTTGTTTATTTCTACCACATAAATGCTTAATTCTCTTTCAGTGTCTTCTCTGCCCAATACCAACCCAAAAGAAAGATGACTGATTGTAGCCCAACCAAGCTGACCAGTATCTGGCACTCAGCCTGCAGTTTAGCCTCTGATAAAGGTTCCCTGGCCAAGAGAGTCAATATGAGGATGCTGTCATCCTTTTGTAGGGTTTAAAGAAGAAGAAGAAGATGGTGGCTCTGAGAGCCCTTACCTCCACAGAGAGCTCTCCAGCACCTTTCCCATGTCAGCATGATAATACTTGGTCAGAATCAAAATGACCTATGGAGGAGAAAGAAACAAAAGAGATCAGTAGCCACTTCCAACCTCTGAGAGAGACACAACTTTTTATTTCCTGATTTCATTACATATCAAACACTTTGTGTGGGATCTTTGCTTTTTCTTCTAGTTGGTCTTAGAGGAAGGTGCTGGACACAAGTGGTCCTCCATGTCTTTTTGGGGTATATGAAGGTGACTCTGGTTCCCAAAGGTTAACGCCAATGAAAAAAAAGTTCTCATAGCCCTGCAAGGATCTTTCAGTCAGTGAGTCAGTCAATGAGCATTTATTAAGCACTTACTATATGCTGGGCACTGTACTAAACATTGAGGATACCAAGAAAGACAAAGACATGGTCCCTGCCCTCAAGGAGCTTATAATCTAATGGTGGACACAAGCATTCAAATATCTAAGTATGCAGAAGATGTTTTCAGTGTAAAGAGGAAGTAATCTCACAGGAAAGGCACGGAGAGGCGCAGAAAAAAGGCCTCCTGCTGAATATGGAATTTGATCTGAGTCTTAAGGAAGTTAAGGATGCTAAGAGGTAGCGCTGAAGAGTGAGAGTATTTCAGGCAAGGGTGAGGGCAGAGGAAGCAGTGAAAGGTCCCAGAGAAGGGGGATGACCCCTGAGTGAGGGGTGGTAAGGAGACCTGTATAGCTGGAGCATAGAGTGAGGCAAGATTAATCAAATGGAAGAGGCCATAAAATCTCCAAGACCCAACTCAGTAATGGTTATGCATCCACCATGTTTGGAATGGAATTCCCTTCTCATTTCCTTCAAGACTCAGCTCAAGCATCAGTGTCTACGCAAAGTTTTTCCTGACTTTCACCAACCCCAAGTCCTGGTGCCCTACCTACCTACCAACCCAGTGTAGAAGTACCTTGCATTTTATACACATATATTTATACATGTGTATATGTACACACATTCCATACATATATATACACATATTTGCATTATGTGTATGTTCATGTTGTCTCCTTTGATTGAAATGTAAACTCAAGGCCAGAAACAATTTCATTTTTGTTAGCAGATCTTCAGTGCCTAACACTGTGCCTGTCATATAGTGGGTGCTTAATAAATGCTCATTGATTAACTAATGAATTGATCTAACTGCTGAGAGGATCATCAGCAGAAGGCTGGCCACCTTCTCCGAATAATGAGTTTTTCTGACCAGAGGAAAGCATGGGAAAGCCACATTCTACACTGGAGGAGAGAACATCCATTATGATGCATCTCAGATCTTTCCAAGCATCATAATATTCAACATATATAACACTTAGAACAGATCCAGATATTTCAGAAGATCCAAGATGATATCTGTACATATTTTTGCATCTAAGATTAGGCTCTCTGGATTTCAAAACTGACTTTTTTCTCTAAAAATGCAGCTCACCAAAGATAGCTGCCAATGAGCTCAAATGATTCAAACCCAGCTTTTAAAAAACCAGCATTGTCCCCAAAGGAACAGCTGAGTTAGTTCTAGCCTTGACATAGAGTGGAGCCAGCTTGACTTCTCTTGAGTGGCATTTATCTTAACCAACGTGTTCCACAAAGGCATTGGGCTTCGGCCAGAAAGTGGCGCTTTGGTACTCCCTTCAAACCCAGAAAGATGGTCTTGAAATATGCCATCTCATTACTTTTCTTGAAATGGTGGCTGCTTTCCAAGGCATATGGGGGAGGGGAGGTGTATAAATCATCCATGGTTCAAAAACTAAATAAAAAAATGTATTTAGCACATAAATTGAGCCCCACTTAACAAAGCGTTTTCATTATGTACCAATGAAGAAAATGGAAAGGGTTTAAACTGGATGGAAACCTATCCACTTCAAATTAATTTTAAATATTTAAGTTAGCACCAAAAATATAGGAAGCAAACATCCATCAAGTCACAGACACTGGTCCTGTGGGGAAGGGGATTCATCCAAAATTATTTCACTGGCCACTGCATTCTACCGTACATCAAATTCCATTCCACTCTCTGCCAGCCCATGTTAGTTCTTAACACTACAGTTGCCATGGGAACTCCAGAGAGGTAAGATTGGAATGACTCCAAGCCCCTGCACAGCTGTTAGCTTGGTTAATTTGGGGTCACCATATTAGCCATCTCTAGCAGTAGGGATCTATCATTCAATTGGGACCATCTTTTTCTCCAACAATCCACTACGTAATGCCAGAATGGACAACTGGGGTCAAGTCTAGCATAAGATTTCCTAGGAGATAAAGAAAAGGTTATATATGGGGCACTTACATCTTGGACATTAACACTTTAGAACTGAACAGGAGTGAGCATTAAGGTCCAACTTCCTTCTCCTATAGAGGCTCAGAAAAGAAAAGAGACTGGCCTAAGGTCACACGGTCATTTAAAATTCAGACTATACACTTATCAACCTCTCAAGACCCCTAATAAATGGTTTTACAAGACACCCTCAACCATTCTCAGGAGAGCGAAATCATTAACAACACTGGCTCAACCCTACTCCTTTCCACTGCCTCCAATGGCTTCCAAGCCAATGCCTAGATTGGAACTCATTGAAACCACAAGTTTTACTAATTTCAGGGGTGTCTAACAAATATTCCTTTTATGGGTGAAGATATAACCCATTTATGCTGGATGGAAGCAAACAAAACCAGCTGAGGAACACTTTATAAGAAAAGAATGACAATAAAACAAATGTCAGTCTGAATTGTAGCTCAGAGTCACCCAGATACTAAGTGGTAGAACTGGGATTTGAATCTATGTCTCCTGGCCACCAGAATGGTACTCTTTCTATTATTTTCTGTTATCTCCAACTAGGTGGTTCAGTGGGGCCCCTAGGACAGCCAGGTCTGTAGTCTAAAAGACCAGAGTTCTAATCTGGCTACAGATACTTACTAGCTGTGTGACCCTGAGCAAATCACTTGACCTCTATTTGCCTGTTTCCTCATCTGTAAATGGGGATGATAACAGTACCAACCTCCCAGGGCGGTTGTGAGAATCAAATGAGATAATGATTGTAATGCTCTTAGTACAGTACCTGGCACATAGTAAGTGCTTTATTTAGATGTTAGTTATTATTAATTATTATTATTATTGTCAGACGAAACTATACTTCATAGATTTCAGAGGTAATTGAGGAATAATTGAAGATTTTAATGGGAACCCAGCGAATTGTTTGAATTTACACATTTTTTTCCTCTTCCCAAATGTATGATCCGTAAGGAATTGCTTAAGAAGCCCACGAGAAAGAGAATACTTCAATGGATCATTGATCTCCTCAGTGTAGTCAGTCACCCTTCCATTAGCACAGCTCACCATCTACCCATGCAATTTCTTATCTTCGCTTTCTCGTCTCATGCATTTTGTTGATACATCCTTCCCTAAATCTATAAAATTAAATATACAGACAGACAAATGGACAGGGAAAGACGGATGGAAGAGTAAGAGGGTCAGAGCCAGCTCAGGGCTCTCCTATTTTTTACTCCTGGTTACTCTGGCCTCTATTATGCCTCTTACCTGCTTCTTAGATTCCTTCCTTCTGCTGCCATCCTTTTGATTAGTAAACTTTGAATCCTTGTTCCTTTCTTCACTGCTGACTGCCCCAGATCTTGAAAGCCCCCTTGGCTCACCCAAGCCTTATGACCTATCTCTTCCTGTGAGGTCTGGTACCAGTCACACCCTTTGCCTTGTACGGGGACAAAACCTGACTGAAAGATTTTGCCCTGAGAAGTGACCTCTCTTACAGCTAGCTCTTTCATGCCCTTGGTTACTCTAGGTGCCTTTTGTGGGGGGGGGGGTTGTCAAGATCTATGATTTTATTGGTCTGGGAACTTCAGGTAAGGATCAATGCAATTTGGCAATTGCTTTGACATTTATAGTCTTTAAATGTTGAGTGGGCAAGGCAGCTAGGTAGTGCGGTGAATAGAGCACCACACATACAGTCAGGAGGACATGAGTTCAAATCAGATCTCAGACACTTAATACTTACTAGCTACTAAGTGACCTTGGGCAAGTCACTTAACCCCAAATGCCTTACCTTCCCCCCTCCAAAAAAAGTTGACTGGGAACATTAGGAGGTTGACTGTGGATTTACCTAAAGTCACACAACAATTTGTCTGAGAAGCAGGATTTAAACCCAGGTCATCCCTCTGTTAGAACAAACAGTCCTTCAAAGTACTAATTACTCCTGAAAATGCAATGGGCAAATGGAATGAGTTACATTTATTCCTTCTTCTGAGCTTTTCATAAAACACATAATAACTCACATTTTCAAAACACTTTAAGGTTTACTTTCCTCCCAACAGTTCTGCTACTGAGATGGGTTGGAAAGAAAATGAACTCCATAAGGAAAGGACCTGGGATAAAATCCCAGCTCAGACCTTTAACAGCCATATAACTCAAGGTACCTTACTTCCCTTCTCTGGGCCTCAGTATATGTATATATGTATGTGCCTGTGCCTGTGTGTGTGTGTGTGTGTGTGTGTGTGTGGGATGGGGGGGAGAGGGAGGGAGGAGGAGGGTGCTAGTGTGGGATAGCGGACAAAAAGTCAGAGGCCCCTGGCCCCTGAGTTGGGGATACCTGGGTTCCAGTGTAGGTTCTGACACAGCAGAATGTGGGACTCTGGCCAAGTTACTTAACCTCTATTCTGGGCAATTCTCTAAGAAACAAAACTGGCACTAATCTGCTATGGTACAAGAATGTCACAAGGAGCTAGCTCCCTACACTAATGATATCACACAAAATCTGTATGTTTATCTACATATGTGTACATAAATACATACATATGTAAACAATACACTTACATATTTAATTATAGCACTGAACATGAGACACGATGAGGTTTTAGAGAGAGAGCGTGATATAGCTGATAGATGGTTGGACTGGGATTCCTGAAGACCCAGATTCAAGTTCTATTTCTGACATAGATTGGATATGGGCTACTGGGGATTTAAAGGCCTCTTAAGTTGCAGAAAAGGTCCCACCATGTACTGGTAGTGGGAGTTTCCTTATTCAAGAGTTCCCACAGGAAAGAAATGACAGGTCCCGTCCATATCCTAATCCATCCATGTTTTATATAGCCTAGGTTTGAAGGAAAATGAAACCCATGTCCTGCCCAATGCAGCAACTGCTATTTCCTGGATTAAACTCAAGCAGATGAAGATGAATCCAAGACTGCTTCTTGGCCAGTCTATGATAGGCAATTAGTCCATAGAACTTTTGTATCTATCTATCTATCTGTCTGTCTGTATGCATGCATATGTGTGTTTATATCATATATGCATGTATATATTATATAAATATATGTATATATATACACATATATCACATACTATATGAATACATGCATATACACATTATTAACAAACAGTGAACATGAGTGATGTGGAAGAACAAGAACTGAACACTAGGACAAGAGTGGACAAGATTGCCTTTTTGATATTGGGAGGGCTTTGAACATCCCCAAGCTTCTTTTTAAAACAATGGCTCATCTCAAAATTGTAATAATAATATCTTTCCATTGATTCTCTATGGGTGTGAGCCCTGCACTCTCCAGTGAATTCAAGTTGAGGGTCAACGGGAAGTGGAGGGGCATGGATAGGTTGCAACACAAGCCCCAACTAAGAGTTGCCCAAGAGAAACAGTAGGAAGGATGTCATCAGAGACATTTCAGTCCATCTTGTGGTGAGAGTAAGGGAGGGCTACTGGACAGTCTATGGGCCCTATTGGCATCTATGGAAGGCTAAGAAAACCAGAGTAAAGTCTCCAATCTGATGGATGGAGCCACTATAGAAGATTTTCAGAAGAACATGGACAAGAGTTACACAGAAGAATGAAGGGGCTATGATCTGAATCACTGGAGTGTGTGCGCACAAAAAAGAAATCTTAAGTCCATAGAATAATCAGAGTTAAACAAAATGTTTAGCAGCACAAGGAAATAGAGAAGGAGCATGGTGTCATTGATAGAGTGCTGGACTTGGAAGCACAAAGTTGTGGGCTTAAATCGAGCTTCTGATATTTACTAGCTGTGCATGCATGGGCAAATCATTTTTACTTCTTTGTTTAATTTCCTCATCCATAAAAGGTGGATAATAACTCTTACAGGCATTCCTTAAATACCTCACAGGCTATTTAAGCACACTACAAACTATGAAGCAGATGGGTTCATTGGAATAAGCAACTCTCAGGTGAGGAATCCCCCTCTGCCAATACGGGCTGACAACTTCTCTACAACCTAGAATCTGAGGGATTAAAAAACTCGGAAATATTATATAAATGTCAGCTACTGACAGAATTATTTTAAAGGAATTTACATGTTAACATTGCCCGGTTACTCCTTGGTCATAGTAGCTTTTAATATCACGATTTCTTCAAACTTTCCAAAAGAAATAAAAATTGAAACATAACTATATTATAACTCATATTTCTGTACAGCATATAAAGCCCTTTCCATAACATTGGGGAACTGATACCCACAGTAGGGCAGTGACTTAACCAAGGTCACTTGGTTAGTAATTGGCAGAGCTGGAACATCTTTCCCTCTCCCTCCTCCTATGAGTTATGCAGTGCTTAACCCAATCAGCTACATGACACTCCCTCTGTCTTAGGCAGATGGGAGGTTAAAAAGACATCTTTTTGTTGTTCGATCATTTCAGTTATATTCAGTTCTATGTGGCCTCATTCAGGGTTTTCTTGGCAAAGATGCTGAAGTGGTTTGCCCTTTCCTTCTCCAGCTCATTTCACAGACAAGTTAAGTGACTTGCCCGGGGTCACACAGCTAGTAAATGTCTGCGGTCACATTTGAACTCAGGTCTTCCTGACTCCAGGCCTGGCACTCTATTCACTACATCCCAAGCTGCCCCCCAGGGTCAAACACCCAGTCAGCATCAAGGTCGGTATTCCAAGCCTTATGTCCGAACTCCAAAAATAGTGCTCTTTTCCCTTAACAGGGCGGGCTGAATCATCCTGAATAACAGCTCGGGAAATGGATTATTTGGTCAGTGCTTTATTTTCAGGTACTAGTTCATTAATATGCCTCTTCTGTCATTTTATCTGCATTCCAGCAAAAGAGGCTACGGGAGGAGGCTCAAATAGACGCCAAGGGCTTTGGAAACTTGAAAGTGTCACACAAATGGCAGATGCTTTTGTGATTTCCATGGTCAGTTGTCATTGCTGTCCTATCGCTATTATTATTAGTATTGTTACTATCGTCATTCTCTGGAGGTTTTAGAGAACCCCGAGAAAATCAACCCAACAGAATAAATAGATGATCACCCTTTCCCCACGGAAACAACGTAGTAGTTTGCATTGTAACAACGCCTGTCATTTGGAAGGTGATTCAAAAAGTAGTGAGTTCCCCTGTCACAAAAGGCATTCCAGCAGAGACTGTAGGGCCACTTGCTGGAGATGTTGTTTGTGGGATCCATGGTGGTCCCGGATGGGTGCATGTGTAGCAGCTGAGATAAAGTCCTTCTAAACGATTCCATGTCATTCTGTCAAGAGCACCAGATTGAGTTAAGGGATCTCAGTTCTTCCTTTGGCTCTGCTGACAGCTGGCTATGTGGCGAGGCACACTACTTAACCTCTTGATCCTCTTACAACAGGAGTTGAATCATATTTGTCCTCTCTATTGTGGGAATCAAACAAGATAATCAATATGAAACTGATCTGCAAATCATAATATTCTATAGAATTATGAGTGATTCATGTCACAAAAGGGTTGAATTCAATGGAAAAGTCACTGGATGTGGTTTTCTTATGATGAAGCACAAATGCTCCTCCAACCTTGCTTAATCCTTCCCATTACCCTATATCCCCTAAAAAGCAGTTCTCTGGAGGTCCAGTTAGGCTGATGGATTTAGGCGCATTACTGAATCTCCCCTCAGCATCGAAACATCATACCTCATCCTCCATCCCAGTTAGGGGGTGACTTTCAAGTCACAGGGTTGACCTGGGCAAGTCACTTAATCTCCCTGGTCCTAAGAGTCTTACCTGTAAAGTAATAAGATTGAGCTTGATTTTATAAGGTCCCCTTTAACTCAAAAATACTAAAATTTTTATTTTTCTAATTTAACTCAGGGGTTCTTAACCTCATTTATATTGTATACCCCTTTACAAATCTGGTAAAATTAATAGACCTCTTTTCAGAATAGTGGTTTACTGCCTAGATTCATAATTGAAGTAATTGTCAAATTTCAATTAATTGTCAGTGAAAATAAAGACGTCCAAATCCATGGAACCCCGGTTAAGAACGATTGTTCTAACCCATGTCTTCAGAGCCGTATTTGTTTTTTTACTCTACTCTCAACAACCACCCCCAAGTACAGAATAACTTCCCTGTTCTCTAGATCCCTCAGCCCTTTAATCAATAAAACAATAAGCATGTAATAAGTGCCTGCTACGTGCCAGGCCCTTGTGATAAAAAGACAAATACAAAACAATACTTGTTTCTCATGGACCTTCCATTCTAATTATTTGACAAAATCATTATTGTTCCATTGTCATATAATTATGCCTGAACAAAGTAAGGGGATCCTAATTCATGGGATGGGAAGATTTTTCCCTTTTCACTCAGAGAAGATCAATGATAAACTAGAAAGAACTGAAACTTGCATAATGACAGATGCTAATATGTTGGAGGTAAGATTTCTTATGCTAGAATAAGGGATCATGTAATTCTTCCACAAATAAATGGCTTTTAGTTCTGAAACCTGACCTCTGCCCCAATGTGACTAGTTCAACTGGCCAATTACCATTCCCACTCCCTGGGCTACTAGCTCCCGGGTCCCCATGGCCTTCATGCCTTCCCATAGAACAGGACAGAGTACCTCTTGAAATGCTTCTTGGCTTGAGGACCCCTACCCCACAGGAATCTCAAAATTACTGTGTGATCAATTGAGAAGGTCTACTAGCCAGCATTATCACCACTGGCACTCTCCCCTTAAATATTAATAAACCAATGGGATCAGAGACATGATTCTGGAAGAGACTTGATGGGCCATTTATTTCAACCCTTTCATTTTACAGCTGAAAAAAATGACACCAAGTGAAGTTAAGTAATTTGTCCAAGATCACAGAGATACAAAGTATGAAAGGGAAGTCGTGGGTCCTCTAATTCCAAAGCCAGAGCTATTCCTTCTGTGCCACAATAGCTTTCCTTGACCTGACATTTCCATGGCATCCCTTGAATAATTTCCTCTACTGGGCCATAGTGGAAAAATCAAAGGATTTTGAATCTAGGAAGCCCAAGTTTAAATCCTGGCTCTGCCATTTATTACCATCTTGTTGTTGTTTGTCCTTCTTTCTAGAAGAGGACCATGACTTCAGGAAGGTGCTGTCTTGACTTGCAAGTGCACTGGATTTAAGTGAGGGAGGCCTGTGCAAAGTCACCAGTCTCACTCTCTCCTCCAGAAACATCCAGGTCCAGCGGCCAGATATAGATCATGACAACTGGAGATGGCCACAGATGCAATGGGAGACCTTTTCTTTTTAAAGCCAAGGTCCTTCCCAGGTCACAGTTTATCTGAGGCAAGGCCCATTCAGTGATTAAGACTAGGTAAGAAATGAGGCCAAAAATGGCCTCTTTTACCTTGTCATGTAATCTTGAGGAAGTTACCTCTCTGGGTCATGAAATGGGTGAACATGATAGAAGCAGGAAAAAATGGGAAAACCGCAAACCTTGTCCTTAATTCCTGAGTCAAGAGAGATTCAATGAATCATAGAGCTGGAAGTTAGTCCCCAGAGATTATCGAATCATTGGATTATAAGATTTAGAGCTGCAAGAGTCCTTACAAGTCATCTGGTCCAACCACAACACTACACAGATAAGGAAACTGAGGCATGAGGCATATTTACTCAAGGTCACACAGAAAGTTAGTGAGAGAATCAGAGCTGAAGCTTAAGTATCCTGATTCCTGGTCTATTTGGATACTTATAACCTCTCAAAAGTCCCATCTATAATGACCCTGCAAAGAATCTCTTGTATTCTGGGCCCAGACCATTCAATGCAACATGGGCTAAATCTTGCAACTGTCCAACACAGCTTTTACAAGCTTCCAAGAAAACTACTAAGGTCAGAATACGTGGAAACCTCATTTTTCAACAGTCAGTTGAATGGTAGCTTACAGCAATGCTGCTTATGAAAAAGATTTTTTTTAAAGCAAACCTTAAGTAGAACCACAGCTCATGATACTCTCATGCAAAGAAAATATCTGACAGCCATTCACTCAATGAAATTCAAAACTGCTTCCCATATCAGTCTATCTCTCCAGCTCTCATTCCGCAGTTCAATTCGGATCCACAAATGGAGTGTTATTGCCCTGAGGAACACATAATGCCATTGCTCAGACCTTCAACGAGCCTGTTAAATTCATTTAAAAATGAAGACGCCCCATACTATATCTCAAGGCTCCTGAAATGAGTTTATGGTAAATGACTTAGGGGCTAGACAAAACCACAGTCCTCAGGACTTTGGTCCCTTAAATGATATTAGCAGATCTATACACCAGTCATGTCCAGGGGCTGATGGAGAGGGTGTCTGTAAGTGCCAAAGCCAAAAGGACTCTGATAAAATATTTAATTTCATCTCCTGGAAAGATATTCTGGCTGTTTTCTATTCATTTTTTTAAACAGGTAAGCCTTTGTATCCTGGGAATCTTATTATGTCTTTGCAGCTAGAAAGGCAAGCATGGTGTAGTGGAAATAGCACTGCGTTTGGAGTCAGGAGACCAGGGTTCCAGTCTTGGCACTATCTCATCTTGGCATGAATCCTCACTACTCTGTGCCTCAGTTTCTTCATTTGTGAAATGGGCAGAGTAACCATCACTACCTATTTCATGGCTTTTATCATGTAGCCCTCCTGAGACTCAGTTTGTACCTCTATAAAATGATACTTGCTCCTCCATAAATTGGGGACCTTCATCTACAATGTGTTATGTTAAATGAGTCAATATTTATAAAGTGCTTTATAAACCCTAAAACTCTATACACATGCTATTGGTACTATAGCTATCCCTTCCACATTGCATCTTTCCCCATCTCAGTTTCAATATATCATGGGTCAGCATAAGAAATTAAGTGGGAATTTTGGAGGAGTTCTGTGGAAGCTGCAGACAACATGCAAAGGCTAGTAGATGACACAGAAAAAGTTTAGAAACTCAGAAATGCACAAAAAATATATATGTATATATGTATATTGTATAATATATGTATCATATGTAGATGTATATTGTATAATATTAACATATTTTACCTTTTAATACCATAATAATTCATACGTCTTCTCTGGTATGAATGGAGGGCCAAAACTTTTTACATAGATTTTCCAGTTTGCAGGGGTGCTGCGCCCCTAACCTCTGTCATGTGGAAGGCATAATTGTAGTAGTCATCCCTGCCATCATCATAGTACTATTAATCATATTAAATGAGGGATGCCTTCTGATGTCTTGTCCACCTCTCAAGCTATTATCCTAAGAATCAAATGAGATAGTGTGATACTGTATATATAAAAGATTAGTTAGTTGGCATTATTAATTACAGAATTCATATGATCTCAAAGCTAGAGAGGGACCTCAATGTTAATCTAGTTCCCAGGTTCTTTTCTATTTCATGGACCATTTTGGCAATATAGTGAAACCAGTGGACCCCTTCCCAATTAAATAATTGGAGGAAATACTAAATTTCAGTTTGCGGTTAGTAAAAATCAAGATGTAATTTCTTCCCCTTCCTCCAAGTTCCTTGATCTCCTGAAATCTATCCACAGACCCTGAGTTGAGACCCTGACCTAGTTTAACCTATCTCTGAATATGAAATGCTTCTGTAACATCACCCAAAAGTGCTCATTATGCCTTTACTTAACAATTCATATTCCATAGACTCCAAGGATTCCCTAGTCTCATTGAAGGGGACATCCTTTCCAGTGATACAGATTGCAACCCATCCATACCTGTCTATCTTGTGAAACTGTTATCTATATCCTCCTACAAATTGGCCCACGGGGTGTCTACCCAATGGTTTGGGGGCTGTCCTTGTCCCTTCTTTGTCTTGTTAAGATATGAAAGAAAGACATGGGCTGTCCATCAGTTATGCCTTATTCTTGCCACCTCTTTTTGCGTATAAATGTATATGCATATATATATATAGACATATATGCGTGTACATATATGTACACATCTATGTAAATGTAGACATATTGTATATATGGCACACAAACACAACCTATATATGTATATGTCTGATATATACAGTGTGTTGTATATGTATATGCTATATATAATAATACTGTTATATGTAGCATATAGGTATATATGCACATATGTGTACATACATAGAAATTGTGTGTGTGTATATATATACATATATATATACATATATATATATATATACACATATATATACACACATAGCATTCATATGCTGCAAAGGGCCTGGAGACAGGGTTCTTTTTGTCTGGGAAAAGAGGCTGTGCCAGCGTGACAAGGTAGTACAATAATGGCTAACATTTATACAGTGCTTACTATGTGCCAGGCCCATGCTAAGCACTTCCCAATTATTATCTCAATTTGATCGTCACAACAACCCTGGGAAGTAGGTGCTGTCATCGACCCCATTTTACAGGTGAAAAAACTATGTACCATTGTATGTGCGTATACATATATGTACATGTTCCCTTGATGATCTATTCAGCTCTGTTTCTCCTTTCCAATCCCTTGGTAGCTTTCTGTATCATTAACAAGGGATTTAAAAGTGGAAAAGGAACTTTCTAAGGGAGAGGAGAAGCGTGAAGCCCAACATGGGTAGTAAGCAGCAGAAGCAAGATGTCAGTCTCGTTCTCCTGACTTCATCTCCATGGCAGTAGCCCATGAAACTCATATCCAAGAAACTCTCGATAGGCCTGAGTGGCTTCAAGAAATTCCAATGGTAAAGAACTGTTCTGCTCCTTAGAAGGTGTCCACTGGCCTGCCTCTGGCCCCTCCCTCAAGGGACTGGGCCTACATTCTGCTTCTTTTCTGCAAGGCTTGATAATTTCCAACTCTTTTTGTAGGCTGGATGGTGGCCAAAATGCCATATATGCTGCTGCGAAGGGCCTGGGGAATGGGCTCTTTGTGCCTGGGAAAAGGGGCTGTAACACCACGACAAGGCAAATTACACAGAGAAACAATCAGAGGCTAATTGAATGAGCTAGAATTTCAAACATTATATTAAACATTATATTAAATACAATAAAGTACTTCTACTCCCATGCTTCTTCCTTCCTTTCCCCTATTCAAACATCATTCCCCATCCAAAGCTCCCAACAAATGCTGCTGCAGAATCCCTCCTGTGCACTTGGGATAAAGACAAATAATTATCTGCAGCCTCAGCCCATTCCCGCATTGTGCCTTCTTCAACCCCTCCCCTCCCACTCCCATCCCCACTCCACCCCCCACCCTCACCCCCCAAACACACCTCAGTCTATACAACACAATACAATCCTTGTCTCGCCTTTCCTTCTTTCTCACGCTTGGCTGCCACCAATGCTCAAACATCACAAAAAAGAACCTACTGGCAGAAGAATACTTGGTCAGGGAGTAGAGCAGAGATACAGAGCAGACTGTAGCTTTGGAAGATGGAGCACAATACAGTTATGACGGGTGTCAGCAACCTGAAGCTAAAGGTAACTAAAAGTGGGGAGCTTTTTGTCACCACCATCAGCTTCTAAAGTAAGAGGGCAGGAAGTTAAAGTTTGCCAACCCATCTCCCTTGCTAGACCCTTCTCCCAACTCAAAAGGCTTCTTCTCCTATCCCCCTACGAACCTTGTTTACTTGCACTTTCTCCAGGCTATTCTCAAGTCCTCAATGACTAGTTCTTCTTTCTCAGACCTAAACCAACTATGCAAAATGTCTCTTCCCTTCCTTCCATACCTACACAATCAAAACTCCCATTCCCTGAACTCAGCTTCACACCATAAAGAAATAAATCTAAGTAATTCATGCTAAGGTGCAAATGACAGATAGGTTAATACGGGGAATTTTAATATTATCAATGTACCTCATCACTTCCAAAGAAAAAGATCAAATAACAGAGTTTGGGGACTTTGGGAGATTATGAAACAAGCTAGCACTAGGCACCAGCCCAAATAGGAGAATACACAAAAAATTTTGAGAAAGGTCTAGTTGAAGTAGAAGGATAAAGAAGAAACTGGCCTTCGAATGATGGTAAAAATAAGAATTTTGCTAGTAGTCAAGAAGGGATAGAGAAGTTGAAAAGTCAGAGGATTTATGGTGTATGGTGGAGTGGGGGAAAAATGCCTATAAAATATACTACTAAAAGTTTAATACTGATTGTCAGTTCAGTCATTTTTCATTCATGTCTGCCTCTTTGTGACCCCATTTGGAGCTTTCTTGGCAAAGACACTAGAGTGGTTTACCATTTCCTTCTCCAAACCATTTTACATATGAGGAAACTGAGGCAAACAAGGTTAAGTGACTTGCCCAGGATCACACAGCTAATATGTGCCTAAGGCCAGATTTGAACTCAGGAAGAGGGCTCCTGACTGCAGACTAACTGGCTGCCCTATTACCTATGGGACCTTGAAAAATGAACACCATTTGGGAAAGTCCTTTAACCTTCCTAGACCTCTATTGCCTCATCTGTGAACTGAAAGCAATGGACTAAATAGAAGGATGTGCCAGAGACAGCTCCCTAGATCTATGATTCTATGGTCCTATTTTACAGGAAGAGAAATCGTGGGTCTTAACCAAAGCCGTATGCTAGAACAAAAGAGCATAAATTCAAACCCAGGCATTGTGATTTCTAATGCAGGGAATGATCTTCCCCTCATTCTCCACTTTATCCAAGACACTGATGCCCAAGTATTCATCATGATTGTCTGGAATAATGGTCTACCTCATTCTCAAAGCTTATCTCATTAGTGACTAGGTTACTTACCAAATGGAATCCTTTGCAATAAACTCCTACCCCAGAGTGAACTCTTCACTCAGAACCACCCCAGAATGGCTCCCATGGCATGTTCACACTCTAGGCAGCTATTCTGGGCCTTCGATCTGAAAATGAATAGCTCTTCAGGCAGCCATTACTTGTTCTGCTCTGACTTCAGAACGGTCTATTAGTGAATAATGACCTTGGAATGGATTCTACTGTTAGGAGCAAAGGTAGGCAAAATTAAAAGGAAGATTTAATGATTTTAAAGGGATAAAACCATGAACAAAGCCCAGGGTACCTTACTTTGAGAATTGTGGCTTTAAAGAGATTCCTTAGTCTGAGTACTTTCTTTGGTCCGGGGGTGGGAGGCTGGGGGGGGGATTTTCTTAAATTCGAGTTTTCACAGCATCATCTTGGCTCTGCCCCAATTTGAGTTTATACTACTGCATGTGAGATCTTAGAAAAGTCACCTTACCTTCTTTCCTCATTTGTAAAAAGGAGAAAATTACATTTGCAGACAATTATATAATAAGTATAAACTTCTATGTATATCTACATGAGAATGGCAAGTAAAAGTGTTGATATTAATATAATTAATAAGTCAATCTCTCAAGTTATAACCCTCTTCTGCCTCCACTTTCCACTATGTCCTCTGAGAATTTTCTCCTGTTTTGGTGTAGTTAATAACAGTTCACTCGCACTCAGACTTTGATTCTGCTACTTAATATCTGAGTGGCCTCCAGCAAGCCCCTCTCAACTTTTCTGGGACTCAGTTTCCTCATCTGTAAAGTGAATGGGCTCAACTAGATAACTTCCAAGCTCCCTTCCAATTCTAAAACATGCATTAAGTAATTCTTGAAGATTCCTTCCATCTTTCCATGTACTAGTGTTCAACAAAACCTAGCTCTCCCCTAAAGTTATCACATCCTGTAGTATTCTCTCCAAGGCTGATTCTTCCTTCACTCACACCACATGACTTGGAGGCCAGAAAGAGGAGTGGATAGACTTTTAAACTTTCCCCCTGCCACCATCTTTGAGAACTTATATGTCCCTTAAAATTAATTCTATTCTGTTCAGATTCTTTTTAATTGTCACCTGTTGAACCCAGGTCATTCTCCTTCCTCCACAATAATTTCAATACCTGGCTCACAATCATGGTCTCTTTCCTTCAATCATCATGCTTTCTCAGATGCTCAGCTTACTCCACTCCCACAACCTCCATCTCTTGTCTACTTCCATCACTCAGAACACTGGTCATCCCTTAGATCCCCCTCCATCTCACTACCCCTCATGCTAATGTCACTAGGATATGGGCCCAGAAACAAAACTCTTAGTGGCAGTGCTTTCTTGAGTTTGTCTTGGTCATGGCCAATGTAAGTTTCACATATTTCAGTATGGTACAAAGCGTGTTAGTTGGGGTGAAAAAATTATCATATCTATGCATATTTAATAGACAAAACCCCAAGTGCAGAAAAATAGCTTCAGAATCAGTGGCAACAGACATAATGCAAATCAAATCAAAATCAAACGAATCCATATTGAGCACTGAGGTGAGAAATAAAGTGCGTTGGACTGCTGTGCCTATTACATTTTTAGTGTTTTCTACCAGATTTTCTGGTTGATCTGCCCCATGTGTCTCCTTCAAGACATCCTTTCTACTGAAGTTTTGTTCTAAAAAACTCTAAACCCTAATTATGGAAGTCCATAGGATGTAAAATTAATGGAAAATGTATATAGTGCTACTACTTCATCTGTATATATCACTTTTACACATCCTCCCATGTGAGCCACATAAAGTGTCTTTGAGGTAAGTAGTGCCAGTATTATTACCCCATTTTACAGATGAGGAAACTGATGCCCAGAGGAATGAATATGACTCATATCTATGAGTGGGTTATTACATTATTCACCAATCATAGCCTCCACGTCACCCCCTAGGAGAGGAGAGCAGGGTTGCACTCTCGTCTTGTTCATTTTTTAGTTTGAAACCTAATAGATAGAGATCAAGGAGAAGATATGGAGCTTAAAAATCTGGGCTAAAGTCTTGATTTGGCCAATCATAAACTGGATGACTTTGGGCAAACAATTCACCTCTCTTAGCTATAGTTTCTTCACCTGTAAGATAGGAGCATAAATGCTTGTGATGCCATAGAACTGGTCGGAGAATCAAATGCTGAGAGTGTCAAGTAAAGCGATGAATATGAATGACATAGTAAACATCAGCTACTATTAGTAATACAATAACATAGAAAATACTAGAACATAAATTAGAATAATAATGAAGGCGTTTCTGGTAATTGAGTCTATAATGCAGATAGCCATATGTTTACTATCTATGTAACCTCAAAACATATGCTAGGTCATAACTAGAATCTGCATTTAGAAATATATGTATGCATATATGTGTGTGTACATATGTAGAAATATTCCTGATACTTCATAAGAAGTATGATTGTCAAAATACATGCATACATATACAAAATTGCCCAAAAGTTTTGCTGTTTTAAACACTGTATGCGTAATTGGAATAATTCTACTCAGTCTCGATGTCAGGATAAATTTTCTAATAGCTAGCGCTACCTACAAGTGGAATGGTTTTCTCTGGGAGGGAAGAGCCTCTTCCTCACTTGATGTCTTCAGGCCAAAGCCATATGACCATTTCTTTGGTATGTTGCAGGAGCCAATATCCTACTTCTCACATGGTTGTTGTGAGGAAAAGACTATGCAAACCCTCAAATGCTACATAAATGTGCATTATTATTTATTATCAGTGAAGGAAACAGCCTTACCAAGGAGATCAGGAGGAGAAAACTGGTTAGGGGAGCCCCTAGCTTAATTTGGTGAGTTCCCCTATATACTTGATGAGATTACAGGATATGGAGGGACCTTTGTTGGACACCTCTCATGGTGGTAGACATGTTCCACAGACACTTGTAAAGTGGACACAAGAAACTCTTTGATTGGTCCCCAGTGACTGAGACTGCCTCCAAGATGATTGAAGAACAGACTCTTTTTGAAGTAATTATCTTTTCCCTCATAGTCTATGAAAGTGAGCAATGTGGCTCACCCTCTTTTCATTCTCCACATTTCCCCTCAGGGTAGAGTATTTCTCCCCTCCTCTTTCACTCACTCTAACAAGAAGAAAAAAATGTTGACTTGTAAGAAAATCATATGCAAAGTAGACCGTGCTTGTCCAGGTGAATGGAGAGAGACTTCCTGGAACTTGGAGCTCCTTTCCTTTCCCTCATTACTGGAGGAAGAGGATGCCCAACTGCCCAACAGAGGATAGCCCTGCCACTAAAAGACTGAGGTCATGCTTGGTAGTACAAGTGAGCAGGGCCTTGCCTACCCTATTATGGTTGTGAGTTGCTCAGACAGTAGAGACCCAAGGAGAATAGGAATATTTGTTCAATAGACCCCCAAAGTGTTAGCCTTTATAGGGGTGGCTAGTAAACTACTTGAGTTATTTCTTTTTTCATAGGGTATTTTGTAGGGCATTTTCTGTGGTGGATGAAATAAAGGTTGTCCCATACTCTATGCCCATATTGTGTTTCTTGTAGAAGTTGGAGACTTTGTTATCCACATGTGAGGAAACCTAGACTTGAGCCAAAACTAAGTTTTATTCATATTTCCCCAGGGTTTTATTCTGGGATAGGAACCATGAGCCTAAAACAGAAATGGATCTTGCAGGGTAAAGTCTTGACATTGCATCTCAGTCCATAGAAAACTGAAAGTTCTTGGGAGTTGAGAGAGATTAGACTTCTGGAGATGGCAGAAAATTGGGTCACACCTAAAAATATTCTCATTCTCATTAGCCTATTGAAAATATATTAATCAGAGTATCTGATGAGTTTAGCATGCAATGGTTTAGAGACCTTGAAAGGGGAATTAGGGCTAGAGTCCTCTTCCTGTTATGACCAAGCTCATTTGTGTTCAACATTTTTAGAACTCAGACACCATGCCTCTGGAGAGAACCAAATATATGGGACTGAAGCAGGAGGCAGAGACAATAGAATCACAGATTTTTAGAGCTAGAAGGGGCCTCGGAGAGAAGCCAAATCTAATCCTTGAATTTTACAATGAGGAAACAGAAACTTGGATACATTAAGCAATTTTCATCATCATTCAGACAATGACAACCTAGATTTGAACCCATGTTCTCTACTTTCAGTTCCATGCTCATTCAGAGATAATTTTAGTATCCTCGCAATTGATAATAGAGCCAAGGATTCCCAACTCAGCTTTAGAGAAGGCTCAAAGAAAGTTGCATTGGATTGCCCATATGGATCCCTAGTTAAATGTTAAGTTTCTGACTCGAAGATGGTATCATTCTTAAAGGGCCCTATGCCTTTCTCCAGGGGAAACTCAAACTGCCCAAGCCACAACCCCAGCTGTTTGAATCATCATGGAGTTGCATCTACAATAATCCTACAGTCAACAGGAAGTTCACAGAGCACTCTCTAAAATAAAAATGATTTTTTTTTTCCTTGTCAACATTTGGGAAAATCTGATTTAGCAATCTGGGAATGACTAAAAATGGTACAATTTCTGCAATGTATAGAAAGGCATTAAAATTTAACTTTTGGAGGCTCTGGATGACAGAATGTCAGAGTAGGAAAGGGTAACTGGGATGTAGGATACAGAGTATTAAGCCTATTAAGGAACTTAGAAAGAATATAGACTGCTCCAGTTGGAAAGGCCCTTTGATGGTGAAGTGTGGGTTCTTTCAAAGGGCCACACTTGAGGACCTAGAGGGCCACATGTGGCCTCGAGGTCGCAGGTTCCCCACTCCTGGGTTAGATTAAATGCCCTAAGCAATCTTTAAACTCAGAGATTCTGTAATTGTGAGTAATTTGCCCCAAGTCACAACAAGCTGAACATATAGGGCGGAATAGTACCCAGGAGGTCTTTTAATTCCCAGCCCTGCATGGCTATTAACAGGATTAAAGCTCAGAGATTGAGAATTTGCAACCAAATTCTGTCTTTCTTCATTAATTCACTATAGAAATATGGAAAATGAACTTACCCTATCGGTGCCTCCAAGCCTTGGGAATCAGGGTACCTATTTCCAGTCTAAGCAAATGAGGATGATGTCATCACACTTTGAAAGTGCCATTTTAAAGTCCAGAAAAAGCATTCTGACAAGAGTCTAGGTATCTTTAAATAGGCATCCACTGCATGAAGAGCGAATGACAGATTGCTCCCTCCAACCCCACTGGGGACTCTTTCTGAACAGCATTACAAAACAAGTGTCAGAGAACACCCACACACCATGGGCACTGCTTCCTCTAGAGGCAGGCATGTGGAGAGAGATGGAGAGTGACAACCACATTTCCTCAGCTGCCTGAGAAAATGTCAGCCTTCTGAGTCAGATCTCAAAGGGAGCTTTCCCTGACTGCCCCTCCCCCACTCCTTATCTACCTCAATCACAACTCTTTCAACACTAATTAGGTGTGCTGAAAAGAGCACTGAATGACAAACCAGAAGACTTGATTTAACTTAGGGCACTTGACTGGGAGTTGGGAAGAGTACTAAGATACTTTTCTAGCTGTGTGACCCTGGGTAAGTTATTTAACCCCTCTGGGTGCATCCTAATGAGAAGATTGGACTTGAAGACTTCTAAGATCGCTGTCAGCTCTAAATCCAAGATCCTGAGTAGGAGTTACCAGCAGTGTCTGATAGAAACAGGGGTGGGGGTGGGGCTGCAGGTAGCCTTAGGGTCCATGGTGTGTCTGACATACCTCTGGTCTCCCCCATGCCACTGACCAGCTATACAACCTCTGACAAGTAGCTGTCCCTTTTGGAGCCTAAAACTTCTCTTCTATAAATTGGGAATGACATTCTGCCTACATGGTGCAGCTCAAACAAGATAATGGATTTTAAAGCATTCTGTCACCCTAAAGCCCCATATCAAAACAAGCAAATATTGTTCTTGCTGCAATTATCGTCACCATTAATTTGACATCCAGCATCTACTGTCTGACACTGAAGTTATTTGTCTTCTCTTATGAGAGTTCTGGTAGGGAGAGGGAAGGAGGAAAGGAGAGAGGGAGAAAAAGGAAGGAGGGAAGGAGGATGGGAGAGAGTCAAGGAAAGAAAGAAAGAGGGAAGGAGGGGAGAAAGGAGGATAAGAGGGAAGAAGACAGGGAAGAAAGGAGGGAGAGAAGGGAAGAAGAAAGAAAGAAGAATGGGAGGGAAGGAAGGAAGGAGGGAGGGAAGGAGTAAGGGAAAGAGACAGGGAAGGAAAGATGAAGGAGGGAGAGAAGGAAAGAGGAAGCCTTGATTAAATCCTTACACTAGGTACCAGGCGCTGGGCTAAGTGCTTTACAAATATCTCATTTGATCCTCATACCACACCAAGCCTGAGAGATAGAGCTATAATTAGCCCCATTTTACAGGAGAAGAAACTGAGGCACAGGGTAGATCATAGGACCACAGAGTCACAGTGTCATAGCTCTAAAGCTAGAATGAACATCAGAGATAATCCAGCACAATGTCAGATGATGAAACTGAAGGGTAGGAAGGTGAAGTAGTTAGTGCATGGCCACACCAGTTAGTGATATTCAAACCCAGGTCTCCTGACTCCTGAGCAAGTGCTTTTTCTGCTCTATCATGTTTCCATGCCTAAATGGCATCATGCGTGTCTTAACAATAAGAATGTTATTATATTACAATAACAAGTTAAATCACATTGCACTTTGCAGTTACACCTAATGATGTTATTATTCACAAGGGCCCCTATAATATCCCAAGAAAAAAATTAGTTATGCTCTAATTTAATTTAATGATGCAAGTGGTTGTGCCTTGCAGATGGCCCTCTAATTTATCTGTGAAAGTCCACAAATACTCTGCAAAAGCTGTAAATCCATTCAGGGGTGATGGAAGGATATACTTCATTTTAAATGACCTCTAGCATAAGCCTGTGCATGAACTTTACTGGGAAACAACATAAAATTGCACAAGGAATTCTGGGATTAATGCAGCATTCTGTGGAAAACAGACGAGAGGTTCATTATTCCATTTTTAGAGTTTCAGTATTCCTCTGACCTGTGCAAGAGAAGTTCCGAGGAGTGGAGGTGTGTGTTGGCGGTGGGATGGGAGGGTCATCTAGGAAGCTCCTGTTGTCCTCATTTAACCAGAAGTGATTGAAATAAAATGGAATGTGCTCCAGTCAAGCTCAGTGATAGGCTGCCTTGGCACAAACCCAGCACCCCCTGACTCCATGCTCATGACTTCCCTACTTCTTGAATGTGTTCCTTACCTTGTCTGTCTTTAGACAAAGCCCACCTTGGACATTATGTATTTAAGGAAGCTGTCTTTAACCTTGTTTCTTTTCTCTAACCTCACAAATTACTTTGTACTTGTCTTAGACTATGTGTTTCCCTACTTACTGCTATGGATCTTTGTAGAGCATTGTTTATTTGTGTAAGGGTAAGCTGCTAGATGGCATGCTTCATGGGAGCTGAGTCTGCATCTTACATTAAATATGTGTGTGTGTTGTTATTCAGTCATTTCAGTCTTTTCTGACTCTTTGTGATCCTATCTGGGGTTTTCTTGGTGAAGATACTGAAGTGGTTTGCCACTTCCTTCTCCAGCTCATTTTACAGATGAGGAAAATGAGGCAATATTCATTATTCATTCCAGTGTGGTAGGCCTTCTGTTCATAAGCCTCCCTAATTTTAGCTATTTTGGTCCTGGCATATGGTCCACACCTAGATTAGAACTTGAAATGTCTGCCATCTTGTTAATCCCAACCAGAAGTATGGTCCACTGGGAATCACTTTTGAGAACCCAGGGTCACCTCAACATCATGGTTAAACTTTTAAAAGAGGATTCCAAACAAAGCAGTTCTTGATACATTTGTTAAGTGAATGAATGAATCTCCCCTGCTAGGCTGGGAGCACCTCAAAGGCAGGGACCCTACCTTATTTAGCATTCTTTGTATTTGTCCCAGCTTCCCAGCAATTTGGTCTGAACAGAGTAGGTGCTTACTGTTAAGATGGTACAGTGGATGGGAAAATCACTGGCTCTGGAATCAGGAGAATGGGCTCCATTCCCAATTTAACACTTGCCTGATGTTAAGCAAATCATTGAACCCCTCCATGGACCTCACTTTTCCTCATCTGTAAAAATGAGAGCATCGAACCTGTAACCTCCTCAGACTCTTTTCAGTTGTAGTGCTATGATGCCATAATCTCAAAATAACAATAAAGGTTTTGGAAGAAAATGGTTCTTCATTACAATGTATGTTGGCTCAGTGTCAGTGGCTGTCTTAGTGAGAAAGGAAGGCCCCCTCCACCCCACCCCTGGACCCCCCCCCCCATCGCCCAGGAGACAATAAACAGGAAAACCCACCAGGAAATAGATTACAATAAGTACATGGCTCCCAGGGAAATAAAGCTAGGAAAGGGGGGAATAAAAGAAAGAAAGAACAATATTCTTTTTCTTTTCCCAACTCATTTTCCTTAGGTTTGCTGGACTGTCAGGGGGCACTCTTCATCTCCCTAAGGAAGGCAGCCAGAAAAATACTACCCTAATTTCCTTCAGATTTACTTTAGTTTTCCAGGAGCTCTCCTCTGGCTGAGGCATTTGAGAAAAGGCTTCTGTGATTGCTATACAAACAGATAGATCACAACCCATATCCTTCCCCTTTCCAGATCTGGAAGAAAAGAAAACCACCTCCTGTTCTATCCCCGCCCCCAAATAAACACAAGATATGCCTTGCATTATTCTGCTTTTCATTTGAGAAGGCTGGGAGTATCATGGAAATTGCATCAGGATTCAGAGGCAACTAGTAAACTAGCCTCAAATTATTGGTCTCCTACTTACTACCTTGTATGATCTTGAAAAAGACATAGTTTACTTATTTACAAGATAAATGGCTTCTGAGATGCATTCTAGCTTTAACTTCCTTGCAACTGCAGAATTTATCTACCCAAGGATGGTGCCAGTGATGAAGGCTCACCAAACACCTCACATTATGCAGACCTCAAGAGGTATTTCATAGAGAACATATTTTTGCTTCACCTGATACCCAGCTGGACCTAAAGAGGTCTCCGTTCTCCAGACATCCATTCCCCCTTGGGAGAAATTCAATTGTACATAAGAAGAAAATAATTCTGCATATTTTACAAAAAGGAATCCTGATGTCTAAGGTTTGTTTGTTTTTTCCTTTTACCCTTATTAAAAACCTCCCAAGGCCAAAAGAGAGTATGAGCAGTGACTACAGCCATGTAAAACTGAAAGAACGATAAAAGAAACTTGTGTGATTATAATGACCAAACAGCCCTGGAAAGAGGGAAGGAAATTAAACTTCTCTGGACCTCAGTTTCCTCATTTGTAAAATGAGGTGGTTGGACTCTAAGATCCCTTTCAGCTCTAACTCCTATGTACTCTTGAAAATCCTAAAGTACAAAATAAATGGTGGCTATGATTAAATTAAAGATGATCTTAGAGTGATGGCACTGTCATTAAGAGGGACTAGGAAAAACTTCTTACAGAAGGTGAGACTTTACAAAGATGTGGGTTTTGGTGGGGTTCCCCATCCATGATCTCAGACTTCTGAAATGGACCCCAGATTAAATATTCTTGTTCTGAGATATCATAGACAAGAGAACTGTACAATTTTATTAGACCTGAAGAGGATGAAATTGTTGAAAACAGGAGAAATCGGGGAAGACTTCCTTGGAAAGAAGGCACCTGAGTTGGGTGTAGAAAAATAGAGAAGAAAAAAGGAGAAATGTGTGATGCAAGGATGAAGTTGTTTCAGCCATTAGAAAATGCATGAGAAGTTCATTTGCCAGACAGAGGGAATGGCGAACAGGCCAGTTTGCCTGGAGCACAGAGCATAGGTGATTATGGGACATAATGACGGAAAGAGATTGGATATAGATTTTGTAAGGCTTATTTGCCAAAAATGAATGAAGTGGACTGTTCAAATGTTTTATATGAATAAAGTTAAGCTAGCTTCACCTTTCCCCAGCTCTTATACATTTAAGCCTCATCTTTTGATGGCAGAATCTGTCAGCAACCTTTGCTTCTGCTAGTATGGGGAGGAAGGCACCAGCTACGTAGCCTGCTGCCTGAGCTGCGTTTTCTTTGAATGATAGGACACAGCTGGCTGGGGACAGCGACCCTAGAATATCAGTGGTTGAAGCAGAATGAAAACAAAGAATGCCAGACCTCAAAGACAAAAATATGGAACCCTAGGGGCCTTTACCTTTAATATACATTTGAGAAGGTGGAGGCCCCCAAGGTAGGAAGTGACTTTCCCAAGATCACAAAACCTGGTAATGAGGCAGCCAGGATGGAATCCAAGTCATCTTCCAATTTCTAGGGTTTTTTTTTAATTTTACATCTTACTATCACTCTGCTTTAGGTCACAAACTCAAAATAGATAGATGATCTCATACCACACATACATGGCCATAAATGTTTAATGTCTTTTTTTGGCAAGGCAATAGGGGTTAAGTGTCTTGCCCAGGGTCAATGTCAAGTATCTGAAGCTGGATGTGAACTCAGGTGCTCCTCACTCCAAGGCTGGTGGTGCTCTATCCACTGCACCACCTAGCTGGTACCCCCTTTTTGGGTAAGGCAATTGGGGTTAAGTGACTCACTCACGGCCACACAGCTATCAAAATTCTTATGTCTTAATACATATTTCCCAATCCGATGATCCAATATCACTTAATTCATTTTACTATACATACTTCAAAACTGAATTATGACATTTAATTTTAGCATCTAATTTATCTAACCGTGATCATCATGTCTGTTTTAAGTTGTTGAATAATTTTCAAGACCCCTCCACAACGCTCTATTACTGTTATGGGTTACGAAGCCCTGTAACATGGCATCTTAAGGTTTGTAAAGCAATTTTACAAATATCAGCTCATTTTATCCTCATAACAATTTGGGAGGTAGGAGTTATTACTACAATTATTTTATAGTTGTAGAAACCGAGGCAGGCAGAGGCTAAGCAACTTGGCCAAGGTTACACAGACAGTAAATAGCTAAGGCTAGGTGCAAACTCAAGTCTTTCTGACTCCAGGTCCAAGGGTTCTATCCACTGCACCACATAGCTGCCCTTAGGTGCACATGGCTCATATCCCCACTGTATTCTAATGTTTACAAAATATCTTTATAATCATGCTTTTTCTGATCACATTCTAGTTTTTTTCATTTTCCTCTAGTTTAAGTACTGTGTTTGCTAATTCAACAAACACAGCAACGCTATCTTGATTCTCCTTAAATAATGACCTCTAAGGAAAGGTCTGTAGTGTTCTTCATCTTTTCCTCACACAATAGCTTCTGTTGTCTTTGCTTCCTGCTTTGTTAGGATGGTGAAAGACCCTATGAACTATCAAGGATGCCGGAGGATGCCTTCAGTGCTCACACCACGGCATCTCCACTGTCATACATACCCTCCATGCCTTCAAGCCTGGGAGCAGAGACAGTCACAGTACCTGATGAAAATCCCATTGTTCAGCTTTTCATTTCGGCTATTCCACAGGGGATTTTACAGTTCTAATTTCCTGTGTTAACATGACCATATTTTACAGTTTCACATGGAACTCCTGTACATCATGAAACAACGTGGCTGATGAATTATTCAAAAATCCCTCCATCCAGTGCTGCGCAAGCATGGATGGGAGTAGCAGAATCCTGAAAAAAATGCAGTGCACATTAACCACATTTGAAAGGCGATCTTACCTTAAAAAACACTCAACTATGCCCAAAGGACTATAAAAATGTGCATACCCTTTGACCCAGCAGTTCCACTACTACGTCCCAAAGAGATCATAGAAATGGGAAAAGGACCCATATGTACAAAAATATTTATAGCAGCTCTTTTTGTGGTGGCCAAGTGTTGGAAATTGAGGAGATGCTCATCAATTGGGGAATGGCTGAACAAGCTGTGGTGTATGAATGTAATGGAATACTATTGTTTCATAAGAAATGGGGAACAAATAGATTTCAGAAAAACCTGGAAAGACTTATATGAACTAATGCTGAGTGAAGCAAGCAGAACCCAGAGAACACTGTACACAGTAACAGCCACATTCTGCAATGACCAACTTTGGTAGATTTAACTCTTCTCAGCAATGCAAGGACCTAAAAGAACCAATTGATAGAGTGAAATAATAGCTAGCATTTATATACCGCTTTAGAGTTTACAAAATATTTTAAACTCTTTATCTTATTTCATGCCCTAGGAGGTGGGTAGTCTGATTATCCCCATTTTACAGATGAGGCAATAGAGACAGGCAGAGGTTAAATGACTTGCCCAGGGTCACACAGCAAGTAAGTATCTGAAGATGGATTTTAACTCAGGTCTTCCAGACTCCAAGCCCAGTCCTCTACCTAACTGTGGCCACTAGCTGCCTTAATAGGCAAAAGATACTTTGTGCTCACATCACAGGAATGCACTTTCCTATATTCTTATACTCAAGTACTCTCTTGTTTTAAGGACAAATTCAGGAAGCCTTCCCTGACCTAAACCACCTGAGCCTCAGATGAAACTCAACTAATTCAGCAAACACCAATTAAGCCCTTGCTATGTGTAAGTACGTCCACACGGCAGACACAATGATAAATGCAACAGAGATTTGGCTCTCAAGGACTTGGAATATCAGGAATTTTGTATCTAGAAAGCTTTTTTTTCCTGTGAATTTCAGCTTTTCCTTATATTGTATGTCCCCTTAGGTAATTCCTGAGGGTCAGTTGGCATTGTAAAATGACTGGTCCTGATCACAGTGAAGTCCCAAAGGTTTGGGAGATGAATTTGTGTTTAAAGTTGAGAGGCAGCTGCTTTCTTGAAAACACTTTCTGAACCCTTCCCAAATCATGTATATGGGTGTCAGCCAAAGAGTGAAGTCCTTCAAAGAGGAAGTCAGACACCATGGGGCTCTGCTGCCAAGTCTCCTAATTTCCAGTATCGTGCTCTCATTTTCTCTAGCAGTTGCAGTAAGAAGATCATCAATTAAGAGCAATAAGAGACTTCAGATGCCATCTAAACAAAGATCTTTTTTACAGATGAGGAAACTGAGGCCCAAAGATCCCAGAAGTATTAAACAGGAGATCCAGGAGTCAAACCCAGATACTATGACTCCACAGACTTCTTTTAATTACAGAATTTGAGCAATCCCTCCATAATCTTTTTTCTAATATGCCTAGAACTGTTTGAAAGATACTAACAAATAATCTCTCCCTGGATATTATAATAGTGTTATATGAGAATTAACAAATAATTGAATGATTATCCGAGAGCAGTCACAACAATGAGTATTCATGGCAGTTCAGGATCCATGAATGAATACCCAAGTACAAACTATGTTAACTAGGTCTGTGACATCTCAGAGCATGAACAAGTTAACAAATAAGCGATAACTTTCTCTAAGAAACAATCATCCTATCTAATGAGTTCCATGAGACAATATCAAATTCCCTCCCAGGTCTGGGCTCCATGCATGGTATGTAAGTGCTAATTAAAATGGATATTTCCATCCATGTAAGTGTTTCCAGTAAAAAGAAATAATGGAGCAAATATTCTACTTAACGGCATCTCTGTTAAGAATACGTCTAGCCAGGATGCTGTAATTTACTCTGCATAGTACTCGTTTCACCAGGATTTTTACAATCTCTTCTTGCCCCCATCATTTTTCAAGTCAGTCACCCAGTGAGGAACGTGGACCACAAAATTACAGGCTCTTGAGAATTGGGGGAGACCTCAGAGGCCATCTAAGACAAACCCTACACAAATCATGAATCCTTTTGGCAACATCCTTGAGAAGTGGTCGTCTAGCCTCTGCATGAAGACCTCCACTATTGTGGGGTGGACAGAGGCTGGAGAGGTGGGAAGGTCGCTGCTTCTCATGTCAGCCCACTCCACCTTTAGGCAGTTCGAATAATTAGAACATTTATCAAGTTGAAGTCCGTCACATTAAAGCTTCCATCTATTTGTCCTAGCTTTGCCCCATGGGGCCAAATAAAATTAATTTACTCCCTTGTCCTCATGACAGACCTTCAGATGTTTGAAGATGGTTATACAACTCTCCACTCCAAATCTTCTCTACACTCAGCATTCCAGATTCCTTCAGATGATCCTTTTATGGAAAAGGTTTAGTCTCCTTTAATGCTTAACCTTCAATATATTTCATTATCCCTTCTTCTCTATGTAGAAGGGGATGACTATCATCGTCACAACTAAGATTTACATAGCATTTTACAGTTACAAAAGCATGGTGTAGTGTATAGAGCTTCTGACTTGGAACCCCTGGACTTGGTGTTCAAATCCCACCCAGAAACTTATTATCTGTGAGACCCTGGGCAAATCACTTAACCTCTATGGGCCTCAGTTTCTTCATTTGTAAAATGGTTGAATCTGATGACCTCTAGGGCCCATTCCAGTTGTAAATCTTTGATCCAATGTTTGATCTTTCTTGAAAAAAAATCCCCGTTTTAATTCCAATGTCTTCTAGGAATCATCAATTTACTCTAATGTATATAATGGTTTTTAGAAGTCTGTAAAACAGGCAAAACCATTCAGAACAGATCTGGAAGAAATTTCAGAGGGGTCAAGTCACTAGGGTTGTCAATCACTAAAATCTATTGGTCACAGTCTAATTGGGGTTGCCTTGGAGTTGGACATAACAGGTCTCTATCCTCACATCTCACTGTGGAGGAATTTGCCTCATCCAAGCTTGTTATTATCGTAAACCCACCACCACCCAAAGCTAATGGAAATCCTCAGTAAGTAGAGAAGGATGAATAGGGACCATTTCTCTTTCATCTTTTGGCAACTTACATTGTACAAATACTACAAATTCCACTGTGTTATAGCCACATGACTGAAATGCTAGGCTAAACAAGAGTAGGTACTTCTCAGGAAAAGTTTGGGGAATGCTGCCCATTGATAGAAAGTAAACAAAGGACTTCATACAAAAGAGGAGGAAGGGAGGGAGAAAGAAGAAAAGGAAAAAGAGAGAGAATAAAAAGGAGAAAAAGAAGGAAGGAAAGAAAAAGGAGGAGAAAAGGAAAGAGAGAAGTAATAGGAAAAGGAGAAAGGTAAAGAAAAAGGGAAAAATAAGGAAAAGGAGGAGAGAAGAAAAAGGAAGAAGAGAAAGAACAGGAGAAAAGGAAGACAAAGAAAAAGATAAAAGATGAAAGTAGGGAAGATGATGAAAAAGATGAAGATAAAGAAAATAGAAAAAATTTATATGTACACAGTGCTCTAAGTTTTAGATGCATTCTCCTTACAATAGTTTTGGAGGACAATAAGTGAAAAAATATTATTACCTCAAATTTACAGATGAAGAAACTGGATCCCATTAAGATGTAGTGGTTTCCCAAAGGGCATATATACATCTATTAAGTGGTAGAGAAGGGACTTGAACTTTTGTCTTCTGATTCCAAGCCCAAGGCTCTTTCCTCTGCCCCCTGTTCATGAGCCCTAAATTCAATTTGCCTCTTGTTTAGTTTTTCTAAAGACCATTACAAGGAATCAATCAAAGACTCCCTCTAAATCAAAGCCAGTCAGAAGAAAATAAATTCCTGAACTTGACTGATCTGTGGAAAATTGCATTTTTACATCAAAGCTACTTAAGGAATAAAGTATATTTTAATAGGTAGTCTTGGTCAATTTTTTCCACAGCAGCTGTTCTCTTAAAATATTATTTACCCTCCATTTATTGCAACCTGATTGAATCTTAATTCAATCATTCCTCTGATTAGTCATCACGGTTCCAGGTCACATTGTGATCAAAATCATGGAACTGGGATGCTGTTCTTGACAATGAGTGCCATGCACTTCTACCTGGAACACTCAGCATTTTTCAGATCTATTTATGCCAGTAAAAAGGTAATTGGATAAGCTGTGGTGCTGTTACCATAATGCTTCTTGAAACATAAAAAGTGCCTTGGGTGTCTTTGAGAGGTTGGCGTAAATTACTGATCTTGTTTTTAAAACAGAAGTTGCACTTCACTGTCTCATACCCTTCTCCTGCTCCTCCCTGCTTGCTCATATTTAGACAGCCATATGGACATTATTTCGAATAATTTTTCTTGTGAAAAAGTGCCCAATTTGAAAAGGCTGAGATAATGCATCTAAAAGGTAATCCAGGTTGGTTTTTTTTTTTGCTTAGAGAAGGGAGAAACTGTTATTACACACTCATCACACCCTTTCCCCAGATCCAGCTGTGAAGAGATGGGGCTTTTGCAAAATACAGCAATGTCTTGCTACACCAGCCCATTAGACTTAATAGGATCCATGCTGATTTAGCCAGAAAAGGATTCTACCTTCTAGAGAGATGTTCTTCATTATAAGCAAAGATTCAGTATGGCCCAGTGAATCAAATGCTGGATTAGCAGTCAAAAACTCTGAGCATACCTTTGCTATCTGCTTGCTATTTCTGTGACCAAGTCTGTGTGACTCAGTTTCCCTGTATGTAAAATTGGAAAATCTCGGGGAATTTGTGGAGCTCAGGGGAGGTCACTTCTTATTCCCTCAAACTTGGACCAAGCATGCTGCCCACTGTGCCTTTGCTCATACTATCTTGTGCACCCTGGAATATCCTACATTTCCCAAATTTGATCCCAACTCTCATTTCTGTAGCACTCTACAATTTACAAAGTGATTTTCCCCCAAAAAACAACTGATTGAAGCAGGAAGGGCAAGCCACATTATCCTCATTTTACAAGTGAGAAACCTTAGAAGTAAAGATGTTAAGTGGCTCACCCAAGGTCACATGTGAGCTGAGCATTATACATGGAACTGCAATTTGTGTCTAAATCTACAGTGCTTTCCACAAAAACACACTGGCTCTCCAGAGTCCAAATTGACTCTTGGCACCTCTGCCCGTTGTCTGGGGTTCAATTTCATCTCATCACCAACAGCAATTATTATCTCATGGAATTGGGACCCTTCAGGCCTCAGTTTCCTTGTCTATAAAAATGAGGGGACTCAGTGAGATGATCACTAGTCATTCCAAGCCTTCCTGAATTTCCTGCATGAAGTGACCTCTCCCTCTTCTGAACCCTCAGAATTTGTTCTACTTCTCTCATTTACTGCCAATTATAGTCCAGTAAAGCCAACAAGTACTTATTAAGTGATGACTATGTGCCAAGCTCTGAGCTAAGTATTGGGAATACAAAGAAAAGCGAAAATTCATCTGGTCCAGAATGTTCATTTTACAAAGCATGAAACTAGTGAAAGAAGCCTACTCTTCCAAGACCAAAGAATTAGGTCACAAGCCTGTGAGACTTCCATAAGATATTAAACTTCATCTACATAAAAGTATTCGATTCCCAACTAGACTACATGGTCCTCTAGGAATACAGGCCAAACTATGCTCCCCTGTTTCAAGCAGAGGGTCCTATATATAATTGAATTTAACAACTATTGTCAAGCATGTATTAGATGACTAATAATGCCAGGCACTGTGCTAAGTGCCTGGGATACAAAGAAAGGCAAAAGACAGTCATAGCTCTCAAGGAACTTAGTCTAACAAGGGAGAGAAGTGAACAGTTAAGAATAAGCAAGTAAGCAACAGAAGGAAGGCACTAGCATTTCTGAGGATTAATAAAGCCTTCTTGTAGGAGGTAGGGTTGGGGCTGAGTCTTGAATCATCCAGAGAAGTCAGGAGACATAAATGGGGAGGGAGAACATTCAGGGAATGGGCAATACCAGGGGAAACACATAGAGTCAGGAGATGGAGGGCCTTGCTCAAAGAATAACTAGGAAGCCAGTGTCCCTGGGTTGAAGAATTCGTGAGGATAATTAAGGTGTAAGAAAATTGCAAAGGTAAGAGCGGCCTGGTTATGAAGGGCTTTGAATTACAAACAGAGGATTCTGTATTTCATCCTGGAGGTGATAAGAGCCACAGGAGTTTATTGAGAAGGGGAGAGACATGGTCAGACCTGGGTGTTGTCACACTTGCAGAGCAGAGAAGGGAGCATGTACATGAGATACTATAAAAGTAGAAATGACAGAACTCAGTGACAGATTGCATATGGAGGATGATTAAAGAATGAGGAGTCAGGTGAGCATGAGTGACTGGGAGGATGATGGCACCCCTGACAGTTCTCACTTTACCTAAGTGGTCAGTTCTGCAGACCTCTATGGAAAGGGATTTTATGTTCTGAATTTGCCTGTAGACACACGGAAAAAAGGGAGGGAGAGAGGAATGGAGCCACAGGCCACGGAAGGAGAGGGCCAGCCCACAATTCAATGATATGGGGGGGGGGAGGAGGAAGAGAGAGAGAGAGACAGAGACAGAGAGAGACAGAGACAGAGAGAGACAGAGAGACAAAGAGAGCAGTATTGTTATAACAGTACAGTTGAAGTAAATGAGGTTTTTTTTGGAATGTGGATTTCTTTCAGAATTCTTCACTTAAACTCGACTGCTGTAATCCAATTTACATAAAGCAGGAACTATCTGTAACAGGGAACTCAGGAAAAGAAGATTTGAGGGTGGGGAAAAGATAATAAGTTCAGCTTGGGACCCTGTTAAGTTCCGGATGTCTTCACGATACCTTGTTTGAGATGTCCACTAGGCAGGTACGGGTACAAGATGGAAGGCCAGGAGAGAGGTTAGGAATGGACAAATAGATCTGAGAATCACCTTCATATGGAAGATAAATGAATCCATTGGAGCTGAAGAGATTACCAAGATAAATAGTATAGAGGAAGGAGAGAAGAGGGTCCCTGATGACACGTGTACTGGCCAGAGTTTCCCAGCCTCATGGGATGTGTGCTGGGAGCTTCCACTCCATTGTTGTAGCCTTGGGGCACTTCTGCGCCACAAAGAGGCATCAGAAGTGGTACATATTGATACTGATCATGAAGACCATCCAGGCTAGTTTTTCTGAGGCTTAGTGATTCATAGTAAAAATACTGTGACTTGTAAGCATTCGTCAGTGAATATTAAGGCTACAGGATATCAAAAATATGGTAGATAGAGTGCTGTACTTGGTGTCAGAAAGACTTGAGTTCTAATCCTTCCTCAGACACTTACTAGCCGTGTGACCCTGGGTAAGTCACTTAAATCTCCCACCCATTTTACTCATCTGTGAAAAATGTCTAATAATAGCACCTACTTCATAGGGTTCCTGGAGAATTAAATGAAATAACATGTGAAAAGTGCTCTGCAGACCTTAAAACAGTATACATCCTAGCTATCATTTTTATTAATAGTAGTAATAAAAAAAAATCTCTAAGCTTAGAGTCAGGAGAAAACTGGCTTTTGGCACTGGCATTGACTTTTCCTAGTTGTTGACCCCAAAGTCACTTTCTTTCTCTGCCCTTCACTTTTCTCATCTGTTAAATGGCAAAAAATAAAAACAATAATAATAATCTTTACCATCTATCCCTCCCAGGGCTGTTACGTATATATACTTTTTAAACTTTAAAGTCTTATGGAAGTGGAGTTGTTATTATTGTTATATTTATGATTTGTAGCAGATGGAAATCCCCTAAATCAATGACTATCTTTATCAATGAATACCAGGGTTTCCCAAACTAATTTAACCATAAAACACTTTGGGAGTTGAAATATTTCGAGAGACCCCCATCCATACAGAACTTCATTCTCAGAATCACAGGCAATTCAGGGAGGAGGGAGACAGATTAGCTAGGAAAAGAGTCATGTTCTTAGTTTCTGTATAGAGTATGTCTTCCTTACTGGACTGTGAGTTCCTTGTAATCAAGGACCATGTTACATTCACTTCTAAATCTCTAAAATAGCTAACACAGTGACAAGCTCCGAGATATAGTGATATAGAGGCACTTGAGGACATCTAGTTTAACACTCTCACATTTATAGATCAGGAAACTGAGGACTGAGACCAGAGGTGGGATTTGAACTCAGGTCTTCCCAGTCCAAATCCAAAACGCATTCTATGGTGCCAAAGGGCCTTGTCCACAAAGTAGTTAAAAGATAGATGCATTATCACCAAATAAAAAAAATGCAGACTACATTTTAAAAAGAAAGAATTGTCTAGGATGTAAGGATGTAACTATCCCATGTAACCAGAGCAATTTTGTGCTATAATGTCACAAAATAATAATGTGCCGGTAAAAGATTTTCTGGCTGTGAAAGTCACAATGACACTGCCATCTTTCAGTCAGTGCCTTGGCATGAAGTGGGGGTGTGGGACAATGGGCAGGGCACATGGTTTTCGCATTTAGAGGCTTGGGTTTGAGTCCAAGCATTAACATTTACAACACATGTAGCCCTGAGTAAATCATTTTTCCTCTCTGAGCCTCAGTTTCCTCATCTGTGATAGGGCTTTACACTGCTTGCCCTAACACCACCCTCGCAGGGTTCCCTCGAGCAATAATAATCTTTCCTTTTCCCACAGAGCTTCCAGGTTTGAAGGCTTTATGTTAATAGCTTGGCAGTATGAAAATTTGATGAGGAAGTTTTCGTAAAGTGGACTATGCCATCCTAATGTAAACTATTGGTGTTACCACAAGGATACCCCATTTGACAAACAAGGAAATTGAGAGCCACAGAGGGGAAGTGACTTGGCAAAACTGGCAGGAGATCCAGAACTAGAACCCAGATTTCCTACCTCTCCATCCACTGCTCTTCCCCCAAGATCCAGAACTAGAACCCAGATTTCCCACCTCTCCTTCCACTGCTCTTCCCCCTCCACCAAGACGCTTCTCCTCACAACATACCAGTTTAGAAGTTAGGACAGGAATTAGCCCCATTTTCCAAAAGATGATACTGAGAGTGAAAGAACACTGTGTCTTGCCCAAGTTAACCTAGCTTGTAACTGAGGTCTTCTAGATCTATGCCCATTGCTTTTTCTACCTCATTGTGAGGCCTCTTTGCTAAAAGACCACAAAAAGATAAATAACATTTTGAGCCAAACAGGAAAGTATGATGAAAAACCAAGGAATGAGGTAGCATGACATAGTCTTTGGGGACAGGGAGTAATGAGTTCAAGTTCTGCCTTGGACACTGCCAAGCTCTGGGACCCTTGAAGTCACCTGACCCCTCTCTGCCTCATTTTTCCCATCTGTAAGATGAGGATAATCCCATCAGCAGCGCACATCCACCTCACAGGGCTGTTGGGAAGATTAAGTGAAATAAGACATGCAAAGCCCCTTGTAAACCTCAAGGTGGTATATAAATGTCAAATATTAAAATAATAATTATTATTGCTGGAAAGTGTTGGCTCCTGTAAACAATTTCAGAACCACAACAGGCATTTTGTGTGTATATAATTGATCCAGGGAAGTATGAGAACTTGGAGACTGTAAATCCCAATGCCACAGCCACCCTGAACTTGCTGTCTAATCTTGGGCAGTCACCAATCATCCCAGCACCCCAATTCTCTTATCTATGAAGGGAACAGGGTCAAATGACATATTCATCAAAAGACCCAGGTAGGGCTCTGCTGTATGATAAAGAAATACAACAGATAGCATGCATGTCTCCAGAGAGACATCCTAATGCAATACTGAACCCTCTCTGATTATTAAAGATACCATTTGTGCCTATGATCATTGAAAAGCACAAGGTCACTTTGGACATTCCATCTAGGTGTGGAATTTCTGCTGAAGTTAAGCTGCAGATGAAAAGACTTTGGGACCAATATTAGAGCATCACTTCTATCACACTTTTAACATTGAAGATCCCAGGATTCCTTACATCATGGCAGTTATAAATAATTATGTACAAAGATATTATGTTCTAGTGAAGAGTATGAGGAAAAAACTCAGCTTTCTTTTATCATCCAGGTAAGCAATGTTAGCCAGATCTGACTTCATGCTTAATCATCACTTGGTTCCCATGCTGGCACAGGATGTGTGTGGGCCAAGTGAAAACATACAGACAGCCCAGACTGATGCAAAATAGAGTGTGTGAGAGTCAGAGGCAGAGACAGAGAAATGAAGAGACAGAGAGAGAGGGAGAGAGGGAAGGAGGGAAGGAGGGAGGGAGGGAGAGAGAGGGAGAAAGAGAGAGAGAGAGGGAAAAGGAGGAGGAGGAAGACGAAAGAGGGGAGAGAAGAAAGGAGAGAGGGAGAAGAGAGAGGGAGAGGAGAGAGGGAGGGAGGCGGAGGGGGGCAGAGAGAGGGAGAGAGAGAAGGAGGGAGTGAGGGGGGAGAGGGAGGGAGAGGGAGAGAGAGAGAAGAAGGAGGAGGAGGAAGAGGAGGAGGAAGAGGAAAGAGGGAAGAGATAGACAGAGAGTACCCCCAAAAACAACTTTTTTTTTTCTAGTGAGGAAAACAAGGAAAAACTCAGCTTTCTTTTATCATTCAGGTAAGTAATGTTAGACCAGATATGACTTCATTCTTAATCATCACTTGGTCCCCACGCTGGCATAGGATGTGTGTGGGTCAAGTCAAAACATAAAAAGCCCAGACTGATGCAAAATAAAGAGAGAGGGAAAGAGAGACAGACAGAGAGAAGGAGGGAAGGAGGTAGGGAGAGGGGAGGAGGGGGTGGCAGAGGGGGAGGGGGGGAGGGAGAGAGGGAGAGAGAGAGAGAGACAGAGAGAGAGAGAGAGACAGAGAGAGACAGAGACAGAGAGAGAGAGAATGGCACAAGACCAACACGAGGGCTGTAGTTACTCATTCCTCCTAGCCTCTTGGTCTCTTCCCAGCACTGACTCATCCTCCAATTCTCAGCAAATATTCTATCCACACGCTATACCTCAAATAACAGCCATGCTCTACCCCCACCAAGCCATTCATACACCAACCATTTTTTAATTCCTGAATTCCCCAAATGGTAAAGTGGACATTATAGTTCTATTATATTCTACTCACCTCTGCTGTTTCCCAAAGTAACATGATGGGAGGAAGTGATGCAGGGAACAATGCCACCACACAAGGCAGCACTTGGGCTAACTTCTACCTCTCAATATGATGGCACCTCATAACACTACATACACTAAGGGGAAGCTAGGTGGCACAGTGAGTAGAAGAGCACTGGCCCTGGAGTCAGGAGGACCTGAGTTCAAATCAGGCCTCAGACATTTGACACACTTATTAGCTGTGTGACTTTGGCCAAGTTACTTAACTCCAATTGCCCTGCCTTTTCCCCTCCAAAAAAAACAAAACACAAAAAACACTACATAGACTAAGTAAATCTATTTAGAGAGATAGCATGGCCCACTAGACTTGCTGTCAAGGGATCTAGTTCTATATGTACTCTAACCCACTCATGGAATCTTATCTTTTGCCCAAATCACATTTGGGAATTACCTCTATGATATCCCCAAGAAGTGGCCATGTAGGCTTTGACCAGAAGGTACCAGTCAAGTCGAACTTCCACTTCAGGCTGCTCTATGCCATTCCTAAGAAGCTCTAATTCTTTGCGAGGCTTTCCTTACATTGACGCAAAACCTGTTTCTTGGTAACTCTGCTACTACTTTAATGACCTAGAGCCAAGTAGAGAAAGTATAATCCTTCAGCTATATGAAAACCTTTCATATAATTTCACACAATTACTATATCTCCCCTACTTCTTTTCTCCAAGATAAATGCCCCTTCCTTTTTTCAACCATTCCTCCTATTGCAAGGACTCAACCTCCATTACCATTCTAAGAAATAGAAACTTCTAACAACTTCTTGAATTCCTTTACTGATAATTTCATCCTTCAAAATAAGGAGGAATCAACTGGGGGAAATTCTATTCTGCATCTTATAACTAACTCAGCAAAAGGAAGGAACTGATGATGGTATGGAAATGAAACAAAGGGATTAATCTCTCCTAGAGTTTGTGACAGAGAAAAAGAAAAAAATCTGGGCATAGTCTGGCCAGCACCTTTAATCTGGGGAGAGCAGATGGCAAAGGGTTCCAAAGAAAGGTAGGTAGAATCATAAGGAGTAAAATGCTTCATGAGAAGTTAGTTCAAGGAGAGTCGTTCAAGAATGAAATTCTGGCTACACAAAGGGAAACAATACCGACAAGAGAAAAAAATGAGAAATTTCTCAAGAGACTAATGTGAATGCACAGAAAATTCACAAATCAACTTAGATTTTAAAAGCAACGGGCAGAAAAATGGAAATCAATTCAATTAGAAGATAAAGATGCGCTGGTCACATGGCAAGAACAAGGCATGGCAAGTAGAAAGAAAGCCAGATTATTCTATTCATTTCATGGCAATGAAAGAAGAAATGGAAAAAGTTCCCCAGCACGCTAGGTGAACCCCATATGGTGATTTTTAGGAGGACACAGACAAGAATAGCACAAGATGGGTAGGTATGGATGAGTAGCGAGATGCATCACTGGAAGGAACTCAAGAATTACTGATATCATATCTACTTCAGCAGACTGTGAAAAATATATGTGGGCACATCAGCATCAGCACCTCATCTATTATTGAAGATCAAAATGCCTCCATGCTTTCATAGAATGTTTTGCAATTTGCTAAGAATTTTTTAAATCTTTATCTGGTAACCAATTTTTTGGCAGAATCTCTGCACACAGCTAAGTTCATACTTTGACCCATGGTTAGATTTTTTTCTAGCTTGGTAAGGCCTTCCAGAGGTTGGCAAGATCTTTAAGAACTTCGAGTGACCTCCACACTACAGTGAACCATTAGAATACGTCCATTACCACGGTTCAATTGACACAGAGGAGCAAAGAAGGATCCTGGGAATGCTCACAGACCACACGTCATATGGGGGTAGGAATACTTGTCATCTCAATGACAGACTGGGAAGCCATGGAAGCAGATTATATGCCAATCATTTTGGTGTCAGTCCTGGAAGTGTGTCTGCCAATTCAGTGGAGGCATTCTTTGCCTGAAACTTCTGCTCTACACAGATTCCCCTTTTCCCTCCATTTCCATCTTGGTCCCTTGGATTTAGAATTCTCAGAAAACTGACCCCTGACCAGGTCTGTCCTCTGGATAATAATGTTCATGCTTTGGACTCTATTCATATTTCCTTGAGACTGTAGGGATAGGGTACTCTCTTCAGGTCTAATCACCCCTACATGTCAGTGTCCACTGCTGAGACTTTAGTGTGGAGATCCATGCTGTGATGGGGCTTAGAAATGCTTTTGGAACTGGTCTCTGTAGCTGCTTCCTGATTGGGGGAGGTAGGGGAAGGAGAGGAGGGGAAAGGAGAAGAGACAGAGGAGAGATACATTCAGCTATAGGTGTGAAATAGGACAAATGTATGTAATAAAGAAGAACATTAGATTTGGAGTTTGAAACTTGTCTCTGCTATTTTTGATCCATGCAGTATTAGAGAAGTGGCTTCTATGTTAGCCTCAGTTTGAAATGAGAGAGTTAATAAGAAATGATAAAATAATTTCAGAGGGAAGTAGGAGGACTTCGACAAACTGATGCAGAGTAAAGCTAAGAGAACAAGTTAAGCAATGACAACAAATCTATAGAGAAAATAACTTTAAAAGACTTCAGAAGTCTAATAAATGCCACGATAAAACATGACTCCAGAGGGCTGGGAGATGAAATGTCTCCTACCTGGTGCCAGAGACACAACGAACTCAAAAGGTAAAACAGGATATGCTTTTTTTGGACATGGACAATGTAGAAATTTGTTTTGCTGAAAATGTGTTATGAGGGTGTGCTTTTCTTTTTTTAATCATTCAATTAAAATGGGTCAGTGGGAGGGAAGGATACAAGGAGGGAAGAGGAAGAAAGAAGAGAAGAGCGGGAAAAGGAGGAAGAGAGAAGAGGAGGGGGGAAGGAAAGAACTTATGAGAGAAAAAAGAGAGAGACACAGAGAGACAGGGAGGCAGACAGACAGAGACAGTGAGAGAGACAGAGAGAGAAACACAGAGAGAGAGAGAAAGACAGAGAAAGACAGAGCGAGAGAGAGGGAGAGAGAGAGAGACAGAGACAGAGAGAGAGAGAGAGAGAGAGAGAGAGAGAGAGAGAGAGGGAGGGAGAATGAGAGAGGATGGACCTCGTCAGCTCTAAATCCTTCGATCTGATGGCCCCCTGTTCAGGGCATGTGCTGTCATTCCCAGGCCCCACCTGGAGCTTTTCTGTGCAGTCCTTTCTGTAGCCTCACAAAGACCACCAGTGGGTATGACAGTCCCTACTCAGTGCTTCTTTGTAAAGAAACCTCTCTCTTTTATCTTGCTTCTATTTTTTTAAAAGAGTGAAAAATGACTTTAAATGCTCTGAGACCTTCAGTGCAACAAATCATGATTTCACAGCACTCAAACAGCAACCACTGGATGAGGACTTTCCAAAACTGTCACATTTATTTTGCATGAATGCGTCACACAGGGAGGTGCCAGACCAATTTCCAGCAAGGGAGAGCAAAGATTTTCTGATGAAAATCAGGATAGTCTGGTACCCAGCAGAGAGCCATCCTTCCCTTCTCCATCTTATTTATTTATTTTGAGTGAGAGTAATGGATTCTGAAATTAAGCCCAGCAGGGAGGGGGGGGGATCACAAATTGTAGGATACAACGTCCTCAGACACATTACTTTGAAGTGAAAATGTGTGATATGCCTTCCTGAACCAGCAGGAAAAAAAAAAAAAACCTCCGTGCTGGGAAGTAGAAAACCTATATTTGAGTCCCCAATCTGCCCCTGACTTAATAGAAGATTTTGGAAAAGTAACTTCTCTTATGATTTTCCTAATTTCCCCCATTTATAAGAAATTTGTCTATAGCAGTTGGAGAGGAGGAAGAAGAGAAAGACTAGGAGTAGATGGTTAGTAAGAAGGGTCTTTCTAGTTAGACCATTTAATAGGTTCCTAATTAATCTTTATACTTTGATTCTCTCCCTTCTCTTATCTACCTACCAGTTACCAAAATAATCTTCCACAAGTACAATGCTACATCATTCTTCTGCTCAAAAACCTCAATGACTCCCTATTGCCACAAGGATAAATACAAACACATCCATGCTCCCTACCTGGCAGCCAGGCTGATTTCCAGCTGTGGCCTGTGCATATTTCCATAGACTATTCTCTGTATCTTTGACTACTCTTTCCGTAAAGTGGCAGAGGTGGGTTTTGAACCCAGGTTCCCCCATGTTAGATCCTGTGTTCTTTCCACTACTCCATACTTATTAAAAAAGGTGAAATCTACCAAACTGAATAACTGAATATTTTGAGAAAAATAATTTCAAAACAATGTCCCATAATTTCTGAAAAGTGAATTACTTCAACAGGTAGGATGCTTGGATTCTGTCTCCTCCCACGAGAAATCAAGGGAATGAAAGGCTTTCTCAGACACGGCATGGAGAAAGACTGTAAATGCAAGTCTCCTCCTCTTCTGGAGACGAGGATTTGTCAGCTTCTCACCAGCCAAACACATTGAGAAATGGCATTCAGAACCTGGCTTCCTTGGCAACTAAATGAATCACTTAGGCTTTAAACTGATCTGACATTGAAAGTTAGTGTTGAAGCACTCAGACATGGCCACATGAAGATACTGAAAGCAGAACGACTTTTAGGTCTCATTAATGGCTACAGACCAGTCAGAACATTAAATGAACCTTTATTAAAGTGTAAGGCCCTATGCTGAGTTCTGTGGGTGATGCCAAAATGAATAAGATGAGAACCATCCAAGATGAGAGGGAGGTTAGCATAGTGCACTGGGAGTCATGAAAGACTTTAGGTTCAAATCCTGACTCTGATGCCTAAAGCTTAAAAAGGTCACTTTTATCTCCTTGAAATTCAGCAGTCTCATCTGCAAAATTGGAATAATGAAACCTATCATGCCTATTTTACAAGGCTCTTGTAAGACTCAAATGAAATAAAGACTCAAATTCCCAAGAGCTCTATCATTTAATAATAACATTAATAATAATAATAATAAAGATAGATAGATACCATTTCTATAGTGTGCCAGACACCATGATCAGTGTTTTACATTTGATTCTTACAACAATTCTGGGAAGTAGGTGCTATTTCATACCTCAATTTGACAATTGAGGAAACTGAGGTAGAAGTTAAGTGACTTGCTCAGAGCCACACAGTGTCTGAGACTGGATTTGAATTCAGGTCTTCCTGACTCCAGGCCCAGTGCTCCACGACTTGTGCCACTCTTGCTATGCCTGTCAGAGAGAGCAAGACTGGCAAAAGTATCTCATTATCAGGATAAAGGTAACCATACTGGGACTTCTTTCATTCCTGTCCTGATCAAATGGAAGGTAAGAAATTTTCTGAAGGTTGACTGTAGTAAAGGTTCTAGGGTTCCTAGCAGAGGACCTTAAATCTAGAGTCCTGAAAAGGAGTGTCTAGAGAAACTGAGTGTCACACAGAATACAAGTTTATTACCAACTTCCTTCTCTCCTCCTGGGTGTTTGAGGTGGTTTCCCCCTATACGCGACCAAACTCACAGAGACAACCCTAATTTCTAGAGATTGGGAGAATAATTATACACACGTCATTTCTATCATGATTACTGACCACTTTACCCCACAATGAAGATTCCTCTCCTTTCCCCACCATGGTTCCTTTTGCTGGTATTTGAAATAGCATCTGTCACCCACCAGCAGAATGGGGAGGTATGATTAACACAATACCCTCCAGGTAAAAAGAGAAGAGGCACCCATTTCTGTGCATATTTTCACCATTCATAGAATATAAGCTCCTCAAGGGTAAGAATTGTTTCAGTCTTATCTTTTAATCTCTAGTACTTTGGATAGAGCCTGTCAAATAACATTTAATTGTTTGTCGACTAACTGCAGAAAATTTCCAGTAGCTGTTGACAGTCGTTGACTCTTTAATTTCTCATTCTATACACTGCATATCAACTCCCTTTCAAACAGCTGAATCTGATTTATCCCAAATCTTTCTTGTCTCTTATTTGCTATCCTAACACTAAAATTAGCAGCTAGGTGCCACAGTGGATTGAGTGCCAGGGCTATAGTCAGGAAGATTCATCTTCCCTGAGATCAAATCTAGCTCCAAACACTTACTAGCTATGTGACCCTGGACAAGTCACTTAACCCTATTTGCCTTAGCTTTCTTATCTGTAAAAAGAGCTAAAGAAGGAAATGGCAAACCATTCCAGCATCTCTACCAAGAAAACCCCAAATGAGGTTATGAAGAGTTGGACATGATTGAAAAATGACTGAACAAAAAAATACTTAAATCCTTCCTATGTCCCTGAACAAGCCCCTCTTATGACTTGACAGCATTGACTGGTTGCTGCCATTTTGATTAGTGACTCTAGGTAGAGATAAACCATGGCATTGGTTCATCTGGTATTGTCACCAGGTCTTGCCTCATCCTTTGGACTCTCAAGGCTGACAAATGACAAGACAGTGAGTTGTCCACACCAAGACAGGGTCAAGTGGTACAGGGGAGAACCTCTCATTACACAGACATTACCACAATCAAGGAGTTAGAGCAGTTTGGTGGGTGCCACTGAAAGATAACTCTTTGATAACCATTAGGGAAATTGGTTTTTACTTTTCTTTCTCTGTTTTCACTCTCCCTGGTTTAGGTATCAGCACCATATTTGTGTCATAAAAGGAATTTGGTAGGACTCTTTCTTTACCTATTTTTTTTAACAAGGTAAGATTTTTATTTGGGCAACTGAACTCAGATGGGACCCATGTTTATTGAGAGCAGATGTTCTGAGTGTTACAACAAGCAGACAATTACCTTTTGTTTCCAGAGAGGGACAAGAGCCCAGGATAATCCTCAACTTTAGCTTAACCTCCCTGCTGTACTCTCACTCTGCCAAGGGCTCCTTGACACATTGCATGCATGGGCACTGTCTTTACCTATTTTTCAAATAGTTTATATAGTATTGGGATTGTTCTTTAAATGTTTGGTAGAATTCACTTGTAAATCTAGCTGGTCCTAGGTATGTTTTCTCAGGGAGTTCATTTATGACTTGTTCAATTTCTTTTTCTAAGATAAGTATTCTATTTCCTATTCTTTTCATCTGGGCAATTTATATTTTTGTAAATATTCATCTATTTCACTTAGATTGTCAGTTTTGCTGACATATAATTGGGCAAAATAACTCCTACTAATTGCTTTAAATCAAATTCATCTTCATTAGTGGTACATTCGGAAGGTAACAACTCTTACCAATAACTCCAACCAATAAGAGCACCAATTTTTCTCTCCCTCTGATTTTGTCTATTATAAAATCAAAGAGGGCTCACATCTCTGAGCTGGTGGTTTGACTGGTGGTCCATGAAATCATAATATCTGAGTTCTGTATTTTGGAAGGAACAAAAGCAAAAGAACCAGGGTGAGACCTCAATGTGGGGGAACAGTAGAGTTTCAGAGCATCTTCACTTATTGAGTAACTGCCTTTGGGTATGTGCATGAGAGTGTTCTCCTGTTGCCACCATGTGTGCCTAGGGAAGTCATACATTCTAGCCAATGAGTCACATTGACCAAGGCCTACAGTCTAAAGAACGACAATATGTTTGGGTGGTGAGGAGTCTATAGCATGTAGTCAGCAATAGCTCTATTCTTGACAACATCTTCTGAGTCACCCCTTATTCTTTTGAGCATGCCTGTGCCTGAGTCAGAGGCTGCAATACCCTCACAATCAGTGATGGCAGAATCTTGACAGTATTTTTGCATACTTAGGAAACATCTGAAAATAATATAACATCTTATTTTCAGAGGGAAAGAGTCCTGAGGATGGGGATTTGTCTTAATAAAGGCTCTGCATGCAGCCCATAGGGCCATCCCTGTTCTAATCTTTGCAGAACGCCTGATTATCACCTACACTAGCAATTGAGTAGGGATAAGAGAGGATAATCTTTCTGAGAAACAATCAAACATTTTCCAACATATATAGCATAGGATGAGTTGCAAGGTAGATGTTCAATAAGTACATGTGGAATCGAATTAAATCAAGTGGACTTTGAGGACAGTAAAACAAATCCATGATGAGTAAAATAATTAAGTCAATTTAAGGAGAAATATTGGTTTCATTTGCATCAATTTCAGTAAAGACACTGCTTTTAGTTTTATGATGAAAAAGGGTCACCTTCTCCATGCAACTGAGTTTTACATAAATGTTCCTGACAATAATGTAAGCTTAGCTCCTCTTTTCCCCAAAGATTTCATTCTGGTATAAGAAACTGTCTAAGGGCACAGGAAAAAACACTCACCTTCTTTTCATTCTATTATGTGTATGCTATAATAGAAAGGAGACTTGGAATCATAAGAGTTGTGTTTTTGGTGATCTCATAAACTCCCATGGGTTTAATTATTATCTATATGCAGATAACTCCCAAATCTACATATCCATCCCTCATCTCTATCCTGAGTTTCAATACCACATTACCATCTGCCTTATGGTTGTGTCCACTGGGATAGGCATCTCAAATGCAACATGGTTAAAACAGAACTAATTATCTACTCCCTCCCCCCGACTTTGGCCTGCCCTTTTCCCAAAATTTTGTCAAGGGTACTTCCACCCTTCTAGTCACTCAGATTCACAACCTTGCAGTTAGCCTTGAAAATCAGTTTTCAAGTTCAGACTACAAGATATCTCATACTTGCCCTCTTCTCCCACCCTAGCTGAGGTCATCCCCACACAAAAAGGAGCTTCACCCACAGCTGAAAAGGCTGGAACAATCAGTTGTGATACTGACCAATATTCTTGTTTTACCATCAATTTTCATTCAATTCAACCAGTATTTGCTAAGTATCTACTATGTGCAAAGCACCATAGTCAGTACTAGAAGAGACCAGAAGTTTAAAGATGACCTCATACAGCTTCTAGTTTGGTAGAGAGATAAGATACCATAATACATGACATTACATGATGAGGCCATTAGAGAACGGTCAAGCAAAGTGCTACTACTCAGAGTAATCATTGTGGTTTTTTGTCCTTCATTCTCGAAAAGGACCAATGACATCAGGAAGGTGATGCCATGACTTGTAAGTGAATTGTATTTGAGTGAGGGAGGGCTGTGCAAAGTCACCAGCCTTACTTTCTCCTCCAGAGCCATCTGGGTCCAGTGGCCTGATATTCACCAGGATGACTGGAGATGGCCCTGCACTGCTCAGAGTCTATTAGCTAGCACTGTGGGTATTCTAAAATAATGTTAGGTCAGAGTTTCTCAGCACACTTCTCCAAGGCTTTATCTAAGTAGTGGAGTGGATAGCATATGGGAATTGGAGCCAGCAACCTGTTCCTAACACTTATAAGCTGAGGGACCCTAGGCAAATCTCTTAAACTCTCTCAGATTCAGTTTCCTCCTATGTTAAATGAGGATGATAACAGCATTTACCTCTCAGGCTTGTTGTGGGAATGACATGAGGTCATATATGTAAAGGGTTTTGCAGACCTTTAAGCTCAATATATAAATGCTAACTATTGTTATTATTAATATCTTCTTCTTCATCATCATCCATGAAAGAACCCTGCCCCCCTTCCCAGGTCTTCAGGTCTGGGCCTTCATTCCTAGTGTTATGAGGATTGTGTTTCCTGACCTGGGATGACTGCCCAAAGCAGATGTGTTATGTCTTAGGAGTGGTGTTAATGATGGTAATCCTGATTCTGATCATCCTTTGTATTGTTATTCAAAGTGAGCCTCAAACATTCCCCATACCTGGAATATTGGCTCTTCCTATTCCCATTGGCAAAAGCTATTCTTTCAAGCTCCAGCGCTCCTTGACCCACCCCTACCCAGATTCTCTAATTTTTTTCTAATTTTTTTTCTTGATCTCCTCTTTCTATCACAATCTACTTTGAATGTTGCTACTTTGAATAAATGACATCTTACCTAGATTACAAACCTTTTGGAGTAGGGATTATCCTATTTTACATCTTCTATCTACACAAGTCTAGCTTCATGCCTTGCACACACGATGCTTAATATTTAATTGATTTTTTTACAATGCTTTAAGGTTTACAAAAGCAGTATGGAGATAATCTCAGAGCCATGAATAACTCTAGTTTCAAGTCTTACTTCTGAAACAGACTATGTGGCCAAAACCAAACTGATTATGTGGTCAAGACCAAATCATTTCACTTCTTGGTGGTCTAGCCAACTCCTGAATACTCTAAGTGACTGGGAAAACATTAATCTGTACTGATAGAGGGAGGCTCCTCATCTGGGATTTCCTTCCATAGCAGTGAAATCACAGTTCCAATCCCAATCTCCATCCTAAGGTTTACAAAACATTTTGCTGATAGTAACCCTACAAAGCAGGTAGAACAAGTATTATTATTCCCTTTTTATTGGAAACTGAGTCTCAAAGAGGTCAAGCGACTTGTTTGAAGTAAATGCACCAGGGCTACGATTAGAACCCATGTCTCTTAACTCTTAGGTCCAGCACTCTTTCACTATACCATAGCTACCCTTTTCTTGATGGGGTTTTCATTACTCTGTGTATGCCCTCACAAACTAGATGGACTTAAGGGCTCCTTGTGCTATCATTTGGGTCAGTAACCTGAAATGAGAGATAATCTTCAACCAGTTTATGCTTAGATCCCTGTCTGAATTCCCAAGAAGAAAAGGATGACATTACTGATTCAAATCATACAATGTGCTAGATAATGGGGGCAATATACAAACAACTAACATGCTACACTGACTCTCAAGTAGCTTATAATCTAGTAGACCCAACTGCAACTGTGTGCATGAATAGCTGAGCATTGAAAATATACCCTTCTTTTTAAAAAAAATCTCATTTGGAATATCTTCCTGGAGAAAATTCAATATATCATCCTCTCATGGACAAGGGACTGACATAATCCTACTGGAATTTGAACATATGGTTGAATGGTATATTAAAGTTATTAAATCAGATGCTTCCTTCTCTGTGATGACTCTTTGTCAAATCATCTTTCCAAATCACAACTCGTTTCCTGAGATTCCTTTTCCTTAAATGCTCTGCTTCCAGGCTTCCTTCAACATTTAGGTCACCTTCTGTAGGAGAGACTAAGAGACCTTTCTCAACACCTACACACACACACACACACACACACACACACACACACACACACACCTTTCTCTACAAAATTACCTAGACCATCAGTCCTGCTTCCAATTCAGCTTACACAGCCACCATCCAAGAAAGAAACTCTTGTGTAGAAGGGGCTAGTCATTCCCAATAACTACCACCATTGGGAATTCAAGGCAGCTTACCCTAAGCAGTAACTAACTCTGAGAGAGAATAGAGGCTACATATGGCAGTCAAGTCAAACCACCACCACCACTTCCCTTGACACTTTAATGTAGACAGTAGACGCAAGAGCTTTGGGAATAGCAGTGCCCTAATGACCAAAAGGGTCAGGAGGCAGCTACATGGCTCAGTAGATAGAGTGCTGGGCCTGGATTCTAGAAGACCTGACTCAAATTCAGCCTCAGACATTTATTAGCTGTATGACTCTGGGCAAGTAACTTAACCTGTTTCCTTTAATCCACTGGAAATGGCAAACCACTCCAATATCTTTGCCAAGAAAACCCCAAGGGCAATAGTGGCATGCTATGATCCATAGGGTCATAAAGAGTCAGGCACAGCTAAATGAAGGGTCCTGGTCTAACGTGCAATCACCAATTCCAAATGTTGACCAACTATCACAAATGGGAAGGTAAACTTAAGAGCCCTAGGAGTGATAACATCACCAACATGACTATTGCTTCTTCCAAGCCTACCTCTACAATGTGGTAAACAACATCCAAGGAGATGTGCCCTGGCAACTGCATCTATAAGAGATCCAGACATAGATATTGAAGACCCAAGACATAAAGTTCTTACAACCAAAGTCCTTGGCTCTGCCAAATGGTTCAACATCAAAAACAGATATGATTTAACAGTAGGAATAACATTAAAGATGTTATTTTATTATCTGCTTTGCCACTGTGTCCACAGTATCATGGGACTTTTTCATCTGACTTGAAACCAAAATCTTCCTTGAGGTCAGGGACCACCTTACTTTTCTATTTGTATCCTCAGAGCTTAATGTAGTGCATTGTACACTTATTAAGTATGTAGTACGTGCTTAATAAATGTGTTGTTTTTTTTCATTCATTCATCCATTCATTCCTTAGGAAGCTTGGCTCTTCACTGTGTTTGGTTGCAGAAGGTATTTTAACAAAAAGAATATAAGGCATCCCAACCCAGGTTCTATCAGGGTTGAAATCAGAGCATGGTCATTTTCTTAGACTTGACAAAGAAACTTAAACAGAGCATTGACCCAAATTAACAATGACAGAAAGTTTATTAAGGGGCAAATCTGCCAGACCTATTTCAACATGTGACATAATTTGGTAGCCAGATTTCAGGTGTGAAGTTTTGGGGGAAAATACCCAACATGGCTCCAATAATAGTATTGGTGTAATATCCAACATGTGATACTGCATAATTTTTTCTTCATTACTACAAATCTGGAATAAGCATCCCTTGGCAAAAGGCCTGATTCCTGGAATGGAGAATGCTACTGCCACTACTACTATATTAGAACTAACTAGCAGGCATCTGTTCGTCAGCATTCATAACTGTATATGTCACATATAGAAGCTAATTTTCCAATGGCCAACCAGATTGACTGTAGAATTATAAAAAGGTAAGAAAGTTGGAAACAACCTCAGGAGTCATCTATCATATCACCTAATCAAGGAATAATTTGTATGTACAAGATGCCTAACAAACCGTTATCCTGTCTCTGCTTAAAGACTTCCAACTACAGGCAACCTTAAGACAGTCCATTCCCTTCCTCACCTATAAAATAATGGGGTTAAGATGGAGATCCTGAAGTCCTTTTAAGCTTTAAATCCTAAGATCATATTAATTGGCTGTGAAAGGCAATATCAACCTACTGTATTAACTATTATGATGACTTGGGATAGATTATTGTGATGGATCCTAAATAAAGCAAATGGAGAACTTAGAGGCTGAAAGAATTCTTTAACAACAAGGACTTGCCTCTAAAGTCCTTTAGCTCCAACACTCTGTTTTTAAGTTGCCTTCTAAATATCACAAAGGTCATTCTTTGTGGTAAGGTCCTTTCCAGCTCCAACATTCTATTTTTCCACTACGGCATTCTATATTAAAAGGTTCTCTTCTGTCTATGACACTCTAGGTTCTAAGGCTTCTAGGTTTCAGGGTCCCTTCCTGTTATAACAGTCTAGGTTCCAGGGTCCCTTCCTGCTATGGCACCCCTTTTTCTAAGGTCTGTCCAGCTACAACATTCTAGGTTAGAAGGAACCTTCAACATATGACATCCGGTGTTCTAATGTCTCCTTGGCATTTCACATTCTATGTTCTGAAGCCCCTTTCAGTTATGATATTTTATTATAGTAGGATGAGACAAGGTATGTAACATCATAAAATGGGAATCCCAGATCAGTGCAAGAATCAGATATCATTTGTGCATGGTTGCCAAAAAAATGGCTTTTCAGTTCATCATAAAATAATACTATGTTATTTTATAATGGGTTGATGATATTTCCTCAAAATATATACCTGCTTTGAGAGAATTAACCAGCATTTTTGAGTATGTCAATTTCTCCCTCTGATATATTCCACTGGAAAGATATTAATGAACACCAAGAAACCTGTCAAAAGTCACACACTTATCAGGGTATTATATAGTTTGGGCTTGAGACTAAAGAACTACTCTGACTTGAAGAGGGATAAAAATCTCGACAAGTTCATGAATTAATTTTCCTTCTCTTGACCATACTGCAAAATGTCTTTCACATTCTCTACCCTTGCCTCACTTCTTCTTAGGAGGGCTCAGACACAAAACTATAATGGATTTAGTTTGTTTTCTGTGATAGTGCCAGCTTCATTGACTGCTTGATGGTAAGTTGACATAATTAACTATGGTGAACGTCAAATTTAACACCTTTTTCTTATCTCCCTCATCTCCTAACATGATGGAAAAATAAATTAGCGCATATTTTCCAAAAAGAAATCTGGAGTTTTCAGTTCCATTTTTCTCCTTTATTTTTTTTAAATTGGATGGCCAGAAACGTTTTGAGGGGAAATAAAGTTCTGTATTTTCTTATTGTTGGTGGCAACAGAGGGAGTAGGGTAGAGATGGGTAAAAACAGTATAACAGAAAGAGAAAAAAATATTAAATTCGAAAGAAAATCAATTGCTTTAAGTGCAAAAATGCATGGACTGATTAGATAAATAGAACAAATGTAGATATATGGAATGGTACCTTGACAGAGATAGATACTAGACTAGGATCTACTATAGACAGAATACTAATTAATTGATAAGTGATAACGAGATAAATGATAAATCAGTAGATCAATAAAACATGACAATTAAAAGGGAATGATTGATAAATCAGTAGATCAATAAAACATGACAATTAAAAGGGAATGATTGACAGATAAAAGACAGAAGATTAATTTTAGCTAGGTGATGGATATTATTAGAGATCAGCAATATTATAGACAGACAGATATGAAGCTGACAGGGCATTTCATTCTCTCCATGATGTATTTAGGAACTTCAGCCTTGTTTCCATCATGTCTCTTCTGACATTTTCATCATCACCTTTATTAGATTGTGAGCTCCCTGAGGGCAGGGAGCAATCCCTTATTGATTTTTGTACCTAGCATGGGACACAGTGCTCTCTCTGCACATGGGAGGTATGTGATAATTGTTTAGCCAATGAATGAATTAAAAATCACAGAAGCGAAAAAATTGCTTGTTCCTAGCTAACGATACAAGCCCCAAATCCCCCTACCTTATGATGGTTGGTAAAACAGAAAGAACCACAAGGTAGACAAGAATAACTCATGCAAATCATAAGGGAGAAAACAGCTTAAAATGAATGAACATGGAGAAAGATGTGAGGCTAGGAATGCATGAGACAGGCAAGCAGTGGAACCATCACCAGTGATGAAAAACACATTGGACTAAATAAGACTGAAATGGAAAAATCTCACAGTGAGTATCCACGACATGTCAATAAGAGCAGGCTTTGAAAGGCACAGGAGACTAAGGAGATGAAAGATGAGGTGACCACATGATGATTGGGTGTTCACAGCAATTTTTTTTTCTCTCAGACGCTGGACTAGAATAACAGACTTGATTTAGGCAACCTCTAGTATTAAGTTGGAACACCTGACAGCCAAAAATTGGCAAAGGGATTAAGGGGCTGGGGGCCAGGAAGGGAAGAGATGCTTCCCCATTGTGTTGGCAAAGACAATGCACAGATGATCAAAATGGGAGAAAGAGACCAGAAAAGAAATGCTAAAAGAGACAACGTGGGATAAAAGAAAAAAGGAGGGGACAAGAAAAGAAGTTCTGGAAGAGAGAAAGGTATTGTCTTGAGGTTAAAAGTGTTGGCTCTTGGGGCAGCTAGGTGGTGCAGTGAGTAGAGCACCAGCCCTGGAGTCAGGAGGACCTGAGTTCAAATTTGACCTCAGACACTTGACACACTTACTAGCTGTGTGACCTTGGGCAAGTCACTTAACCCCAATTGCCCTGCCTTCCCCCTTCCAAAAAAAAAAGGATTAAAAAAGTGTTGGCTCTGACACATACTTGCTGTGTGACTGAGCAAGTCATTTCTCTAATCTGAACCTTTGCTTCCTCATGTGCAAAATGTGGATAATATTGGCACCACCTAGCACCAAGAGCTGTTGTGAGAAAAGCTCTTTTAAGGGGCATCATCATCATCATTCAATTTTGTGGCTCACAAAGGGCTTTCTAGGAAGAGTAAGTATCTGTATTAGCAAGCACCCTCACATACCCAGGAAGGCCTGCTAGCACAGGTTCTTTGATCTGCTTTCATAAAGGAAAGACAGCTTCAAAAGGGGTTAACAATTAAACAATGCAGACTTTATTCTATCTAACCTTCTCACAAGAGTTGCTGAGCACCAACTCCTACAGCATTCCCTAATTATCCTTCTTACAGGGGCCAGCGAGAAGTCCGGGGAGCGGTTAAGTTGCCCTACATCTCCATGGGTCCAATCGAGACAGGCACAACTTGTACATTCCCCTAAATTCCCTCAAACCTCAATGGGGGCTAGTTGAGGCAAACATAGATTCCCCCCAAGCCTTGATGGTGGCCAATCAAGGCACACACAGCATCCTAGCTTGTGCATTTCAACCCTAAACGTTCCCCACTCACTGGCCAGTGCCCACCTACTTTATACTTACACTCCACCCCTCCAGAGTCCTGACTTCTACAATCTAAACAGGTGATACCTGGCTCTTACAATCTACATGAGTAATGGTCGAGATGTTTTGAATGATAGAACTCATATCCAGCACTTGGGAAGAGATTGTTATGGCCACAGATCCTGGAAAACCAAACTGCTTACACTTACAGTATCAGAAGAAGCATCTTCTAGTTTCCAATGCCAAGACAAGGATTATTTCCAGCACACCACAGAAATCTGAGCTGGGGTTTGTTTCTTGTTATTTAATGCCCATGGGAGATGAGTTTTACAGTGTCTTCCAAGGGAGAGGGGTAAATGGTAGAGGAAACAAGCTACCTGTCTCCTATACCTGAAGGAAGGCAATTCCTGGGAAGCCAAACACTATAATAGAAGACGTGATCAGACATTATAGATCTGTCAGCCTTCAGCCAGCAGCTGTCAACATCTTCACCAGCATGCAGCACAGAGGCACCAGCTTAATAGTAAGTGTACTAGGGGAGGAAAGACTGCTGGAGAAAAGCAGAAGCTTCAGCCAGTGACTAGATTTTAAGGGGATGAAGGATCATAGAGCATAGAATGCCTTAAATGGAAGGAACATTATAACAGAGCACAAAATATCAGAGCTAAAGAGCATGTTGAAGAATATTAGAACTAAAAGGTCTTGGAACACAGAGTGAATGAATGGCAAGAGTTGGAAGGAATCTGGGAGAGGTGGCTTGTGGGTAATAGAAAGAATGGATGCAGAATTGAATGACTTGAGGGCAAGTGCCTGCTCTGTTACATACCATCTATATGATACTCCATTCTGAGACTCAGTTTCCTCCTCCATAAAATGAAGACATTGCATTTGATCTCTGAGGGTCTTCCAAGATCTAAAGTGTATTATCTTACAGTCTTATCAACAGTGATGGAGAAAGGATGTAGGTGACAAACAGTACATCTAGAATATTTTGCTCCTCTTTTATTCTGCCAGTTTTAAACCCACTCCCCACCATAAGCCCATCTTCCTACCTTTTTCTCTTATTTTTTCTTATTATTCCATTCCCCAAAGCCATGATTGGACTAGAAGATTCCTTTGCAGGATACAAGGTGAAACCAATTTTGTGCTTTCTATCTCCCACTCTGAGGCTTTCTGAACCTAGAGGCAGAAAGACCTAAGTACAAACCTAGCCCCAGGCACGTATTAACTGTGTGACCCTGAGAAAGTCACTTAACCTGTGATGGCCTTAGTTTCCTCAACTATAAAATGGGAATAATAGCAATGCCTCTGAGTGCCGTTGTGAGGACCAAGCAAGATAATATTGGTAAAATGCTTAGCCCAGTGCCTGGTATACAGTAGGTGCCATTTAAATGTTTGTTCCCTTCCTTTCTCCATATGCACATTTGACTCAACATAGTCATAAATCACAGTTAACAACTTAAAGAACTGAAAAGGATCTTAAAAGTCATGTCGTCCTACATTCCCATTTTATGTATGCAGAAACTGAGACTAGAAGGGTTTTTAAGCAACTTGTCCATAGCTACACATTTATTGTTTGTGGGATCTAAAACTTGAAGCCAATTCTTCTAACTCCAAGGCCAGACTGTTTCCTTGGCACACTACCCATCCTCATCGATAGAATGAATGCTCCTTGAGGGCAGGAACCATTCCACCTTTGTATCCTCAGTGCCACAGCACATAGAAGGGACATAACAAATGCTTGCTGATCAACTGGTCCACCATCTGGGCCTTTCATTACCCATAGGGTACCTTGCCAACATTCTTTCCCTATCAGAATACCAAAGCAGTTGGGTTGGTTTTCTTGACTCCCCCAACATATGTACTTTCTGAGAGATATAACACCTATTAAGGATAGATGACATTTACACAGTACTTTCAGGTTTACTAAGTGCTTTACACATGCTATATCACTGGATCCTAACAACCCCTTTCCCTTTCACACACACAGTGATAACTGGTCTCCTTGCTGTTCCTCAAACAAAACAATCCATCTTCCAGGTCCCATCGTTTTCACTGGCTATCCCCTATTTCTTGAACACTCTCTCTCCTAAACTCTACCTCCCAGTGTCCCCAGCTTCCTTCAGATCTTAGCAAAAGTTCCACCTACTGCAAGACCTTCCTCATCTTTGGACCTTCCCTCTGAGACTACCCCCAATTTATCTCCTTGTTCAGTCATTTCAGTCCTGTCTGACTCTCTGTGACCCCATTTTGGAATTTTCTTGGCAAAGATGCTGGACTGGATTGCCATCTCCTTCTCCGGCTCATTTTATAAATGAGGAAACTGAGGCAAACAAGGTGAAGTGACTCTCTCAGGGTCACAAAGCTAGTAAATGTCTGAGACCAGATTTAAACTCAGGAAGAGGAGTCTTCCTGACTCCAGGTCCAGCACTCCAACCACAGCACCATCTAGCTGCCCATTTATCCTATACAAATCTTGTTTGTGGACTGTTGGTTCAATGTTGTCTCCCATAGATTGTGAGCTCCTTGAGAACAGTGATTTTTTTAATTTTTATTTTTTTGCTTTTCTTTGCACCCTGTGTGCTTAGCACAGTGCCTGGCACATAACAGCTGCTTGATAAGTGCTAATTGACTAAGTGACCCTGAGACATTAGTGTTATAATTATAGTCTTATTTTACAGATGAAAGAACTGAGGCACCAAGAGATTGAGAAACTTGCCAGCGCTCACACCGCTAATATGGATTCAAACTTGGGTCTTCTTGGCTCCAAGTCCAGTGCTCTGTCAAACACATCCCCTCACTGCCTCTGTTTCAGTCTTTACTCTAAATCATGACATTCAAACATTCAAAAGATAAGCCAGTGACATTGAAGCGGAACAATCATCCCTAATGTCTTTGTCATGGCAGCAGCTGAGCATCTTTGGGCTCTGTATGCATGCTGGCCCTTCCACAAAGCAGAGGTAAACACTACTAGTGCAGCTCATCTGGAGTATTACTGAGCATAGCAAAATGGCTTTTTTATTGCTTTGCTCTTGGCTTGATTCTGTGACTCTTATTTTTTAATTTATTTTACTTTTTATTTATGGAATAAAACAAGTATTTTCATAACATAGTACAATAAAAAAGATTGCACATGAAACTGCAAATCTACTACGTACAACTAGCTATTCCTTTCAAATATACAACAAAATTGTCATGTAAATTTCCTTTTTTCCTTTTTTTTCTTCCCTCCCCAACCCTATTAGACACAAATTACAAGCCCCAACTTGATGAATGGAATCAATCTCTTTTTCAACATCCAAAATAGTAAATAATTGCCCCTCCATAATGATTTTTTGAATGAAGTTTTACAAAACTGAAAACAAGACTGAGCGATAGGGAAAGCAAGTATTTTGCAGATAAAGAAACTGAGGCTTAGAAGAAGGAAGTGAATTGACTAGGCCTTTGAGCCAAGAAGCATCCAAGCCATAGGTGAGCAGTTGGTAGATAGAGTACTAAATCCAGAAGACTGAAGACCCAGCCCTATCTTAGGATCCTTAACTACCTGTGTCATTAAGCAAATCCCATCAACCCTCTTGGTATTACTCATCTCATCTGTAAAGTGAGAGGATTGGACCCTTCCAACTCTCATCATCTCTGATCCCATAACTAGTGGCTCAGGACTTTCTGACTTAGTCTAGCTCTCTTTCCTTTTTACTACATTGCCTTGAAATGCCATGCTATGTTGTTTGCATTTCTCCTATCTCTGTTTTTGTCTACCTCCTTTCATTTATGGGTTTGGTCCAAATCCACCAAGTTCCCTTTCTCTTGACTCCATTGTAGTGACAACTTACTTAGTACAAATGATAGTATCATAAGACATAGCGCCTGGGGCAGCTAGGTGGCACAGTGAGTAGAGCACCGCCCTGTAGTCAGGAGGACCTGAGTGCAACTCCGGCCTCAGACACTTGACACACTTAACTAGCTGGGTGACCTTGGACAAGTCACTTAACCCCAATTGGCCTGCCTTCCCCCCTCCAAAAAAAAAGAGAAAAAAATAAGACATAGCACCAGAAGGGATCTTAAAGATTTTCTAGCCCAACAAACTCATTTTCAGATAAGGAAACTGGGACCCAACGAAGCCAAGTGACTTGGCTAAGGTCACACAAGTGCTAAGAAGGGGAATGCTAACTCAACTCCTGTTCTCCTGGCTCCAGGGATTTCTCTACTCTACTAAGATGCCTCCTTAGTTTAGACCTCATTTTTGTACTCTGGCTGCCATTTTCTTAACCCCACTGCTAGTTCTTACCACCAATTCCCTCTGCCCGGGAGCAATCAACTTTGTGAGTGCCCTAGCTAGTAACCATGGGTTACTTTATACACCAGTTGATTGACTTCTCCATTGATACACATTGTTGGAGGTGGAGGGGACTTGAGAGATCATTTAGTCCAATTTCTTTATTTTACAGGAGACCACTGAGGTCAAGTTCAGTGTCATTAATATGGTCTGTAAACAAATCCAGGCTCCCTGATGCCAAAGCTAGAGCTATTTCCCCTATAGCACACTGTCATCCATCTCTCAAACAGATCCCCCATGAATGCCAAGCATGCTTATATTCATATTGTAAAATGCACATGTTTCGCATTTGGCCAAGGAGGCAATTATCCTACATTTCAATAACTCCAAGACAAACCACACTCAATTCAGGATTTGTAAAACCAACTGTGAATGGCAGGCAGCACATGCCAAGCTGTTAACCAAAATGCAGTAGGAATCCTTGGAGCACCATCGGAAAAAAGCACCTGGGCTTACATCTAATACATTCTTTTTAATCAGATGATAGAGGAACCAAGCAGGAACAAGGGAAACTCAAAACTGGAAATGGAACAACTTTGGGTATAAAAATCTAACTATGGCATAACAAATTTATGATCCTTCTGATGGATAACATAAATAGGAAACTGACATCACCACGGGAACCATGAAGGTGTCAAGTGTCACTCAGGCACGGAAACTTAGAAATAGCAAGAATACTTGTTGGTATCCTACATATTGCAAGCATCAAGTTATCCACAGTTCATTGATCAAAATTCATCAACCAGGCACTCTAGCACCCAGATTTTAAATAACTTCCTCCTCAAATTGCTAATTTTATTCTGAGGTTCATTACATCTGATAAGAAAAAACACATTTTTTAGGATTCCAGATGGAGTAGCCTGCCTCCTGAAAACAAAAAAAAAAGGCCATTCCTCATTAGGCCATCCCTTCTTCTGGAAAACCCACATTCTCCATGTGGATACAGCACATACTTTAACCAACAAGGAGCTCGTTCCAGGGGGCTCTTTTCTGACCCAGTCCAGTAACTGGGTCTTGGGGAGAAAGAAGTATATACAAATCTTCAGCACTGTAGTTTTTAGTAAACAGTTTAGGAATTTCTTGTAGTTGGGATCATAGAATCCTAGAGCTAGAATAGACCCCAGATCACAGCCCAAAGAATGTATGGGCTAGAAGAGTAACGTATATGACAGAATGTAGAATTTTGGAGTTCCAGAAGAACTCAGAAAGTGACTTAGAACATGGAACACCTAACTGGAAGGTACCCCAGATGGGAGCAAGACAAACATTTCATATAAGAGATGAATGCCTGACATTTATAAGGCACTTAATGGTTTACATATTACTTTCTTCAAAACATTCTTCTTTAGGTTAAGTGAAACAAGTATTAGAAAGCCCATTTTGTGGATGAGAAAACTGATGCCCAGAAGTCATAAAATGTATAAGTAGCAGTCTTCCTTTGAACCAAGCCCAAGACATAAGATGAAATCATTTAGTCTAACCCCGTCATTTTACAGATGAGAAAACACAAGCTCAGAGAGGTTGAGCATTTTGCCCGTGGTCACATCAGCCACTATGTGTCACAAGCACAACTTGAAGTTTAAAGCACCAGCTTTATCATGTCCCAGCTACCAATACTATTGTTTTATAGAGAAGGGGTCTGGAGGGAAAGGGTGAAATAATTGTCAGGCTTCACTGGGCATGCCTTTGAGTCCATATGCCCAGGATCTGTGAGCCTTGACCTTTACACTAAATCCTACAGCTATGACCTCAAAAGGTTTTTTTCTTATTTCTTTTATTTTATTTTTTAAAGGATTGCATACCATGGCATTGATCACAAGAGGGAAGAGACAAGTTATGATTCTCAGATACTTCCATGACTATTTGTTGACTTAGGAAGGAAACATACCTATACATCGAACTATCTCTCAATCAAGGTATGGCAGTGTACCATTTTCTAAAATGCCCTTCCATCAACCCCCATGGAAGGAAGGAAGGAAGGAAGGAAGGGAGGGAGGGAGGGAGGGAGGAAGACCTTGTAGTGGGAAGAATACTGACTTTACAGTCATCTAGGTCTGAATTTGAATCCCAGCTCTGTGACCACAGACAAGTCACTTTCTTGGAGTCTCGTTTGCCCCATCTGTTATATGAAAGAGTTACAATTAACCAGGCGTTCCTGGTCTGGACTCTGGGTAACATCAGGGATGTGGTGAATATTTGGTAGATTACTATAGGTGGTGCCCTAGCCATAATAGAGCCTTCCAAGCTCACGTTGGTCTGATCAGACACAGTTGGACACACCATACCTCGACCTCAACATACTGATATCATTTTGGTCCAAGTGGCATAGCAAATAAAGTGCAAGGCTAGGAGTCAGGAAGACTCATCTTCCTGAGTTCAAATGTGGACTCAGACACTCACTAGGTGTATGACCCCAGTCAAGTCACTTAACCCTGTTTGCCTCAGTTCCCTCTTCTGTAAAAGGAGCTGGAGAAGGAAATGGCAAACCACTCCAGTATCTTTGCCAAGAAAACTCCAAATGGGGTCACAGAGAACTGGACACAAAGAAAAATGACCGGACAGTAAATATTACCTTAGTGAAATATTCCAGAACGGTAAAAAGTAGTATTGTTAGTGAGGGAAAAAAATCTTATCTTCAATAACTTCATGATACTAAAAAAAAAAAAAACAAGTTATGTAGGAAATAAAGCTTTCCTTTTGAAAAATTGGTTTCTATTTCCTTATATGCAAGGTAAATTCTATTTCATAGTGAATGTGGCATTTTACTGGCCTAACTGACCCCTAAGGGCACTTGTCCCAACAAAGATGGCAAGGTGGTACAATAGATAGAGCTCTGGACTTGGGAGACAGGAATAAGTAAGTTCAAATCTTGCCTCAGACACTTACTACCTGTGGGGCCTAGAGCAGAATCACTTAACTGTTCATAGCCTCAGTTTTGTTATCTATCAAACAGGGATAACAATCACACCCACTTCCAGGGTTGCTGTTGAGTCTCAATTGAAAAAAACACACATAAAGCACTTTGCAAAACTAAAAGTGTGATATATCATTTAGTCATGTCCGACTCTTCATGACCCCATTTGGGGTTTTCTTGGCAAAGATACTGAAGTGGTTTGCCATTTCCTTCTCCAGGTTATTTTACAGATGAGGAAACTGAGGCAAACAGGGTTAAGTGACTTGCCCAGGGTCACATAGTAAGTGTCTGAGAAGAGATTTGGACTCAGGGAGATTTTCTGAACTCCACTCTATCCACAGCACCACCTAGCTGTCGCCAAAGTATGATATAATGCCTATCTATTGTTAGTATTAATTTTTTAAAAAGGTCTTAAAATCACCTCCAATTAATATAGTCTTTGCAGTGTGGACCATTGGAAAGAAGATTAGATTCGGGATCAGGTGACTTAACTACCAACCCCGAGTCTTTGATTCACTAGCTGTGCGACCTTCAGCATGCTACTTAACATCTCTAACCCCACATTTCCTCATTCTTAAAATGAAGGGGTGTGACTAGGTGATATTTAAGGTCCCTCCAGCTCTAAATCTATGTTGCTATGAACTCCCTTTATCCATTTCTTTCCAGAGCCAGAAGAAAATAAGATTGAAAATACATCTCCATCCTCACTTTTTTTGTTATTCAAACTTTCAACAGAAGCAATTTAAATTCCAAATGTTGTCAGTCTCTAGACTATCGGGGCCTTTCCTAGGATGGTTTTGAATACAAAGTTCCTTTGACTTTCTTTGACATTTCTTTGTAAGGCTGTGGCACAATGTTCTTTATTAAGAGTCTCTTCTAACTTGAAAATGAATAGGGAGCTGATTATCATGAGCCTCTAACTTACAGAACAGAAAATGTAGGAAGCTAGGGGCCTTGCACCCTAGGACTGGATGACAAAGGCCTTTCTCATACAGGAAAATGTCATAGGAAAAAATCACGCTTCTACCGTGGACTTCTTCTATTTGGACCCTAAAGGAAAAGGGACATGTTATGTTATTTATGTCTAAACTATTATTGAGAATTCTTGGCAAATGCCTAAAGGTTGCTTTTGCTAGTTTTTCTTCTGGATTCATTCAGAAATTCTTCAGAGAGTTCAAAAGGACCTTAGGGCAAAGATCCAGGAACACTGTCGCAAGACTTGGAGATCACCTGGTCCAAGCCCCTCATTTTCTAATTTGGGAAACTGAGACTCAGAAAAGGGAACTGATTCGTCCAGGATTCTACAGCTAGTTAATAGCAGAGCCCAAATTAGGACTCTGGGTTTCCTGACTTCCACCCACTATAATTTCCCAAGGCAAGTCAACAAGCAGTTATTAATAAGTACCTACTGTGGGCCAGGCGCTGTGCTAAGCTCTGAAAATGCAAAGAAAGGCAAAGACAACAAAACAGCAATAAAAAAAATACTCCTTGTTCTTAAGGAGCTCAGAGTCTGAAAGGGAAGACAACTACATATACACAAAATACGTACAAGATAAAGTAGAAGAAATCCATTTAGTAGAGAGCATGTTGGATTTGAAGTCAAGAAAGACCTGAGTTGAATCCTACCTCTAATGCTTCTCTGAGTTTCAACTTTCTCATCTGTACAATGGCCACAAGAAGGGGAGGACCTCCCTCAGAGTGGCCATGTGAGTATCCACTGAGATAATCAATGAGAAAGGCTTTGTGAACCTTGCAGGCTGAAGAAAATATCAACTATTAGTATCATTACTATTGGACCCAAGCTTTCTTCCTCTTTCGTGATATTACGTATATTCTCCCATCCTTTTAGTACTTGGCTTACTTCTCTAGGTGGATCTTATAGAGATCTCTACAGGAGTAGGGGGGCTCTCTAGAGTCTTGTCTGCAGACTGGAAACGAACTGATTCCCTGATAATGTTCCTGGGACATCAAGCCCAAACAACGAGAGTTAAGATGTTCCCTTGGTATTTCAGGAGTAACTCCTCAATATCAGATAGGAAAGAATTCTCCTCAACTCCTCACTCCCTATGAGGCCTCTGAAAACCAATTAGGAACAAGCCCTCCCAATCAACAATCCGACACTATTTGCAAAAGGTTACCATTTGCACCAACTGAAACAAGCACTTCCTAAGCTCTGCTTCTGACCTTCCTATCTCTCTCACTGAAGTTCCCCATCCTGAGGGGGTCAGGCTTCCCCCAGAGAGAAGGGCTATACAAGGCAATCAGCAATCCTTCTCCAGTGAATGGATTGCACAGAATTAAACACAGATTCTAATGACATTCTCCACCCCACCCCCACCCCACCCCCACCCCCCAAACAGGGTAAGAGTCTTTATATAACGTGGCATAAAGCAGTTGATTTCAACCCATAAAAAACCCAAGGATTCAGAGTAGAAGCTGAAAATCCAGGCTGACAAGAACTCCTTAGCACAGATCAGTGTGGGAAAGAGGCCACAATGGGCCCGTGATAAAGCCCGGTGTCAACCTGCATTTTCAGCCTGTTTTCTGTGTTTGGGTCATAGCCAAAATGTGATCTATTATTGGTGAAGGTTTCACTTAACTTTTCTCTTTGTGCTCCCTCCCCAAAAAATCATGTTTAAAATAACCCTTCCCCCACAACCCTCATGATTCAATGCCAGCATTAGCAAGTGAATTAATAAGCAGTTATCTCTATGTAGCAACTAGGTCTTCACATACCTACAGAGCTGGGGATTTTTACAAAGGTTTTTGATAGCTGGGGAAATTGGAACTGGAAGGTGTGGAGCCTGGGATGACCCAGATCCACAGGCAGCGGGCACCTGGAGACCGTGGGAGCACAAGCTTCTGACGCCAGCAACTGACCAAGAGACTACAATGAGCCTATAAGCCTGGGAACTTGGGGAGGACAATTGTGCGGAGGCACAAAGTCCTCCTTGCTAAATATTCATGGATGAGCAGTGGAAACTTTCCCCATTACCTACCTAGTGGCCTATTTTTAACATTTATTTTCATTTTCAAGGTAACAAAAGCCATCAGAACACAAAAGGAAGATATTAACTTAGAGCATCACAGGGGCAGAAGAATATTTATCCCTGAACTGGGCTCTATTTCCCTCCTCCTTTTCCTCTTCCCTTTCTTGCTTTCTTCCTCTTTCCCTTCCATCCACCTCCCTCACTTCCTCCTTTTTCCTCCCCTCTCCCCTCCTTTAGCTTTTTTTTCTGCTTCTCACTTTCTTTCGCCTTCCATTAGCTGCCTCCTGCACTCCCGAAGTGCCCTGGCAGAAAAATATTGAATTTGGAGTTAAATCTTGATTCTAATCCCACTTCTGTGTGATTCTGGAGCAAGTAACTTGCTTTCTTTCTCTCTGTGACTGTCTCCTCATCTGTAAAATGAGAGGCGTTGATTAAATGATCTCTGCAGCATACTCAACAAGGGCCCTTCCTGCCTTAGAACTAGAGCTGGGAAAATACACACAGGATTCAAATTCTTCAGGAGCTCCGGTGAGGGCAAGAGGACTGCCATCTGCAAAAAGACTGGAGGGGAAGTTGAGGAAATAGTCTCTAAGGTTCTTTTCCCTCATCTTATTATCCTCTTTCTCACTTCTCTCTTCACTCTTCTTTCTCTTCTCTTCCTCCCTCCTCTGTTCTTCTCCCTGCTCTTTCTCTTCCCTCTCATTCTCTCTGCTTTTTCTCCACCCCCCCCATTCTTCTTTCTTTTTCTGTTTTAAATGTTGAGTTCAAGATTGTTCTAAATGGAGTTTTAAAAGCATTAACGGTCTTTTTTAACCCTTTTACCAGAAAAATATGTTTCCAGAGAGACCTTCCCATTGCAATTTTCCTTAGAGAGGATTTTTGGTTCCATCAGACACAACATATAACATCCAGATAATGGAAGATTATGATGGAAAAGGCGGCCAGGCTACATGCATTAAGAAACCTGGGCTAATATACAATTGGACTTGCATCCTTAAAGCACCAAGTGGAGAAGAGTGAATGATCAACAAACATCTATCAAGCACCATCCATGTGAAAAGCACTATACTAGGCATTTAGGAGGAGGGGAGATACAAAATAGATTAGACAAGGTTCATGCCCTGCAGGAACTTACAGTCTGATGGGGGTGATAAGCCATGGCCACATAAATTTAATAGGAATTAAGGCATGATTTGAGTGTAAGTAACGGAGAACAAAGTTATTACCGAGGTTCTTGCTGGTCTCAGACCCAGGATTCAAAGTTAGGACTCCTGCTTCCTTATCTATAATGACTCTTCCTACCTCCCCACCATAATGTGTACTGCAGCAAGACAGATGGAGGTTCTGCAGAGACCCTACCCACCCATGAACCCTGGAGTCAACCTTGCTCCTGCCGTGTACTTCCCAGTGAGAGGAAAAATTTCAAAATCTTTGGAACAGGAGGAGGAATACTCTTGACAATCTATAGATCAAACATAGGTCAGCTCCCAGCTCAGGAAGCCAATCAGACCCTTTCCTCTCCTCCAGCTTGATAGGAGAACACAAAAAAGAATCTCGTGGTTGAAAGGGACCTTAAGGCCTTCTAGTCCAAACTGTAGCTTAATAAATGTTTCCTCTACAGGATGCTCAGCATGAGCTGGTCCTGCCTCAGGTATAAACTGTGAAAATGCATGGGAGGTTCAAATTCTTCATGAGATCACATGAGGGCAAGAGTACCATCAGCTTGGGGCGAGCGAGCTCCTGGAGGAGATGCAGTTTAAGATGTAATTTAGCAATGCACTGAAGAATGGGTCATATGTCAAAAACGGTAGAGGTGGGCATAGTTTCAAGGAGGATGTTATTCCAGCCAAGAAAAATACTTCAGAGCTGGTCAATCATAGGACATAATATGATAAAAGTTTCACCTGTAAGCTACCTTAAAGATCATCTACCCATTTCCCTACCTGTTCAGGAAATAGAGGGTCCTACAGATTAACTAGGGAGCATGGGGGAAATGAGTGAACCACACTGACTCCACCTTGTGACTCAATTCTAGAGCTAGCTGAGTTCCCTTTCTATTCAATTATAGGCCTAGTCCAGTGTTTCGTCTTGTGAGAAAACCTTATTCAATTGTGGGAAATGTGAGAAAACTTTATTGCATTGTTTGAACCTAGCCCTGCCAGGCTGGAAAGCTGGACCATCTCTCCGTGGTAGATGAGAGACCTTTAACTAAGGACCTAGGTTATGCTGACCAGAAACTCAGTCAGATCAGAAGATTGATGCAAGGAGTTTTCTCACACTTATATGTCTCAAGCAGCCCATATGTGTTATCTGAAAATTGGCCTCATACTAGTCAATCAGTTATTGTTTCCATGTTCCTTTGATTGAATACAGGTACTAGAGCATAATGGGACACCTCTTTTGTGATTTTGGGAGAACTGTACCTGTTTTCTCTCTCCCTCCCAACTTACAAAGTTCCTAATCTTTCCTCCAATTAGAAATCAGATTACCTAATTTTATATCCTGGTTAATTGTTTTCTTTTAATTAATTGATCTTCTTTGATTAATTGTTTTCAGTGTACAAATATCTGTCTCCCCCTGTATTTGGGGTCCAGCATCAAAGCTGAGGAAGGCAACTGGTCCCGATTTGTTATGCAATTGGCATGCATATGCTCACAAGCTTAAACCTTTATTTCCTCAGTCATTTCATCTTTCACCCACTACAAGGAGAGTATATGAAAAGAAGTGACAAGAGATGAAAACTGTAAAAACAGCCTGGTGATACATGAATGTCAAACTAAACTATTGCTAGGGGACTTTCCCCACTCCCACTCCACCAAACTACAAAGGCCTTCTACCTGGACTTGGCTCCAATTTACCCTGGGTAGATCCTATCTGCTCCATTAGAACATGAGTTTTTTGAGGGAAAGGGCTGTTTTTTGTTTAATTTTGTTTTTTTTTTCTCTTTTTTAAAATAAATTCAGAGCCCAGTGGATATCTGCTTATCACAGTGCCCAGCACAGAAGAAATACTTAACTTTTTGCTGAATGGTTGCCTGACGGGAAGCCACCAATGCTTCTTGTATGAGTGACACGATCAAATCTTAGTCCATCAACACAGGGAGGAGAGGCTGAGGAGAATGTGATTGGAGGCAAGAAAACTAGTTAAGATTCTATTCTAGTGGGGCAGAACCAAAGGCTTCTAGTTTCTGCTGGCTGGGAATTTAAGGGCTTCCCAGTCATCCTTTCCAACACTAAAGACAGATGACTTCAAGTCATGTACTCTGTGCCTCAGTCAAACAGGATTCTTAGGTATTCATTTGCAGAAGAGCACATTTGTTGCACCACTTATAGGCTCCTCCCTCATCTCTGCCCTTCAGAATGCTTATGTGATCAGAGATCTCAATCTTTAAGACAGGGGTGGGGAACCTGAAGCCTCAAGGCCACATGTGGCCCTCTAGGTCCTCAAGTGCCTCTTGACTGAATCCAAATTTCACAGAACAAATCCCCTTAATAAAAGGATTGGTTCTGTAAAACTTGGACTCAATCAAAAGGCCATACTCAAGGACCTAGAAGGCCACATGTGGCCTCAAGGCTGCAGATTCCCCACCCCTGCTTAAGAGAACACAGAGGCTATACAGTAGACCCCCTCATTTTACAAGGGAAGGCGAGTTCTAGGGCAGTTAAGTGACTATGCCAAGGTCACAGAGATATTAGTAAGAATCAGATGCAGGATTTGAATCCAGATTCATTCCATAGGGTTAGGGATTTCACTGCTGTATTTATTAAGCAGGGAAAGAACATGGTTCCATGGTCATTCACCAGCTACAGAGTCCATCACCAGTGTCATATTTGAAGTATTTTTAGCTGGATAGGATCAGTCAATGCTTATACTTTTTTTGTCACAGCCATCAAGAATTTAAGATCAACTCCAAATCATGATAAGTCCCCTGAAATTAGATGACTTGGGTTCAAATCCCACCTCTTATCTTCTTCAAGGCTTAGCTCAAGGGCTACCATTCCTGTGAAACCTACCCTAAGTCTTCACCTATTTGTGCTCTCTCTGTCCTAAAGTTTTCTTGAACTTACTTATCTGTGTATGTTGCACACTCTGTCCACCCCCAATAGAATGGGAGCCCCTTGAGGGCAGGAATCTTTTTTTTCTTCGTGTCTGGCACACAGTGATTAATAAATGCTTGTTGATTTGAACCAGACCAACGTCCAGCAGCAGGAGGAGTATGAAGGAGGAGGCTGGCTGAGAGATATGGTTTAGGTAGGATTAACAAGATTTGCAGCCTGACTGACATGATTATGAATCTGGGTTACAGTTTTGGTCCCAACAGAGACGGCCCCATCAGAGCCTAGATGGATGTAATCTAGCAGCCTTGCTCTCCATTCCTGTCTCTGATTCCTGCCTGTGTCTGACGTGGGACCAACCTTACTTTGAATCATCTGACTTTTGTACCATAAAGACTCAATCAATAGACTGCATCAATTTAGTTGTATTTGTGTTTCATTTCCTGGGATAAAAAAAGACCAAGAGAAAGAAGAAGAAAGCTGCTGGTATTGATCGCTCTGTATGAGTCTGATAGTTCACTCAAGTCAATGCACTTTATCCCTGTGCAAGGAAGCCAGCTGGGAAAATCATCACATCGAGCTGAACTCTGCAGGTGGACGAGTTGCCCTGCCCACTGAGGATGTAGGCAGCAGCCCCAAATTCCATTTGATTCCATAAATGTTTATGAGCCACCTCTTATTATGTGCCAATCACTGTGCTGGCACCGTGCCCTGGCCCACAAGGAGGGGTGGTCTAGTGGCTGGAATAAAGATGAAAGGAAGCAGAACAGGAGGAACACAAATTAAAAGTAGAACATGTTAGACGTTATGAGAACTGGGCTGGAGTTGAGAGAGTACTAGGCCTGGAATCAAATCAAATGCTGGCTCTGACATGGCAGCTAGGTGGCACAAAGGAGAGAGCCCTGGGACCAGAGTCTACAAGATCTGAGTTCAGATGTGGCCTCAGAAACTTACTAGCTGTGTGATCCTGGGCAAGTTGTTCACCCTGTTGGCCTCAATTTCCTCATTTGTAAAATGAGCTGGAGAAGGAAATGGCAAACCTCTACAGCATCCTTGCTATGAAAACCCCATAAACTGTATGGTCCACAGGGTCACAAAGAGTTGGACCCAACCAAACAACTGCGCAAAGGGATGCTGTGAGGAGGTGAGGAAGGATTATATTGCAGGTGTAGGGGACAACCTGTGCAAAATCATGGAGGCAAGAGAGGAAACACCATAGAAGGCCAAAAATAAGTTGGCCAGTTTGCTTTTAACCTAGGTTATGAAGGGATATAATAGGCCTGGAAAATCAGTATGGAGCCAAACTATGAGGGGTTTGCTATGGCAAATAAAGGACATGATTCTCCTGAGAAGGGAGTAATCCATTCAATCAATGCTTTAGGAATGTCCATTGACACAAGCAGAAGCAAAACCAAGTAAGCAGAGCTAGGAAAACAAAGTATAACATCATATAAATAGAACAACAAACACCTGATATCAAACGAGGTGTAATTATAGTGACCAAGCTTGGCCCTGAAGGGAAACTATAAGGAGGCATGTGCCTGGCCCTCTGCCTTACTCCCTGGGTGAGCCTGGCCAAGTAACGTAACCCTGTTTGCCTCAGTTTCCTCATCTGTAAAATGAGTTGGAGAAGGAAATGGCAAAACCATTCCTGTATCTTTGCCAAAAAAACCCAAACGGGGTCACAAAGGGTTGGACGTGACTAAAAAATACAACTGAACAACTGTAAGGTTACAGAGTAATGCTTCTCCTTCAGGCATTCTAGTTTGGGGTATGGTTTGGGGCCGATGATTGCAGAACGCTAACTCATAATGTCAGACTCAGCGATGTGTTGGTTAACTTTCCTGAACCACTTTTTAAAAATCTTTGTTTTAAGAGATGTCACTTTGGTTAGATAGGGGAAGGGATGTGCTAGGAAATGAATGTGATGAAAAAAAGGAAATCAATAATTTTTAAAATTCCTATCAATTTGGCCACTGGGTGGGTTATGAAAAGACTCATTCTTATGGAATTTTGAAGTCCCCCCCCCAAGAGAAGCCTGAATTAGTTTTCAGCATTATTAATTCCTTCCAATCAAAATTACAATGAATGATCCCAGCAGGAAAGAGGGAAACCTAAGGCCATACCCAAAGACCATAGAGTCACAGAGTTAGACGAAAACTCAAAGGTCATGTTAAAACATCCCTAGGGTGAGGGAAGCGGGGGAAGGGAAGAAAAAAAAAGAAAAGAAAGAAATTTACATGATAACATTATTATATATTTAAAAAGAATAGCAAGCTGTACATAAAAGGTTTGCAGTTTCATGTGCAGTGATCTTTTGTATTATACTACGTTACAGAAATGACTGTTTTATTCCATAAATTAAAAATTAAATATTTTTTTTAAAATAAAATAAAGTAAAAACATCCCCTGAGCAATCCTTTCTATAGCATCCTAGAGAATCAGTCATTCAGTCTCTTCCTGAATACCTTCAGTGACAAGGAACTCACTACTTCACAGTGCAGTTCACCCCACTGTAGAAAAGGTTACACTGCCCAAAAAGTATCTTTTTTTATAATGAATTCTCCTCCCACTAATTAACTCCCCTTTCTCTAGCCCTGCCTATTGGTCCTAGTTCTTCTCTCTGAGGGTGAGCAGAATAGGCCTAATCATTCCTGCACCCCCTCCCCCAACATGTCACCTCCAATACTGTTTTCTCCAGCGAAACATCCCCTAAAGCTTTGCATGTGGTTTCATTTTTAGTTCATACCTTCTCTTGCTCCCCATCTTTGTTCATACTCCAATCTGTTACTGCCTCTAAAAATGTGACAAGGACTGGATTTGTCTCCTGTCTCTGCCACCTATTAGCTGTGTCACCTTGGCCAAATGATTTCTCCTTTCTCTGAGTCATATCTCTATACTCCCACTGAAAACCCACTCCATCCCCAACCCAGCAGCCAAGTCTCCTTCATGCTAGAACTTCCCATTTCCTTCCTTCAACTTGTGCTTTTATGATATAGAAAGAGTGCTCTCTCCTGGGCACTTTCTTTCCACTGTGCCAATTAGTGGCAAAGCACAGTGCCTAGAAGTGAACCTAATACTCCATGTGGGATTTTGCAAGGGCAGAGCACAGTCATTCAATCAACAAGCACTTGCTAAATGAAAGGCATCCTAAACTCAAGGATCTTACATTCTAATGGAGAAAACACAAAAAAAGTGTATATACAAGACATATACAGAGTGGACAGGGAGTAAACAGCAGGATTTCACTTCAGTAATTACTTCCTTTTTTCTCTTTTTCCAAATCATTTTAATGTGAAATTCTGTAGTCCTTTCAACTCATCCCAGATGTGACTACCCATGCTAGTGGCTTGGTAAATTGTCCTATCCCTTCTCATTTATAACCGTGTGAACTGAGACAAGTCAAGGCTATGATCTACCCCAGAAAGCCACACTCAGTCATTAGACATAAATGCATATCCCTACTCGAATATGGATGAAAGGAGTAATGGAAAGCGTTTGGTTTATGTGACCAAAATGAACATTACGTGGGAAGCAAAGTAGCTTCAGCTAATTCAAACCACAAAATGCCCCACTCTCTAGATTAGAGCTGAAGATGTCACAGAGCTGTTAGAAAGTAGTGTATCTTCCCCCAGGGGGATTTACATTTTGGGGACTGTGAACAGAATGAGGCAAAAATTGATTATGCCCTATTGATGCTGGGATCCAGAAGCAAGGACACGAAAAAAAAAACTTTGAAGTGGGATAGTTCTGTCTAAATTGACCAAAGTCCACAGAAATAACTGTAGCCCACATTTTTATAATATTTTACAGTTTACAAAGTATTTTTCTCAAAACAACTCCATGAAGTAGGTAAAGCTAATACTATCAAGCCATTCTACAGATGAGGCTCAGAGAAGCAAAATTACTTGCTAACACATATAGCTTAGACAGTGGTAGAGCCATGATTAAAACTCAAGTTCTCAGAGTCTTGGTTTCCTCAAATAATTAATAATAATAATATTTATAGCAGCTCTTTTTGTGGTGGTAAAGAACTGGAAATCAAGGGGATGTCCATCAATTGGGGAATGGCTAAACAAATTGTGGTATATGAATGTAATGGAATACTATTGTGTTATAAGAAATGAGGAGCAGACGGGTTTCATTATAACCTGGAATGACTTATATGAACTGATACTGAGTGAGGGGAGCAGAACCAGAAGATCATTATCCACGATTACAGACACATGGTATCTGTAAGGACTAACTTTGATAGACTTGGCTCCTCCCATCAACATAAGGTTCAAAGACAGCTCCAAAGACTCATGATGGAAAAAGCTATGCACATCCAGAGAAAGAATTATGGAGTCTGAATGCAGATGGAGGCAAACGTTTTGCTCTCTTTTTTTCCTTCCTTTTTGGTTTCGTTTCTCCTTTCTCATGATTCATTCCATTGGTTATAATTCTTCTTTACAACTGGACTATTATGTGAATAGGTTCAATGTGAAGGTATATATAGAACCTACATTGGATTACATGCCATCTTTGGGGGAGGGGGGAGGAGAAGGAGGGAGAGAAAATTTAGACCTCAAAAACTTGTGGAACTGAGTGTTGCAAATTAAAAATAAATGTATTAATAAAAATAACTGACAATAATAATAAACTATTGCAAGAAATTTTCTAAAGTCCCTTTTAGACCTAACATTTTAAGTTCTGTATTCTAAGGTCTCTTCCTTCATTTATACAATATGTTCTGAGTTCTAAGGTCCCTTGCAACTTTTACATTTTATGTCTTCTATTTCAAGTTCTCTATCCTAAAGTTCTTTGTGGATCTAGGACTCTCTGTGTAGCACTCCTTTACACTGGAACAATTCTCATCACAGAAACAGTGAAAACATCAACCTCCCCCCCCCCCACTGCTTTGCTTTGACAAATGCAAGTGAGCAAAACAAAAAAATGGGGGCACTGGGGAGGAAGAGGTGATAGTAATTCTCAAGTAGTAATTGCAGCCCCCTTGATGATAAGAGGAAACCTGATACAAAGAAAAAAGTGTTGTCCTGGAAAAGAAAAATGGAAATGTTGGTTGGTTGGGGAAGGGGAGATGATTGAGAATCGGTCATCAAGTATAGTGAGGGTGATGGTTCAGGGGATTATAACCAGTTCATCTTTAACTACATTGTAAGCAGAAATAGTAGAAGCAGCAAGGTACAGTGGGAAGAGGACCTGGCTCCAGATCTGGCTCTGTCACCTTCTAGTTGCATGATCTGGGGAAAGTCTCAATTCATCTCTCTGGGTCTTAGTTTCCACATCTGTAAAATGGGTGGAGTGGAATAGATAGTCTTTTATCTCTGGATCTATGATTCTATGATAGGTAACATGGTATAGAAGTATCACTTGAAGATCCCTTATCCTTCCTTCCTTCCCTTCTTCCATCCTTTCTCCCTTCTTTTCTTCTTTCTTTCCTTCTTTCATTTTCTCCTTCCTTTTACCCTTCCTTCATTCCTTTCACCCTTCCTTGCTTCTCTTTTTCCTTCCTTCCTTTCCTCTACCTTTCCCTCCTTCCCTCCTTTCTTCCTTTCATCCTTCCCCTTTTCCTTCCTTTCCTCCTTCTTTCCTTCCCTCCCTCCCTCCTTCCTTTCTTTTATACTTTCTTCCTTCTTTCTTTCCTTCCTTCCTTCCTTTTCTTTCTCTCTTTTTTCCTTATTTTCTTTACTTTCTTTTCCTTTTCTCTTCTCATCTTTTCTTTCATTCTTCAGCACTGTTTTTTTTTTTATCAGAGGACCTGAATTGAAATCCTGACTGCTACTAATAGCTGTGTGATCTTGCCTCACATTCTTCTTCCGTAAAACAAGGGACTCACATGGGTGTTTTCTAAATCTCCTAGCTTCAAATCCCATGGTTTCGGTTCATATTTTAAGTCTGTCACTTCCTGGCTGGGTGAGCCTGAGCAAATCAAGGACAGGCTCAGTTTCCTCATCTTTGGGGCGAAGATAATGAATTCTACTTGTTCTACCCATTTCCTGGGGGTGTTGGGAAGATTTCATGAGAGAAGAGGTATAAACATCCTCTGAAAACTTGGGATACTAGTCTATACACATGAGGAATTTTATTCAAATAAAGCAAACTTTTTTGACAGGAAGTTCTTTGCAATGAACTCATTAGTCATCAACCAAGCAAAATACTCTGTTCTGGTCAGCAGCCTGCTGTCTTTAAGATCCTTCTTTCCTTCTTTTGCAAATCTAGTTAGCAATTCTAAGTAAATCTTACTCAGCCACCCTAGGAAAATGTTAAGTGGATCACAGCTGGGAGAGCTTGGGCTCTGATCATTTTTATCCCCTAGAAGGAACCAAGAACACAGCATAGCTAGGAAGGCCGCTGCATTTTTTTGTGTTTAAAAGCACCAGAAATATTCATGCAGAGAAGGAATGCTGACCATCAGAAGACAAGCACTAGGAAATGGAGGAAAGAAAATTAAAATAAAACAGGAAAAGGTCTCCAATCTAGACCAGTCAGTCTTTTGTATGATTGTTTCTGCTTGCTCTTCACGTGTGTTGATAAACATTTACAAAGTACTTTGCATCCATTTTCTAATTTGACAGGAGGTGGGTGCAGATAAGTATTATCATTCCCACTTTATAGATAAGGAACCCATGGCCCAGATGGGGGACGTGAAAAGCCAAAGGTTGCATAGCTTAGAAATGCCAAACCATAGTGGTTTCAAAGAATTCTTATTGCTAGCTTTTGTTTTTACAATACAATTTTCATTCTCTGATATATCCCTGTCCCTCGCTCAAAGAGCTAGCCCTTATAAGAAAGAAGGAAAAAAAAGGCAATTCGATGAAACAAATAACATGTCAACTAAGTCAACAAGAATTTATTAAGCACTCAATATGTACCAGGCCCTGCGCTAAGTGCTGAGTATGTCTTCAGTGTTCCACACTCTTAGCCCCTCTTCCCTGCCAAAGAAAGAGGAATGGAGGCCAAACCCCAATGCTTTAGCTACTTGTGGGGTGGGGGGAGAGAAGGGGAGAGGGAGTTAGTCAAAATGTTGAGCTTTGGCATTATGAGATATTCCCAGTGTGGAAACTCCCTCTGCCAATGTAGATCCACAATTAATCTCTAACTTAGAGCTTTATAGATGGGACAGTGAGAGGTTAAATGATTTACCTAAGGTCACAGAGCTTGGTAGGACTTAAACCCAGTTCTTAGGATCACAGAATCGTAGATTGAGAGCAAGAAGGGACTTAAGAGACCAACTAATTCTACCCTCATTCTACAGAAGAGGAAGCAATTGAGGACATTACTATATATTAGATAAAGAATTTCAACCCACAAGTACTGGCCCTTTACTGCATGATGCTGCTTCTTATTTATTTAGCTCATTTAATATATTATACCACAATAATACTTGACAACTGATAACCAAAACTACTTCATATGAGGGGTATTATTTATACCCATTTGATATATATGGAAACTAAGGGTCAGAAAGGTTCAGTGACTTATGCAAGCTAGAATAAGTGACAAAGTTTGATCTTGAACCCAGATGTTACTCCTCCTAGCCCAGATGTTACTCCACTCCAGTATGCCAGGGTGCTCCCCAAGATAGAAGGCTAATTTTGCAACGTCCTTCCTCCTCTGATACCTCTCTTAAGGAATGGGAACCTCTATTTCATTGTAGTACTTCAAGTATTGTTTTAAATATAGAAAAATAGTACAAAATGATACCAGAACCTAAAGATACAGCTCCTCAAAGCAAGTAGTTCTCAACTACCCATTGCTCTGGTTCCCATACCAGCTGTTGTAGGATAATGACAGCTCATGAATGGGGTGTTTGGGGGACTCTTTTCCTCCAGTTCTACTGCCTGGAAATAATCAGCATGTTGGGTGCTTGGCATTCCATCCACTTCTCCAAAGAAGAATGGTATTGATCTCCATGCCATGTCATCACATTCAACCTAATAAATTCATTTGTAAAATACACAAATATACACTAAAAGGCCTGAGGCATAGATGCTTCTAAAAAGTCTTTGAATTTTAGAATCACAGGGTAAGACAATCTCCAAGGAACTTCAGAGGTTGCTTGGTCTAAGCCCAGCCTGAAGGTATTTAAACAAAAGCTGGACAACCATGTGTTGGGGAATGTTATGATGTATTCTCATCTATAAAGGATAACTCCTTTATATGGTCTTCTGTCTGCATTGGAGAAGAGTTGTGCTTCTGACCAAGAGTCTCAAATATCCTTGCTGCCCATGATCACTAACATTTTGTGGCACTTAATGAAAGTAATTCAGTGAGAGGCAGCTTGATGTAGTGGATAGGGTTGGCCATGATGTCAAGAAGACCTTAGTTCAAATCCTATCTCTGACACATACCTTCTTTGTAACCCTGAGCAAGTCTGCTAGCTTATAAGTACCCTCATGTAATTCTCTAAAACTACAAGTTTCAGAAAGGGTGCCAATCTACCTTGGTGGAAGATCTCTATACGATAAAATCACAGACCTGAACAAAATGAATGAATGGATATATGAATGAATGAATGAATGAATGAATGAATGACAGAGGTATGAGGAACTCTCCAAGTTCCTGAGGTTTGGGCATGTTTGGAGGATAGAGCTGGTTTTCACATATCCCATGAAAAAAATTCTCTTGCTCTTATTTGGCCTGTGAGTATAAGAAAATGAACCCAATCTCTTTGTTTAGCTTAACTCCTTTTCTCTTATATGACTCTAAAACACTGGAGTCTAAAACCTGGACCTCATCTCTTGTCTGTCCCCCTCCTGAATCTCATCCTCTGACACCATCTCCCACCCTTAGCTCTTTCCTGCTCATTGATATGCTAAGTAATTCTCACTATTTGCTTTTTACACCAGCCTGCTCACTACATCTCCTACTGGATTCTTCCCTTATACCCCAAGAAGAGGAAGGTTTAATCAGCACCGGAGATGCAATCCAACCATGTTCTTTGCCAGGCACCAACCCTGGGCTCCACTGAGGGTTAGTTGATAAATAAACCAATTTAATGGTCAGAGACCATGACACTAAAAGAGATCCATTTGGGAAAGTGGAAGGATATCCAATTCATTTAGAATTGATCTCAAGAGTAGGAACAAAGGGAACTTTAGGAATGAGCTCACAAGGGAACACAACATTCCACTTCATGATCACCTTGTGCTGCTTTGAATGTCCCCTGCCCACCCCCCCAACCTTCTCTACAGATAAACACAGATCTGTGGACCCTCAGCAAGAAAAATTTTGCCCACCCAGTGTGCATACACACAGATTGATCTGCCCTGGGGCCAGGAAGCAACACAGACCACCAGAGAGACATAGGAAATTCAAACCCAACTGGCAAAAAAGGGAACTCCCAGGCAACTTTGAGTAATAGGCCCAAGACCACAACTTCCAGCAACTTCAATACCTGCTAAACACGTGGCAATCATATTGTACAAGGAATGGATCTGACCATGGGATTACCAGCAAAATGGCATCCTCTTTTTCTGTTAGTCGTACCCTGATGACTAGGACAGTAACTAGACAGTAGGAAATAAAAATGACATCAGTTTTGCCCATGACTAGTGCCCTATAGCCCAGGACAGAGATTTCAGCTCCTCCTGTGGCCTCCTGATGGCTAAGGTCCATGCCATGCTGTTTATGCTTTTCTTTTGTCCAATGCCTGCTCCCCAGAGGTGTTCTCTGTGGCAGCTGTCTCCTTCCCAAATCCACAGTGTCTGCTTTTAGAATGGGGATAGGGATGGTCACAGTGATCTCATTGGTGTCATGAATTCCCACACGAGGAAACTCTCTCTACTAATGCAGGTTTCTACTTTTTCTTCTACTTATAGTACCAAGCTGACTGGAGCCACTGAAAGCAAGTGACTCCCCCAGGGTCATATACCTGATATGTGTCAGACACAAGACTTGAACCCAGATCTTTGTAGTTCTGAGTCCGGCCACTACACCCTAATGGCTATTCTACCTACTATACCTCCTGAGGACTATGCATACTTCCATTTATTCTAGCAGCAATAATGGTACCTTCCTACTTCTATATTAAAGTGCTACCCTCAAGCTATTTATTTTGTCTTTTTAGTCATCCTCCTGGCCTCAAGCTCTCACAGTTTAATTGTAGGATCAAACTGGGTAGTGTTCAATCCTGGAGTAGTTTACTCTAGCGGAAAGGGCACTGGCCTTGAAGTCAAGTCCTCTGGCTTTGAGTCTTTCTTCTGGCACAACACGTTCTTGGCCAGCTCACTTCTCTCTGAACCTCATCAGTTTCTTCAGCCGTCAAATCAAAAGGCTGAGCTATATGATGACTAAGACAAGTTATAAGGAAGGGAAGGGAAGGGAAGGGAAGGGAAGGGAAGGGAAGGGAAGGGAAGGGAAGGGAAGGGAAGGGAAGGGAAGGGAAGGGAAGGGAAGGGAAGGGAAGGGAAGGGAAGGGAAGGGAAGGGAAGGGAAGGGGTCTGACAGATGCTGCAGGCCTAGGGAATCAAGCCCCAAAAGGTCAACAAGGGCAAGGAGAAACAGACTGAACAAAATAATGACAGCCAAGTGTAATAGCAATTTAGATTTGAAGATCTTTCCCATCCATTAATAAGCCATGTGACCTGCTTATGTCACAGGAAGCCTAAGTCACGCATGGTGGGAGAGAGAGAGAAAGAAAGAAAGAAAGAGAGAGAGAGACAGAGAGACAGAGAGAGAGAGGGAGAGAGCGCTGTTATGGCTATGTACGGCCGTTGTGACTGTTAGAGCTGAGGTAAAACCAGTCGACCTCTGACAGCTGAACAGACTGTGACACCTGTACTGTGAGTTTGGTTTTGGGAAGACCCCTGCAGGGAGTTGGAGAGCTTTTGGGATGGCGAGGCTCCATGTTGTGATACTATGTATCCAATGCTTCACTGCTGTGATGGATTGGGTAGATGGCTTATGGGATATGGTTTTCTGGTGTCTGAATAAATGGTTTACTTCTTCTACCTTCTATGTGGAGAGTCTCTTATACTTTGCAATACAGAACTACATAGGCATTTGGACAACTATCGTCTACATGGTAATTGTTGCCTTACTGATACAATGACATTTACATAGGGCTTCAATGCTTGGAAAACTTATTGCCTAACTATGTCACACTTGAGCCTCATGACAACCCTGTGAGGTAAATAGTACAGGTATTATTAACCCCACTCTAGAGAGGAGAAAAGTGAGGCTCAGGGAAAATCAGTCACTTGTCACAATCTCTCAGGACCAGGCTAGTTTAAGCTAGGTAGGTACAGTGAGGGCCTGGAGTGAGGAAGAAGATCTGAGTTCAAATCTGATCTCAGACACTTATTAGTTGTGTGACTCTGGGCAAGTCACTAAAATTCTATCTGCCTCAGTTTCCTCAACTGTAAAATGACCATCCTACCTCCCAGGGTTGTTGTCAGGATGAAATGAGATGATATTTGTAAAGGGCTTAGTATAGCTCCTGGCACATAGTAGGTACTTAATAAATACTTTTTCCCCTCCCCTCTAAATGACGGATGACTTGCCAATTTTTATCAGTAGAGGGAACTTCCACGCTAAGAACTGCCTCTTATGCCAAAGAAACTCACCCCCCCCCAAATTTTTTTTTAGATTTGCAACAGTAGTTACAACTCAACATGGATAAATTCTTGCTGCTGAGCATCCCTTGATCCTGGGAAAGACTTTCTGTGGAATTGGCATATTTGCTGAGCAAATATTTTAAAAAATTGGATTACACTAAGTAGAGAGAAAACATAAACATGGTTTCTGAATCTCTGGGACTAGTATACATATTTGGACATAATAACAAGTTCACATTCAATTACAACAACACCATTACTAGGGGGAGAAATCTCAGTATAATAATAAATAATAATAAATAAGTCCAAGTCTTAGTTGGTTGCCTTTCCTCATTCCAACAAATATATACTATAATGAAATTCCAGGTGAGCAGAACCATTTAGATAATCTTTGATGTGTTGTTGTTGAAGTGCGAAGTGAGAAATGTGGCTGCTTAGTCAGGAAAAAAAGCTGTAACATTATTAAGCTTTCTCTAGCACTTTCTCAAATTGCTTTAGCAGCCATTACCCTTATTTTGCACAAGGGTCCTGGGACAAAAAAACTTATTCACAGCTTAGACTTAAAGAAAATTCATCCTGCAGAGAGTTTGGGGTCTGGGCTGTAGATGCTAACTCAAACTTGGCTTTGAGCAACTTGCTTCACCCCTAAGGGCCTCTGTTTTCTCATCTGTCAGATGGATATACTATCTGCTTGTCTTTTGGAGGGGGTATGAGGGACAAATGAGATAACAAAAGTCAATGGGCTTTGGAAATCTACAAGTGAGTGCCTTAGATCCAATGAGTGCCTTTTATCTTCCCAGGGCTCTTCTGCTTCTATTATTTCATTGGGTGAATGCATGGTATTATTTATAGCAGCATTACTGGTTTACAGATGAGAAATTCTGTCAGAGAGAAAAGCAATTTGCCTTCAGAGAGATGATAATGTTTCAGTTTTGAGAATCATAGAAACACAGGTTCTCAGAGTAAGAAGGTAGCTCAGGGATCAGACAATCATCATGTGATACCTGAGCAGAAATCCTCTCTACAGTTCCCAACTAGTGGTCATGAAACTTCTGTTTAAAGTCCTCTGCCTGAAGACAGGGAATTCACTTCCTTCTAAAGCAGCTCATTCTATTGCTGGACAGCTCCAATTGTGAGAAGGTTTTTCCTCAAATGGCTTCTCTCATTCATATAATCACTCACTGCCCTGCTGGAATATAAAAGTTGGGCAGTTTCATTTCTTTTCTCTGTTTGGTTGTTCCCTTAGAATATCCACTCTATTTATTAGCCTCCTAAGTACATAGGATCATAGATTTAGAGACAGAAAGAACCTCAGAAGTCAACTAGACTAGCCCCTTTCCTTTCCATCTGTGAGGAAACTCAAGTCTTCCTGACTCCAGGCCACATTTATGGGGCCCAGACAAATTGTGTGATACGATGTTCAAAGTCACACAGAGAGTAAGTGCCAGAGCTGAGATTCAAATTTAGGTCCTATGATTCCAAAGCCAGCACCTGTTGTCCCGTACAATGCTAAGGTTTCTATCAGGAAACTCACCTGTTTAATTACGTGGTTAATAGATTTTCTCTGTCTAGGATCATCCCTAAGAAGTTTGAAGCCAAGGAAAACAAATGCTACCCCCCTAGGTCACTGTCTCCTATAATCTTTAAAAGTGGGTGAAGTCTAAAGTCATCAGAGGTCATAGATTTTTAAAGCTAGAAGGGAATTTGGAGGCCACCTAACATAAACCCCCTTATTTCATGTATGAAACAACTGAGGGCCAGAAGATTAAACAATTTTCCCAAGTCATTTTGGAAGTAGCAAATTTCAGAGTAAATATCAAATTTGGTAGTAAATATTAGAGATGGAATCTGAACTGAGGTATCCTGACCTCAAATCCATTGGTCTACTAAACCACATTGCCTCCAAATGTCATCATCCATGACAGTGAACTCAATACCTCAATCCTCAGATTGTATGCTATATCCTATAACCTTATTTTAATAGCTTTTCCACATATATGCTAATTTCATATAGGATTCCTTGATAAATTCAACCACAGAGATAACTATTCAATAGCAATCTGATTATTAAGATCACAGAAATCATACAATAGGGAGATATGTTCACCAAAGATGTTTGCCACTGTATACAGGATGTCTTTGACAGGGTCTAATAGTCCTGTCTTTAGTTAACATTGTTCCAGATATATCATGACCCATAATAACACAGAACCTCTATAATTATTTAAAATAATTTGGACTAACAATCAACATGGAAAAACAAACTTAAGCAGATGAACGATTTCTCTTGTCCAGATTATAATACACATTTGAATGGGAAATTCAGTGAATTAGTTTATCTGGGAGAGGAACAGCAGTACAGTTGGTTAATATGCATTTATTAATCACCTACTATGTGCCAGGTACTGTGTTAGGCTTAAGAAAGGCCAAAAAAATTTTAAATATAGTGCCTGATCTCAAGGAGCTGAAAATCTGGTCCCTAACATTCAGGAGCAGACAGTCCAGGTGCAAAATAAGATTAGTACCCAAGAATCTCTGAGAGACCAATTACATGATAAATGGTATGAGGCTAATAATATGAACTATAACAGCTCTGAGAAGGATCATAGGATTTAAAGCTGGAAGGAGCTTTAGATTTCAGCTAAGACAAGTCCCTTATTTTACAAATATGGAAAGTGAAGTCTCTAAAAGGCAAAGGGACATACACAAGGCCACACACATGTCAGCATAGCTTGGAATCAAACCCAAGTCCTCTGACTCCCCAAAATATACTCCTTCTGCCTTGCAAAAGGAGAGATCAATGTGGGATGGTGTGATCCAGGAAGGAAGCAAGAATGAAGAAGAATTTGAGCTAGGTCCTGAAGGATGTGTAGGGCTTAGATAAGCAAGGAAAAGTAAGAAGAGACCTTATTTAAAAGTAAAAACCCTAGACACTCTATAATTAACATCGGTGAAGTTTTCAATTTAATAACATTTGTCTTTAACTGGGAAAATTCCCATTGAAATGCATGGGAGGCTTGTTTCCTGAAAGTGAATATTCAAAGAAGCAGCATCTTGAAAGCTACAGCATACTAAAAGCCTTATGGTTTATGCAGCACCTTAAATGTGACAGGTCCTATTTCCTATGTATGAAACTCATGGGGAAAATTCTGTAACTGTCTTTGTTCTCACAGGAATAAGGACAGGCTAAGGTAAGATATAGAAGTATGATGAGGTGGTGGATGCTGGAGGATACTGTGTGGGGACACTGAAGGGTACTATGTCTCACTTCATTTAGAAATGATGGGATAGATGCTCTCTGAGGTCCCTTCTAGTATGATGATAATAATTAACATTTATATAGCACTTCAAGTTTTACAGAGCACTTTTCTCCTAACAACTCTTTGAGACAGAGAGTTCAGGCAGTAGTGTTTCTATTTTACAGATGGGGAAATGGAGGCTCAGAAGGTTGGCTGACTTTCCTGTGCTTACACAATCAGTACATCAGTGCCAAGATTTGAACCCAGTTCTCTTGAGATTCAGTGAGTTTTCCATTATAGGTCTTACAGTCCCTTCCATATCTGTCATCCTGTGTTCTAAATTCCCTTTCAGCTCAAATATCCCAATCCACCTATAATTGAATAAATCAGTCTTAAGGAGTTGCCTGAGGCTCAGAGAAATTAGGTAACTGGCCCATGATTACATAGCTAGTAATGTAAGCACAGGTCTTCTTGATTCTAAATCTAGCTCTCTATCCATATGCCTCATTAGAGTCACAGAATCACCATAGAAATTTAAAGTGGAAGCAGACATTAGAACATCGAAGATAAACAGAGAACATAAAATAAATCCATAGATTTAAACAGTGGGAAGTTGAAGGGACACTAGACCATAGAACAGAGAATGTCAGAGCTAGATGGAACGTCAGGTGTCATCAGGTCCAATCCTTCATTTTATGGAAAGGGAAAGTGAAATCCAGAGAGGAAGAGTCACTTGTTCAAGGTTATGCTGTGAGTTAGGGATGGAGCTAAGGCTATAGTGTCATGCTAAGGGGACTTTTGGTATAAAAGACCAAGAGGGAGGCTGTAGGCTTGATGCCTGTTTGTGATGGTTGCCTTCACTCTTTTCTGCAATCTCAGATGGCATCCATAACTCCATGTAGCTGTATTCCATATTATAGACTCAGTGAGTCATCTAATATAACCTCTTTAAAGTCATCTAATCTAACCTCCTATCCAATAAAGAAGTCCTTTCTGACATGACCATCCAACTTCTTCCTGATTGCTCCCATGATGAGGAACTCAATGGAAGAAAACCAATCAAGTGCAATGAACAGGAATGGCTAATATGGCAGGAAGAGATGCACAAAGGTTTCTAGTCAAGGGTAACCGCATGTTGGCTAATTGTTTCTAATAGCAGATTCAAGAGTCTAGGCTGATTCTTAACTAAGTGAGAGTCACAGGTCATTGAAAACTAGGTCATATAGTCTAGCCCCCTCATTTTGCAGCCAAGGCAAATAAGGCCTAAAGAGGTTAAGAAATAGAATTGGAATTTGAACTTGGGGTCCTATGATTCTAATTCCAGTGTTCTCTCCACTGCAGCAATCAAATACCTAAGCAGAGAGTTAGTCCTTAATCACAAGGTGGGCCCAGTTATTGGCTTAATTCGACTGAAAGCAAATGCCTGTTCAAGAACAGGTCCAGTGAGGGGTGGGTCTTCTACACCATATTTATGCATGAAGTGCAGCCCAGAGAAGTGACACCCTAAATCACGTCCCACCAAACTGAAGGATCTTATGCACCTTCCAGAGGGCCTACTTCCCTATCAAAAAGGAATTCAATATATTAATGTCCCTGCTATCTAGATTAGAATGTTTTGATCTATTTAAAGTAGGATTTATTTAATTATTAGTGATCACCCACCATGTCCCTGGCATTGTGCTAGACACTGGGGATAAGGAGATGAGAGATCACATATTCCCTGTCCTTAGAAAGCTTACGGTCTAACAGTCTTGATGATTCCTATTCAGCACATTCAATTAAATAAAAATTTAATAAATGCCTATGCCATGCAGGGTCCTGAGCAAATACATGGAAAAATCCAGAACAAAAAAGACCTAGACTCTGACCTCAAGGACTTTATATTTTAGTAGGGGAAATGAAAAAGGTACACAAATAACTATAGGTCAAAGTAGACAATGATACATATACAAGATGGTTAAAAATGTAATGAGAGATAATATGATTATAATTGCTATCATAATTATAACAATAAATAATATTTATGTCAAATGCTATATCATACAAGTCTTTCCATGTTTTTCTAAAATCAACCTTTCATCATTTCTTACAGCACAGTAGTATTCTACCACAATCGTATACCACAATTTGTTTAGCCATTCCCCAATAGATAGGCCTCACAGGGACATCAGGAGGATTCCACATAAAGTACTTTGCAAAACTAAAAGTACTCTATAAAAGTGAACTATTATTAACTATTATATATGTTAATTGTAATGAATGTAAGACACTTTGTAACTTACCATTATATTCTAAACCAACGAGGAGCTTTGTTTTTAAATCACTCAGCCTCAGTTTCTTCATCTCTAACACAGAGATAATAATAGTACCTACCATCCAAGGTTGTGAGAAACCAATGAAATAACCTCTAGAAAGCATTTTTCAAACTTTAAAGATCTATAACATAAATGCTATCTATGATGATGATGATGATGATGATGATGTTATTTCTAATTCCTTCAATTAATGTTCAGATGCCATGGTATCCATTCCCTCCACCAACCTGGACACTTCCCTCTGACCCTACTCCACCTTATCAAGGTCCTTCCTAAAATAAATGATCTCTTCCTCGATTCATCATGAATTTACCAGACTACAATAAAGTCCTTCAGGGGTGAGCTAATTTATTATCCTTTCTGAACTCCCTCAGCACCCATCAGGCAGTTTTACACATAGTGGGCACTCAATAACCATTTGCCTAGCTAAACTCAACTGGAAGTAAGACCACAAAAAGTCAAAGGTTGGAAGAGGTTGCCTCCTTTTACCATCTCATGGGGTAGCATCAAACATTTTGACTCTGGAGTCCCAAGCCTGGTTATGAAACCCTACTTCACCATATTTGTGATGTTGGTAAATAACTTAGTGGCTCTGGGCCTCAGCTTCCTCCTCCTTCAACGGAGATAGAAAGAGAGGGATGGAAAGGAGTATTGGACCAGATAGTCTCTAAGGTTACTTTCAAGTCTAAGTCATATAACTTACTCCAGAGTCAGAGAATCTGGGTTTAAAGACTGTCTCTGGTACTCACTACCTGCATAACCTTGAGAAAATTACTTCCCTGTCCTGGGTCTCAGTTTCCACAAATGTAAAATGAGGGTACTGGATTAGGGGGACACCTGAGATCCCATCTAGCTCTAGATGGGAAGAAAAGAAATAGATTATTATAAAATAGATTTTTTTTAAATTTTGTGCAGAATATACAAACAAATTGGCTTGTTGGCATGACTCAGTCCCGCCTCCCTAGCAGGCCCAGCCTGAGAGCTCAGGGTCTCTGAGCAGGACCCATCATTCTCTTTGCTCTTACACTGAGTAGCTTCTATTCCGATGTGACCTTAAGAGGACCGTTGCCGGCACAAGATCAGATCAGTCTCCCTGCCTCACCCATATCACTTGTAACATAGCATGGGGAGCTTGGCTCTTGAAAACACTGATGATTTAAAGCCAAGGGTAAATGAATTTCTGGCTAATGAACCAAAGTAACAGTGTGCTGTGTAAAACCTCCCCAGGTAACATCAAGCACAGCATCAACTGCCTCTTGCTTCCCACGGATCAAGCTGCCAGGCCACTGATAGTAATAAGCCTCTCATTGCAGTCCCTGGAAGATGAACAGGTTATCTCTAGATTCGCTTCAATTACATGGCTAAAAGAGTTCATTCAGTCTTCTTCCTATCCATCTGCTGTGACAGCCTTCCCTACTGAGCTAAGGTGGGGGCTCTGCTCTGAGGATGCAACATGACAGAACCACCGACCCTTCAGGAACCATCAACCCCCAAGCACCTCTCATCTCTGTACCTGCTAAATGCCTCCCAATCAACATCATTTTCCTCTGGCTCTGCAAATTAAGTCTCCTCCACTCACCTCACACCCCTACCACCTCCCTAACCAAATAATCCAAGCTGATAACAGCCCAAGAAGCATATTGGTCTTTTATTCCTTCCATTAGTGTCCTCTTCATTTTGAGGAAACTTCATTAAAGGGTTCTATGATTCTTTTTAATTTTTAAAAAATTAATTGAAAAAATATCCCCTCCCTTCTACCTCTGCCCTTCATTAGGAAAAAAGAAAAGAAAAACCTTGTACTAAATATGCCTAGTCAAGCAAAATGAATTCCTAAACTGACCATGTCTAAAAATATGTGTCTTATTCTCTCTGAGTCCATTACCACTCTGGCAGGCTCTGAAATCACGACAGGTCCTTATGTTGCCATAGAGTTCCTAACTTTTTAAAAGTTGTTTATTTTTACAATGTTGTTTTTATTGTATAAATTACTCTCCTAGTTCTAGGGGCTTTACTCTGCGTCAGTTTATACAAGTGTTCCCCAGTTTTACTGACATAAATTCGTAATGTCATATAACACATTTTCATAATTTCACAATTCCTTTCATCATTTTTATAACAGTATTCTATCATATTCATATTTTATTCACCCATTCCCCAGCTGATGAGCTCCCACTTTAATGTCTACAAAAAGGGCTGCTATAAGTGTTTTTGTATATAGGGATGATTTTCCTTTTTTCCCCAATTTCTCCAAAGAATCCCTCCTCTGACACTACCTGTGTGACCTTGGGCAAGTCTTTTAACTTCTCTGGTCCTCAGTATCCTCGTGTGTAAAATGAAGAGATTGGACTAGATGGCCTCCAGCATCCTTTCTAGCTCTAGAGCAAAGATCGTTGAAAGTAGCACACCAGCATCCTTGCCAAAATGCTGTTCATATTGAGGGGTGGCTTCTATGACAAAAGCCATAGGGACATGGCTCTACCTTCTCTTGCCCCACCCCTTGTAAGAGACAGGCATTGAGAAAGGGTTATGCTTTGTCACTCAGAATCCCAGAGCCCAGGTCAGTGGTTCATTTTAATTATCAGTACAATCACTGAAAGATAAGATATATCAGATTCAATCTTTGGGGAAAGTGCTCATTTACCTATCCCTAAATAATATATCTTCAAGCAAAATTTAAAATTCCAATGAGAATCATCATTCTCTAACTGTACCCACTCCTGCCAATCAAGGAAGCTGCTCTCAATCATTTTTTAATGTACTCGCTAATTTGAAAACTAAGACAATCTTAAAATCCCACAGACTCTATGAAATATTTTGACCCAAATTGGGTGATTATCATCTAACTACTGATCAAAGTCCACCCTCCTTGGCTTGGTGTTCAACGTCCTTCATGATTTGGCTTCAATCTAGCTTTTGGCATTTATCTTCCACTTTGCCATGTCACAAATCTTAGACTCCAGGGAGGACCTGTGCCCTGAACCTTCCCTATACTTTTCCACCTCTACACTAGTGCTAAAGCTACTTTCTCTTTTCTTTCCCTGTCACCTACTTCCAGGCTCTACCAATTGAATTCCTACTTGTCCTCTAAGGTCCAGGCTAACCACTGACTCTTAAGCTAATCCTCGAGGTCAAAAATGACCTCCTTTTCCCCTAACCTCCCCTAGCTACTTGTTCTTCTCTCTTCCCTCCATAGTTGGCCTTGGGTTATTTTTGTTTGTGTTGTGTCTTATCTGCTCCCATTAGACTGGAAACTCCATGAAGTCAGGGTCTATATCTTAGCTAAACCCTGTGTCCTCCAGACTGCCAATCAAAGGACTTCACACATAGTAGAAATTCAATAATATTAATTAAAAGTATTCATAAAACCTGCATTCCTTAGAATATAATGGAGAATATAATACAAAAAATGACATTTAACTCCTTTTTTAAAGTATTTAAAATTTATAAAGAACTTTCCTTATAACAAGACTTTGAGGGAAGTCCCGTGATTGTAACTGTCCCCATATTACAGATGGGGAAATTGAGGCTGGGGGGCTGAAAATGGCTTGTCTGAGGTCTCATAATTAGTGTCAGAGGAAAGATGTGAGCATTAGAAGTAGTTATGTGTTCCTTTGATGGATGATGTGAGCTATGACCTTGCATAAATATAAGGAAAATGGACTCTTAAAAGTTAAATATTCAGCAAAGATTTATCACCTCCTACAAATATCATAATCATTCCTAACTCCAGGACTTTCTTCCTGCCTTTCTCTCTCCCCCACTCCAGACCAGAATACCCTATACTTTCCCCTCCCTTTATCCCAATCTTATCTTTCCAAGGTCCTGCTTCAATTTAGCCTCTTCCTAGATTATTCTAGCCTCCAGTGCCCCTGTCATCATTCTCATTCTCTCTCTCTCTCTCTCTCTCTCTCTCTCTCTCTCTCTCTCTCTCTCTCTCTCTCTCTCACACCCCACCACCCGCGCATGTACGCACGTGTGCACACACACACACACACACACAGCTTTTCTGGACTGTACCACCTAACCATTTCCATCCTCTCATTGTTACTCAGCTGTGATATGTCTCCTCCACTCACCTCACTCCCCTACCACCTCCCTAACCAAATAATCCGAGCTGATAACAGCCCAAGAAGCGTATTGGTCTTTTATTCCTTCCATTAGTGTCCTCTTCATTTTGAGGAAACTTCATTAAAGGGTTCTATGATTCTTTTTAATTTTTAAAAAATTAATTGAAAAAATATCCCCTCCCTTCTACCTCTGCCCTTCATTGGGAAAAAAAGAAAATAAAAACCTTGTAATAAATATGCCTAGTCAAGCAAAATGAATTCCTAAACAAACTGACCATGTCTAAAAAATATGTGTCTTATTCTCTCTGAGTCCACTACCACTCTGGCAGGCCTAGATTAGGGTGAAGATACTGAGATCCACATCTCTTTTGGAAGCTTCTCAGAACTTTCTACAAAGCTCTGTACACTTGATGTAGATACTCAATGAGCCCATGAATCAATAAATGAACACCTCAAGATCCTGCCATGAGGAGATCCACTGAAGGAACTGTGGAAATTTAGCCTGGACAACAGAAAACCTGCAGGAACATGAGAGTTGTCTTCAAGTATTTTTTTTCATTTTTTTAAATTTATTTTTATTTTCAGTTTAGTTTAGTTCCACAACTTTTTGAGTTCCAAATTTTCTCCCCGTCCCTCTCCTCCCCCCTCCCCCCAAGATGGCATGCAATCCGATATAGGTTCTACATATACCTTCACATTAAACTTATTTTCACAATATTAGAGTTGTAAAGAAGAATTATAACCAATGGAATGAACCATGAGAAAGAAGAAACAAAACCAAGAGAGAGAGAGAGAGAGAGAGAGAGAGAGAGAGAGAGAGAGAGAAACAGAGAGAGACAGAGACAGAGAGAGACAGAGAGACAGAGAGAAAGAGACAGAGAGAAAGAGACAGAGAGAGAGACAGAGAGAGAGACAAAATCAGAGAGAGAGACAGAGAGAGAGCACAAATAGTTTGCCTCAATCTGCATTCAGACTCCATAATTCTTTCTCTGGATGTAGATAGCTTTTTCCATCATGAGTCTTTTGGAGCTGTTTTTGTCTTCAAGTATTTAAAGGGCCACCACATGGACTAGGAATGAAACTTGTTCTCTCTGGCCACAGAAGAAGAATCGGTCCCATTGGGTGAAAGGTGTCAAGAAACAAAATTAGGCTTGAATTCAAGGGAAACCTCTTGACAATTAGAGGTGTTCCAAGCAAAATGGGTTGCCTTCGAAGTGAATGGATTCCCCTTTACTGGAGGGCTTCAAGCAAAGGCTTTAAAAAGCAACCCATTTACAACATAACTGCTAAGAGTGATGCTTTTTCACATTTGGGGTGACCTAGTAATCCTCTGAGATTCCTTCCAACTCTGAGAGTATTCGATGAGGTGAACTTCTTACATTTCTTTTCTAAAGGGTGAAATGTGAAGATCAAGAGACCCAGAGCCTAAAATCCAAAGTTCCAGGGCTGGCATCAACATTGCCCACCTATGTGACCTTGGACAAATCTCTTCCCCTAACTTTCCTCCTCTATCAAATGGCAAAAATCTCCCATGCACTGGCTACTTCACAAGACTAATTGAAAAAGAATATGAGTGCCTACTAGATATGGACCCTGTGCTTTGTGCAGGTGATAGAGACAAAAATGAAATAATCCCTACCCTAAAGAAGCTTAAACTCTATTTGGGGAAAATAATAGGTCTACAGGTAACCCAGTGCCCAGCAATGAGGAGGTGTTTAATAAGTGTTGATTGATTGACAAGCCAATTGATTTATACAAAGTCATATCAATCATGGGGGGAGGAAACGAGGAACCCCAGGGTGGGGGAAGGTTAGGCCTCCTGTGGGAGGTACCACTTAAAGGAAGCTAGAGATTCTAAGAGGTAGGGAAGGGGAGGGGTGAATGCCAGGCCTGAGGGACATCTTTTACAAAGACATGGGAAATGGAGTATCCTATATGGCAAAGGGCTAATAGGCCATTTGGGCTAGATTGTGTGTAGGGGGATGAATGCTGTTCTTAAATAAACCTAAAAAGGTAATGTGAGGCCAGGGTAGGAAGAGCTACCAATGCAGGGTCATTGCAAGGAAAGTACTACTCAAATTATAAGGCAATCACCAAGGTCTCACCCAGCTGTAATATTCCTTGAATCCATTATGCTAAAACTGAGAATTTAGCATTTGCCCCTGGCCTCTAGGTGCCAAAGCATCAGCCAAGACTTAGGTCAGCTCCTTTTGTTGCCAGAGAGCATCCACTTGACGGTCCCAAGAGGGATTACTGGCTCTAAAATTAGAGTGGAACTTTTGCAGCCACGTTAAAAAATTTCCCCTGGCACCTGAAAGGGTCTTCCAGAGCACATTACATTCTGGGCACTAAAGCCAATTCCCTGGTCATTAGCATTCTATTAAGTCCTAGTGTCTCCCACCCCCTTCCTTAACAATAGCATGGAGGTCAGTTTTATAGAGCACCACAGCTGCTGTTCCAGGGGCTCTTCACCTCCCCCAATACATCAGTCCCCCCACACACACATACACACCCGCTCATACTCATGAATCCTAATGTCTGCTTAAGGAAGCTCAGCCTTTCAGAAATTGTCACATGAAGGACAGCTAAGTGGCGCAGTGAATGGAGCACCAGCCCTGGAGTCAGGAGGACCTGAGTTCAAATTCGGCCTTGGACATTTGACACTTAACTAGCTCTGTGACCTTGGGCAAGTCACTTAACCCCAATTGCCCTACTTCCCCCCCCTCAAAAAAAGAAAGAAAATAAATTGTCACATGAGTCATGTTTACTCCACTATGACCACCTTCCCTTTATTAGAACATTATGAAGAAGCATCCTAGCCTTCCAATGATTATACCAACAGCCCTTAGCGGCAGTGTTCATGATTACCACCCATACGTGTGCCAGAGAAATGAAGGAAAAACAAACAGCTGATACAATCTTCATCTTTTAGCAGTTTCTTTGACTGATCAGGGTTCCAGTGCCATGTGCCAAAGAGCAAAACACCTCCCATTAAAAAGGGGACTGAAAGAGCCCAGGATGCAGAATCAGGGGACCTGGGTTCAAATCCTGCCTCTGACACTTATTACCTAATTGATCACAGTCTAGTCTCCCCTCTCCCCTCCTAGCTTCGGTTTCTTCATTAGAGGGATAGATACATCTCTAAGACTCCTTCAGGTTTTAAATCCTATGAATTATTTTAGACATTTGGAAGCAGCCTATAACTTTGGCCAGAATAAGAGGCCTTGGAAAAGAAGATACTACAAGGGAATGGAATGTATGACTATATCCTGAGGACTGAGTTAGCTTTCTGTTGATAACAGAACTGATCCTTCTCTATTTAAAAGTGACTCGCCTCTTGAAAAGGGAGAGGCAGCCCGAGAAGTGTGACTTTGCCTACAACTCTTAGAGGGAGTTGAGAAGCAGGCTACAAGAGATAATGTGATATATAAAATATATATTATATGTATATAATATTATATGTGTACATATGCATATAGAAAGAAAGAAAGAAAGAAAGAAAGAAAAAAGAAAGAAAGAAAAAAAGAAAGAAAGAAAGGCAGGAAGGAAGGAAGGAAGGATGGATAAGATAGAAAGAAAGAAAGAACTAAAAATGCCTTAAACTGAAAATAATGGGAAGGATGTTGGCAACACTCACACATAGCTTCCATTGCTTAATTGTTAATAGGTTTCTCTCCTTTCTGGAGAAGACAAAGGATAAAGCAGCACTCAACTTCACTGCCTCTTCCTCTCTCTCTCTCTCTCTCTCTCTCTCTCTCTCTCTCTCTCTCTGTGTCTGTCTCTTTGTCTTTCTCTCTCTCTCTCTCTCTCTCTCTCTCTCTCTCTATTTTTCTCTGTTTCTCTGTTTCTGTCTATGTCTTTCTGTCTCTCTCCCTCCCTCCCTTCCTTCCTCCCTCCCTCCTTCCTTCTCTGTCCAATTTGATACTAGTAGGACAAATGACCGTGGCTCAAGTGAGCCCAAAGGAACTCCAGGAGAAGTAATGATTTGTAGCCTGATTCAATCCTATATACATGAATGGTTGCATGTCTGTATGTTGAGGAATATTTTAAATAATTGTATTCTTAACTTATGAAAGTCATTTTTGATAGGCTTGCATGTCCAGCAGCATAGGGTAGTGGATAAAGAGATGACATTAAAGTCAGAAACACTTGGGTTTACATCCTGTCTCTGACACATGCTGGCTGTGTGGCTGTGGGCTTGTGACTGAACCTCTCAGTGTTCTCCCTAATTCTAAGTTTCAAAGAATGTATTAACCTGTATTGGTAGAGGCAGCATCCTCACCTAGGAGGTCCCCATACCAATGAAATCACAGGTCCACTACCTATCTTATCCTTTCCTTATTGGGACTGAATTTTTAAAAATCCCAATTCCAACATCCTTGATAAGTAATCTGCCTTTAGTAAATAAAGTTGTGTCTGTTTTATTGAGTAAGATTCAGTCAGTCCATTACCTTTTATTCCACTTACTCAAAGATCCTGGAGTTACCAGTTAGGAAAGGGAGTCAACTGAGCCTCCCAAATTCTTCATGGAGCAAGGTTCAAAATGGATAATTCATAACGCTTGCAGAGAAGTGAGAAACACTGGAGTACTAATAACAGCTAATTTAGGCAACAGCTGTTGGCCACAACTGAGGGAGAGAAGGAAACATTTCTTTTCCTGAAGATGAACACATACAAAGGCAGATCTCTACATGTTTTTCTCTTCCTTCATAAATGGAAGCATGAATGAGATCAACAGACATCTGAGCTAACATCTCATTTTCAGTCATTGTATTGATAATATTTCATTGAGGAGCCATCACTTGGAAATTCTCTTGGCATCTACATGATCCAAGCATAATGAAGTTATCCCTAAATTGTATGTGTCTTTTCCACTAAAATAATAAAAACCAGTGATGGGGAACATGTGAAGGGAACCAAAAGAGGAGAGGCTTCAATGGTGAGGGGAGTAAAAGAAACTTGATTCAGACTCTCCAATGGCAAATAAACCCAATGATAAAGTAAGAGAGGAGGAGAAGGAGGAGGAGAAAAAAAAACATTCATTGCTGCTGAATTTCTGTATCCAATGAGTCCATAAGTCATTAACTTTAACTATTTAATATAATATATCCTTACGCTTTTAACAAGCCATGAGCCTTCTAGCTATCTGGAAGATGGGCATGAAGCTGAACACCTGTCCCTCCCAGGACCAGCTTTGTTCAGAATAATAGATCTCAAAAACGGAACACAGCAAATGGGATAGACCATGCAACAGGACCGAGGTAGCTTTCTGATGTTAAAAGCATAGGTCCTTCTCTATTCAAAACTGAGCTGTCCCTTAAAAAGAGGAGCCCCCAGCTATGACTGTCTAGTCTAGCCTAGAGCTTAGAACTCAGAAAGTACAATCTTCCTTCCAAACTTGAGAGGGCTTAGGCATAGGTTATGCTCTAGTAGAATGGGAGGTAATTACACTTCACCTGACTAGACAAGAAGAAATGTCCCCTCTCTTCCAACAGCTACAACCCCAGTTCAGGCTCTCTTTACCACCTGCTTGGACTATTTTTATAGCTTCCCAATGACTGCCATCTGCCTCTAGTCTTTCGCCCATCTAACTCAACCACTACTTGTCAGATTCATCTTTTTGATACAAAAATCCAATCTCCAGGTCAAAAGCCTTCAGTGGTTCCTCACTGTCCACTGAAGAGAGTCCTAGATTTCACAGTCTAAATATCCAAGGCCTTCCTTAATCTGATCCTATCCTACTCTTCAAGTCATATCATACTACTTCAGTCTATGAACAAGTCAACCAAGACCATCAATCATAACCCAAATATGTCACAGGGGTTTTGCTTCTTTGCTTCTTCTCTTCCCTAATTCCCATCCCTAATCTCTTATCTTCCATCTATTTAAACCTTCCTGGGCCAATCAAGGCCGATGTCATATGTCACCTCCTCCATCCACTCAATTGAAGATTATCTTTCTTTTCTTTTTTTAACCACTTTTTTAAAATTTAGTATTTTATTTTTCCCCAATTTCATGTAAAAACAATTTTCAACATTCATTTTTTTAATTGTATCTCTATTTTCTTAAACCTAACACAACACTTAATTGATAACTTACGTACTTATCATGTTCAATTTTTATGGTTATTTGTTCATGCTTCATAGCTCTCCTTCTGGGCTACAAGTTCCATGAGGTCAGGACCTATGTTTTATTTAATCTTTGCACCTCCCCCTCAGTGCCCAGCAGAGGACTCTATATATAGGAGGACTTTGAGAAGCATTGGTTAAATTGAATTGAGTTCAGTCGAATGAGAAAAAAAATAGTAAGACATATATGACTCCTTCATGAGGATTACAATCTAATGAGGAAGTTAGGACTAATACACATGGAAGGATAATAAGCTATACAAGAGAGTTTGAGTGCCAAAGTGAGTGCTGCAAAAGTTCAGGAGAGATCATTATTGATCTGGGAATAATCAGGGAAGACTTCCTGGAGGAAGTGGAGTTAGAGCTGAGCCCTGAAGTATGGGTACAATTTGGATCATGAAGAGAGGAGATAAGGAATATAATTATTACCCACTCACAGAATCATAAGGTTGAGAGCTAGAAGGGAACTCAGAGATCATGTAATCCAGATGTTCCCAAAGCGGACAATACCGCCCCCTAAGGAGGGGATGCTGGAACAACCCGGGGGAGAGGGTGGTAGTAGCCTCAGATTCAATTAGGAGATGTTGAATAAAACTAAGGGGGTGGTAGAAGCATAAGGAAAGAAGAGAATTTCGAAAAACCATTTGCACATGTTTCATCTGTTGTGTTCAGAGTAAAGTCAGTGGTTACATTTTTTTTTCCAAATAAACACACAAAATGCAAGTTATAACTGATCAGTGGTCAAGTCCACCAACACTCTTAACAAGAAAGTGTTGGCGAGCAAGAGTGTCGCACATTGTCGGGAACTCCAGCATGTACTGGCAGGAATATGTACATTTAATGACTTATTTACAATACGGTGCTATAGTTACATGATACAATATTGCATCATCAAAATTTCAATGCAGTAAAAAAAAAAACACAAATTTACAATTAATTATGAAATTTAAGATGCATCACTTTAAAATATATATTTTATATTTTTGAAATAATGCAAATTTAAAAAAAACATGTTGAAGAGTTAAAGAAAAGTAGATTTCCAGAGGGGTGCTGAGTAATTTTTTTTGAAAAGGGGAGAGGGGAAAAAAGTTTGGGTAGCTCTGATCTAATCCAACTCGTTCGTTTTAAATATGATAAAACTGAGGCCCAGAAGGAACTAGGCTGAGGTCATACACACAGTAAAGAGAACAACCCATCCCAGGTCTTCTAAACTCAAACTCAGCGTTCTTTTCATTACATGATTCTGCCTCCCCTAAATTATGAAACCATGTCAGGCAAAATCTATTTTCATAGGCTTAAAGCTAAAGCAGCCACAGGTAACTCAGTAGATAGAGCACCGGTTCTGGTGTCAGCAAGACCTGAGTTCAAATATGGCCTCAGGTGCTTACTAGCTGTGCGACCTTGGGCAAGTCACCTAACCTGTGTCTGCCTCAGTTTCCTCAATGGTAAAATGGGGATAATAATAACATCTACCTCCCAGGGTTACTATGAGCATCAGATGAGATTAAATGAGATATCTGTGAAGCTCTTAGCACAATGCCTGGAACATAGTGTGCACTTAAGAAAAACTCCTTGCCCCCTCCCCTTAAAAAACAAGTCCCAGGATCTCAAAATTGCTCCTCTAAAGAAATTCTTCCCTGGGTCTAACATAAATCCCTAGTGCTGCATTTTAAATCCATTGCCTCAGTTCTGCCCTTGCTGAAGACAGAGAACATCTGGTCATCATATTTCAGATAACAACTTTTCCTGTACTTGAACTTAGTTAATAAGTCATCCCTGGATGTTCCCTCCTTATGGTTCAATTACCCCAATGCCTTAATCCGTTTTTCATGGGTCCCGTTCCCCAACCCTTTAATCATTTTCTTTACTCTCTTCTGGAATCCCTCCAAATCGTCCACATCATTCAAGCTGTGGGATCCACCAGCAGACAGGGTGCTCTAATTTGGGCCTGAGCAAGACTTTGCCTTTTTTTGTTAAGTGCCATTAAAGGAGAAAAGGATTGTCAATGGTTTAAATAGTTTTACATACCACAGTCCCTTTAGCATCAAGCAGACAAAAGGGAAGACCAAAGCAAACCACAAGGCAGGGTGGCTGAGCCTTACAGGATGCTGAAGAAGAGAAAGAGCTAACATATACCTAACCTTTACTATGTGACAGGTATCAAACTAAGTGCCTTACGGTTGTTATCTCATTTGATCCTCACAACAAATCTGGGAGGTAGGTTCTATTATTATCCCCATTTTATAGTTGAGGAAATTGAGGCAGACAGAAGTTAAGTGACAGCCAAAGTCATACAGCTTGTAAGTGTCTGAGGCTGAATTGGAAGTCAGGTCTTCCTCATTCCAAGCCTGGCCCTCTGCATCACCCAGCTGCTGAAGAAACAACATACTCTAGGAAGCAATAATCTAAGCAAGATGGCACCATTGTGGACAATGATTTAACCTATAGAGCATAATCAGAATAATATCTTACTCACAGAAGGAAAGATCATGGAATTCTCCAGGGGAAAAAAATCTTAGAGATCATCTAGTCCAATAGCTTCATTTTGCTGATGGGGGAAATAACGTCTCATTGGGGTTAAATGATAAACAGCTCACCCTCCTGGGGGGCTGCTGGTTTGCAGAAGGGCAGGGCCTCAGTGGTAGATTGCCTTAGGCCTGAAGAAAGAAAGAAAGAAAGAAAGGGAGGGAGGGAAGAAAGAAAGAAAGAAAGAAAGAAAGAAAGAAAGAAAGAAAGAAAGAAAGAAAGAAAGAAAGAAAGGGAGGGAGGGAGGGAAGAAGAAAGGAAGGAAGGAAGGAAGGAAGGAAGGAAGGAAGGAAGAAAGAAAGAAAGAAAGAAAGAAAGAAAGAAAGAAAGAAAGAGAAAGAAAGAAAGGGAGGGAGGGAAGAAGAAAGGAAGGAAGGAAGGAAGGAAGGAAGGAAGGAAGGAAGGAAGGAAGGAAGGAAGGAAGAAAGGAAGAAAGAAAGAAAGAAAGAAAGAAAGAAAGAAAGAAAGAAAGAAAGAAAGAAAGGAAGAAAGAAAGAAAGAAAAGAAAGAAAGGCAAGCTTCACCCCAGCAACCCCATCCCAGCATAAGCTACCAGTGAAGCCTTGACCCCATTGCTGACCAGTATAGTATTAAAGCCCCAGCGCAGAGCTGGCCAACAGTGAGATCTCAGCCCTGGGGCCTACTAGCAAGGAGGCCCCACTCACCAGTATAAGGAAAAAGGAAGCAGCTAAGCCCTGAAGCTCAGTGAAAGCCAGCAGTAAGACCCAGAGCTCCAGCACAAAAAGCTTGGGACAGTACAGAACCAGAGCTCAACTCTCACATAAAAACACCAAGTCACAAAAAAGGCAGGAAAATGATTTTTAAAAAGAGCTTAACTATACAAAATTATTATGCTGATGGGAGGATCAAGGCATAAACTTAGAAGAGGACAATAGTGTCAAAATGGCTATATGTGAAGCCTCAAAGAAAAATGTGACTTGGTCCCAGGCCCAAAAAGAATTCCAGAAGAGCTTAGAAAGGATTTTTAAAAGCAAATTAGAGAAGTAGAAGAAAATTGGGAAAAGAAATGATAGTAACACAAGAGAATAATGAAAAAAGTCAATAACATGGGAAAAGATATACAAAAAATTACCAAGGAAAATAATTCCCTAAAAAAAATTGCCCAAATGGGAAAGGAAATACAAAAGCTCACTAAAGAAAATAATTCCTTAAAAATTAGAATTGAACAAGTGAAAACTAATGACTCCATGAGACATCAAGACACAATAAAATAAAATCAATTTTTTTTTTAAAAAATAGAAGAGAATGTGAAATTTCTCGTTTGAAAAACAGCTGACCTAGAAAACAGATCCAGAAGAGATAATATAAGAACTATTGGACTACTTGAAAACCATTATCAAAAAAAATAACTTGGACAACACCTTTCAAGAAATTATCAAAAAAAACTGCCCTGATATATTAGAACCAGAGCACAAAATAAAAATTGAAAGAATCTATCAATCACTGCCTGAAAGAGACCCCAAAATTAAAACTCCCAGGAACATCATAGCCAAATTCCAGAGCTCACAAATCAAGGAGAAAGTATTGCAAGCAGCCATAAAGAAACAATTCAAATATTGTTGAGCTACAGTCAAGATTATGCAGGATTTGGCAGCTTTCACATTAAAGAAAGAGAGCACTTGGAATACGATGTACTGGAAGGCAAAGATGTTAGGATTACAACCAAGGATCACCTACCCAGCAAAACTGAATATTAACTTTCAAGGGTGGGGGGGGGAATGGATATTTAATGAAATAGAGGACTTCCAAGCATTCCTAATTAAAAGACCAGAGCTGAATAAAAAAACTGACTTCCAAATAAGACTCTAGGGAAACATAAAAAGATCTAAAAAAAAACAAGAAAGATAAAACATAAGAAATTCAACACAGTTAAACTGTTCAAAATAATATTTGTAACTCAACAACTTCATTACTATCAGAGCAATTAGAAGGAGTATATGTAGAGAGAGGGTGTGAATAAAAATGACTTTGATGGGATGATGTTCCCCCAAAAAATAAATAAAGGGGTGAGAAAGAAAATTGTATAAGAAGAAGAAGAGGGGAGATTGAATGGGGTAAATTATCCCACATAAAAGAGGTATAAAAGGGCTATTATAATGGAGGGGAAGATGGGGGGTGGTGGGCAAAGCTTAAACCTTGCTCTCATCAAAATTAACTCAAAGAGGGAATAATATATACACTCAGATATAGAAATCCATCTTACTCTATAAGGAAGTAAAAGGGGGTGGGGATAATAGAAGGGGGAGAGGGAAATGATGAAAGGGAAGGTATATTGGGGAAAGCTGTGATCAGAAGTAAAACACTTGTGAAGAGGAAAAAAGGTGGGGGCTAAGAGAGAGAGGGAGATAAACTACTGAAAAATAGCACAGAGGGAAATACACAATTACTTATAATTTAAATGTGAATGGGATGAACTCACCCATAAAACAAAAGTGGGTAGTAGAATGGATTAAAAATGAGAATCCTACAATATATTGTTTACAAGAAACACATTTGAAGCAGAGAGATAGACATAAGGTAAAGGTAAGAGGCTAGAGCAGAATCTATATGCTTCAGCTAAAGCAAAGAAAGCAGAGATAACAATCATAGATGTAATTAAAAGAGATAAAGAAGGAAACTATATCTTGCTGAAAGGTACCACAGACAATGAAGTCAGATCAATACTAAACATACATGTACCAAACGGTATAGTATCTAAATGTTTGAAGAAGTTGAGTGAGTTAGAGGAGGAAATAGATAATAAAATTATACTAATGGGGGACCTCAACTTTCCCCTCTCAAAACTAGATAAAGCTAACCAAAAAATAAGCAAGAAAGAAGTTAAAGAGGTGAATAAAATTCTGGAAAAGTTAGATACAATAGCTCTCCAGAGAAAAATCAGTAGAAATAGAAAGGAATATATCTTTTGCTCAGCACTACATGGCAACTATGCAAAAAATGACAATGTGTTAGGACATAAAAACCTCACAAACAAATGCAGAAAAGCAGAAATAGTAAACACATTCTTTTCAGATCATAATGCAATAGAAACTACATTCAATAATGGACAATGGAAAAAGATGAAAAATTAATTGGAAATTAAATAATCTAATCCTAAAAAACAAGTGGGTCAAAGAACAAATCATAGAAACAATTGATAATTTCATTAAAGAAAATTACAACAATTGAGTCAATACACCAAAATTTATGGGAGGCAGCCAAAGAAGTACTTAGGGGAAATTTTATATCTCTAATTGCTTACACCAATAAAGTAGAGAAAAAGCAGATCAATTAATTGGGCATGTAACTAAAAAAAACTAGGAAAAGAACAAATTAAAAATCCCCAATTAAACACCAAATTGCAAATCCTGAAAAACAAGGGAGAGATTAATAAAATTGAAAGAAATTCATTGAACCAATAAATAAAACTGGAAGCTGGTTTTATGAAAAATAATCAATAAAATAAGTGAACCATTGGTTAATTTGATTTAAAAAAAGAAAGAAGTAAACCAAATTACCAGTATCAGAAATGAAAGTGGTGAATTCACTACCAATGAAGAGGAAATTAAGATAATTATTAGGAACTGTTTTGCTGAATTATATGCCAATAAATTTACCATACTATATCAATATAAATAAAACAGATGAATGCCTACAAAAATATAAATCACCCCGATTAACAGGAAAAGAAATAAATAATCCAATCTTAGAAAAAGAAATTGAACAAGCCATCAATGAACTTCCTAAGAAAAAAATCCCCAGGAACAAATGGATTCACAAGCAAATTCTACCAAACATTTAAAGAGTAATTAATCCCAATACTATATAAACTATTTGGAAAAATAGCTGAAAAAAGAGTCCTACTAAATTTCTTTTATGACACAAATACGGTGCTGATACTCAAACCAGGAAGAGCCAAAATAGAGAAAGAAAATTATAGGCCAGTTTCCCTAATGAATATTGGTGCAAAATTTTTAAATAAAATACTAGCAAAGAGATTACAGGAATACATTGCAAGGATCGTACATTATGACCAGATAGAATTCATACCAGGATCGTAGGGCTGGTTCAATATTATGAAAACTATCAGCAATATTGATCATATCAATAACAAAACCAACAGAAATCATATGATTATCTCAATAGATGCAGAAAAGGCCTTTATATAGCACTCCTTCCTATTAAAAACAATAGAAAGCACAGGAACAAATGGAGCTTACCTTAAAATGATAAGTAATATTTATCTAAAACCATCAGCAAGCATCATCTGTAATGGGGATAAGCTAGAAACCTTCCCAATAAGATCAGGGGTGAAGCAAGGATGCCCATTATCACTTCTATTGCTTAATATTGTACTAGAAATGTTAGCTATAGCAATAAGAGGGAAAAAAAGGATTTCTGAGAGCCAAGTTGGCAGAGTAAACAGTAAATTGACATAACTCTTCTATATTCACCTCCAAACAACCATAAAATAGTGCCACAAAACAAATCCTGGAATAGCAGAACCAGTAAAAGGATAGGGTAAAATAGTCATCTAGTCCAAGAAATGCAAGATGCACAAGAAAGACCCATCTCATTATGGTAAAAAAGGGAGTGCATTCCAGGACAGGAAGCATGCCAGAAAGCCAGCAGTATACCCCATCTCAGCAGGAGATCCTGAGCCCCAGTATGGTGGAGGAGGCAAATGCCAACACCATCCCCTCCCACCCCTACACACACACACACACACACACACACACACACACACACACACACACACACCTCAGCATAGGAAGGGGACCTAACAGACTCCAGCTCCAAGAATGACCATGTGCTTCAGTACAGCCCCAGGGAAAGGTAAGCCTCTAGCCCCCAGACCACTATGTGCTTCAGTGTAACTCCAGGGAAACACAGAACCACCACATATGTCGAATATCACCCTTAGGACCCTGGCTCAGCAGCAGGTAAACGTCCAGAATCCCATAGCTTCCAGCCACCCCTCACCCCTCCTCCCCAGTGTAGCACCAGACATGAGGGTCTCCTGGGGGCTTCAGGGCAACATCAGTTCAGCACTAGGTAAATAGCCAAGGCCTGCAGTCCCTGGCATAGGAAGCCTGAGATAGTGTCCCTTCCACCCCAGGAGCAGAGCTCAAATTTAAAAGAAAGGAAAAAGGCCAAAAACAGATGAGCAAAAAACAACAAAAAAAATTAATCTGACCATGGAAAGTTATTGTGGTGACAGGGAAGATCAAGAAACAAACTCAGAAGAAGAGAACAATGTCAAAACACCTAGGAGCAAAATCCAAAAGGAAAATGGGAAGTGGTCTCAAGTCCAAAAAATACTCATAGAAGAGCTCAAAAAGGAGCTTAATAATCGTACAAGAGAGGTAGAAGAAAAATTGGGAAAAGAACTGAAAGCAATGTAAGAGAACTATGAAAAAAGAGTCAACAGCTTGGAAAAAGAAAACAATTGCTTAAAAAGTAAAAGTGGCTAAATGAAAAAGGAAGTACAAAAGTTAACTGAGGAAAATAACTCCTTAAAAATTAGAATTGGGCTAATGACTGACTCTATGAGATAGCAAGAATCAATCAAGCCAATTCAAAAGAATGAAAAAATTAAAGGAAATGTAAAATACTTCAATGGAAAAATTGGATGTCAGAGGGGATATAAGAAAACTGGGACATTAATGCACTGTTGGTAGAGTTGTGAATTAATCCAACCTTTCTGGAAAGCAATTTGGAACTATGCCCAAAGGGCCATAAAACTTTGCATACCCTTTGATCCAGCAATACCACTGCTAGGTCTATATAACAGAAATATCAAAAAAGGGGGAAAGGACCTATTAGTACAAAAATATTTATAGCAGCTCCTTTTGTGGTGGCTAAGAATTGGAAATCAAAGGGATGCCCATCAACTGGGGAACAGCTAAACAAGATGTGGCATAGGATTATAATGGAATATTATTGTGCTATAAGCAATGACAAGCAGGATGATGTCAGAAAAATCTGGAAAGTTTTACATGAACTGATGCATAGTGAAGTGAACAGAACCAGGAGAATGTTGTACACAGTAACAGCAATATTGTCTGATGGAGAATTGTGAATGATTTAGCTATTCTCAGCAACACAATGATCCAAGAAAATCCCAAAGGACTAATGATGAGGCATACTATCCACCTCTAGACAAAGAGCTGATATTGATTGAATACAGACTGAAATATGCTCTTTTTCACTTTTTTCCGTTTATCTAAGTCTTCTGAAACAAAAATGACTAATATGGAAATGCTTTATATAATTGCATATGTATTACCTATATCTGATTGCTTGCCATATCAGTGAAGGGGTGAGGGGAGGGAGGGAATAAGAAACGGATGGAATCTAAAACTCAAAACTTTAAATAAAAGTGTTTAAAATTGGAGGAAAAATGAGATCAGATTTGCAGCTTCTGCTCTGGGGTAATGATTTTAAGAAATACTGCCTAAGGAAATTCTGTGCCAAGAAAACCTACTTGTTTAATTAGTTTGGTAGAATCACAGAATCATGCTGAAATCTAACCACTTTCCCCCAAGTCCTTTCCTGGTTTGTATTGTTATGCCTATACTTCGGGGGTGGGAGGGTGGGGCAGGGGGGCACTCAGGTTTCCCAAAGCTCTGGCCTGCAGATTCTGACAACAGGCACAGAAAATGCATTCCATCTATGACCTTTGGAATCTGCTGTTCTATCATCATGCTGTAAGAATGAATTCCTTTTTCTACTAAATATATTCCACTCAATGGCTGTAGGCATTAGTGTAGCGAGGATTAAAATCAGGTCAACAGGATTGAAAATAAATAACCCTTTAACCTGAAGAATACAAATGTGGCAGAGCCCAGAGTGGAGATGCCTTTGAGCTGGAGAAAATGATCATTCAGGTCCCTCTACAGAAAGCTACAGTGGGCCCTAGAGGGAGGCTGGACAAGAGGGCAAGGAGAAATTAAATCACCCCATCCCACCCCTCTCTGCAAGAGCAGAGGTAAAATCAGAGCCTTTCTGAGGCTAATGGCATGAAGCCCTTTCTCACTTAATAGGGTTGCAGGGAATAGAATGAAGTAAGAGGGACAGGTCCCAGGATGTCAGCTCAAAGCTGCTGAGCAGGGCTTGGGATGGGACAATATAGGATAGAATGGGAAAGGAACTCACGGCAGTTAACCATTTGGTAGCTTCTTTTAACTAAGTATTCAAGTTTTGTTATTTTTCTTTTATGCTGTCGAAGTGTCTGGCACATAGTAGGGATTTCATACCTATTTATTGACAACTGAAGAGCTACAATAACTGTCAGCATCCTCCAGATCAAGGATTCTTAATCTAGGACTCACTCAACCTGCTTTTAAAAAATATTTTGACAATTTTATTTCAACATAAGTGGTTTTCTTGGTAATCCTGTGTATTACATTTTTTGCATTTAAAAACATTATGAGAAGAGTCCATAGGTTTCCCCAGCCTACCAAAAAGTATGACACAGAAAGTTAAGAATTTTTTGTTTAGAAGCATAAGTTTTGGTCTATTTCTGAAAAAGTAAATGAGTCCCCTAACCATCAGGCTACACCTCATATTCCTGTCTAATCAGGTCTACTTGTACAGAGAAGAGTGAATGACAATAGTAAACAGGTATCTATTAGGACAATCTACAACGATGGTTTGTTTTTGTTTTTTTTAAAACTGGGACAATTAACTCTTTTGTCTCATGTAGTTTTCATTTATGATTTCTTGAAATATAGCTCTGAAAAATCAGGCTTTGATAAAGCCCATTGGGATTCAAATGGAGCTACTTGACTATGTCTTTAAACCCAAATCACTCCCGCTCTCACCAACTGGCCAACAATAGGTCTCAGCCCAAGCCTCACTCGGTCGTTGTTTGGGTTTTCATGGCTGAGAGTGAGTGGAAATAACCATTGTTTCTGTTCTGGCCAGAAACTCTGAGGGTCTTTCCCTCACAGATTGATTCTTTCGTGAAGGCAAACTCCGCCATCTTTTGCCTCCATTCTTACCTAGCCTTTAACCACTGAATGACTGTTGCCTCAGACAAAAAGACCTTGGAAAGACCTTAGCCTAAAACGGTCAAGATCTCCTACTGCATCTGAGCCATCTCCAGTTGTCCCAACCTATGTCTTGCCACTGGACTCTGATGACTCTGGCAGAGAGGGGAGGCTGATGACTTTACAAAGCTCTGCCTAACTTAAACACAATGCACTTGCAAGTCAAGATATCACCTTCTTGATGACATTGGTCAGAACAAGAAAAAAGCATGAACATCAACAACAGTCATATGTAGGTGACCTTGGACAAATCACTTTTCTTCCATGGCCTAAAATCAAATTACAAAATAGAAAAGCTAATTCCCTAGGTCCTTCCCTGCTCTGACATTATATATTCCTTGGTCTCAGTTACCTCCCAGCTGTAATCTATGTGCTAAGGTCCCTTCTAGCTCAAATATTCTATTTGAAGGTCACTTTCCGCTCTGATATTTTATGTTCTATATTCTAAGGTGACTTCCATATCTAACATTCTACCTTGTATAAGCAGTGGGTGATGGTGGAAAGAGCAGAGGATTTGAGTCATAAACCCGTTTTTCAACCACCAATCTGTTACTTACCACCTAGGACAATCAATTAACCTTTCTGAGTCTCTGTATTCTGTGATTCCATTCTAAGAAATTTGACATATTAAACCTCACCAAATTCTGCTCTATGCAAGACAATCCCCACATTTAGTGCATACAGTATTTTGTCAAAACATGGCTTGGCCAGCAAAAAAAATAGTTACTTGACAAAAGTAGGCTAGGCTCATGTTCTCTGGAGAATCCCTTCCATTCAATCTGGTTTCCAGAACATGGAACCTAAAGAATTGGGCCCCAATCCCAGCTCACCACTTACTAGCTATGTGAACGTTGTAATTCACTTATCTCTCTGATGTCTCCATTTTCTGATCTGGAAAACTGGAGTAGCAACACTCACATTACCTACACGTGAGAGTCCTGAGACAATGACCAAATAAGATAATGGGTGTCAAAGTACTACGTAAACTAGGGGAAATGATCTAGGTATACATTTCATCACTAGAACTATCCCCATTGAATATAGAACTCAAGGCAGGCTCCAAGAGGCATCTAACTAAGGAAGTCCCAGAGAGGGAAAAGTCAATTCATATGTGCATAAACATGAATAATATGTTATGTAAATGTGTCTAAGTATGTACATATGTACACATATGTATATGTATTTTGTATAATATATTCACACATAGCAATATTTATCAGGCATGAGATCTAAATCTACTAACACCTTCACTCCTGCGATCTTCTACCCCCAACACTCTGCTGTTACTGTTCTTTCAGTAGTCACCAATGACCACCTGGGGGACATCTCCAGTTGTCCTGATGTATATCTTGCCACTGGATCCAGATGGCTCTGGAGGAGAAAGTGAGGCTGGTGACTTTGCACAGCCCTCCCTCACTCAAATCCAATTTACTTGCAAGTCTTGGCACCACCTTCCTGATATCATGATCCTCTTTGAGAAGGAAGGACAAACAACAATGACCACTTACACATCAAAGGTGTGACCTTTTTTCATACCTCATGCTTCTTGACCTTATATGGCATTTGACATCAAGACAGAGATAATAGACTAAGATTCAGAACAGGAAATTGATTTTGGATTTAACAATTATGGGAATGTTTTGCTTGACTTATGTAATTCAGAGGAATTATATTTCTTTTATTCCTTCTTTCTCTTTAGTGGATAGTAGGAAGTGGAAAGAAAAATTAATACTTGATCATTAAAAAAATAATAATTTTAAATTACATCACTAACCATATCCTTCCTTGTTACCACAATGAGGAAAACAAGGTAACTGAGCTATTGGGCTGAGAAGGGAGTAGCTGGAGGAAAGGGAAAGGGAAAGGGAAAGGGAAAGGGAAAGGGAAAGAGAGAGAGAGAGAGAGAGAGAGAGAGAGAGAGAGAGAGAGAGAGAGAGAGAGAGAGAGAGAGAGTGTGAGAGAGAGAGAGAGAGAGAGAGAGAGAGAGAGAGAGAAAGAGAAAGAAAGAGAGAAAGAAAGAAAGAAGGAAGGAAGGAAAGATAGGGGAGGGAGGGAGGAAGGAGAAAGAAAGAAAGAAGGAAGGAAAGAAAGAGAGGGGAGGAAGGGAGAGAGGGAGAGATGGAGGGAGGAAAGGAGAGAGGAAGAGAGGAAGGGAGGGAGAGAGGGAGGGAGGAAGGAAGGAAGAAAAGAAGGAATTTCTTAAGCATTTATTATGTGCCAAGTACTATGCTAAACCTCAGAGACAGAAATATGAGAAGTTAGGGAGCTCCTCCCCTGACAGAGCTTTATTCTAAGAGGCGGATGATAACACATATAGGACAGTGGCTGGAGAAGGAAGGTTTTGTCTGGGTACAGATAGTGAGGTGATCAATAGGTGGTCAGCTAATTTGTGCTTGCTAGAAGCAATGATACTACTGATTTGATTACTATGCCCTGAGCAAGAGGCAGGTGACTGGATGTGATTATGTAGAGCATGATATACCAGCCTGTCTCTTAATCTGGAATAGCCTGAAGGTAGCAGATAAAAGACCCAGAGAGAAATAGAACAGGTCAGCAGATGCTTGCTACAGGTTGTATCATTCTGTTGTAGTTTCAGAGTTCTATGATGGGAAGGGAGGCCGTGGTAGCTAAGTGAGGTCCCTTTTCAATGGCATGGCAGCTTTCCTACATGATCTCTCTATGTTCCCCTTTATTCCTGTGTTGTATGTATATACCTGCAGATATCTTTGAACCAAGTCATGCTGCATGATATCTGAGGTCTTCAGCTGAGAAGACAAAAAAAAAATAGCATAGTAATAAAGAACCCATGGCACAAGGTATGTAGTGTAACGAATAGAGAGCTGGCTTTGGAGTCAGGCCATGAGTTCAAATCCTCACATTGGCATATATATATATATATATATATATATATACACACACATATTATATATAATATAGTTAATATATTATTTTTAATATATATCATAATATATATTTAATAATCATCTTGGGCAAATTGCTTAACTTCCAACTGTTCTTAACTACTTTTTAAGACTATAAATTGCAGAATTGTTTTTGATCTGCACTAGTTTCCTTATTAAGAGTTCTCTACATTGAGGGAATCTGGTCCAAAAGAAAAAAGTCACTAAGTCAGCAGACAAGTGATAGTTCTTGACCACACTTTCTGACCTATTCTCTAATCCCCAAGGCACATTCCTTTTCTTTGACCACTGTGATATAATACTCCCCAGGTTCTTCCCTACATCTACAAGCATTTGTTCATTCAAGAAGCACGTACTAAGTTCCAGGCACTGTGTTAGGCACTGCGAGGGAGGGTAAAGACAAAACCATTCCTTCCCTCAAGCATTCTATTGGGGATTGGAAAAGAAATAATGTGAACATGTAAACTAAATAAAAAATGTGTACAAAGTAAAAACACAGTAATTTGGAGAGGACATTAGCAACTGGGAGGATAAAGCCAGATAAAGTACTATCTACTACCTAGTACTTGAGCTGAACTTTGAAGAAAGCTAAGGATTCTATGACACAGAGGTGAAGAGGGAATGCATTTCAGGTATAAGAGCAAATAGCCTATGCAAGACTATGGAGATGGCAGATAGAATGTCATGGAAAAGAAAAATCAAGTTAACTGATTTGGCCAGAAAATAGTGATTAAGAGTTACATGTTCCATAAGTTAAAAATATTTTTCAGAAGAAGAAGGAGAAGATGATGATGATGATGATGATAATGATGATAATGAAGATGAAGAAGGAGGAGAAGATGATGATGATGAAGAAGAAGGAGAAGGAAGAGAAGATGATAATGAAGAAGAAGAAGAAGAAGAAGAAGAAGAAGAAGAAGAAGAAGAAGAAGAAGAAGAAGAAGAAGAAGAAGAAGAAGAAGAACTCAAGTTTTAAAAAAATGAATGTTAAAATTTTCATTAATGTAATTTGGAAATATTTTATGGAATAAAGAAAAATGTTAAATTAAAAAAAGAAAAGTTGCATGCAATAAGCTTGGAAAGTTAGGCCGGAGTCAGATTGTAGCCTAGCTTAGGCTCTTTACCTGCCAAATATGGAATTCTGCATTATTATCCTAGAAGTGATTGGGAAGATACCCTGGAGCCTCCTGAGCAAACCTGTGCTTTAAGAATCTCAATTTGGGCCAGGCTTGGTGGCACACACCTGAGATCCCTGGTACAAGAGGAGGCTGTGGCTAGTCCAGGAGTTCAAAGCTGCAGCAGGACCAAGGATGATCAGATGTCCACAGTAAGTCCCAAACAAATACAATGAATCCTTGGGAGCAGAGAGCTACCAGGCTGTGTAAGGAGAAGCGAATCAGCCCAGGTCAGGAAAAGCAGCAGGTTAAAGCTTCCATTTTGTTCAATGTTGAGATCAGGCCCATGAGTAGCCACTGCATTTCCAACCTGGTCAATATAGGGAAACCTGGTTTCCAAAAGAAAAAAAAGTGGTGGAAGGAGAGGATATCAATTTAACATTTATGTGGAGGATGGATCAAAGACTGGAGCCTGAGAGAACTGTTAAGAGATTATTGCAAAACATGTATAACCTGTATCAGATTGCCTACTGTCTCAGGAAGGAGGGAGAAAAGGGGGAAGGGATAAAATTCAGAATTCAAAACTTGAAAAAAACCAAATGTTAAAAATTGTTTTTATGTATAGTTGGGGAAACATAAAATATTTTTTAAAAAAGAGATTATTACAGAAGTCTAGAGAGAGGGCGATGAGGGCTTGAACTAGGGTGGTAGCCTCATGGGTGGAGAAAAGAGGGTCAATGTCTATGGAAGATGTTGGAAAGACCTTCTCACTTTATAACCTTCAAGGGCAATACTTTTTCCTTGAGCCCCCTAGATTAGTCTCTTCGAGGTTTTATGCTTAGCCTTGTGTCTTTTACTCCTTATAATCCTGCTCTTAGATAAATTTCTAGTCTCTTAATAGATCCATGTGAGGACCAGGCAACAACATAACTCATTGGATTCTTTTTCTTTGAAAGCCTTTCCTCAGAATCTGTAGCATAAGTCTGAGCCTCTATAATTCCCAGAAGTGTGCTGCCCTTAAGGAAAATCTATTCCTTGGAGACATTTTCCAAGAAAATCAATTCAAGGTCCACCCAGGAAGATACACTATTTTCTTTATGGCATGCCTCTTAAAACATTAACTTATGCTCTGTTCTCATTACAGCGGGGAGTATGCAAATCTTTTGAGAATTAATATTGTATGCAAAAATAGAGTTCTAAATGGCAGACATTCAAATATTTTTATAACTAAGAAAATGACATACCATTGTTCATTTGTATTTGAATCTTATTTTTATGTACAGAGGGCAGATATACCCAGGGAAGGACATATGTAACACACTTCTACATAAGAATTTTGTTACTGTCCAGATGCCTAGCATACCCAGAGGACCCCTGAATAGTAAAAATAATAGCAATCATTAAAATGGCAACTTGAATTTCTGAAGTGTGTTACAGCTTACCAACTGCTTTCCTTATATCAGGCTGGTGAAGCAGGGCACACATGTGTGATTATGCTCATTTTACTGATGATGAAAGCTCAAAGAAGTTTAATAAATAATAATGACTAGCCTTCATATAAGTGCTTTAAGGTCTACAAAGCACTTCACACACAGAGTTATCCTTTCCACAACACAACTTTCCCCATCATGGTTCTGATTTATCGCGAGTCAGCACAAGAAATTAAATGGGAATTTTGGGGGGAGTTTTGTGGAAGCTGCAGATGACACATGAAGGCCAGCAGATGACACAGAATCTATGACCAAACAGCCCAAATTTTACAATAAGGCACTGTAAACACCCCATAAAAAAGAAGAAAAAATATTTAAACTTCTTCTCTGGTACAAAAAGGAGGGCCTAAAATTTTATGTGAATTTTCCACATAGCAGGGGGACTCCATACCCCTAACCCCTGAGATGTGGAAAGGCTAGCTGTAATTCCTTATTTGATAACATGGACTATCCAGGGTTAGGTAATCAATAAACATTTATGAATTAGATTGTGAGCTCTTTGAGGGCAGGAACTGTCTTTTTCTTCTTTTTGCATCCCCAGTGCTTAGGAAAACACCGTGTACACATAAAAGTAGATACAAAATAGATAACAATGCAATATATAATTCTGGGCAAGCTGTTAAGTATCTGTGCCAGAACTTCTGGCTTGAAATCCAGTGTTCTCTCCTGTATACCATTAAAATAGAAGTGTACCCTCCTTCCCTTTGTCTGCTAGGTCTGGTTTGTATGCAGTGGGCCCATCTGTGTATCTTCTTATGCCCAACATACAAAGCCAGCATTAATGGAGACCTAATCCTCCATATCAGACTGCCAGCACACTAAAATTAAACTGCTCAATCCTGAGCAAGGAAAGCTTTTTTTATCATTATTACTCAGCCCTCTTCCCATAAAACCATCATCCTACATTAATGAGGTGCCCTGAGATGGCTCACCCGATGAATGACATTTCTGTTCAGGAGGCTAGGCTAAACAGGCATTGTGGAGACTCACAAGAACCTTTTTATTAGCTCCAGATTACACTACCCTGCATTGAAATCCCCATTGCCAACTTTTTTTTGGAACAAGATGGTAGTGTTAACAGATCTGGGCATTACAGGGTGGGAGGCCAGAAGTACTATAGTTACAGGGTTGGGAAGGCTTCCCTTGGATGCCCAGACACCACAGTGAGTGGTGTCTGTGAGTGAGGAGTATCTTCATTCATTCATTCAACATTTGCAAAGAACCTACTATGTGCAAGGCAAGAAGTACCATGTGGTACAGCTTTCCAAACTCATAATGGCTTATCAGCCATAGTCGGACACACTGTACCTTGACCCCAACATTTTGCTCTTCTTCGAGGATGAAAGACAACAACCAAACCAATTTCCAACTTGTCTTCTATTCATCTTGGTACATAGCTGTTTGCATGCATTCTCCCCCATTATACTGTGAGCATCTTGAGAGCAGGGAATGTCTCTTTGTATCCTTTCTTTTTTCCTTTGTACCTTTCTTTGTATCCCTTATGAGATTTCCTGGCACACACTAGGCACTCAATAAATATTGATCGATTGACTGAGTAATTTTAATCACTTAGCACGATTCCAAATTACTTTCAAGAATACTTGGAACTGTTAAAAGCTCCACCAACAATACATTAGTTTTTAATGAGTGAATCATCAAAGATCATTTCTAGGACCTGAGTACAAAGACCAATGAACAGGAAGTAGAGAGAGGCAGACTTCAGATCACAAGGATGAACATCGTGACTGGAGCTGTCCAGAAATGGGATGGACTGACTCACACATTAACGTTCTCACTGCCTTAGACTTAGAAGTGATCAAACAATGGCTGAGAGATCACCATTACGGGAGTGATAGTGACGAGAATCATGCTTTAAACACTGGATTGAAACACAAAAATCCTAAGTACCCTTCAACCTCAGAGAATCTATGTTTTTCTGATTCTATTACTTGAGTTTTCAACTTTCACAGCAATACCCTAGTACCAAATAGGGAAAAGCTGCTCCAAACTCTCCCATGTGAAAGTAAAAAGAATCCTCTCAAGTCAACAAGGCTGAAGAAGAGTGAAGTTAAAGACACACTGTCCAAACAGTAGCACAAGGGATATAATTATGATGGAGACCACTCAACTGGGAACTTGACCTCTCAAGTTTGACAGACTTCAGTCTGCTAATAAACAACAGGAAATGCACTTGTCTGGTCAGCAAGGCAGGGCTGGAACTTCTATGGGCACAACTTTAAATTCATGGTTGCCTAGAGACACCAGATGATGAGAATGAAAACAGTGAGACAGGTGTGGGAAATTTTAACTCTGGGCCTGATGTTAATAAAACCAGCGGAAACCTAGTATAACTCTGATAAAAAAAAAAACACTCTGAACTAGAAATTGAGAGAGCTGGGGCAGTTCCTGGCTCTGCTATTAAATTACTATGTAAAACTAAGTAAGTCTCTCCCTCTCTGAGCCCCAATTTCCTCATCTGTAAAATTAAGGTATTGGACTAAGGAGATCTCTAAGACACTTTACAGCATTAGAATGTAATGTTCTATTTTTAAGGTCCCTCCTAGCCCTTTTGTTCTTGATTCTAGGTTCTGAGATTCCTTCTAGTTCTATCCCATTCTAGGTTTTCTGTTCCAAAAGTCCCTCCTAGCTTTCACATTCCCTTTTGTGCTCCAGCTTTGATAATTCTACCTTCTAAAGTCCGCTGTGGTCAGTCTTTGCATAATTCCTTTCTTCCCTGACCCAGGGTGGATAAGAAGTCCATAACATTTCTGATGTTCACCCACAAGAAGTAAACACCTCTGCAGTCATGAACTAGAAAACAAAAGGGATCATTTCATTGGAGGGACAACTCACATCTTACTTTTGAATCTGGAATCTACTCTTTTCTTCTTCTTTTTTTAATTTTATTTTAAACTGTCCCCTAGTGCTGGAGTTCCTAAGAAAGTAAGAGAAGGTAGTTATCTTACCCATCCGTACCCCCGGAGAGCCTGTATAAGCCAAACCCAAGCCGGGAAAGAAGCCGAATACTTATCAAAAATGTTACTTTGATATCATCTCTCTCAATCACACGCAGCTTGCAGCCCATCTCTCTCAATCACATACCAGCATGAAAATAATAAAAAAAAAGTCCACAGTGAGGTTCTGGTAACCTGACACGCTTTATCCAAAAGGAGAAGGAAAGAAATGAGGAATAAAAAGCCCATAGCTGTTTTTTAATCTTAAAAGCAGATTCACAGATGCCTAACACGGGACTTGCTGAATGCATCCAGAGAAAAGGAAAATGCCATAAATTTAAAATATGTCTTTACTTAAGAGGTTATCTCAAAGGAAAGTGGACTTTTCCATCCCCCAGTTGGTGATTGCTTTTTACCATGTTTTAAATATTTATCTGATGAAATCATTATGCTTCCCCAAAGAGGCTATTCACAATACTGCTGGGGCTCATGGCTAATAAAAGATTCAATACAAAAAACGTGGTTAAAATAACACTAAGGATCAGACTGAAATTGCCCAAAGCAAGGAAATGCCGAGCAGAGATTTTGGTTTCGTCTGAAACACACCCTGGTCTGTCTTGGGGCCTCTGGAGAAATTGGACTATCTGTAACACCTGGTCACAATAGACGGACTATAGCCAGCCCCTCTTGGAGTTTAGTAGAGCTGGCCAGGTTCATCCACTCTCTAAATGTCAATCTAGCTTTCTTGTGAGGATGTGAAGAGGGAGGAGGATAGCAAGGGAGGGGAGAGAGGGAGAGGGAGAGAGAGGGGGAGAGAGAGAGGGAGAGAGAGACGAGAGAGGGGGAGAGAGAGAGAGACGAGAGAGGGGGAGAGAGAGAGAGAGAGACGAGAGAGGGGGAGAGAGAGAGAGAGAGACGAGAGAGGGGGAGAGAGAGGAGGAGGAGGACGAGGAGGAAAGGGGAGAGAAGAAAGGAGAGAGGGAGAAGAGAGAGGGAGGGAGGAGGAGGGGGCAGAGAGAAGAAGAAGAAGGAGGAGGAGGAGGCGGACGAGGAGAAGGAGGAGAAGGGGGAGAGGAAGGGAAAAAGGGGTAGAGGGGAGAGAGAGAGAGAGAGAAAGAGACAGAGAGATGGAGAGAGAAGAAGGAGGAGGAGGGGAAAAGGAAGAATAGAGGGGTAGAGGAGAGAGAGAGAAGGAGGAAGAAGAGGAGGAGGAGGAAAGGGGGGAGAGGGACAGAGAGGGAGAGGGAGGGATGGAGAGAGGGAGCGGGAGAGGGAGAGAGAGAGAAAAAAACATACCTGGGAGGCACATAGCAAAAGAATTGTCTACATTTTATATATAAAGCAAACAAACACTTATTAAGCACTTCCTTTGCTCCATACACTGTACTAAGTTCTGGGAATACAAGGAATGAAACAGCCTTTGTCCATAAAGAGTTTACAAGTTTAATTGAAGAGACAAAACACCAACAACTATGTACAAAGATGTGTGCTGGATAAATTTGAGGTCGTGTCAGAGGGAAGAAGCTAGTATTAAGGGGAACTTAAAAGAGGCCTCTTGCAGAAAATTGTATTTTGTCTGAGATTCATTGATTCATTAATTTTTTCAGTGGGCAGTAAGCATCTTCAATGTTCAATGCCTTATTCTGGACTCTGGGTTTATAAAGATGAAATCAGGCAAAGGCCATGCCCTCAAGGCACTTCTAGTCCAGCAGAGAAAATGAGACATGTACAAATAATTAGGATACAAGTCAGAAGGTAGGGGGAACCAAATAGAGAAGCACAAATAATGCAACAAGAGTGGTTGCTTTTCTAGTTGAAGAGGTCAGGTCCAACATCATAGACAAGGACCATTTGAGTCACCTTGAAGGAGGAGGCAGCTTTCAATAAAGAGAACATGAGAATGAGTAGTTCTTCCCCCATCTGAGAGATTGATTGCTTAGGTGCATGCACAGAGATGGGAAGGGGCCGGAGGAGATCAAGAGATTGCAGCAATCTTTTCTATCTGCTTATCCAGTATATTTCCAATACACTATATCAAGTTACCTGAAGAAACATTTCCTGGGGGAGAAACTGTATGCAAAGTGTTGAGCTCTGATCCAGAGTGATTGGTCAAAACAGTCTAGGAAGTTTCTGAGTGGAGAAATCCTCTGCTTCACACTGTGCCAAAGTACCCAAAGCAAGCTGACACTTGCTCATTCTTGTTTTCTCTGATAAAACGAAATCTTCTTGAAGACAGGGGCAATTTCATTTTTTAAATTTGTATCCAGGTGCAGCTAGGTGGATAGAGCACAGGCCCTGGAGTTGGGAGGACCTGAGTTCAAATCTGACCTCAAACACTTACCAGCTGCATAACTCTGGGCAAACCACTAAACCCTGTTTGCCTCAGTTTCCTCATCTGTAAAATGAGCTGGAAAAGGAAATGGCAAACCACTCCAATATCGGAGACTTCAAGAGAGCAAGGACTCAGAGATGAGAAGGGAGAGCATTTCAGGCATGGGGGACTAGAAAGCCAGTGAAAATGAATGGAGTTGGGTGAAAGAGAATCTCAATCAAGAAAACAAAAGGAGGCCAGCCAGTGTCCCTAAATGGCAGAGTCCACGGAGGGGGGACAAGATGTAAGAAAAGTAAGAAGAATGAGAGTAAAAAAGGTAAGAAGAGGCCAGGTTATGAAGAGCAAAACAAAGGGTTTTATATTTAATCCTGGAGAGTCACTGGGGTTTACTATCACCCAGGGGGGTGGCAAGGTCACACCTTAACTTTATCAAGATCAATTTGATGTCTGAGTGGAAGATGGCCTGCAGTGGGGAGAGACTTGAGACACAGAAACCAACCAGTAGGCTATTTCAATAATCCTGGCATGAAGCGATGAGGGCTTATGCCAGGGGAGCAGCAGCAGTGTTGCAAGAGAGAAGAAGGCATATAACAGAGATGTTATAAAGGTAAAATCAATAGAAATTGGCAAAAGATTGCATATGGGGGATAAACAAGGATGATATTTAGTTGTGAGATGAGTGTTACTGGGGAGATGGTAGTGCCTTTGACAGTAACAGGAAATTTTGGAAGAGGGGAATGTTTAGGAAGAAAGAGAAGTTCAGTTCTGGACATGTTTCTGCGAGACATCTAGTTCAAGATATCAAAGAGGCCGCTGGAGATTCAAGACTAGAGATCGGGAGAAAGATCAAGGGTTCTTCTATATGAGGAAATTAAGGCTCCAAAAAATCCCAGAAAAAAACAAAGGTATTTGACTGGAGTCAAAATTGCACAAAGGATTCATTCTACAGTTGGAAGGGATCTGGGTGTCCATCTCGATGACCCTCACCAGAAAGGACTCACCACATGAAAAACCTGACAAATACTCGTCTACGTCATGCTTAAAGATGTCAGTGTAGGCACATCCACCATACCTCCCAGGGCAGCCCATTCTACTTAGAATAGCTTAATTGTTAAGAAATTGTTCATTTGACATCAAACCAAATTTACCTTTTTTTTTAGGGCCCAACAGAACAAGTCTCATCTCTTTTGAAGGACTCATGAGAGTCCCTCAAATACTTAAAGATAACCATCATCAACCCAGAGTCCTCTCTTCTTCAGGCCCAATGTCTCCTACCGCCAGTTTGGGTTTATATATCTAGACCTGAAAGGGACCTCAAAGCTCGGCCTGTCCAATGAGTTCATTTTACAGATAAGGATCCCGAGGTTCAAGGAGGTCCTGTGACCTGCTGAAATTCACACACATAGTACATATCAGAGGTAGGACTGGAACCCAGCTTCTCTAACTCCAGTCCTCTTTCTACTTACCCACATTGCTTCCAAGATCCTCATCAGGCACAGATTCAAGGCCCTTCACCATAGTACTTACTCTCCTCTAGATACTTTTCAGCATTTCAGTTTCTTTCTTAACATGCAGAGTCTGGATATGAACAAGATTTTCCCCAGGCTGAGGTCTCCTTATTCCTGGAAGTAATCTCTCTCCATGCACACAGAAAGGAGGTAGTGAACCCAGGATTTGAACCCAGGTCTCCAAACACCAAGTCCTATGCATTTGCCACTATGCTATGCTGCCTTTCATAGGCTCAGATCATTGAATCTTAGAGCTGAAAGGCACCTTAGAGATCTCCTTCATTTTATAGATGGATCACCTTAATATGAAGAACAAAAAAGGAAAATGATATTTTTTGAACCTGCACAACGGTCAACTGTAGAACAAGGACCAAAACCCAGTTTTCTCGATTGCCAGACCAATATCCTTTACTTTTTTTCTTTAACAAGTGGATCCTCATCTCATCCAGGCTAGAAATTCAATGGCTATTCACAAGCCTGACCCCACTACCTAGTAGCATGGGAGCTCTATCCTGGGCCTGCCCCACCCCAAACTAATCTCAGGGCTCCTTGCTCCTGGGGGCTTACTATATTGTTACCAATACCTAGTCAACATAACCCACTTCTTCTCAGAACTGAGCTCCATAAACCCGTCAGCTTCAGCCTTCCCAATAGCTAGTATCACAGCCATTCACCACCAGGCCCAAGCAGTCCAATAGTTTTAATTGCAATCAGCCAATAGTTTTTTAGGGCCAACAGTAAGCGTTAAGTCTTAAGGTAAGCATTAAGAGGAATACAGAGGTATATGAAGACACTAACTCTGCCCATAAGGATGGCAGTGCTAGCTTGGTTGGGCCTCTTTAAATATCAAATAATGGCATCAAAACTGGTCATGGGTCCACAGAGACATTGGTGATGTCACCTGTCCTCATAAAGCTTATAGTCTAAAAGGATAATGAAGGTAATAATGACAGAAACTTACATTTCTGAGTCACTTTGAAGGTTCATAACTGCTTTCTGTGCAAACCTGCGAGGCAAGCTGAGCACGTATCACCAGCCTCGTTTTACGAGAAAGAAAACCAATGCCTAGAAAGATGTGAAGTGACTTCCCCAAGATTATACAGCTTTGTAAATGCCAGGGCTAAGAATTAAACCCTGCACCCCTGTGCTCTTTGCATTACTCTGTATTACCTCCCTAGTTAAGCTGCTCAGTAAACATTTTGTCCTCTGCTAAAAAGAATGCAGCATATTTTCACCCCCATAACCCCTTCCCTTCCTCCTCCCCAGTCCCCCAAGTAACACATGTACCTGGCTATTCAGCATAGATGGCAGAGAATGATTAGCTATCTGGTCAGAGTATCATACTAATGTCTGGATACATACATACATACAGATATAGGCATAGATATCTGTATGTACACACACATTATTTATATATATGTATACACAGAAACACACATATAGATATACACACACACACATATATATAAATATATATATATATATATATATATATATATATATATATATATGTACACATATTCCTTTTAAAGAGATTCCACTTCAAGCATGCCTATATTTAGGAACAACCCATAGTTTGACCAATAGAGGCAGGAGATTCAAAGTGGCTTAGGAGTTAGACTAGCTTTGGTGGATGATAAAACCTCTGTTTAAGTCCTATTTATGCTATCATATATTGTATGCCCATGGCCAACTAACTCAGTGTCTCAGGACCAGCAAGTGCCTGCAACCAACCGGAGAGCAATAAACTCAATAAAGTGAGTTCCAAATTTATATTGGTGGAGGGAGTTCCCATAACAAAAGTGCCCCTTATCTCAGTTCTGGATCAGTACAACTCAACCAAACTAAAAGGAGGTGGTAAAATATGTACACAAATAAAGACAAATCAATAATCATATGATACACATCTAAGAAAAATGAGTCAACAGTGCCAAGAAATCGGAAAATTAGAGAGGTCAATTAAAATTATGCCCAAGTGATACTTAGGCTACAAGCCTCTGCATAAAGGGTTACAAATGTGCTTTTATGTTGCTTGGAACAGAGCCAAATGGTTGGAGATGCTACTCACTGTCCAAAAGATTGAACTTTGAGTTTTCCTGGTGGAGCTGACATTCTCAGAAATGTAATTTATTTGTAGAATGGCACCCCCTGCCAGGGGTCAGACAGTATTCTCAAGGTATAATTCCTGTAGGGTTTGATTCATCTGCTCCCTTTGAAATCTTTCTTCACGCCTCCTTCTACCTCAAGGGATGTTTCGCCTCGTGTTTTGGCCAGCAGTTTAGAAACACTCTGGATAGTTATGGTTTTAAAGCCTGTTGACCTTGGAGGAATTTCCTTGATTCAACTCAACAGGTATTCGGTATGCATTTCCTATGTATAAGCCTCTGAGCGTACAAAGATGAAAAATTATCTAGTGCCTGCTCTCAAGGAGTTTATAATCTAGTGAAAGACGAAAGGACAGGCATGCAGAAAAGTATGATATAAGGGAGATGTAATGGGGACAAAGGAAACATCCAGTAACTGTGATCTAGGCATCATGAAGGAGAAGGAAGTCACCTCCAACTGAGTGAATCAGGGAAGACTTCATGGAGGAGGTGTCACCTGAGCTAGACCTGAGAGGAAGAGAAGGCTGTCGATGGGGGAAGAAGAAAAGAAATAAGCATTTACAAAGTGCCTACTATGCAGCAGGCAGCGTGCTAAGTGCTTTTTACAAATATCTTCCCATTTGACCCTCACAAAATCCCTGAAAAGTATGTGTTAGAATTATCCCTTTTTAACAGTTGAGAAGACTGAGGCAACTACAAGTCAAGTGACTTATCCATGGTCACACAGCTAGTAAATGTCTAAGGTTGGATTTGAACTCAGGTCTTCCTGACTCCAGGCCTGGCACTCGTTCCACCGTACCACCCAGCTACCTGATCTTCCCTTTCTGGCCTTTATTATATGGAAATGTTTATGTCTTCTTATTTTCTCGTTCATAATAAAAAATACATAACCACCAGCTGCTTCAAAGGCAAAAGATGAAAAGGGAGAAAAACAGAGGATGACCTACGGGAATACACAGAAGTGGCAGGATGAGGTCACGGCTCTGACTTTCCTAGATGGTAGAAAGCATGAAGTAATAATATGAAATAAGCCTAGAAAGGTAGGTTGGAGCCAGCCCATTGCTAGGGGAGGGGTTCTTGAATGCCAGGCTGGAGAATTGGTCTTTTATTCTCTAAGCAATAGAGAGTCAATGAAGGTTTTTAAGCAAATGAATGATATAGTTGACTTTGATGAAGCCCTTTCCTATTTCTGAACCTCTGTTTCTTCATCTTCATTGCCCCTTATGAGCCCTAAGGTCCTTTTCATGTAGCTCTAGATTCTATTGCCTAAAATCACCTAAAAGTGTATGAAAAGGAGAAAAGAGAAACAGGAAGGGAGAGCTGCTCGGCAATCTCTAACAATAATCTAAGTGAGAGGTGATGAAGGCTTGAATGTCCTCGGAGAGAGAAGTTAGGGAGAGATCTTGGACCACAGCCTGCTCTCCTACATCCCAGCCCATTCACTTTCCACCAAGCTACCCCCTCTTTCATTGACAGGATGTAAGCCCTGGAGGGAAATTCATTTTTCTGTTATGAAGCCTTTGTCTGGTGCGACGTATCATTTCTGAAATATTTTCTGTGTTCTTTAGTGTGAGAACCTTAACAACAATTCATTCATCACGTTCTCCCATCACCAAGTACAATGCCATCCTGGGACTTCTTTTTTCAAGCCCACTAATTGAAAACAGTCTGCAGTTTATTAATTACCATTCAGATTATCTGCTGACACGCAAACTCTCCCTCATTCCAGGCTTGTTAATTAACACGTAATTGCAGAATCCATGGAGACCTACTTGCAGGTGTAATGCACTCCACCCTACAACTCATTGGCATACCATTCTGCTCTAGGGACTCACAGAGTTCTCAGTAAATAGGCTCTATCACTAACTGAGGCTGACATGACCACGCCCTCTCCCTCCACCACCACTCTGTCTCCTTTTGCTTCTTCACAGGGTCACAGAATTTCAGCATTAGAAGGAAGCTCAGAGGCCATCTCAGTCCAATCAAAACCAGGGGGGAAAATTGCACTACCACATACCTGACAAGTGGCCATGTGTCCTTTGCTTGGAAATCTCCAATGAAGGAGAACCCACCACCTCCCCTGGCAGTCCAGACCAGAGGTCTGATTAAGGAGGTTTTTTGTTAATGGTGCTGTTGCTGCTGCTGCTTCTGGTGTTGTTATCCCCTGCTCCCCCCAAGCCAAAAGGTGCTTTTTGCAACTTTTTGCAATTATTTCTATTTCTGCTTTGAGGAACCAAGCAAAAAAACAAACAAATGAAAAAGAAATCATTCGCTTAGTGGAATGAAAGCTCTAATCTAACAATCTGGCCACAGCTGATGACTGGGAAGGAGTAGCATCCCATTTGACAGGTGGTGGCTGCTCTGGCTTTTCTACAGAGCAGATTTAAAGAAAATGGGGAAAGGGGTGCTGGGGGAAGGCTAGAGAAGGCAAGCCCAGTCATTTTCATGATTAAGTCAATGATAGCACCTAATGGCTGGCTGATTACAAGGTTACGTCCCAATCAAGTCTTTGTTGTGATGTTTTATGAAAATCAGTCCCCACATGGCAAATGTAGCATCACGATCCATTTAATTAACTCGTGTATGATGAGAAACCTGAGAGGATCATCTAGCTTGCATGACCTTTCATGGTGCTGTGAAACAAGACCCAGACTTGGAAGTAGAAGAACCTGGTTGCAAATCTTGACATCACCCTTTCCAGAAATCTGAGTTATCATCATTTGCAACTACGTAACTCTGAGCATGTCATCTTCCTTCTCATAGCCTCAATTTCCTCATTGGAAAGTGGGTATAAACTCTGTACTGCATTGTGGCCCATCTCCAGTCATCCTGATCTATATCTGGCTAAGGGACCCACATGGCTCTGGAGGAGACAGTGAGGCTGGTGACTTTGCACAGCCCTCCCTCACTAAAATCCAATTCACTTGCAAGTCACGGCATCATCTTCCTGATGTCATAGTCCTCTTCAAGAATGAAGGACAAACCACAACCACAAAACAACAACCACACAACACATAAAATCTGTGGACCTCAGTTTCCTCAGCTATAAAATGAAAGACTTAGATTAGATAGAGAAGCTCTTCTAACTTTAAGGTGAGGGTTTAGAATCTTCATATTATTAAAACAAAATTGAGGCCCAAAGAGATTAAGTTCAGTAAGTTCAGTAAGTTAGTGACAGGACAAAGACCAGAATCCATTAGGGCTATGCCTCCCATTACTTGAAAAAACAACAATTATTTATTAAGAGTCACATCTATACTTAATCTGAAAATGGGTTTGGGGGTAGTAGAGAATGCAAGCAATTTTCAGTCCAGTTGGGAAGACAAGAGTGACAGCAATTGGAGAATTATGTGGGCACTGTACCCTTAGGTGTCACATTGTGTGACATAGATGATCAGTACTATAACAGTTCAAAGGTGATGGTGTTCAGGCAGAAAAGGCATGTCCCTTTGGCCTTGAGGATATGGAAAATAGTTGTCTCTTTCAACAGCATCAAGCTGTCTCTGGGATAACCCAGTCCACACATTTAGATTAGCATCGTAGACATCTGCGTGAAGTCCCAATTTGGTAAACTTTAGAGAAGTTAGGGAAATGCTGAAGAAAAGGATCACCATTGGGAGAAGGGATTGGATCCAGTTTGAGCAAATTTGAATCAGTTTGCTCCTTTGATTGGATATTCACTAGCTGAGATTTTTATAGCGTAGTTGCAATATATAGTGATTGGCATTAGTTAATAGAGATTTAGAGCTATCAGGGGCCTTGAAACATAAAACATTAGAGCAAAAAGGGGACTTAGAGATCCAGTGATGCAGCTAGGTGGTACCATGGATAAAGCGCCTGGCCTGGAGTCAGGAAGGCCTTCAAATCCTGCCTCAAACACTTACTAGCTGTGTGACCCTGGGCAAGTCACTTAACCTCTGTTTGCTTCTGTTTCTTCAACAGGAAAATGGGATGATAATAGTACCTACGTCCCCGGGTTGTTGTGAGGATAGAATGAAATCATATCAGTAAAGTGCCTTATAAACCTATATGAAGTTATTAGTATCTCTTTTACAGATGAAAAATAGAGATGGGGCCCAAGGAGAATAATGGACTTGCCCAGAGTTTCATAGATAATAAGTGGTTGAAGTTACTAGGATGGTTTCCTATCTCTGAATCTATTACTCTTCCTACTACCCCAGACAGCCACCCTAAAACCAGATGATGAAAATTACCAGAAGACTAAGTGTCCCCCCCACACACATCTCCCTTCAACAAATCAGTCTATAGTCTTATCAAATAAGTCTGGAGAGGCATTTGGGAAAGGGAACAAAAGCTGTCTTATCCTTCTGTCTATCTGTCTGTTTATCAGTATTTAGAAAATGCTAAAATAGACTCGGGAACTGGGTTGCTAGTCAAGATAATGAGATCTGTTTTGCTTGCTCAAATGTAGAGAACAGAAAGGTACTTTAAGAAAACAGATTGAAATCACTGAAGATCACAAAGGAATTATGAAAACCTTTGGGGGCAATTGTTTTAAGGGAGATGGAAGAAGTCAGAAAAAGTGGGAATCTCAGGAGACATTACCTAGATCCTAATTTATAAGAAAACATCAATACTTTCAAATATTATCACCTTTTATTTATTACTAGAATTCTTGGTGTTTACTTTAGCCATGATGAACCAGAAAGCAGATCAATGTCATAATCTTCCACTAACGCCCTCCTTCGATAGATTCCTTACCAATAGCTGCCCCTGTGTTCTTAAAGGCTGTAATATCAGAGCACAAATTAGGATAGGTCCTATTAAGATGGATTTGACCTTAACGAAATACAAAGAAAGAGAAATCTGTCATCACCCAAGACACTGGAAAGAACAGTGAGCAGGAATCTCTCTATATAACCCCATGGCCAAGGAAAGACTGGCTGAAAGGTCAAGGAGCAGAACATTTTCACATAAAGGATAAACAAAGGATAAACTCGGTTACACAATTTTACAATCCTAGAGTAATCTACTCCTCTCTCTCCCATACCCCTGATCACTCGGCCACTGTCAGTTGCCAAGACTTATTTATTTGCCCTCTGCAACATTTCTTGTCTTTATCCCATTCTCTTCACTCACACAGCCATTAACCTTGGTCAGGAGCCGTTTACCTCTTACCCTCTTACCAGGATTACTTTAAGAGGTTCCTCGTTGGCCTACCCTCCTCCAGTCTTTCTATTCTCTAAGTGCCCAAGAGATAAATGGATATTCCTAAAACACAGATCTTACTATTTCACTCCCCTCCTTAAAAATCTTCAGTGGCTCCCTACTGCCTCTAGGATAAACTACCAAACTCCCCCACCCATAATTTAAAGCCCTCCACACTATATGGCATCCACCTGCTTCCAGTCTTATTTCATATTCCTCCCTTTCATGCTGTCTCCATTCCTAGTCATACTGACTATTCCTTATACATAATATTCCAAAGCCCACCTCCATGCCTTTTCAGAGGTGATCCTCCATGTCTCAGATGAATTACTCTTCACACCCAGCAATTAAAATCACCAGCTTAGCACAGTTCCTGCGCCCTCTTGTACAGGGAAGCCTTTTCTGACTTCCCCTAAGTGTCCACCATCTTGAAATTTGTATAGCTTCATATAACTGTACTTTTTCTGGGTAAATGTTGCATCCTTCTCCCACCCCAATGTAATTTAATTCCTTGAGGTCAGGGACTGTTTTCATTTTTTGGCTTTATAGCCCTGGCCCATACTACAGTGCCTTGAACATGATGGGCACTTAATAAATATTGTTTGAATTGACAGGTATATGGTAAAAGGAAATCCTGTTTAGTATAAGATTCCCTCTGAAGTTCTTTTTAATTCTGAGAGTCCATAATTCTATGATTCTCTGTTGATTCTTTCTAATTTATCCTATCTATATCTTTTTTGTACAGTCATTTTCATGTTGTATCCCCCATTGGACTGGAAGCTCAAGGAGAGGGAATGCCTTTTGCCATTTTTTTTATATACCAGTGTTTAGCACAACGCCTGGCACATCGTAGGCACATAATAAATGTATATTGACTGACTGGCTTCCCATGAACCAAAAGGGTCTGAATGCAAGCTCCCCAAGCATTCTCTTAAAGACATATTTAATAAAGTATACTACGTAAGACAGCATATAATCAAGGGCTTAATTTTGTGGCAAACCTTGGGGGACATATGAGTATGATCACTGTATTCAAGTATTTGAAAAGCTGGCATGGAAAAGAGGGATTAGACTCATTTTGCTTGTTCCCAGATAGCAAAGCCAAGAGGGATGGGTAGCAGTTATAGCGAGGCAAATTTTAGCTCCATATAAGGAAAATTTTCCTAATAAGTCAAGAACGCCGAAAGAAGACCTCAGGAAGGAAGGAATTTGCCCATCACTGAAGGGCTTTGGTCAAGCAGAGGCTGGAGGAGCACTGGTCAGGGGTGCAGGAGAGAGGATTCTTGGTCAGGTACAGGTTGGACAAGATGCCCTCTGAGAGCAGCCTTTCCACATCTGAAATCTTAGGATTTTACATACTAGAAGTTGTCAGGACACTCCATAAGTTACACAGCATAGAAGTCAGGTCAAAGATATATCACCAAGCTTACAGACTGAAGCCTACAGGACCACAGCCAGGAGGCTAAACACTGGAGCACAGCCTGACTTTTTGGACAAAGATAGAAAGCAGAAGCACAGGGATAGATCGTGGATCATAGAACCAGAGCTAGAAAGGACTACAGAAGTCAAGTCCAGCCCTACATTTTACAGATGAGGAAACTGAGGCCCAGAAAAATTAAGTGACTTGGCCAAGGCTACATAGATTGTAAGTGTCAGAAGTAAAATTTGAACCTCTGTCTTCAAAGCCAGTGTTTTTTTTTTCCCTACACTATCATCATGATGCCCAAAGATGGACTGGTCATGAATATGGAACAATACTTAACGGTTATTATTATGACCCTGAGTAATCAGGTAAAGGTTAAATTCTGTTCTGTAGCCTCTGCTGGAGAAGGCAGGGAAGGGCTTTTTATACTGATAGCTTTTCTTTTTATATAACTTGCATTTCCTAATATAACTATTCCTCTTCCTTTCCCCACTTCCCCTCCCCCATCCCAGCCATCCCTCATAACAAAGACAGGGGAAAAGGGGAAAACCAACAGTTTAGCAAAACTAACCAAACACAGCCAAAGAAGTCTGACATTATCTACAGGGTTTGCTGCACACTCACAGTCTCCCATCTCTGCAAAGAAGGTAAAGAGATACCTTCTCATAAATCTTATTTTGGGTCAAGCTTGTTTATTACATCAGTCACTTCTGGAGGTTTCCTTTGAAATGGCATCCATCCCTCCCTCCCAACTCATAAAGTTATTAATGCATATTCACATATGTAGAAATGAAAAAAATAATAAAGGACCCAGCTCCTGATCCTGTCATTCAAGGTCCATTACAATCTAATATCACTCTACCCTGCAAACTTTATCTCATACTGTTCTCCTCTAAACACTCCATATTCTGGTCAAATCAAATCATTTGTTTTCCACCTAGTTATTTCTGTGCTTTTCCATCTCTTTCTCCTCAATCAAGCTGTCTCCATACCCAGAACACCCTCCTCCCCCATTACTGTGAGCTCATATCTTACCCAGAGTTGAAGACCCAACTTAAATGATCCGACATGTGGCCCTGCCAAATCACTTCGATTAGATGGGACCTCTCCCTCATCTGATCTCCAAGGAGTATGTACCCTTCTTAAATTAATAATCATTGTCCACATTTTATACAGTGCTTTAAGATAAACAAAGTGATTTTTCAAAAAAAAAACCTTGGTAAGTAGGTAAAACAAGAATGATTATCCCCATTTAGAGAGGGGCATCTCTTTAGAGAGGGGGAATGATTTGGACAGTCACATACATAGGAAATGGAAGGGCCAAGACTCCAAGCCAGGTCTCCTCACTCCCAAGTCACCCACTCTTTCCAAGATGCCACACAGCTTCTCTTACATATTTGCACCATTCCACAATCTATATTATATATATCTATATTTGTATTTTATATCCTCCAGTAGATCATAAGCTCTCTGAGGGCAGGAATTGTGACATTCTTCTTTGCATTTCCCCCAGTACATAGCATTGTATGTTGTACCCTGCATACAGAAGGCACTTAATAAATGCTTATTGAATTAATGAATGAATCAAACAAATTACTTAACTACATGAAGTAAATGAATGAAAATTCATTTATTAAGCACTAGTCATGGAGATGTAAACAGAGAAGCAAGACAGTCTCTCAGGGATCTCACATTCTCATAGAGAGAGCCAATAAAGTAGGAGATTTCAGCTGCGAATCCAATACAGAGGCATAATGGTCCCTGGGGTGTTGCAGCAAAGTGGATAGTAATGTACCTTCTTTAATGTCATTTCTATTGATAGAAGCATATCTATTGATAAAAGCATATCTATTTCTGATGTTGAACCATTTGATGGTGCCAAGGACCTTAGTGGTAAGGTCTTTCTTTTCCAGTTATATGAATGGAATGAACACAATGAACGGCAATGAAATGAATGAATGAGTTAGAGAATGAATGAATACAGTGAGTGAATGAATGAATGAATGGTTTTAAAATAAGGTGCTTCTCCTAAGTTATTTCTCTTTACTCCTCCCCCTCACCAACTACAAATTCCAATTCCACAGCTATTATAGGAAAAAGACAGTATCTAAAGAATGAGGTCAGTGGGGCACTTCCAGCTAATGGTGATTAATTTCCCTAGGAATTGCTAAAAATAGGCAAAATGTGATGGGAGAGGGAGGGATAGACCAAAGAATCATTGAAAAGATAACTCTTCATTATAGACACTAACACAGCCATCATGGCCTCTGCACAGGGGACCCTCTTAATTAACTCCAACTTTATTTCCAATCTCTGTGAATCATTAGACAATCACAAAAATCTCACTCCTTCCAATTCATCAAAACATGCATTGGAGGAAGTTATCGAGTGTCTACTGCTCATTTAATGCGATTCACAGAAAGTTGTCCTTTTGAACTATCATGGCATGGAGATGTTAATAGGAAGTCTATTAACAGAGTCACTGTAATAATGAATTGAAATTTACATCATGTGTAATCTCATTAATTGTACGATCATATCTAAGTTGACAGTTTTAATGCATTACTAAGAAAAAGATTCTATTACATGATATTAAAGATCTTATCAAGGTTAATTTGTGTAAAAATGTAGTTCCTACATAATTTTTCATCTTTATTTGAGATACTGTAATTTAAGGCATAGTATTTTTAGTTTTTAAAGGAAATGGCCAGGTATATATGCACGGATCCTAGATTTACCTCTAATTTAAGTCACAAGAGGCCTGAGGATTTAGAAGAAAATTCATTACTCCCAAGTGCTTTTTTCTTCCTCACCATATCCAACATTTGCCAGAATTCTGTCTACCTTGCCATATTGTTCGTCATCAGGCCTCCCACTTTGGGGGAACATGTTCTATATCTGCACGGAAGAATGAGGAAAATCCCTAGTCTAGTTCCAGCCAGGTATCTGTCAAGGGCTGGCTAAAAGGCACTCCTTAAAAGATCAGAGTGGAATAGTCATCCATGCAAGGGTAGCAAACAACCCTATCCTCTACAAGAATTTTCTCAGTCCATAGATTTGCAATGTTGTTATTATGGTGCTATTTTCCTGGTTCTACTCACTTCACTCTGAAGCGATTCATATAACTCTTCCCAAGTTTCTCTAAAACTATCCCCTTTATTGTTTCTTATGGGTAATATTCCATTCCTTTTATGTCTCACGACTGATCAGTGAATCATAATTGATTCTACCGGTAATAAAGCATGCTACTCTCCTCCTAACAGAGAGGTGATGAACTCAACATGCAGAAAGAAATACATGTTTGGGGGCACGGCTATCGCGGAAATTTCTTTTTTCTCTTGATTGTGTGTTTGTTACAAGAGAATTTTCTTTTTTTCCTCCAGGGGAGAACAGGAAGGGGTGAGAGACAAGGTGGGGAAAAGGGGAGGGGGGGAATGCCTGTTATTTTTTTTAAAGGAAGAACCTGACGTTGACCCTGGATTTCTCTCCCCAGAGCTGTTGACTCTGCTCTGAGCAATGAGGACAGAATTTTTGTCTTCTACAGAATCACAGAATGTCAGCCCTCAAAGAAGGCAGCTGAAGAATAAAGTGGTAAGAGCAGTGGATTTATAATCAGAAAGCCAGGGCTTGAATCCTGGATCTCACTTTCCTCATCTATAGAATGAAGGGGTTGGACTAAGTGATCTCTAAGGCTCCTTCCAGCTCTGAATGTCATGCTAGACCATGGCGGGGATATCTAGTCTAACTCTACCATTTTCCACATGAGGAAATTGAAGCTCAGAAAGTTTTGAGTAACTCACCCGAGTTGACAAAGAAAATTAGAGACAAGGCTGGACCCATGTCCCCAGATGTGGGCAGACCTCCTGCTTCTCAGAACTCCTTTCCCCTTTCCACTTTGCCAGAGCCCCATTGCATTCTTCTGGCCCCCTAAACCAGGAATTTCTCCTCCACAACCTTCCATCCCCAAGTGGAAAGGGATGACCTTCATTCTGTCCTCTTTCCTCTCTCCTCTTTCTCTCTCTCTCTCTCTCTCTCTCTCTCTCTCTCTCTCTCTCTCTCTCTCTCTCTCCCTCCCTCCCTCCCTCCCTCCTTCCCTTCTTCCCTCCTTCCCTTCCCCTTCCCCCTTCTCTTTCTCTCCCCTGCCCTTGAGAGTTTTTTTAAAGTCAAACAAACAAACAACAGGACTTAGCTACATTCTGCATCCCTGCTAAACCCTGTGGTTCCAACCTCCATCAAGTTACAACCATCAGGTTTCATCCAGAGGTAGCAAGAGCCTGCTGGGCACTGTCCCTTTAAGAAATTTTTAAAAATTGCCTCACACTTCCATTGCACCATAAGGTTAACAAAACACCATTGCCCATCAAAACCCAATGAGGCAAGTAATGCAACTACTACTATCCCCATTTTATAAATGAGGCAACTGAGACTTAAAGAAGTCAAGTTACTTGCTTTAGTTTGCCAGGCCAGTAAGTTTTAGAGGCAGGATTTGAACCTCAATCCAAACCTTCAAACCTTCTGTTCTACACCACACCACCTTTTAGAAACTGGCTGTACCACTCAATTGGATATAGAAACCTCTTACCCTATAGGAAAGTTGGAGGGAAAGAGGATAAGAAAGGGGTAGAGTGATAGAAGCGAAGGCAGACTGGGTAAGGGGTAGTCAGAAACAAAACACTTTTGAGAAGGGACAGGGTGAAAAGGAGAGAGAAAATAGAATAAATGGGGGGAATAGGATGGAGGAAAATATAATTAGCAATAGTAGCTGGGAAAAAAATTTTGAATTACGTTTCTCTGATAAAGGCCTCATTTCTTAAACATATAAAGAACTGAGTCAAACTTATAAAAATAAGACCCATTCCCCAATTGATAAATGATCAAAAGCTATGAACAGTTTTTAGATGAAGTAATCAATGCTATCTATAACCACATGAAAAAAAATGCTCTAACTCATTATTGATTGGAGAAGTGCAAATTAAAACAATTCTGAAGTACTACCTCATACCTATTAGATTGGCTAATAGGACAGAAAAGGAAAATAAGAAATGTTGGAGGGATGTGGGGAAAATGAGACATTAATGCACTGTTGGTGTTGTGAACTGATTCCATCACTATGTAGAGCAATTTGGAACTATGCCCAAAAGGCTACAAAACCTGACCTAGCAATACCACTACTAGGTCTGTATCCCAAAAGAGATTTAAAAAAAAAAACAAAAAGGAAAAGGACCAATATGTACAAAAATATTTCTAGCAGTTCTTTTCTGGTGGCAATGAATTGGAAATTGAGGAGATACCCATCAATTGAGGAATGGCTGAACAAATTGTGCTATGTAATTGTGACAGAATACTGTTGTGCTGTAAGAAATGATGAGCAGGAGGCTTTCAGAAAAACCTGGCAGGACTTAAATGAGCTGATGCAAAGTGAAATATACTGTGCACAAAGTAACACCAATACTGTAAGATGACAAGCTGTGAATGACTTAGCTATTCTGGCAATACAATGATCCAAGGCAACTCTGAAGGACTTATGATGAAAAATGCTATCCATCCCCAGAGAAAGAATGGTTAATGTCTGAATACACCGTGAAGCATGCTTTTTTTGCTTTCTTTTCTTTTCTTGAGGGTTTTTTTTTGGTCTATGTTTTCTTTCACAACATAACTGTTATGGAAATGTTTTGCATGACTATACACGTATAATCTATATCAAATTACTTGCCTTCTCAATGAGGGGGGCTGAAGGGGAGAGAGAGAATTTGGAACTCAAAATTTTAAAACAAATGTTGAAAATGGTTTTTACATGTAAATGGGGAAACTAAAATATTAAACGAGAGGAAAGAAAGAAACAGAGTATGATGCTACCTAGATGGCACCTGTACTGTCTGTCATTCAGAGCCTTAAATATCATAAACTCACATCAGACTGGATACTCTCTCACCTTCATATGTCTATTTGCTCCAGGCTGACAACCTTGCCTCTATCTCAAGAGTTTCCTCCCACTTGCTCTCTTGTCAGTCTGTGGTCTCTTCCCTAGACCTGGCCGTCTGCATTCTGGCTGGGCTCCTGTTGACCTTCCCCAGTCTGGCTGGGTTCCTGCTAGTATTACAACCTGATTTATTTGAAGGTCTGCTTTGGGACAGCAGCTTCTAGACAAGAAATGGACTGCACATTTTGAACCCTGTCACAATGAAGCTCTCTGCTGTTACTAAAAACAAAACAAAACCCAAGGGCCCCCAAACTATATACTCTGCCTTTGGCTTCTGACAAGTCCTTTATGGGATAGGAGGTTAGAGAGTGAACTTAAGACTTTAGTGGTGTAGGGAGGTCCTGGTGCCAAACTTCCTCTCCCAGTGAAGGTCAACACTTCCTCTTCAACATATACTCTTACAGAGCTACCTTGAGTACTGAGGTGCCAGGTGGTTTGACCAGGATCAAACCGAAAGTGCATAGACTTGGGATTTGAACCCAAATCTTCTTGGCTCAGAGGCTAGTTCTCTAACAACTATGTCATACTGGAGAGCTGGAAAGTACTTTAAAGAGGTTTTAGAGATTTTTAGAGATTTAAAAAAAAACCAACCCTGGGGCCTAAGAGAGGAAAGTGACTTACCCAGGGTCATACAGATAGTAAACATCTGAGAACAGCTAGCCCACTCTCCATATTTAATGGATAAGGAAACTGAAGCCCAGAAAGAAGAAATGATCTGTCCAAAGTAGCAGGTCCAACACTAGAATTCAGGTCATGAGACTCCAATTATTTTCTCCACTTTACCACACAACCTGTGAGTATTGCTTAATCCTGGAGGTAGAAAGGAACTAAACTTAGCTGACTAAATGGACAGACCTAAAGAGTAGTCAATATTGGTTCAATGTCAACATGAAAAGGTATCTCTAGTATTTTGGTTTAGACCATCCTTGGCCCAATGCTATTAAAAATTTGTTATTACATTATATATTTTGTATTATATATTATGTTATATGTTATATAGTACTTGGATAAATACATAAATAGTGTATTTATCCAATTTACAGATGACTCAAAGCTGAGAAGAATGGCCAAACTACTAGGTGACAAAGTTGAGGTTCTATAAAGATTTTGACAGGGAAGATCATTAAGTTTCATCAAAGATGAAATTTCATAGGTATAAATGTAAAGTCTTATAAGTACAGGAAGTATAGTAGGAATGCCTAGTCAGCAGTTCTCTAAGGAATAGCCATGGGCTGACAGCTCATTGTGAGTCAATCATGTGATATGGCAGCCAAGAAATTCAATATGATCTTAGGCAGAATTGAGAAGTATAGCATCCATGGGGGAAAAAATAAACTAGTCCTGCTATGCTCTGTCCCAATCAGACCATATAAATAAATGATTTCTTTCCTAGTCTCCTCCACAATATCATTTAAGATATACCAATAATAATAATAATACTTTATTAGTATACTATCTCTTAATACTTTCCATTCTATTAAATAATTTGAATTTTAAAATGGGGGTGGAAGAGAAGATGGCAATATCCACTAGAACATGTATATTCTGTCAAAGTTCTACTTTGAAGAAGAATTCCCAGTATGATCATAATAATAGCTATTTTTTGAAATAGAAGTCCATTATTTTTCTGCCTAGTCTTAAATGTATTACACCTCTCCTAAAATATATTTTCGGTTCTCTGAAGTAGAATTAAATTTCGTTTCCAACTTCACTTCACTGAGCAAAATTAAAGACCAATAACAATTATGTGCTTTTAGATTTCTCAAATGTAACTAAAAGTGCTTTATCTCCAGATGGAGCTGATAAAAATAGCTAAGATATAACGATAGAATCAAAAGACCCTCCACGAGCAACATCTGCATGAACTGAGTCAATAATACATTGACAAAGAATTGGTCAATGAATAGCTGAGTCGTGGAGACTTGCCTATGGAAACAGAAGGATTACTTAAGTCAACTCAAGACTAGGTCATCATCACCAGAAATTTCAAAAAGATTATTCTCAAGGAGCCTATACTTAACAATCAAGGTAATGGTAGAAACTGTGCAACAAAACAATGCAGGCTATAAAAATTTAGCACCTTCTGAATGCCTAGCAGGATATGATCTAATAGATAGAATTATATTTCAGAAAGTCAGTATCTTTCATGAACTGAAATCCCCATACTACAAATATATACTTGAAAATATCCTAGATAATAACCAATAATAATAACCAATAAACTAGAATTGGACCATTATCATGGAATAAAGTGGTGCCCACAATTGCCTGGACATAGCATTGATCCATAAAAACTTATGTATAATGTTTTTAATAGTTGTCCCCACGCCAGATACTCATTCTCTAAGGTACATGAAACAAAAAGCTTCCAAAATATAGAAAATATAGTTAGGAAGATCAAAATCACACAAGAAGAGGATGAAGTAAAAATCATCTCTGTTGTCCTGGCTGCTACTTGAGTTGTAGAAAGTATATTTTCGGTGAGCTAACAGTGGATAAGCTTATATTTGAGTGCTTATTCAACTAAAAAAATTTTATTGTCTTCCTCTGTGACATAGTCATAGATCTTAAATATAATAGTATGATGGGGCAAATTGTCCCAGGACTGTTTCTATCTGAACTTCATTGAAAATGATGAGACAAATAGAATGATGAAAATGACAAAGATAATGATTATATTAATAATCAGCTAAGACACCTCATGTGTGAGTGTCTTAACCAATAACATGTTCCTAGTCTTTGGGAAATGTGATGGGTTTGCTAAATCTCTATAATCATTGGAGTTTTAGAGATGAAGATGATGACAATGTTTGGAAAGGTTATTCTTGGTGACAAATAATATTTTCACCTTATATTTCTACAGCACTTTGAGGCTTCCCTTTGAAGCTATCCTTGCAATAGCTCTGGGCAATAGCCAGCACAAGTATCTCCCTCTTTAAGAAGAGAAAACCAAAGATCAGAAAGGAGGAGGCACTTGCCAGAAGTCAATTAATATACATTAAACAACTATTATGAGCCAGGCATTGTGCTAAGTATTCAAGATATAAAGAAGATAGTAGTCTATGACCTCAAGGAGCTCATAGTCTAACAGGGGAGACAACTGCAAAATAACTATGTGCAAACGAGTTCTATACAGGATAAGTTAGAAATAATGAACAGAAGGAAGACAAGCATTAAGAGAGAAAAGGGAAGACATCTTGTAGAAAATGGAGTTTTAGCTGGGTCTTGAAGGAAGCCAAAGAAGCCAGGAGGAAATCCATGTTTACTAAGATGTCACTAGTCAGTCTACCTAATGTCTCGGGGAAGAAGGTGAAAATTGGTTTCTCTGTTTTACAGAGGAAGAGACATGGGGACTTGTGAGGTCATACAGTTTTCTTGAGCCCACACAGGAAGCTCATGGAAGATCCAGGAACAAAAGCCAGAAGGCTGGACTCCAATGGCTGTGCACGTTCCACCAACCCATGACATTTCCCGAAAGAGTTAGCACATGTTCTTGGTTTGGTAGACACCCAAATGTGAGGGGGTATAACTGAAGATTTTCCAAATGGCTGGAGCCTTATAAATCTCCAAAAATGAGCTGGAAATCTTACAGGAACAAGATTCCTCAGACTCCCTGCCTCTGGTTAGGCCGTGATTATAAGAATCTATTCTTTTGTGTGGTCTTTCAACACTACAGGGTCTACTGTGGGCCAAAAATAGTCAAGGGTTGAAAGATGATACAGTAAAAACTGCAAACACCACAGTTCTGAGGAGACCTTAAAGGCTAAAGTCCCATCCAAGATTTAGGAAGAAGAGCAGGGTTATGGGACAAAGGTTAGCCTTTGTGAAACAACTCAATTCACCCTTACTTCAATCAATCAACATTTATTAAGCGCTGCTATGCCCCCAGACACTGTGCTAAGGGCTGGTTCCCAACTAAAGTGGAATTTCCTCATTGCCTCATTTCCCTGGCTTGAAAGAGCTACGGTCCACTGATTATTTGTCTCTATACACTATTTAGTACTTCAAAACATGTTGTCTTGTTCACTAATTGTTTCCTGTGTGCATGTCTGGTCTCCTCAGCTAGATTCTTTGTCCGTTCACAATGAAGACTGAATCTCCTAATACTAGCAACAGCTCACATTTATGAAGTTCTTGAAAATTTAAAAAATGTTTTCCTCTTAACAGCCCTGGGACAGAGGTAATGGGAGGATTATTGTCCCATTTTATAGAAGAGGAAATTGAGGTTATGGAGGTGAGGGATTTTGTATGAGGAAGCCAAGGCTGGAAAGAGAATGTGGATTGCCAGAAGTCCTGCCCCTTTACATTTTGGTATCCTTTCCTATTATACAGCAAAGGAAAAGAGCTAGAGCTGATTCACATCTTCTAATTCCAAATTTAGAGCTTTCTCCATTACACTAAGCTACTTCTATTCCTTTGTTGCCACAAAATGGCTAATAGATTTAATAGAGTGACCTAGACATTAACGGATCTAAGACTGATTGCCTGGTTGGACTCATTCTTTAGGACTGTCACCCCACTGCGCTGATACCTTGTCCTACCTGATATCTAAGAACAACTGTACCACCCAATGGGGTAAATGCCCGCTTGCCTGTATCTCTGTCTATTGCCAAAGTGCTGACTCCCCTGATGATTAGGCCATCTTGCCATAGTTCCTCCCACTGTCCTCTGGTAGGACCTTTCTGCATTACCTACCCTGATCCAGCAGATCCGTCTTGTTTCCCTGTCCCAGCTATTCACAGTCCAGTTAACTTTGTTGTCCATGGAATCCCGGCATTAAGTTAGCATAACTATTCTCAAAGTATTCCTATCAGCCAAGCATAGTGCTGTCTAAAGCAGAGAATACAGGGTATAAGAAAGGAAGACAGCTTGTTTTCTCTAAGCCTCCAAAAATCATAGTATCACAGAACATTCAAGCTAGAGGAGATCTTAGGACACAGAACAAAGAATGTCAAGCCTAGAAGGAATCTTAAAATATTGACCATCAGGGAGGAGCAATAGAGGTCAGGAAGCCCAGAAAGGAACTTTAAGGGTCATTTACTTTAACCTTCTTATTTCATGGAAACTGAGATTAACAAATAAAGTCAGAGAATTATAGAAAATTAGAGATAAAGGGGGCCTTAGAGATTCCACCCTACCTCATGCTATAGATAAGAAAATTAGAGCCCGCATTTGAAGTGAATGGCCCAAAGGCACAGAGCCCAGGTTATGGGCACTGGTACTCTTACTTGGGTGTCTATTCTATGACACCATCCTGTTTGCAGTCTCAAGTAGTTAAGGAGATATGTAACTCCTCAGTATGTTCAAAACACCAGCCTCATAATTGGGGAAATACCAAAAAAAATCCAAAAAGCAAAATAAATACATAAAAATAAAACAACGGCTTCATTTTTTGTTAAATTTGCCCTCAGCATGTATACACATTTTTTCTCCAGCTCTTGTTTTATCAGTTGACCTAGAAAAGCTCTCCTCCACAATTATGTGCCGATTTGTAGCACAACTAACTTTGATAATCCTGGGGGCAGACGATTCTTACACTCCTCCTCTATCTTCTGCCCGTGGCTGCTTCACTGTATGTATCAGTAACATCAGCAGAGAGTGGAAAATAAATGGTAGAAAAGGTAGAATTCAAATCAGTCTATTTTGCTTTGTGTCACACTGAGGTTGAAATTAACAGAATTATTTGATTTTATAAGGGAAGTCTTCAGTGCTTGAGATGTGGTAGAGGAAGGGTGAGTCAAGACAGCAGAACCTCAAAGTAAGGACATTGGTCAAGGAATCAGGAGTCCTGGATATTATTCTGCTCTGTCCCTAACAAACTGTGTGATCTCAGGCAAATCACTTCATCTCTGGGTTTGAGTTTTCTTCCTCTGTACAAAGAAAGGATTAGAGAAGCTGGTCTCTAAGAGCCTTTCTAGCTCAGCCATTTTATTCTCAGTGTTCTAAGTCATATATTCGTCAACAGCCTTATAAGGTAGATACTATGGATATTATCATTCCCATTTTATAGATAAGCAAGCTTAAGACTGAGGGAGACTGAGTATCTGGCTCATGGCCACACAGCTGTTAAGTGTCAGAAACAGGATTAGAACTCAGATGCTCCTGCCTCCAAATCTATCACTCTGTCCATTACACCATACTATCTCCCTAGAAGCCTTCAGTGGGTTTCCATGCCCTGTAGAAGGAGATAAACTCTTTGCTATTCTAAGCTCTTCATGGTCTGGTTTAGTTGGAAACCACTGCTCAGTGACCTCACCTGATACGCTGCCAGTTACAGGGATAGGAAGCCACAGAGATGCTTTGCACAAATCTTCTGTCTTTCATCGGTAAAGAATTACCAATTTTCTGTCACTACCAGCTGTTGCTGCGAGTGACATCCTGGACTGGGGAAATAACAGTTAGCCAGAATCTTTTGGAGTAAACAGTGATGAACCAAGAGATCTCTTTTTAACAGCACTGGAAGACCCAGAGGAGATCCCATGGTTCAGGATTGTTTTTATTGGAAAACTATTTCCCTGTGAGTAAAGGCAGTATCTTCCAAGGAAAGGCAATGAAGGACTAAATGACTGCATTTCCCAAAATGGGATCTGCCATTTTGCACAGAGGCAAAGGAGAAAAGGAATAGAATGTTTTCTATGTGTGAATAATAGTTATTGATTCATCCAACCCCAAGATCCCATCGCTCACTCTTTGCCAACATTCTCTGCCATACAAAGGCTTATAATAATAATAGCTGATATTTATATAGCACATTACCTACATTATCTCATTTGATCCTCACAAGAACCCTGTGAGCTAAGTGCTGGACATAATTTTATCCCCATTTTACAGAGGAGGAAAATTAATCTCAGGAGGCAGAGATCGAGCAACAAGGATATGAAGAGAGTGATATATTTGGATGGAGTGAACCACAAAGGAGAGGATATTCTGCTATGTGATGACAGCAGAGGGAGTATATGGAAGTAGAAATAAGGAGCAAGGATTATTACTATTCTTACTCCTGGCTCAATGTTCATAGGAGTATATATTTAGAGGTGGAGGGGCTTTAGAGGTCATCCAATCCAACTCCCTCCTCATGTTACACGTGGAAAAAACAAAGACCCACAGAGGTCAGGTAAGTTGCCCAAATGTGTGTGTGTCTGTGTGTGTGTGTGTGTCTGTGTCTGTGTGTCTGTGTGTCTGTGTGTTAGGAGGGGCGAGGGAATAAAAGAAATTGCATCCAATATCAAAGAGGATGGATGGCCAGGGTTGCGGCGCCTCCTGAAAAAGAGCCCGGTTTCCATGAGTTCAAGAGGATTGAAGGAGAGGAAGCTGAAGAAGGGATAATACTTTGGCTCTGAAGTGTTTCCCGTGATGCCCTCACCTCCCTCTTCCATACTGTTGTTTGCTGAGATGCTTGAGTGCCCATCCTTTCGAAATACCAGAGCAGAGCATCCCTTTGGCATTCATGAGCAAACTGCTAACGAGGAAGTCTTGTCAGCCTCTTCTCATTCAGCATTTCCCAGGCAGATTAACTTCCTGCAAGGGTTTTTCATGCCAGTGTAATGAAGTGTCCCCTATAAAGTTTCATATATAATAATATGTCTTAAAGAATGACTTCAGTGCTGTAATTGGTCCTTGACTTGGACAGTAATTATAACGGTTGTTAATTCTCAAAGATGTAAGTGGAGAGATTGAAGCTAATTTGATATCTTTAGCAATGAAGTGCAGTTGGCTGACCAGAGGGAAACAGCCAAGGCATAAATGGAAAGTTAAACTGCCTCTGTCACTGGGCAAAGTCTAAGACATCCCACTAACCAAGGGCCAGATCTGGTTTCTCCTAAGTCTGCATAAGCTTCTCCTAGGTTTGTGCAAGTTGAGACCTGATCCTTTCTCCATGGAATTAAAATGAGCTATATTGAAATTCAGACTGTGTTTAGGTAGCTTGAAGTGAAGTGGAGATCTGGAGATTATCCAGCTCTCTGATCAATGGAAATAGCCAAAGCCCATGTTCAGGCCCTCACTTGGCATTAACATCAAACTCAGACTGCCAGGGTGTAAAAAATGGAACACGGACTGTCAGAGCTGAGAGGGACCTTAGAGCATAGAACATGAAATGTCCAAACTGAAGGGACTTTAGGATACACAGCTCTCATGGCTTGGAAAGAATTTTTTTAAAAAAATGTCAGAGTAGGAAGGAATTTTAATGTATAGAATGTCAAAGCTGAGAGGAACTTTAGAACTTGAACCACTAATGGAAAAGGGCTGTTTGACTCTGGGGGAATCACTTAACCTCTTTTTGCCTAGGTTTTTGCCTAGTTTGCCATACTCTCCAAGTATGGATACATTGCCCATCTGTATCACTGGGCACATACAGGAAGGATGAATTAAAGAACAGAGAGTTGTGGGGGGGCGGAGCCAAGATGGCCGCTGGAAAGCAGGGACTAGCATGAGCTCCCTGCCAAGTCCCTTCAAAAACCTATAAAAAATGGCTCTGAACCAATTCTAGAATGGCAGAACCCACAAAACAGCAGAGGGAAACAGGGATCCAGCACAGGACAGCCTGAATGGTCTCTGGGTGAGGTCTATCCCACACGGAGCTGGGAGCTGGGAGCTGGGAACGGAGTGGAGCAGAACCCAGCCTGAACGGCGTGGACCATCCAGACCAGAAGCCGGGCAGAGGGGGCCCTAGCGCCCTGAATCAGTGAGCTGTGGCAGTTACCAGACTTCTCAACCCACAAATACCAAAGACAGCGGAGAAGGTTACTGGAAAAAGCCACAGGAGTGGAAGGAGTTCGAGGTTCAGCCACCGCCCTGGGGCAGCGGAGGTGGGGCAGCTACAGCTGCAGTTGCTTCCAGCCCCAGGCTCACCTGGTGAGAGGACTTAAGTGGCAGATCAGAGCAGGAGTGCACAGCCTGCAGAAGATCTAAGCCCAGTCCGGGTTGGGGGTTCTTGGTGAAGGAGGAGTGCTGGTGTGGCAGAGCTGCGCATCCCACCCCCCCAAACGTGGAACATAGAACTCTCTAGTCTACAAGCAGTCATACCCCACTGAAAAACTCAAGGGTCAAGTTAGTTGGTTGGGAATATGGCCAGGCAGCGAAAACACACCCAGATTCAGTCTCAGATTTTGGATTCTTTCTTTGGTGACAAAGAAGACCAAAACATACAGCCTAAAGAAGTCAACAAAGTGCAAGAGCCTACACCAAAAGCCTCCAAGAAAAACATGAACTGGTCCCAGGCCGTGGAAGAGCTCAAAAAGGATTCAGAAAAGCAAGTTAGAGAAGTAGAGGAAAAATTGGGAAGAGAAATGAGAAGGATGTGAGAAAACCATGAAAAACAAGTTAATGACTTGCTAAAGGAGACCCAAAAAATACTGAAAAATACACTGAAGAAAACAACACCTTAAAAAATAGACTAATTGAAATGTCAAAAGAGCTCCAAAAAGCCAATGAGGAGAAGAATGCCTTGAAAGGCAGAATTAGCCAAATGGAAAAGGAGGTCCAAAAGACCACTGAAGAAAATACTACCTTAAAAATGAGATTGGAGCAAGTAGAAGCTAGTGACTTTATGAGAAATCAAGATATTATAAAACAAAACCAAAGGAATGAAAAAATGGAAGACAATGTGAAATATCTCATTGGAAAAACCACTGACCTGGAAAATAGATCCAGGAGAGATCATTTAAAAATTATTGGACTACCTGAAAGCCATGATCAAAAAAAGAGCCTAGATATCATCTTTCAAGAAATTATCAAGGAGAACTGCCCTGATATTCTAGAGCCACAGGGCAAAATAAAAATTGAAAGAATCCACCGATCGCCTCCCCAAATAGATCCCAAAAAGAAATCTCCTAGGAATATTGTTGCCAAATTCCAGAGCTCCCAGATCAAGGAGAAAATACTGAAAGCAGCCAGAAAGAAACAATTTGAGTATTGTGGAAACCCAATCAGAATCACCCAAGATCTGGCAGCTTCTACATTAAGAGATCGAAGGGCTTGGAATACGATATTCCGGAGGTCAATGGAGCTAGGATTAAAACCTAGAATCACCTACCCAGCAAAACTGAGTATCATGCTCCAAGGCAAAATATGGATTTTCAATAAAATAGAGGACTTTCAAGCTTTCTCAATGAAAAGACCAGAGCTGAATAGAAAATTTGACTTTCAAACACAAGAATCAAGAGAAGCATGAAAAGGTAATCAAGAAAAAGAACAAGAAAAAGAAATTGCAAAGGACTTACTAAAGTTGAATTCTTTCAAGGCAAAGTACCCTGTACCCTTGTATTTTGGGGTTCCTAGCACCCCTAGACTGCATCAGCTCTTCTCCATGGCTAGTATGCTTTCCCTCCTCAACCTCCTAGGTTCCCTGGTTTCCTTTATGACTCAGATCAAATGCCACTTCTTTTTTTTCCTTTTTTTTGGCAGGGCAATTGGGGTTAAGTGACTTGTTCAAGGTCACACAGCTAATACATGCATCAAGTGTCTGAGGCTGTATTTGAACTCAAGTCCTCCTGAATCCAGGGCCGGTGCTCTACTCACTGTGCCACCTAGCTGCCCCCAAATGCCACTTCTTCACTCCCTTCACTGTTAATGCTTTCTCTCAGAGATTAACTTCATTTATACTGTAGGTATGTATATATTTTCCCCACCTCAGAAGGTAAGCTCCTTGAGGGCAGGGACAATGGTTTTGCCTTTCTTTATATCCCCAGCATTTAGTACAATACATAAAGCATAGTGTTTAGTAAATGCTGCTTACTTGACTGAGAATGCTTCTGAGTCTAAAATCCTCTGCTTCTCCAACAGGGCGCAATGAAAAAACATGAGGGCTAGAGACAAAAATAACCTGGGTCCTAATCCCAATTCACTTGATCTTGGGCAAATGATTTCTCCTTTATGGGTCTCAGATTCTTCCTCCAATAGAGGAAGCTCCAGGTTGACTGACGACAGAGAACCTTCCTAGCTTTAAAATCCTCTAGTTCTTAAACTGGGTATAATGGGAAAAGTATGAAGGCTGGGGGTGGAGGGGTGGGAGAATGGCCTGTATCCTAATTCCACCTCAGATGCTAGCTAACTCTCTGACCTTGGGCAAATGACTCCCTCTCTCTGGATCTCAGCTTCCTCCTCTGATAAATAGATTCCCCCTCAGTTCTGAAATTCTATGAATTTTTTTAAAACTAAATACCTATAGATTAGGTACTTAATTAAATACCTTTTAATTAAGTACTTAAGCAATATGGTACAATGGATAGAGAACTTTATTAGTAACATTAACATAACATGGGCAAATTACTTACATGCTTTCATTGCCCCCAGGCAACTTTCTAAAATTCCAAATTACATGTGAGTTGCTGATCAGCATAGGAGTGGAGGTAGGGGGTAGTTTCAACAATGGGATTTCTCTGCATCAATTAAATCAAAAATCAAGACCTCCTCCTATGCCCTCCCCTTCAATGGGCTAAGTTAGAGAAAAACCATGTGTGGATTTTAAAGTACATGAGAGTTACGCTTTAATGTAATATTAAAAGCTATTTAATAAGAAAAATCTGTAACTTAAAACAGCTCTGTGTGTGAGTAAACAGAGCAGAAAGTCCTGCTGATGCCTAGGGATTTCTAATTATTTTACCACTGAAAAACCAGGGAGGAGAAAGTAAGTGTCAATAACTTCTTTCAGGTGTGGGTGTTTACCAAGGAGGCTTCATTGTTTCACTCAGAAGTTGGTAAAATGGCGCTAGGTCTTCATGGAAAGCCAGCTAATTGCAAGGAGTGGTTTGTGGTCAAGCCAGGTTCAATCAAGTTGTCCATAGCAAATCTGGCTGTGAAAGAATCCAGCTCCACTTCCCAGGACTTAGCCACACACTGGTCACCAAACCTGAGCCACAGTGTCCTTGGCTGTAAAATAAGTATAGCTGTCCTACCCAACCAACCTTTTTAGGGGCTACAGAAGCTTGAATTGTTATTGTTGTCTTTGTTATTATTATAAGGATTTTCTAGCAGGGTTGCCAGCCTCCAAACAATACTCCCCACTCCTACCTTTACCCCTCCCATCTACTGACATCGAATTAATCTTCCTCAAGCACAAATGTGATCACAAGCGCCATCAATGGGGACCATTCTGGATTTGGAGTTACAGGAACTGGGCTGACACCTTCTTCTGCTAATTACTACCTATATGACCTTGGGCGCATCACTCCTCAGTTCCTGGACTTCTGTTCCCTCATATGTGAGTGCAGCAGTTTGGACCAGATGACTTCTATGAACTCATGTCCTTTTCTACTCAAAAAACTTCAGTCTCTAGGGTCTTGAATTCAAATCCTGACTTGGCTTATTACTACCTCTGTGAGCACGGGCAAGTTACTCAGGCCCTCTGGGCCTCATATTGATTCCTCATCCATAAAATTAGAGTAGGATTAGATGCCCTCCAAAGTCCTTCCCAACCCCTAGCGCTAGGATCCTAGCTCTTCCCTCTATTTTCCCTCCCATATTCTCCTCTTTAGACAAGCTTAACAAGGCACTGGTCTCCAAACCCATCTCAGTCTCTACAGCTCTGCACCTTTGCTTACACCATCCCCTGCACCTACAATAACCTCCTAACTCCATCACCACCTATTAAAATCCTGGCTATCCCTCAACAGACCACCTGCTCTGTGATACCTACACTGATTCCTCAGTCAGTGTAGATACCTACACTGATTCCTTAGTCAGTGTAGTGTGTCCTCCCTCCCCAAACTCTCATCACACTGCTTTTATCCTTCTATGTTCTGAATATACTATAATTTGCATTAGGGTCTATGCCCTAACACTTTCCTCCCTTCATTAGACTATAAAAATTCTGCACATGAAAAGAGATACCATGTCTTCTTTATCTTTGAAGTCTTTCTTGATTACTATAATGCTTTACACACAAATAACTAGGGAGACACCTTAGGACCACAGATTTAGAGCTAGAAGTGACCTTGGAGGTCACCTAATTAATTACCCTAATTTTATAGAAAAGGAAACTGAGACACAAAGAGACTGGGTGACTTCTTACACTGGTAGGAAGAGGCAGAACCAAGATTGGTTCAAATTCAGCTTCCTTCCAAAACTACTATATTGACTCTCTCTGGGGCCTCAAGGTCAGTTGATAGAACTAAGGGATGTTCAGAGAAGACATTTAGAGGAGACACCATACCTATCTTTAAGTATTTCAAGAGCTCTTGTGTGAAGAAGATACTAGGCATTCTGCTTGACTCCATAGGGCTAATTTAAGAGGAGTGAGTGGAAGTCTCAAAGAGGCAGACCTCCTCCACAATTTCCTAACCCTTAGGGCCCTCTAATACTGGAATGGACTTCCTTAGGAGATAGTCAGTTCCACTACTAAAGGCTTTCAAACAAAGATCAGATGATTGCTTGTTGAGACTATTGTCCTACAGAAGGGATTCCTGTTCAAGGGGACTAGGTGACCCCCTGAAGTCACTTCCTCATCCGAGACTCTCTGAAATCTATTTTAGACTTGGAAGGCCCAGAAAGTGAAACTTCCTGATGGTGTGTGTGAAAGCTCTTTGTTCCAAGAGGGAAATGGGATTGGGGCTCTTTCCTACAAAACTAAATGAAGAACAGAAGAATCATGTAAACCCACTCCTCAGCCCCCCACCCCACCCCCAAGCAACCAGAGGAAAAGAAGACTCCCCTCTTCAGCAGAATCTGGGATTGTTTTAAATGGTTATTTTAAATGGCATTGTCCTGCCTCAGTGGTCTGTGTCCTTGCCCTGGAGCCATCTCTGGGGAGTGAGAGCCATGACAGAAAGGATGCGTTTTTGTCCCTCTTTATTTAAAAGTGATTTCTTGTCTTTCTTTGCTGTCAGCTCTGGCTCAGCACTTTCACAGATAAACCAACTCTATGTACCATTAATATAAACCCCCAAACTTTAGGTCTCTGTTACAAAGAGAAAAGAGGAAAATCCCAGTCAGCGGAAGAGGTGGATCTCTAATTCTTACTCCTATTGTCTACCTGCCCCCATCTCCACCTGTTGTGAATATAACAACTAAGATTCCAGTCCCAACTCAAACACTGATGCTGCTGCTGCCCCTGCCACTAGCTCCTCCTCCTCCATGACATCTAAGTCCTCCTCCTGCACCTCTTCCTCCTTCTCCTCCTCCTCCTTCTCCTCCTCCTCCTCCATGAAGCCTACCCTGCATTTATCTCACAGTATAGCCAGAAGGGAACTTTTGAAATGATCTAGTTCAATACTTTCATCTGATAGCTGAGGAAACCAAAGCCTAGAGAGGGGGTGGGACTTGCCCGAAGTCACACAAGAAGGAAGTAACAGAATCAGAATTTGAACCCAGGTCTTTTCATTGCACTCTCATGTTCTCATGATTCCTCTAGCTAAAAGATCTCTCCCTTTTATGGACTCTCATGGCAACTTGCCTATACCTTTGGAGTTTCTCTGTTTTCATGGTGTGAGGGAAAGGGCGTTGGCTTCTGATCTGAAGACCTGAGTTCTAATCAAAGCTTCAGCAATGAGAAGCTGTTGGACCCTGAGCATTGACTTCATTTTTTTCAGCTACCAAAAAATAAAAATCTGGGAGAACATAATGATGCTTGCCAACCCTACCACACGAGGAGGCCATAAGGAAAATATTGTGTAAACTTAAAATGATATGGAAATGATAGTGGTTATTATTCTCATTATTTTGTATTGCAGATCTTTGTGGTCTTGTCTCATCTCCCCTACCAGCCAGCAATCACCTTGAGGAGATCCCGGTATCTTCCTTCATGATGTAGGTATGTTCTGTCTCTTTCGGTAAGTCCATGTAATTGCCAAGCCCTGTTAGTCTTTGCTCTGCTACATCTCATATGTCCTCTCTTCATCAATTAACTGCAACCTGTAAGTGTTTGTTTCCTCTCACTGGACTATTGTAATAGCCTCCTCCCAGGTCTCCCTGCTTCCAGTGTTGCCCTCTCTTCAATTCATCCTTCACACAACGGCTAAGGTCATCTCCCTAAAGCACCTTCCTCCTCTGCTAAAAAAAAAAAACCTTCAATGAATCCCTTTTACTTATGGGATTCATTCTATTAGTTAACTACGTGAGGCAAGTGTTCATGTGGAGGTCAGGAGAAGCAATATGAGGACACTTTCAAGGTCTCTCTGAAGAACTACGGAATGGGTGGTGTGATATGGGAGACAAAGTATGGCATGCCTGCACCAAAGAAGGCACTGGGCTCTATGAGCAAAGCAGAATTGTAATAGCTCAAAAGAAACATGCACAGAGATGCACAGATTTAGAGACATCTCTGCTCCAAATGTTCATACAGACTATTCATGCCCAACCTGTGGTAGAGCTTTCTGAGCTCGTATGGGCCTGATCAGCCAGAGTCAGACACACTCTACCTTGACCCCAACATAGTGATGTCATTTTGGTCTTCTTTGAGAACAAAGGACAACCACCACCACCACCATAACTTATGGGACAAAAAAACAAGTTGCTAGCCTGGCATTGAAGATCTCTCTATAATCTGGCTCCAACATACTTTTTGGTCTTATTTTACATCACTCTCCTTCACAGACTCTGTGGTCCAGCAAAACAACCTCAGTCTAAAACTGCTATTGACACCCCCATGCCTGAAGCAGTCTTCTCTACATGCCACCTTTTGCAAGCCTTCCATTCTCCTCAAAACAGTACATCCATGTACTTTCCCTGATTCACCTTATGATGAGTCATTGCTCCCTCCTCTAATCTCTCTCATTTCTACCTGAATCTTTATTATGTAACATATAGTTCCATTAGCTGAATATTTATTGTATCTCCTTACAATTTCCTCATCTGTAAACGAGCTGGAGAAGGAAATGGTAACCACTCTAGTATTTTATCAAGAAAACCCCAAATAGGATCACAAAGGGTCAGACATGACTGAACAACAACACCTACTATGCACTTTGAGGACAGATCATGATAATTTCTCCTCTCAGTATATCAACCATCTACTATAGTAGGAATATGACAGATACTTAATAAATGTTTGTTGAATAGAATATAATTGAATTAGGAAATGTTTTCTGAACAAATAAATGGTTCAGTATCATGTAAAGACCACTAGACCAGCAACAGTTCTCATCTACAGATACCTGATTTGAACCCTGGGCCCAAGTTTGCTTATTTATAAAATTAAGGAGATGGGCTAGGTAATCTCTAAGGTTCTAACTCTAGAGAAAGGATTACAAAATCATAAATCTTAGACCTAAAAAGTGATGTTGAAGTCAACTGGTTCGTGCCCTATCTTCTGACACAAAGCTCAGAGGGAAAGCCAACCCAATGGAAGACAGTCAGGATTCTAAAAGAACTTGATGAACTATAACGTTGTGTCAAACCTAATAGGATTAAATTTAACAGGAGCAAATGGAATGTGTTATGCTGTTTCATAAAATCAACTTAACAAGATGGAGGAAGAGTGATTAGATAACATTCTATCTGACAAAAAAGATCTGGGGCTTTTAGTGGAATCCACTCTCCATATGGGTCAATGTTGTGATATGGCGGTGGAAAAAAGCTCATGAGATCTTAGGCTTTATGAATAGAGACAAAACATCCAGAAATTAGGAAGTACTGTCTCCTTGTGTTCTGTTCTGGTCAGACCACATATGGGGTATTGTTCCCTGCTCCAGATGCCATGTTTTGGAAAGGATATTCATAAGAATATCCAAAAACCAACAACCAGGATGGTGACTGGCCTTTAGTTCAGGAACGGTTAAAGGAAATTGCACTTTTTTCCCCCAAAAAAAGGAAAGCCTAATGGGGAAAAAATAGATGTCTTCATTTACTTGAAGGACTTTCTTGCAGAAGAGGGATCTGATACATTCTGTTGGGCCCCAGATAAAAGAATGAGAAGCCATGGATAGAAGACATAAGGAGGCAAATTTAGGCTTGATATGAGACCAAATTTGCTTACAGTTAGCACTCTCCATAAGTAAATTGCCTTAAGTGGCACTAGGTCCCTCCTCACTTGAGAGCTTTAGGCAGCCGCCAGCGGCTGTGGCACAGAATGGCCGAATGCCAGAGGGAGTGAAAGAAAAATACGGGCCAGGCGGAAAAGTTAAGAACAACTCCGTTTATTGACCAGACAGAAAGGGTAGGTATACTCTCCAAGCTAGGAAACATAACAACTTTCTCATGAAAACATTTGGCAATTGTTAACCACATTGTGTACTTTGTTTCCTTGCGCCTTATCAGTGCTGCGTCTGTATCCTTTCTGGTAACAAAATATTCAATACGTACACTTACACGTAAGGGGGTTAGAGAGCCCACAACTTGAGTATCATCAGCCCGAGGACAAGAGCAGGCTTCAGTGAAAACCTGGCCTGGACTCGTCCTGTTAGGGACTTTCTCAGAGCTGGCCCTCTGCATTAGGCCAAGGTGGGATATGACTGCCTGTGAAGGCCATGGTGGGAATGCCTTTTCAAGCATCATTTGGACTACATAGTTTCAGTGGCTCCTCTTACCTCTCCCCCTTATGGTATTGCTACCCAAACTCTGCCTGAAATGCTCCAGTGACAGGGAACTACCTCATCAGTCAACCATTCATTTCTGCATAAGTCTATTTCTTCTAATTGTTAGGATGTTCCAACGTATATTCAGCCTTATATAGACAATATGGCATGGGGGGGGGGGAAGAGAATAAGCCTTGGATTTTAGGATTAATTCTGCCACCAACTGGCTGTAAACCCTGAGTAGGAGACTTGGTGCCTCTGCATCTCAGCCTTGTCCCCCACACACTGAGGGCACCAACACAAATGCTGTAGAGTTTTGTGAAGTTTGGATTCAGTCAAAGGGCCACACTTGAGGACCTAGAGGGCCACATGTGGCCTCCAGACCGCAGGTTCCCCACCCCTGCCCTACAGTAGTAAATGAAGATGACACTAGACTATGCTGAAAGGCAAAAAAAAATCTCAAATCCAAGAAAATGAGCAATGCTGCTTCAAAATTATTAAAATTAAAGCATCCATCCTTCCACTCTAAAATCAAACAGAAAACTACAGAAATAGAAAGAGACATGGACTGTCAGCAATGATTACTCTCTTAAGTAGTTTTCCTTAATTCTTTTTTATCAGCAGGTATTGGGAGAAAAACATTGTTTGTTGGAAAGTGACTGATGTTTCAAAAAAGAAAGTTATCAAGGAAAAATAAATTATTGAATGCAGAAAAGAATAAATGGATAAATAAATAAGGGGGCGATGCTAGACAACCTCACAAGGCCTTCTGGCTTTAATAGTCCCTTTTCCATGTTCTAAGGCACCTTCCAACTCAAACATTCTTTTCTAAGCTCCTTTCCAGCTTTGGTGTTCTATGATTTAATGATTCCATGATTCTACATGTATGCGTAGCACATGTCTCATTAGAGACTCGTTTTAATCAACATTAATAATTCGTTTAGTTAATATAGGGACCTGTTTGCCCATCAGATGAACAATAACACTTTAGATTCACTTCTCAGACCTTCTTTCTGAATTCATTAGGTTGAATGTATGGGATCTATTACTGTCAATGTGGTGTGCTGCATATTTATGGCCCTCCAGGTGGTTACTTTCACACAGAAAACGTGTGGTGTGGTGTGGTGTGGTGTATATGAGTGTGTGTGAGTGTGTGTGAGAGTGTGTGTGTGTGTTTTATTGCTAAGACAAATGGTTCCCTGTTGCAATAAACCATTTATTGCAACAGCAGAAAATGCTCTGAGTCTAAGGGGCTGTCAGTTACCACCAAGTGCTCATTATACATGCGCCAAGATGCCATCCCAAAGAGAAGCTGCTTTCCAACAGGCAGTTCAGCCACCCAGTGGAATTGTAACCGATTAAAGCAGCTGTATAATATCTTGTCTCTTGGGATTAATTAAATGCTTTCCAACTGTGATACAGGCATCGTGTAAAATATTTTTTAATTTATTTTTCAAAAATAAATGAGGATATAAACATTTTATATGACAACGGAGGAATGGCAGTAAACTCATGGAGCAGGAGCAGGAGAGATCATGAGAAAGAGGAACCAGCTCTGGGACTAGAAGTCAGAAGCATGGGGGTCAAGATCCAGCTCTGACTTGCTGTGGGACCCTGGACAGGTTTCTTAACCTCCATGAGTGTCAGTCTCCACATCCCTAAAATGAGAGGTTTAGGTTATTTTATCCTTAAGCTTTCTTCAGCTTTAATATTCTCTATCCTAAGGTTCTTTCAAGGCTCTAAGATTATACATTCCACATTCTAAAGACTTCAAGATTGAAAGATGAGGGGAAAGAAAAGAAAGGAAAGAAAAGAAGGAAGGAAGGAAGGAAGGAAGGAAGGAAGGAAGGAAGGAAGGAAGGAAGGAAGGAAGGAAGGAAGGATGGGGATGGGGGAAAAGAAGGAGGAGGAGGAGAAGAAGAAAACTCAAAGTCCAGTGGTCTATCCTCTGTACCACCCAGCTATCACCTTTATATGAGGAAACTGAGACCAGAGAGGTTAACTGATTTGTTTGAAATCACACATCAGAACTGAGATTCAAATAGAAGTTTCCTGACTAAGTCATGCTCTCTTTCCAGTATACTGCTCTTCCTCTCCAAAAGGCTGGCCTTCCTTCCAGCTTTCATATCACCTCTTCTGTATCTTTAGGTCTGCTCCAGTTCCTAATTTCTATAACATTCTCCTGAGTTTGTCCCTCAGGCTTTAGACAAAAGGTCTACAAGGAAATGGAAAGCTGGCCATTCTTCAGGGAATCTGATGAACAGAGAAAAGCCACAAAGCAACTATCAGGTGCCAAAGGTGAAGTTTAGACCATGTGATGCCATTGGGCTATGGGATTCTTGCCTGAATTCGTCCTCTGTGAGCCAGACTATCAAGATGCCTCATGCTGTTTAACACACACACACACACACACACACACAGAAGTGTTTTTCCCCCTGAAACTTGGTTTCTCTCATGGGAACAGTTTGGGATGTTATCATTCAGGAAGTAAGTAGGTAGATATGAATTTGAAAATAGATGCCCTACCTCCCAGCTCTGTACTTTTCCTTCTGGACCAGACTGTGTTCTGTGGACCCAAAGAAGTCACAGTTTCTTTCTTAACACCTACTAGGAAGATGATGACAATACCAATAACAACAACACATATAGTGCTTACTATGAGCTAGGCACTGTGCTAAATAAATGCTTTATAATTATTCTCTCCTTTGATGCTCACAACAACCCTAGAAGGTAGGTACTATTGTTATCACCATTTTACAGTTTAGGAAACTGAGGCAGACACAGGTTCAGTGACTTGCCCAGGGTCACACAGCTAGAAAATGTCTGAAGCTGGATTTGAACTTGAGTCTTCCTAACTCCATGCCTACACTACCAAGCTTCCTCTAAAACACAGCAGGTCCTCTGGTTCCAGGGTTAAAGTTGAGCCACTTGAATGTGAACTCCTTGAGGACAGCGTGGGTGTATTTTGTCTTCCTTTGTATCCCCAGAATTTATCCCGGTGCCTGGCTCTTAATAAATAATTATTGACTTGATTGACACAATTGTCAATCATACAATCACAATTACACAACTGCGTTGATCATATTTGCTGTGTACATAATAAGATGAATCCTCCCCTTTGTGAAAGGAATTTTGGTCTAGACCTGTGATTTCATTAGAATAAGAAACTACATCAATACAGACCCAAAAAGCCCTGTTGTAGTCTTAGAAAATTACCTGAGATACCAAGAGGTTGAGGGACCTGTCCAGGTTCACACTTCTGCTAAATTTCAGAGACTGTATTTGAACTCAGATCTTCCTGATTCTAAAGCCAACTCTCTTCTATGCTGTGCTGCTTTTCTGAGAAAGTCCTTTTTTGGACCGTAGCTGTGATTTTTTGGTAAAGGAAATTCTCGAGAGAGCCTGAGTCCCTTATTCTAAACTCCACATTTTAGAGGTGGGACATTGAAGATTACTGAGATTAAGAAATTTGTCCATAAACTCTAACTATTAATGCAAAAGGAATGTAATGGGACAAAAACCAATGATATAATTCAGGAGTCAAATCAAGTCAAGCTAGTAAACATTTATGAGACACTTACCACGTACCTGCCAGGCACTATGCTAAGCAATGGGGCTACAAAGAAAAGCAAAAACAAACAAACAAAACAAAAAAGCAAAAGCAAAAAAGAAGCCCTTCTCTGAGGGAGCTCGCAGTCTGATGGAGTATCATACAAGGTTGGAAGGAAGATGGTCTTGCTCTTGGAGGTCTCCTACAACATTCTTGATACATAGTTATCCAGCTTCTGAACATCTACAATAAGAAGAATGTGTTTACTTCATGAGGCAGCCCAGTCCATCTGGGAGCAACTCAATTATTAGGAAGTTATTGTGTGGAGTCATTATCTCTCCCCTCTAATTTTCACCCATTGATATTTGCTCTATCCCTTAGGGTAGCCATATGCTTTCTCATTATCTTTTTCACCTATCTTGGCTCCAATTTGCTTCTTAACTCTTATATTTAGTGTAGTTATAGAGGGGATTACTACTCAGGTAGGATTTCAATTTAATGATCTCAAAGGTACCTCCTGACTCTGAAATTCTCTGATTGTTCTACATTTTCCAAGCTGAAGAGCATTCCCCTTGACAGAGACATTGGAATCAAAATAAAGGTTAAGTCACCCTACTTTCTAGGTCAACTGTTAAGTAGTTTGGTGCATTCTCCCTTCTCCCCTACAAGGGGTACTTTTTATCAAGGCCAAAAAGTCAGTAGAGTGCCCCTCCTGCCCTCTTCCTACATCCCCCCTCACAAGTCGTGACCAAGGAAATACGTGAAGACTTGATATGGAAATCCAAAGAATATGAATAACTAGCATTTATATAGTACTTTGAAATTTCAAAGTATTTTACATGTAATCTCATTTGATCCCCACAATGACCTTGAAAACAATTATTTCTATTTTACAGATACAAAAACTAAGGCTGAGAGAAGTCTGAGAAGTTATTCAGGGTCATACAGCTAGTAATTGTCTTAGGTGAGATTCAAACTAAGGTCTTCTATCCACTATCTCACATAGCTGCATATTAAATTATTAAATTTAATTAATAATTAAATTTTAAATATTAAATATAATAATAATTGCATTTATATAGTGCTTTAAAGAAGAGCTCTCTGCATACGAATATTATACCATTTGATCCTCAGAACAAGCCTAGGAGGGAGGTGCTATTATTATCCCCATTTTACATGAGGAAACTGAGGCACAGGGCAATTAAGTGACTTGCACAGGGTCACGCAGCTAGTAAGTGCATGACTTATTGAGTCGTCCTGACTCTAGATCCAGTGTATTACCTACTATGCCACCTACCTACTAACCCATGGCTTAATTGATGATGTCTTTGCCTCTCATCTGCAAACTGAAATTAGACCATTCAAAACTGAGGGAAATTAAAGTATGTAATATATAGATACATGCATGTGTGTACACATATGTGCATATATATTTATACACTTTAATATATGTATAGATATGTCATATGCAGATACATACATATCTAGATCTGTCATTTCATTGAGGGTTGCCTGGGGCACTGACAGGTCACACAGATGGCATATATATGATATGGGATTCGAACTAAACCATTCCTGCTTCCCAAGACCATCATACTACTAACGGGAGTTCACAGATTAGGCCAGTGCTGATACACCTCGGTGGAGCTTTCCCATTTACTCTTCCCCTCAGGGCAAGGACCAATGGGCATATTCCCCAGGGTAAATAGCATATCCAGCCAAAGGTCTACACCAACCACACTCATTAGGTCCCAGAAAGGCTTCAACGTGTTGTTGTGGTTGTTATTTCCTTCAAAACCTATTAAAATGTAGTGTTTAAAAAATCTGAAATTTCTGTTGCTCCTTAGTTTATGTTCAAAAAGGTCATACCTATGCCTTAATGCCATGGAAACTATCCATTTGTGTTTGGTTAATGGGCTTAAAATAGACACCAAGTTTGCCAGAAAAATTGAGAATGATGTGGATTTATTTTACAAAACAGAATGAGGGAGTAGAGATCTGCTCCCCCACAGCTGAAATGTAACTCCTTATAATCCAGTTATCCATTCCATCCACAATATTGAACACTAAATACGTGTGAAGTGGACATAACATAGCAATAAATAATGCTGTATTTTGAGTCAGGATACATAGGTTCCAATATGGCCTGGCCATTTAGTGTTATGGTCTTTGAAAAAGGCATAGAATCATAGATTTTGTGGTTGAACAGTCAGTCAGCAAGAATTGATTAAATGCTTACCATGTTCCAGGTACTATGTTCAGGGTTAAGAGTACAAAGAAAGGGAAAAGCATCATCCCTGCCCTCAAGAAACTCACTTTCTTAAGGAAAAGACAAAACGTAAATAACTGTACTTATAAGATACAGATTGTGTAGGAAGGCACTAGCAACTGTAGGACCAGGGAAGGCCTCCTGCAAAAGATGAGATTTGAGCTTTGGGTAAGGAAGCCAACCTTTTCCAATAGACCCAGTGTCTGGGTTCCAACTACAAGGCAGACTGATGCAGGATTGAGCCCCTAGAAAATTACTTTAGTTGTCCTTATCTATATCCTGCCACTGTACCCAGATGGCTCTGGAGGAGAGAGTGAGGCTGGTGACTTTGCACAGCTCTTTCTCACTTCAATCCAATTCACTTGCAAGTCATGACATCTCCTTCCTGATGACATTAGTCTCCTTCAATAACGGAGGACAAACAATAACAACAGGGAAGTCAACCAAGCTAGGAGGCAGAGGTGAGAAGGGAAAGCATCCTGAGAGAGGGGGCACAGCAATCTCAAAAGCGCAAGTCGGGAGATGGAGTGTTGAACGTGAGGAGTGGTGCCAAAGTCAGTGTAACTGGATAGTAGAATTTGTGGAGAGCAGTAAGGTGTAAAAAGACTGAGAAAGTAGGAAGGGTTGAGGTTTTGAAAGTCTTTAAATGACAGAGAACTTTAGATTTGCTCCTGGAGGTAATAGGGTACCAGTGATGTTTATTGAGTAGCTAGGTGACACAGTCAGACCTGACCAGACCTTTTAGGAAAATCAGTTTGGCCGCTACATAGAGGCTGGACTGATGTGAGGAGAGAGGGGGCAGAGAGAAAAACTAGAAGGCTATTGCAATAATCCAGGCAAGATAAGGTCCTGCACTAGAGTATCCCCAGGATGCTTAGCACCATGCCTGACATACAGTAGGTGCTTAATAAACACTAGCTGATTGACTAGTAGCTATGGGAGTGTAAACAAAGGGATACATACTAGAGATTTTATCAAGGTAAGTGGGGAAAGATTGGATATCAGATTGGATATGAATGGTGAGTGCAAGTCAAAGATCACACCAAAATTTGGAGCCTGCATGACTGGGAGTCCACATTTCACATTCATAGGAAAGTTGGAAAGAAGGAAGAGTCTGGGAGGAAGGATATTAAGTCCTGTCTTGGACATGTTGAGTTTAAGTTGTCTTTGGTATATACAATTCAAGACAGCTAAAAAGCAGTGGTTGCTATGGAACTGGAGTACAGCAGAGAGACTAGAAGAAGAAAAATAGATATGGGAATCATCTGTATGATAATTATAACTGAACCCACAGGAGCAGATGAGATTACCAGGTAAGAGACCATAAAGGAAACAGAGGACCCAGGACAGACCCTTGGGGGAATAATCATCTTCAGGGGTGGGGGGTAGGGGGATATTTAATAAGGAAGACTTGAGAAGGAGCAGACAGGTGAGAGGAGAACTAGGAAGGTGTATACAGGAGGTGAGGGTGATCTAGAGTGTCATAGGCTAGAGATATCCAGAAGGATGAGGATGGAGAAAAGGCCATTAAATTTGGCAATTAAATGATAAGTGGTAAGTTGGGGTGGGAAAGAGGGGAGCAGTTGCAGTTGAAGGATAAGGTTGGAAGGAGGTTCCAGAAAATTTAGGAGAGAGAGAAGTAGAGGTACCTAGTATGACAGCTTTCTCAAAGAGTTTAGCAAAGAAAGGGAAAAGACATATAGGACAATAGCAGAGAAAACAATGAGTTTTTTTCTTGTTTTTTAAAGATGGGGAGACATAGGTATGTTTGTAGGTGGCAGGGAAGCCCCCTCCCCCCCAAGACAGGAAGAGATTGAAGATCAGAGAGAGTATGGGGATGATGGAGGTGGGGAATGCCTTGGCAGGAGAACAGCCACCTCTTCATGCAAAACAGAGATGAAGAAGGAGGAGAGGGTGGGAGATGATGTCAGAATGATGTGAGATGAGGAGGAGTCGGGGAGAAGACAAGTGAACTCTTCAATATTTTTTTCTGATATATGTGGCAAGGTCCTCCACTGAGAGGGTGGGGGCAGGGAGTGCCATGGGAAGCTTAAGCAGGATGAAAAAATCGGAAAAGCTGCTATGTTAAATGAGCTAGTGAGACAAATGAAAATCCCAAGAGACAATTTCCGGGTAAGTAATAATCAATTTATTTATTAGACTAACCAGCAATCAATAAATTGATGGTCAGTGGATTCTCTGGGTAACCATAGACACCAAGAGAAATCCTGAAAAGCCTTAAATCCCTTCGGAAAGAGAATTCCCTTGACAAATAAAACAAACCTTGATTGGTAGACATTTAATGAGGAGATAGGCTAAAAGTCTTCAGCTCTTCCTGCTGATCATGAGACTCAGCAGCCTCCAACAATCTAGGCAGGGGAAGTCATTTCCATCCAGAGCTCTCTGGCTAGTTTTCTCCTTCACTTGCTGGGTCACCCTAACTAATAGAGGAGATCAAGGACAGAGATTGCTTTCCCCAGGACAAGGGCTAGCCCATTTTGGATTCTGTTTATACTGTAAACAGAAATTAAGTCTCTTCCTTGGTTGGAGTTCTAACCCCAAATTGACCTAACTTGTTCTTTGAGGGCTAGGAACAATGTCATGGATCAGCCATGCCCTTCACAGACTGACTGCCCTTAACTGGATTTAGCCCACTACAGAAAATAAAGGAAAAAGGGTGGATCACAATTAATAATTAGTTATTAATATAGTAGTATAATATTAATTTCTCTCACTAGTGAGTCATTGGGGGAAAGGGTTTAAAAGGATTGCCTTGCTGCAGTGTCTTTGTATCCCTAGCATCTAATATCTTTGCCTTGTACATAGTAGGTACTTAATAAATGTTTTATGAATTGAATTGAATCATCTAGGCCAACCTCATTTTACAGAAAAAGAAACCAAGTCTCAGAGAGAAGTGCCTTGTTCAAGGCAACACAGGTAATCATGTTCATATTTATTAAACCTTGTTCAAACACTGGAGATTTAAATACGAATAAAAATAAAGACAGACACTGCCTTCAAGGAATTTACAATCTAATACCTGAAGACAACACACAAAAGATAGCTAAAATTGGGAGTCAGGGGAAGGGGGATAGGGAGAGGTGTCCATGATGGAGAAGTTCAAAGAGGTTCAAAAGCAGCCCAGCTGCTGGGTTTTAAGGTACTAAGTGTCAGAGTCATGATTTGAACTCAGTTTCTCTGACTTAAAACCCAGTAGCTCTTTTCACTACTAAACACTGTCTACCACTCTCTGCCTCAGTTTCCTCATCTATAAGATGGAAGCGATAATAGCTCTATGCCACGATTCACAATGTGATCAGAAGGATAAAATAAGGTCTTGAATGAGAGAAGTTTTATAAATCTTAGAGTCTCCCAGCAAAGTCACAGAATATTATCATTCTATACAATGAACTAACTCATGCACTATCCTGAGCTTTGGGGCATACAAAGATGAAAGATAATATTGGTCCTGCCTTAAAGAGCTACTGTGGAGGGGAGATAAGACACATAAGGAAATCCTTAACACAAGGCAGACTATGCCAAGCTCCCCGAGGACAAACTAGAAAGAGAGTGTCAGGAAAGCTGGGATCTCATCAGTTCACCTTCTGCAAGAGGATGTTCCCAGTCCTCCCACTCCCCACTCCCTTCCCACACGCGTTGTCATTTGCACTGCTGCCTCCCTCTCTTAGAATAAGAGATCACAGAGGGCAAAGATGGTGGTACTGCACAATGTCTCACACATAATGAGCACTTGATAAAAGCTTGTTGACTGATGTACTGAATCAAGAACCTTGAAGGAAACTCAAGTTCTCTCCAAGTGTCTATTGCCAAACTGTGTGATGTCAAGGCACTCAGCCTATTTAGCAATTTTACTTTCTTTTCCTCTAGAGAGCAGAAACCAAGGGTTACAAAGTAGAGGGTTCTTTACAAATATGTGTAAACACTCCTCTGGGAGCATAAAGACAAGAAGTGACACCTTGGACCCAGATCCAAATGAACAGATTCCAAAGGGTTAATTAACTTACACAACTGAACACCACACTTGAGGAGTTTCTTAGACAATATGATCTTCAAATATCCCAAACATGAAAGTCGGAAGTGTTGAACACAGTACCGGTTCTGCTTGAGCAAAGTGATGGAGGCAGCCAGAATCCATTCATCAGCATCACGACACTGATTCTTAAGAGCTTTGGTCACCTGCTCAGAAGGAATGTGGCGCCGCTGGCAAAAGCCCATCCCAGCCACCATACTGGCTTGCTGCACATGTGCCTGGTAAGCTCCAATCTCAGCAAGCTCAACAGCTGGCCCTTCCAAACACCCTTGGCACTGCATCCACTTTGCTCTGAGCGCACAGGGTCCTCTTTACCATCCATCAACATGTTCTATTTTTCATGACAGCAAATGTCCTTAATTGTCAGCTGTGCATCCCTATGTAAAGAGGAGGACCAGGATGGCTCCTTCATGTCAGTGGCCAAGGACCTCAGGCAGCAAAACCCCACCTGCATCTAAAAGCTAGCGTGAATGCACAGAACAGAGACAATGCCCTCAGAGTGGGTAAGATGTCTATCCTTGGTTAAGGAGGGCTCTGCCACGGAAGGGTGATCCTAGCACTGGGGGTGGGGTATGTGAGGGCTACTATCCAGCTGAAAATGATCTAGAATAAACAGGAAAGCAGATCAGGGTTCACACAACAGAACACAGCACACCTGCATCCAGGGGCATGCTGGAGTCAGCTTAAACTGTTAAATATGTGAATATTTACTCCTCTACAGATCATGGCTTGATTTATTGTTCCGTTGATTATCTAGACCAAAGAAAATAGTGGTAATGATGGAAATACTAAGAAAGAAAATGGTGATAATACAGATTCAATTTAAAAGTGTTTCCCCAGAAAGCAGGGTTGATAAACATTGGTCAGCACCCCTTTGCTGGCTGCCTCCCACTCACAAAATGCCTATCAAAGTAAATTGCTTCCAACTCTTTGTTAAACTCAAATCTTCTCCAATCAGGATCTTCTCTCTGTCCCATATCATAGCTCCTCACCTTCTCTGTCCTCTCTTCTTCTTCAGTCCCTTCAATCATGTCAGACTCTTCATGACCCCATTTGGGGTTTTCTTGGCAAAGATACTGGAGTGGTTTCCCATTTTCTTCTCCGGCTCATTTTACAGATGATGAAACTGAGGCAACCAGGATTAAGCGACTTACCCAGGGTCACCCAGCTAGTAAGTGTCTGAGGCTGGATTTGAATTTAGGAAGATGGGTCTTTCTGACTCCAGGCCCAGTGCTCTGTGCACTATCCATCCTCTGTAGAGCTTTGGTTATCCAAATGGCACTTCTCATACAGCTCCTGCCTCCTGCTGCTGGATCCTTGGCTTGGTAGGCTTTGTGTGACTTTGATCCACCTCAAGCTTCTGCCTCACTGCCTCTCTAATCTCCCTAAACCACGGGTGGGGAACCTGTGGCGTTGAGGCCACATATAGCCTTCTAGTTTCTTGGGTGCAGGCTTTTGACTGGGTCCAAGTTTAACAGAACAAACACTTTCATTAAGGGGATTTGTTCTGTGAAGTTTGGATTCAGTCAAAGGGCTAGACTTGTGGACCACATGTGGCCTGGAAGCCACAGGTTCCCCACTCCTGGCCTAGACCTGTCCTCATTCCACAGTTCTACTGACCTCGGAATCCAGGAAGATTCTTGTCCATGTCCTCCCATAGATCCCCCCCAGAGGCACTCCTTCCCTCAGGCTATTTTAATATTTTGTGAGTACCCAAGATCCCTGTGAGATCACTGTATATTACCCCCTTTTAGAAATGATAAAACTGAGAAAGGTTTGATGATTTGCCCAAGGTCACATAGATGATAAATAACTAGAAATTGAAGGCAAGTTTCCACTCTATAGCACTGTATCTTATTCTCTCCAAGGATCAAGAACTATGGGAAAGGAAGTGAGGCAAGGTAAAAAAAAAACTAGCTTATTTACTTTATTTTACTTTATTTACTTTATTTACTTATTTACTTTATTTACTTTACCACAATTTCATTTCAATAAATCATAGAAAAATCATAGAAAAATTTTAAAAATAACTATTTTGTGAGTACCAGGGCTGCCCATTCATTATCTGGCCTCCTGGTAGAGACTGCCTCACCTCTCTTTCTGATTGCAAATTAATTTCACTTCTTACTAGTAAGTTCTGGTTGTGAATATTACAGTCAACTTACCCTCATCATACAACAAGTGGATCGCCCTTTGTTCTAAGAAACTTGCTCCCCTCGACTCACAGAGTAAGCAAACAGACCATGAAAATAATTCCAGTGTACACACATGACCATCTGTTGCAAAAGATGACGCAGAGAATCCTAAGAATGGCCTCCAAGCCAAGCCAAACTGGCAAGGATGTTGGTGCTCAGTGGCTTCAATGTAGTTGACATTTTTCCTCTTTTCTATTTTTTAGGTGAGGAAAGTTTCAGATTTTCAGGTTTTGGCTGGAGGTGAGAGCATTGGAGAAGAGCTTTTGAAGTCCAGCTTCAAGCAAAGCACCTGGGGGAGCCAGAGCCATGAGCCCCTACCAGCAGAGAGCTTTTGAAGTGGCCAGGCTAGTGGTGATGAAAGTCAGGCATTGAGAAAAGGGAGTACAATGAGCAGGCATTCTAAAAAAAAAAAGAAGTAATGAAGCTTTTGGACTCTACAGGCTCTGGCTCTGGGCTAAAACAGGACAACAGTTCTAAAATTCTTTGTTTTCTGAAATGCTGGCTGTGTGAAAAATGGCTCCTCTGGGTAGTTTAACAGATTGGACAGGCTTAGATTAGAAGGCCCTAGAGGACAGGCATTGTGTTTGCTTATGCCCTTTTGCACAATGCCACATCCAAATGCAGATGGAGGCTTAGAGCATATCAACAAATGTTTATTAGAAGTCAGTATTCAGTGGAAAGAGCTTTAGTGTTGACAGCCAGGAAAAAAGAGGCAGAGTGAGCCAGTAGAGTGAAAACCTTGGATTTGGAGTTGGAGAACCAGGGTTCTAATCCTACCTTTGCCACTTATCTACCTGTGCTACTTGGGTAGGAAATTTTATTTCTCTCAGAGTCATTTTACTCACTTGTAAAATGAGGAGGTTAGACTAGATGGCCACCAGGGCCCATCCCATTCTAAATCTATGATGCTAATATCTGAGTTCAAGTCCCAGCTTCCCCTGCTTCCTAGCTGTATGACCTTGGAGAAATAGTTCTGTCCCTCTGAACTTCAGATTAGTCACTGGTAAAATGGAGATAACCCCTTAATTTAGGTTTTGAGGCTCAGACAAGATGTTTTATGTGAAAACTCTTGCAAACTTCACCTGCTTTGGAAATGTGAGTTTATTCAATATCTGCTGTGTACAAGGTTTAGTGCTGGGCACTGAGTGGGACACAAAAAATGTTTGACACATTTCCTCATGAAATTTTCCATCCAGGTTATAGGACTGGCTGAATTAGAGCTGGAAGGAACCCTAGACATCACTTACTCTAATCTTACTCATTTTACAAATGAGGAAACCAATGCCCAAAGAGATGCAGGGGCTTGCACAGAGTCATCACAAAGGTAGCACAACTAGGATGAGGAGGAGGATTTTTTTTTCAAACAAAATCTCTAATTTCATCCATATGAGGAATGACCAGTAAGGAAGCTCTTTTGACCAATGGATATGGCTCCTCTTAGGCAACTTAAGAGTGTTAGAGAGTTGCCTGAAGTGCTGAGTGCCTTGTCCTGGGTCATAATGCCCAGGCAGTGAGAGGCAATGACTGAAACCATGTTCCTGATTCCTAAGGCCAGCTCTCTATCTACCATGATATAATATTTCAAGTAATATTTGTTATAATAGATTATATTGTATTATACTAATATTAGGGCAGCAAGGTGGTGCAGTGGATAGAGCACTCAGCCTAGAGTCAGAAAAACTCATCTTCTTGAGTTTAAATCTGGCCTCAGACACTGACTGTGTGACCCTGGACAAATCTGTTTGCCTCAGTTTCTTCATTTGTAAAATGAGCTGGAGTAAGAAATGGCAAACCACTCCAGTACCTTTGCCAAGAAAACCCCAAAAGGGGTCACAAAGAGTCAGACGCAATTGAGATGACCAAACAACAACAAATTTTGCTATATTATATCATATTATATTATGTTATATATTATGTTATGTTATATTATATTATGTATCTATATTGTAGTATAATATAATATTGTATATTATACATATTAGATGTGATTATATTACATATTATATTACATTATATTATATTGTCTTATGTATCCATTACATAATTAATTTATTATATATCACATCATGTTATATCAGTATACATTATATATTCCTATATTTTCTTTGTGTTTATTTACATTAATTTATTATTTAACATATTCTTCATTTTTATAATCACAACTCTGTCTTCCTCACCTTGACTGTCATTCTTAGCCAGCCGATTTTCCCCAAATACGTCAGCTTTGATCCCACCCAGTGTGATGATAGGCAGCACCTGGGCTTTTCTGTAATGTTATTATGCTAAGGTTACCAAGCCAGAAGGCAAAAAGCAGCTAAGGTTGGGAACAACTAGACAGGATGGAGGAAGAGTGCAAGAAAGCTTCAGTAACAGAAGTCAGAACATGAGGCACGAGAGCTCCGAGCTATCAAAAGAATGAGAGTGTTCTGTTTATCCTGGACTGGCACATGCTCTTCTGCTTCTAAAGAGAAGAGGCTTGTCCAAAGACTAGACTAGCGTGGCATAGTAGAATGAACACTGCACTGGCATTCAATATTCCCGAGCTCAAATTCTAGCTCCGCCATTTTTCCAGTGAAGTGATGCCAAGCATTTCACCTCTCTTTTTTTAAGCCTTAGTTTTCTCAACTGTAAAATGTGGTCAAGTGGACAGGGAACTGGCATTGGAGCCAGAAAGACATAGGTTCAAGTATTACCTCTGAAACACACTAGCTGTGTGACCTTGGTAACTTTCTGAGACTCTACATTGCAGAGACCATGTCGATCTGCATTGGTAGAGGTGGTTTCCTTAATGGGAGTTCCCTTTACTAATGAAATCACAGTTCCACTAAAAAAATAATAAAATAAAATAAGGAGATGGGAAAAAAATCGTTAAATTCATTTCCTGATTTAGTATTTTATGTCCTAAGATGTCTTCATGCTTTGGCATTCTACATTTGAGGATCTCTACCAGTTCTGACATTCTATATTCCAAGGTCCCCAAGCTCTGATGTTCTATGTTCTAAGGTTCCTCCCAGCTCTGACATAGAAGGTGCCTCTCAGTTCTGACATTCCATGTCCTGAGGTTCTTTCCAGAGATGGCATTCCATGATTCAAGTCAGGATCCTGGCCGCACTGTCCTTCATGGCATGTACTTGGCCTTCTTCCCCTCTTCTAAGACAAACACATACGCTACAGAATCTTGGGAAGGTGTTATACTGAAGGAGTGAAGCAACCTCGAAAGAGTGTAACTTCGAGGAAACAAAAAAAAACTGCCTGGCCCAGCACTAGGGTGCAGAGGATGTTAAAATGAGGACAAATTTGGGTTAAATACCTGAGCATGCGTCCTTACAGCATGACCTAATTAGCCCACACCAGCTGCCTAAGGAAAGTATGCTGAAGCAATCTCCCTGGGGAGGTTTGAAACTGGGTTAGTTACACAACAGTTTAGCCTGGCCAAGGGACAGCAGGGATGGGTGGCTGGGGCTTTCATGCCTGTAACTATGAGTCACTGAGAAAGGACATGGGTTCTTTATTGGAAAGTATCTACCCAACGAATAACCTTACTGCTTTCTAGAAAACAACAGTATCCAGCATTTCTAGGAAGTTTCACAACTGAAAAACAGTAGCCTAGGGAGGGATATGGCACAAGTATCATTATGAGCACTTAACACATGAGAAAACTGAGGTTCACCAAGCTGTGTTAACAGGATCGACATCGCCTTTGCTTGCCCTCCTCACTGTCCTCAGTAGGAAGTTAGCTTCACTCCTAAACTTTACTTCATAAGCCCCCACCATTGTATTACCTGAACTCTAGTCAGTGAGCTGACAAAATTAGCTAATGGCAAGCATAATTATATATGTCTCTGTTACCTTCTCCATGAATACTATAACTTCATTGATTGGCCAATGATGGGTCCCAGGTCAAGCCTCACTTGGTCACTGTTTGGGCTGTCATAGCTCAGAGTGAATGGAAATAACAAGCCAGAAACCCTGAGGGTCTTCCATCTGCACCTTGTTTTGTGGTTTTAGGGTTTTCTTGACTAGATAAAAGAGGTCATTTTTGCCTTATTTCTTACCAAAGCCTTAATCACTGAATGGGCATTGCTTCGGACAAACTGAGGCCTGGGAAAGACCTTATCTTAAAAGGCCAAAGTCTCCCATTGCATCCAGAGCCATCTCCAGTCTTTCTGACTGTCATATCTTGCCACTGGACCCCATATGGCTCCAGAGAGAGTAAGGCTGGTGATTTTACGCAGCCTTACCTCACTTAAATCCAATTCACTTGCAAGGCAAGGTATCACCTTCCTGATGTCATGGTCCTCTTCTAGAAATAAGGACGAACAACAAACAGTAACTTCATTAAGTGGATGGGGGACTTGGCTGATTATGGGTGCCCTACTACACGTTGATGCACAGGCTGTTCTGGAAGTCGTGCAGCTGCTTCTGCTGGAGACTCTGAGAAGATGGGCAAAGTGTGAGGCTAGTCCCTATGATGAGTAACTGTCACACAGGGATCATTCATATCTCTTCTAACCTGTCTTAGCTCACATATCCAATGCACATTCAGTACTTCAACACTTCCAGATCCAAGATTTCATCAAATGAGCGCCCCACCCACTGAAAGAGCTCACAACCCTTACATGCCTTGGTAAGTGGTTTCAGTGAGTTTCTGAGGCTGAAGAATTCATCAAAATTACAACTGTCTATCTATCTGATGAGCACATTATAGTGAAAATAATAATCACTCATAATTCTAAAGCCCTTTAAGGTTTAAAAAACACTTTCCCTATAACATCTCCATAAAGTAGGATGTGTATTTTTTTTCCCATTTTACAGAAGACAAAACTGAGACTCAGGAAAGATTAATTGACTTGCTGAAGGTCACACAACCAGGACTCCTAAGGATCTCTTTCTCCTATAGCTACTCCATGCCCACTGAAACTTCTTTTGAAGGAAGTGCAATGAATTTTTACTTTTAATCCGGAGTATTGGCATAATATACAACTAAAAGTTCTCCCAAGTTAAAAACAGTAAAGCCCTGTCTCTGTGTATTTACATATGAGGCAGCTAAGGGGCACAGTGATAAAGCTGTGATAAAGGAAGACCTGAGTTGAAATCCAGTGTCACCTATTTATTTAGCCAGGCAAGTCACGTACCCTTTGTTTGCTTCAGTTTCCTCATGGATAAAATGAGAATAGTAATAGCCCCTACCTCTCAGGCTTGTTATGAGGATTAAATGAGATAACATTTGTAAACTGCATAGCATAGCGCTTGGCACATAGTAGGTACTACATAAGAGTTAGCTATTACTGCTGCTGCTGCTACTGCCACTCCTACTACGAAACTCTCCACATTTTCTCTTTTACAGAAAAAATTTGGCGATCAGATAATGTTAGAAATGCATAGATGACAGCCTCAAGTTTCATTTATTAAAAATCTATTTACCTTTGACCCAGCAATACCACTTCTAGGGCTGTAACCCAAAGAGATTAAACAAATGGGAAAAGGACCCACAACTACAAAAATATTTACAGCAGCTCTTTTTGTGGTGGCAAAGAATTAGAAATCAAGGGGATGTCCATCAATTGGGGAATGGCTGAACAAGTTGTGGTATGAATGTAATGGAATACTATTGCGCTATGAGAAATGATGAGCAGATGGACTTCAGAAAAACCTGGAAAGACTTGTATGAACTGATGCTGAGTGAGGGTAGCAGAACCAGGAGAACATTGTACACAATTACAGACACATTGTGCGATGACTAACTTTGATAGACTTGGCTCTCCTCAGAAATACAATGATCTAAAACAATTCCAAAAGATTCATGATGGAAAATGCTATCCATATCCAGGGAAGGAATTCCAGAGTCAGAATGCAGATTGAAGCAAACTATTTGCTCTCTCTTTTTTGTTTTGTTTCTTCTTTCTTATGGTTCGTTGCATTGGTTATAATTCTTCTTTGCAACATAACTGTGAAAATGTGTTTAATGTGAATATATATGTAGAACCTATATCAGGTTGCATGCCACCTTGGGAAGGGGGAAGGGGAGAAAATTTGATACTCAAAAGCTTGTGGAACTGAATGTTGTAAATTAAAAATAAATTAATTAATTTAAAAGGAAAAAATAAATCTATTTAAGAGGGGCAGCTCAGTGGATAGAGCACCAGCCCCGGAGTCAGGAGGACATGAGTTTAAATCCAGTTTCAAACACTTACTAGCTATGTGACCCCTGGCACGTCACTTAACCCCCACTGCCTCAAAAGAAAAATCTATGTAACAAACATTTCTTTAGCCCCCACTATGTGCTTAGCACTGCACTCAGCACTGGTGAGGTAGGAGTGTATATATAATTACCTCAAAATTATACATGAGGTTCAAAATCTTGAAATGACTCAAGATCTTTTCCAATAGAATATCAATTCTCTGAGCACCAGAATTGTTTTTCATTTTGTCTTTGTATCCCCAGAACTTCTCAGAGTGCTCTGAATATGGTAATTCAAGTACTAATAAAAAAAAATGATTGAGGCATAATTCCTGCCCTCATGGAGCTCACAGCTCATAGTCTCAGGATAAGGCGTATACATAGATTGAAAATAATGCACAATTTAATATATGATCAGTGCATTCAAGAGATGGAAAGCAGAATATAATGTGAGATTTGAAGAAGAAGGGGAAAACCAACCAAGATCATGGAGAATATATCACCCCCTAATGTCAAAGGTCAAGGACTGGCTTACCAAGGTATTATATCAACAGCTCCTTTGAGTTAGAATCAAAAAATCACAGAAGGGAATGGAATGTTACATAGCAGAGCAGTCATTTATTTCATCCAACCCACAATCCACAAAGTAGAATACAAGTCCAGTTTTGTCTTGCTCTCTGTATCCCAAGTTCCAAGCTCACTGTTCGGAACATTGCAGACATTTACCAGAGCTTACTGAATTGGATATACCTGGGAGACGATGTGATCAGATGAGAGAACGTTTGTAAAGTGCTTACTTAGCACAGTACCAGGGACGTAGTAGGTGCTAAATAAATGCTTATTCCCTTCCCCTCCCTGCTCTCCCTAGAGTAATAGAATGAAAAGAACACTAATTTTCATGGCAAAATCCTCAGACTTGAATCGTAAAGCTTCTTCTTGACTCCTGGTATGAAGTTGTACTTTCTGGACTTCAGTTCCCTTACTGACCAAATAAAGACATTTGGCAAAATGGTCTTTAATGTCCTGTCTATCTCTAAATCTTAGAGGGGAAAGCACTTTTCGAAATAAAATTCAAGAACACTTTGAGAAGAAAAAGGAATGAGAGGGAGGGGCTCATATTTAATCTTCATCTTTTTAATTTGAAAAAATAAAAAAAATCCAGGGTTGGGAAACTCTGAGCTCTTACTGGAGTCCTGCACATCTGTCTGTCAGCCTCTGCATTGTTCTGGGTTGAAGTTAGCTGCCAACAGGGGTGTGAGCCATTAGCAGAGGTGCCGATGGTTTAGCAAAGTGGAGAGCTGTCTTCAGGCCTCAGGAATGAGACCACCAACGTGATTTCTCGAAGCTTCCAGTCAGCCAGCCATTGGGCAGGAACTGCAGTCAAGCCCTGCCAGCCCATTCATCCAGCAATTGGACAGGCATCTCACACCTCCTTGGGTCATTGGTGTGAAGATGGCACGGCATTGGTGGAAAATGCATTAGACTGAGTCAGGAGTCCTGCGTTTGAATTAAGTTTTGATGTTGACTAGCTGTGTCATATTCAGTGTACCTCTTTACTTTTTCTCTGAGTCTCGATATCTTCATCTCAAAAATGGGCATGATCACCTGCCTCTCAGAGGTGTTGGGAACAAGGGACTTTATTAAACTATAAAAGCCTATAGAAAAGGGAGCTATGATTATTGTCATTATACACATACCCACACACTTACTGCTTTTCCATGGAGTCAGCAACTAGTCATTAAAGGGATGGAGGTTCATAAGCCAACACTTCCCCATTCATGTAAGAGACACATACCACTTAAACCAAAGAATACACACCCATGAATCCAGAATGCCTAAACAAAGCCAATTATCCAACATATTTATGGTCTGTGGGGAATTTAATGGAGTGAAATATTGGTTTCCAAGAAAAGAAAGATACCAGGGAGGAAATCAAGATAAGGCATGTGAAGTGTCTGCTTTTTTGGCTTCTATCTGATCCATATGCAAGCTGTGTTTAAGGGTCCTTTGAAGGGAGGATTCATCCCAGTAGTGATGTGTTACTCCCCCAGACGAGGCTCCATGGCTAACAATGGTAAACATTCACACTCTCATTAGAGCACAGCTTCTCTTCCCCCTGCCCACCCCGGGACTTCAGACTCACAATCAGAAATCACTACTTTCAAAGATGCCCAAAACGCATCTTAGATCTAAACTCATTGTGTCTCACTGCTCTCCTTAGTCATCTGGATTCTGAAGCTCTGACAGTGGCTGCATGATCATGCACAAGTCATGTAAATGCTTTTTTATTCTTCCATTCATTCATTCCTTCACTCATTCATTTCTCTGAGCCTCAGTTTTCCTCACATGTAAAATGGGAATTGTAATCAAATCAAATGAGAATTTATTAAACTCTCTCTCTGTACAAGAGATAAAACAAAATTAAAGCAGTCTCTGTCTTCAAGGGGCTTATATATATTCTACTTGTAATAAATGCCCTACATACCACCTGTGGGCAGCTAGGTGGCACAATGAATAAAGTGCTGGGCCTGGAGTCAGGAGGACGTGAGTTCAAATCTGTCCTCAGACACGTACGAACTGTGTGACCCTGGGCAAGTCACTTAACCCTATTTGCCTCAGTTTCCCCATCTGTAAAATGAGGTGGAGAAGGAAATGGTAAGCCATTCCAGTATCTGTGCCAAGAAAACTCCAGTATCTGTGCCACCTAGGGTAATTGTGAGTGTCAAAAGACTTAACATGTAAAAGGGTCTTGTAAACATGAATTACTGTATAAATAGAGGGCGAGGGTATATGATTTTCACTGCTTTTTCTGGTACTATTAGAAATAGCAGTGCTGCTGATGAGGCTGAGCCAACATGATTTGAGAAAGAGCACTGGAAAAGGAGTGCAGAGATTTGGGCTCAAACCTCCCAGCTAACATGTTATTTGTCTATGTGACCTTAAGCAGAGCTCTCCGGGCCTCAGTTTCCCTCTCTGTAAATGAAGTCATTGTAGAAGATGAATTCTAAGAGGCATTTCAATTCTAAATCCTAGGATGTGATCAGTTATAACGGGTTTAGATTTTATTAAGAGGACAGATTTTTATTAAGAGGACAGATTTAGATTTTATTAAGAGACAGCTAAAACTGGAGCCTTTTGATTCCTGAGAAGGTCCATGGACAGGTCCAGCAGACAGACTGGTGAACTTCTTTTCTTCAATATTTTGATAAATTTATTTTAATAAAATTGGTTTCCCTTGCAATCCTATGTATTTTACTTTATGAATTTTAAAGCGTTATTCTAAGCAGGGATCCTTAAGTTTCACCAGACTGCCAAAGGGGTTCAGGACAAAAAAGAAAGGTGAAAGTACCACTAATTTAAAGGGTAACATAGAGATGGAAGAGAACTACTAGTGAAATGCTCTCAATTTTTAAATGAAGAAAACAAGGACCAGAAAGGGAATGTAACTTGCCAAAGGTCACACAGCTGGTTAGCACCACAGCATCAGAACCTGAATTACTGAGACAAGGATTCTCAAGGAGGGCAGTGATGAGGACCGCCGGTTAGCAGCTTAACTAGTACTTGACACCAGTTGATCAACAATTGTTGCTTAAAGACCCTACTATGTACCAGTCACTATCCTCTTCCTACCATCACACGTGGATTTTGTTCACCTTCCTATTATTAACAGAGTAGTCGCTTGGACCTGGGCTTTAGCTCCAAATTCACTAGCAGCTACTAACTATGTGACCTAAATTTAGAAAAAGGGCATGTAACAACCCCTGCCCTATCAACTTCACATGATGGAATGACTAAATGTATGGAAGGAGAAGAGCTTATTTTCTACTGCGCTTAAAGATTTCCTCACAACAACCCCATGAGGTGGGTGGCCCCAAAATCACTTTACAGATGAGGAAACCATGTACATTATTAATGAAGTGCCAGACTTCAGGATCTGAACCCTTTTCTCATCCACTTACTGCTGCCCAGTGCTTCTAAATTCTAAAGGCCCATTTGCCTGTGAGGCATTTTTTGGTATGCAATAATTTATTTTACCATTTGCAATTTGTAAAGAGTCCCTTACAATGAGTTATAGATTTTTCACCTTTTCAAAAAAATTGTGTAACAGAAAGAGCACCTGATACAGGGTCAAAGAACCTGACCTCTGTTCCCAGCCCTTTCACAAAATTCATTGTGAATCACTTCACTTCTTTCTTTCTTTCTCTCTCTCTCTCTCTCTCTCTCTCTCTCTCTCTCTCTCTCTCTCTCTCTCTCTCTCTCTCTCTCTTTCTCTCTCATTCTTTCTCTCTCTCTCTCTCCCCCTCTCTCTCCCCCTCCCCCCCCCTCTCTCTCCCCCCTTCTCCCTCTCTCTCTCTCTCTCTCTCTCTCTCTCTCTCTCCCCCCCCCTCTCTCTCTCTCGCAGCTAGGGGCATGGCTCAGTGGATAGAGCACTGGACCTGGGATAAGGAAGACATGAATTCTAATCCTGCCTCAGACACCAGCCAGGTGACCCTGGGCAAGTCATCCCCACCACCCCCCACCTTCCTTAGGTTCCTTATGTGTAAAATCAGACAGTTGGATATGATGATCTCTAAGGCCCTTCTAGCTCAAAATCCTAGTCTCTATAATGGAAGAATTGGTTGATAAAGAGAAAAAGAAGAGAGGCTGAGTGAAAAGCCAAAAGAAGGAAGAGGCAGGTCCACATGCATCCCTCAGGGTAGTAAAACCCAACAGCTTTGAGGCCTTATAAGGCCTGGAGAAATTATTTTGACATGTTTTAGTTCTACGAAATGTTTCAACTTTTGAAGTATTTTCCCCTCTTAAAATCCCCTTTACTCTCAAGGGAGATTCCATAAGAAAAATATGTTCTCCAGGCAAAGTGGAAGCCTGTACAAGGAAAACTATAAATAAGGCATTCTTTCTCTACTTTCTGGAACTTCCAGAGAATAGACTTCTTTTTATTTTCTTAATGTAAGTCTGAGTTGGTGAAAACAGGTTTCAATCTGATGTTTAGAAGTTTCATGTCTTACGTTATTTCGCAAAATGACAAGACAAGCTTTTTGCTCACCTAGATCATGTCAGTCAGCTTTAATGACTGAGAAGAGGCACCATCCTACAGCGGAAAGAGTATTGGATTTGGTGCCAGAGTCCTGACTCTGTCACTTTCCACCTGCATGTGCTTGGATGAATTCTTTACCTTCCATGTGCCTCAGTTTACCTATCTGTAAAATGACACAGTTGGTACAGATGATTTCTAAAATTCTTTCAATGTTCTATATTCTAAGGTCCTTCCCACATTTATGATCCTATATTCTAAAGGACTCTTCCAGCTATGACATTGAAAGTTACATTTCCTAAGGTCCCTTCCCATCCTAATATTCCATGTTCTAAGGTCCCTATCATCTCTAACATCCTTCTTTCTAAGGTTCCCTCTATCTCTGATATCTGTGTTCCAGGGTCCCTTCTAGCTCTAACTTTCTCAGTTCAGACATTCGTGTCCTATTGTCCCTCACAGCCTTGACATTCTGTGTTCCGAGGCTATTTCCAGATCTAACATTCTATGTCCAGAAGCATGGTTTTAAGTGCCCTCCACATCCTGGTTACTTTAAAATGCTAACATACAAGTTTCCTTATGCTCTCCAAATATTACTAAGAATATAAGACAAATTTCTGCTGTAAAACAAAGTTATGTACCCTACGGGCCCAAATATAGGTCCCAACCCTAAAATGAGATCCCTTTGAAAGGATGGAAAGAAACTTGGCACACAGCTGGTGAAAAGGAAAAACAATTATTGACTGTGCTTAGATTTTATAACAAGCCATATTTGGGGAAATACATGACCTGTAGTCAGACCAATAGGGGTATGGGTAAGGAAGGAAGAAAGACATTGCCCTCCCCAAACTTATACTGACATGGCATGTAGTTAGGCGGGTTACAGTTATGGGTTAAAATAAGTACTTCTTCTACCTGTGACCAAAAACTACTCCATGCAGTAAAATACTTATGGAAATTAATCTCCATTTGATTTTGTTGCTTCAGCTACCTTAATATGAGAGCCTGGAGAGGCACCAAGGGATAGAGGAATGAACATTGGGATCGAAGTCAGAAGACCACGTTTAGAATCTTGGCTCTACTTCATGCCATCTGTAGACCTTGGGCCAGGCACTTACCCTCTCTCTGACCCTCAGAGTTTCCTCATCTATAAAATGAGGAAAATTGAACTAGACAACTATTACAGAAACAGAAGGATCTTAGCAAAGTTTTATGGAAGGAATATTCAGAGCTGGAATCACTAAAACCTATTATGCTAAGTAACTACCTCTGTGAGTGCCACTTGGTAGCATAGTGGGGTGCTGCACCTGGCTTCAGGGGAGACCTGGGTGTTTACCTTTCTGAGACTCAGTTTCCTCCCATTCCAGCAGAATGGGGATAATGATCCCTGCAGCACCTACCTCACACCGTTGCGGTAAGGTTTAAATGAGATAATATATGTCAGGCAGTGTATAAACATCTGCTCTTATTTCCATGAATAACACAGGCCATGGAGGCAAAATTGCCACCACTTGTTCCAGGCAGAGAAAAAGATGTTTCCCTTGGGCTCTCTCCCACACCAGACCAGCTTGGTGAGTAGAAATATTTTGACGGAAAGAAACGCTGACCACAAGATAAAGACAGATTCATGTAAAAGGTATTACCCCGTAGGCTGTCTGCTTATTACTTTCATATGGTTTGAAATAAACACTTTTAGAAGCCTTTTTTTTTTAAACAGAAAGTTGGAACAAAGGATTTGGGCAGAAGGAAAATCAATCTTGATCTAGACAGTTATTTTATCTGGAACCAGTATTATTTGGGTTCCTGAACGTTGAGTTTCATCCTAAACAGCCACTCTCAAAATAAGAAACAGGACAAGAGCTGTACCCTGCTGGGGAAAGAACAATGGACGGGGGTGGAAGTCAAGGGGCATGGGTTCCTGTCCTGACTCTATCTATGATTGATTTACCATGTGACCATGGGTTTCACCTCTGTGGATCTCAATTTCCTCTCATATAAATTCAAAATAAAATTCAATCAACATATATCAAAAATCTACTGTATGCATAACACTATGCTCGGCTCAGGGGGATGTATAAGATTTAGATAAGACATCGTCCCTAATCTCATTACAATATACCAGGCGACAAGACACATACTGGACTAGATTTCTAAGTTCCCTTACAGTCTTAATATTTATATTCACTGTTCTAATTAATGTCCTTGCCAGCTCTAACATTCTACGTCCTACGAGCCAAAAACCTTTCTAGCTCTGGCATTCCATGCTCTAGGTTCCAGCCTCCCTTCCAGTTTAAATTCTCCATTTTATAACATTTTTAACAGCCTACTTAATAAACTAGTGTACTACACATGTGAGACAAACCAGTGGTTTACACGCTGTGGTTTCCTTTGAAAGGTGTTGGAGGGAGAGGAAATATAATGACTACTTTAACCCGACAGCCCAGGGGCAAATAGGTAACCACATTGTATAGGAGGCATGCACAAAGTAATTGAGAATTTGGGCCTTTAGATCCAAACTGAATGAGAAGAGGAAATCAGAATCAATTGAAGTCAATGCCTTTAAGGCAAAGGAACATGTTTTTCCTGTTCATTCATTCATCCATCTAACGTAAGTACAAGGAGAATCACAGTGCCTACTATAATTAATACCATACTACCTACCTACTATAACTAAGATTCTCTAAGCATCTAAGAAATACAAAGGAGGATTACCTCCCAGGCTTGTTGTAAGGATGAAATGTGATAATATAAACAATGCACTTTGCAAACCTTAAAAGCATTGCATACACTTTAGCTATTACTACCTATGAGAGCACATAAAATCGCATTCACCATCAGGGCAAGGAAGGGTTCTTGGAGGAGGTGACATATGAAGATTGAGTAAAATGGTCTCTAAAGCCCATTCCAGGGAGGTCTGAAGGGAGTATGCATTTGACTGTATTCTAATCCCTCAAAAATGCATCAATTTTATATACTATACATGGTAGTTGCAAGCCAGAAATAGAACCAGCTCTGCTACTAGCGAGGGTATAACACATGGGAAAATAAAGTGCCAATGAGTGATGCTTTTCTTTTTAATGTCCTCTTACATACAGTAATGTGTGAATTAACTGGGACAAATTAAAATGATTAAATCTATTTAAAATAAAAATGTAATAAATATATTAAAAATGAAATGTATTAAAAATAAAAGCTTACACAGGAAGCTTTATACTTTTCTACATCTTAAAAATTGTCAAATATGCAATATATCCTCTTGCTGAAATAACTTGTTTGACGTACTTTGGCACTGAGTTTGCAAGATTTGCACCCACATTTTTTTAATTCTTTGTCATGAAACCATACTTTTATCACATTTGATGTTAATCATAACTCTGAAGAATGGTCCATTTTTCCAAATCAAACTTGAATTATTGTCCATAGGTTTTCAAAAAGTGCTTAAATAAGTAAGTCTGAAGCATGTTTATCTCAGTCTCTTGAATGAATTTCTTAGCCTTTCGTGACATGTGGCAGAGGCATGATGGAAGGCAATATTGCAATACTCCATTGCTGTTTGGGAATTTCTGTAATTCAGGAACGATGGTGCTTTTCAGTTTATCAATATATTTATCAGATGTTCATTACTCCCTCAATGGAGAGAAGAATTCCAGGTCCCCTGGAAATAGAAAATCCACCAAACCTGTGTTTAGATGGATGTTTCATAGTTTGATGAAAATGCCCAGATCTTGGAGGCTTACTTGAACTTTTTCTGCCAGAGGAATTTTAGCACAGTCTTGAATGAAAAGGTGAGTTCCATCGATAAAAAAATCCTTTTTCTAATCTTTATAATAGCAGTAATCTTTTTAAATTTTTTTTATTTATATTATTTTTCATTTATGGAATAAAAAAAGCATTTCTATAACATAGTATAAAAAGATTGCACGTGAAGCTGCAAACCTATTATATACAATTTGGTATTCCTTTTAAGTATATAATAAAGTCATCATTTAAATTTCTTTATTTTCTTCTCCCCCCAATCTAGAGATAGTACCATTAGGCACAAATGTATGTGTGTGTATATGTGTGTGTGTGTGTGTGTTTGTATAAAATCATTCCATCCATACTTCTATTTATTAGTTCTTTCTCTGGATGCAGATAGCATCTTCCTTCATATGTAATTTCCACTAATCTTGAATAGTCTGCTACTATTTAGCCCATGACAAGAGCCTTTTCTTCATAGAAAAAGTTAGAAGCTGCTTTGCAACTGGATTTCTTGCTATTCTTCCAACTTCAAGAAGTCTATGACACACTGTAGAGGGAAAAATCAGTAATAACCTCTCCAGCTTCCAGGTCCTTCTTAAGATCTTTGTTTTGCAAGAACTAATTAGTCTGTGGTACAGCAATTATTGGTCAGTTCTTGGTGTTGCATTTCTTTTTGATCCTACTTTCCTTTGTGCTTCAGGGCAACTGATCCTATTTCATTGTTGTTTGAATGATCCTTGAAATATTTTCTTGTACCAAGAGCTAATACAATATCTCTAATAGTCAGTGAAGTATGCTCTATAAGAGTTACAGCATTGGTACCTTTTCTTGGGATAATATCTATTCTTAAAAAAAAACATAGAATTTAAAACACAACAAAAAGAGCAATGAAACATACACCATGCTTCACCCATACCTCAGCTCATTCTCTGTACTTCTCTTCCTTCTCATCAACTGACTTCTCACCCCAGAGACTCCTCCCCATTAAGGCCTCACTCTCCTAATTAGTTTCTCCCTTTGCTAGATCACCATTTCAGGAAGATCCCCATCCATGCTTCGCTCATTCTCCCTTTCTCTAGCTTCTCTTCTTCCTCATTAACCTCCTTGGCCCCAGCTGTATATCTGCACCTCTCTCCCCTTTTCGTGTATTGTCTTCCCTGATGAGAATGTCAACTTTTTGAAGGTCAGCACTGGCTTGTTCACTTGTATTTTTGTTCTAAGCACAAAGAAAGTGCCTCATAAATGCTCTAGCTCTTTAGATATTTCTATGTGTCTGAATCAGCCTACTGTTAGTAGAATGTATACATGAACACAGCTTTCATGAAAATGAAGCCATATCAAAATTATTTCTTGTCTCAATTCACAGCAAACTGTACTTTGTTGTCTCCATGAATCCATGTTCTTATCAGTGTGAGTATTCCCACAACCAACACATATAACAATCAGGTAGTAACAATCCAACCGTGCCTTATCATCCTATGTAATGCAAAGATTTATAATGACAGACAATTCCACAGTCCACAGCCAAGTTGTATGTTTCACAGTGATGGCTCCAAATGTCTGGCAAACAAAGTCATAGACTAGGGCTCCATTTCCCAGTCTTGTTTGAGAGACCCAAGGGCATTGTCCTATCTCTGTTGGGAATCACAAAATAGAACCAGATGCTCCATTCCAAGAAAAAAATACCACCTTCACTCCCTCCTCATTACATTCCATATTCTGGATATCTTTAGCCCTGCCCTAGTAATGAGAAAAGCAGAGCTGCGGACCTCAAATTCTCTCTCTGCCTGTAATTACATACCCTTAGCCCCAAGAACTGCCCAAACCCATCATTCCTCTGCCCAGCAGCATTTATTAAGAGTCTGCTATGTGTAAGGTTCTGAACACTGAGGGGTAGTGGGATACAAAGGTAAATAATACATGGTCTCTGACTTCAGGCAGTTTATAAGAATGAAAAGACAAGAAGGCTGAGCCTAGGACCTAGATCTTTGATTGCATTAGCAGGAAATTCTCAGATGAGAAAATTCCCTCTCTCAGTGCAGGTCCCCGCCTTCTTTGCAATTTATAATTATAGAAAGTTACATCACAGAGCAGTGGTGTCAAACGCCAATAGAAAGGGGTTCCTGTGGGCTGCATAGTGACTTAGAAAACCACAACTTAACATCATCTATATTGTATTATAGTTTTATTTATTTTGTTAAACATTTCTCAACTAAATTTTAATCTGGTTCTCACTACATTCAAGCGTTTTGTCAGTCAATTGCAGCCCACAAGTTTGATCTAGAGCGCTAAGTGACTTCACTAAAGAGCAGAAATGGAAATTGAATCTATGCCCTTCTGGGTCTAAGGTTAGTTCTCTCTATCTACTACACCACACTCCCTTTCCAAAAAGACATGTGTATGTGTAGTATGTGTCAATAGATAGATAGATAGCTGTGTGTATATGTATGTGTGTATATGTATCTATATATACAAATATATATATACTTGTGCATATATAATATATGTAGCTATGTATATATAATGTGAATATACATATATGTCTGTGTATATATATACATGTAGGAAGTAGATAGATGTTTGTATATGTATGTGTGTATATGTCTATGTGTGTATATACAAATATATACATATACCCATACATATAATATATACATTTAGCTATATATAGTATAATATATAGCTTTCTGTGTGTATATACACACACATCTAGGCAGATATAGATAGATACAGATATGTGTGTTTGTGTGTACATAGGATATAGATACATATATATATAATGCATATTAGAATATGATGAGTCCACAAAAGGAGTATATAAAGCACTATGAGCAGCTCAGACAAAGGGATGGTTTCTCCCAGCTGAGATGGTCAGAGCAGGCTCCCTGGAGGAAGGAGCATTTGAGATGAGCCTTAAAAACTTGAGTAAGATTTCAAAAGATCAAATGGAGGGCATTGGTGATGGAGTGACATCCGAGGCATCGGGAACAACACACAGAAAGACTCAGAGCGAGGAAGGGAGTAAATGTGTGGAAGGAAAAATGACACTAAGCTAGTGAAGATGAGAAATAGAATGTGTGAAGGGAATAGTGGGAGGTGCTTCCTTCCAGAAGGCTGGTTGGAGACAGATTGCAATGAGCCTTGAATATCAGGACCAGGAATTTAATAGAGAACACAAGGTCCAGCCACCTACACTTGAATCAAAGCCCATTTGAGTATCTATGCTTATTAGTGCTATAAGTCTGAGAACTCACTAGCACGAATGATCCCCCTCCATTGATTCTAGAACCTCACCTAGGTTGACCTTTGAGAATAGTGTAGTGAGAAGAGTACAGGATTTAGAGCAATAAGAACTGGGTTTAAATCTTGACTCTTATGCTATCTTGTGACCTTTCTTTTTTGTGCTGGCCTTTAGCTGGGCTATATACTAGGTGCCTAGTAGGTACCATATAGCTGGGCTATATAGTAGGTAAATAGTAAGTACTTAATAAATGGTAGTTGACTGACCATCACCAGCCTAAGAAGATTGGGTTAGATGAATTCCAAATTTGCTTTTAACTGTAAATTCTATGGTCCTCAGAAAGAAGGTCTGGCCATTATCCATAAGGACCTGAAATTTCTTAGTGCCAATATGGTGCAATATCTCTCATAGTTAAGAACATAGTCCCACTTCCCACTGCACGGTTTCCAGGAATTTGAAATTAAATGATCCTGATTCCTTGAACATATGGTGGAGGTGGGGTAGAAGAGAGAGTTTTACTGGCCTTTGGGATTCTGCAAGTGTCATTAAAACAATATCAGAGGAGTGTATTTTCTTACTTCTTTGCTCCCCCATGGGCAACCCAACAAGCATTTATAAAGGGCATTTATTAAGATGTGCAAGGCGCCATGACATGTGCCAGAGATTCAAAAACAAAAACAAATCCATCCAGTGTCCTCAAGAACCTCGAGTGCCACTGTGAGAATACAGTATGTGAATAGCTAAGTAGATCTAGGATTTGAGGAGGAGGGAGAGAACACTAACAATGAGGAGGATCGAGAATGGAGTCCCATAAGAAGTGGCCCGGGCCCTGAACCTTTGAAAGAAGCTATTCTAAAAGAGAGAAGAAGTAAGCAAATCAATGAAAGGCATGGAAGGCCAAGACTTAGGAATTAACAGACAATAAGCCTGGGGGCAGATTATAAAAGTCTTTACACTCCGGCAATCAGGAGCCACTTAGGATTCTTGAGCAGAGAAGTGGCATGGTTAGGTCTGTGTTCTAAGAAGGCTAGTTTGGTAGCTGTGAGGAAAATGGATGGAAGATGGGAAAGACCAGAAGTCAGAGTCCAATGAGGAGACTGCCACAATAGCCCAGACAAAAGACTGCAGAGCAAATGTACCGTTGGGTTTAAAAAATGCTAGGATGTAATAATCCTGTGTGTTGCTTAATGGAAAGCACAATGGAGACTCAGGGTCCCAAACCTTGCACTCAGTCCTGCCATGGCCCTTTCTAAGCCATGTGACCTTAAGGCATTTATTTTATATCTCTGAGTCTCAGTTTTCCCATATTCGAAATGGAGATAATGATGTATGCATTATTTCCTTCAAAGGGTTATGGGGTGGGGGATGGGATGATTTATAAACCATACAGTGCTATATAAAAATGATATTTTATCATTATTAGTACAACCATCCCTAATCCAGTTATGAGATCGGGGAGAGATAAAGCAGTTATTAAGCATGTATTATTACTCTGAACCAAGCACTGTGCAAAGTGCTAGGAGTATAAACAAAAACAAGCAAGAATGTTCCTGTCCTCAAGGAGCTTACATTCTAATGGGGGAAGACAACCCATAAAAGGGACCTGGAAATCAGACTGAGGGGGCAGGGAAGAGAGCAAACACACCCTCTGCAGCACGACATGGGAATATCTGAGAAGTGGGGTAGAGACCTGGCCTCACTGTTTACCTGTGAGAGTCAGGAGACCCAGAGGCACAGACCAAGGTTCTAGCTGGGCTTCGAGTAGAGAATGTATGCCTTAGAAATGGCCAGGGGAGATGGATCTCACCTCCATTCTCCTTCTTTGCAGAAGATGGCCTTCTTCAAGCCAGCTTTGAGTCTAGTTTTGAATCTATGACTTTTGATCAGAAAGTGTTGGGCATTTGGTGACTGCTGGGGTGGGCGCCCTGGGTCGACCAGCACAGTCATGTGCTACAAGCAATATCCAATAAATGGGCAATCTCCAAGTAGAAATTGTAAGTGGTTTTAGAGTGGCTATTTCCTAAATAGGTTGAGTAATTACATTTGTAATATTTTATTTCATGTTTTCAAAGAGTTCTCTGACGCATGATTCAGTTTCCCCATCTGTCTCTACCTAAATTAGAATGGTTGGTGGGGTTAGTTTTAATTCCTTTATAGCATCATTATATTTAACAGCTTGTCGGTATTTCCATCCTAAGTACAGTTGTTGAGGCCCTTAGAACTCATTTGAGCAATATTACTCTAGGCTAAAATCTGCCTGAAAGTGGCACAGATGAGAGTATCATTTTAAACATATATATTAAGATTAAATTGTCTCAGGCCAGATCTAAGGTTAAGAGGAGCTTGAGTGTGGAACACTCAAAATGGTATCTCATTTATGACAGCACTTTCAGTAAAAATTGGCAAACAACGTCTTCTGGATGGTTTTAAATATTTTCATCTAAAATACCTCACCATCTGCATGAGTTGCCTTTGGGATACTGACTCATTTTATGCTGAGGAAAAACACCTCAGAAATGCTGATGTTTAGATAAAGCATTTCCATGTATCTTCTCAGTTAATTCAATTAAATTCAGCAGACATTTATTGAGAGGCGAGGCGGCATAGTAGGAAGATATTGAGATTTGGACTAATAATCCCTGGGCTCAAATCCCATCTCTGCTGGTTATTACCTGTGGGATTCTAGGCAACAAAACCCCCTTTTCTATACTTCAATTGGAAAATGAGATAGTAGAAACAGGTGACCTTGAAGCCTCCTTCCAGATCTAAATTCAATGGGCCTACCTATTATAATACCTCATTCTTGGTGCTGGAGAAACAAAGGTTATTTCCTCTTGGACTCAGTTTCCTCAGCTGTAAAATGAACTAGATGAGCTCAAAAGTCCTTTCATGCTCTAAATCCTATGATTCTACAAAATAAGATAGTCCTTGCCCTCAGGAGGCTTAGATGCTAGTAGATTCAACCCTCTTCAAACATTTCTGGTTAGGACAGAACTTGGTTATCCCACCAGCAACCTGCTATTTATGACCTACTATGTGCAAAACATATTAGATGCTGGGGTAGATATGAGTTATTCTCAACTGACACACATCTCACTATTTGATAGAAGATCGGGGGAGTTAAGGAACATAGACAAATAGACAATATGCAATAGCTATAGGGCTGAAGAGAATATAATGAAAACCTAAGAGGGTTTCAAAGTGAGGACTGAAGAAAGAAGGTTCATTTCCCTACTGGGGATCAACGAAGACTCACTCATTCTTTATCACTTTTCAAATCAGCAAGAATCAGTCAAGTCAAGAATACCTACAGACGTATAAAAAAATTAGAGATGACATTTACATAGTATTTTGCAGGGTTGTTTTAGTTTTGTTTTGGTTTGGTTTGATTTGGTTTGTTTTTAAGGTCTGTAAATCACTTTGCCCATATTAAGGGAATGGAAAGATAAATAAACATTTATACAGTGGCATAAGTAAGCATTATATATAAGCATTTATAAGAGGCACTGTGGTAAGCACTATACAAATATTATTTCATTTGACCCTCACAACCCTCTTGTGTAATTATCATCTACTTTTTAAATTTGGAAGTTGCTTTTCAAACCTTAAAGGTGCATCTAAATGCTAACAATTACCAGCTTTTATTATGACTGTAATGCTGAGTGGAAGGTGATGGCCTCCCAATCTGAGTCTGAAGGAACCTCAAAGATCAAGCCGTACCTTAGCAGAAATTCTCATAGGCAGCCTGCCTGAAAAGTCTTTCTGCCCTTTCTCTGAAGTCCTCCAGGGATGAGCAAGTCCCACCCCACCCCCAACCCCAATACCTCCCAAAGCTGCCTGTTCCATTTTTGGATAATTCTAACTGTTAGCAAGATATTCTGTACGTTGAGCTGAAATCAAGGAAATTCTCTCTGTCTGACCAGACTCCCAGCTGCTAAGCCCCAGGGCTGGACTGGTCTGTTGTCTGATGAACAGCAGAGATAAGGTCTGGATGGCTCACCACCAATGGGTTGGCCACCTAAGAATAACTATTTTTAGCCACATCCTCTCAGGGAACTGTGTTCCTAAAGGCAGGGGGAAACTGCTTTTGGGCAACAGATGGCCTACCCGCACCAACCAACCTAAGTAAAACTGCCTATGTATTTATTTTTCCCCACTAGACTACAAGTTTCATGAGGGTTGGGAATCATTAGGTCATAGATTTAGACCTGGAAGAAGTCAACGAGGCCAACTCAGCTAGGTGAAGGGGCTTGCCCTATAACATATAGGGAGCAAATTGAAGAAATGAGGCTCTGCGCAAATGCTCTGATTCCACATCCAGCATTCCTTCCTCTGTGCCATGTTGTGTACCTTATCTAACCTTAGAATCATAGATCAAGAATCAGAAGGGCCATGGGAAGGCATCTGTCCAATGCTCTCATGTCACAGATGAGGAAAATCAGGCTCAGGAAGGCTATGACTCGCCCAAAGTCACACACATAGTAACCCTCAGGGGTGGAATTTGAACTCAATTCCTCTTGACTTCAGAGCTCATGCTTTGTTTGCTGTGGTTTGGTTTTTCCCCGTTGTACCATGTTGGCTTTTATTTTTCTAAGCTCTTAGCACAATACTCTGCATTAGGAAAAACTGAGAAAATTGTTGTTATTATGGAATTGACAAATTTCCTTCACTCCATCTCTTTCCCGTCCTTTGGTAATGACACAGGCGTATTTTAGATAATAAAGACAAATGTGTCTCCACTAACTCCTTGCCTCCCGGAATTCTCTATTCTCATATCCTTTATCCTTCCCCTCCAGTTGCATGCTACAGTATACGCAAGTCACTCCTGCATAAGCATGCGTTGAAGAGAATATTCTTTGTAGCATTATGGATTATTCCTCCATTCAAGTCTACTCTGATGCTTCAGAATGGATTGGAGAAGGTTCTGGTTCCCCAAAAGTCCACTAAGCAAGGATAAGCTCTTGAAGGTACTACTGGACTAAAACTTTGAGTACAGAATCAATAATCAACTATATGTCTGCCTTCTAAGGACCAGCCTAGTTAAGTATGGAAAGGCTCCTGGCCAAGAAGTTGGTTATCAGAAGGTGAAAGCTTTTTGGCCACAGCAGCCATGGCCAAAAAAGACGACCAACAAATAACCTATCAGGGCTTCCAGATGCATTGACCAAAGGAGCTTCCGTGCTGATGAAATCCTGGATCTTTCCAAAAGGTATGAAGCGTAAGCTCCTAAGGGCAGAGACTGTCATTTTTTCATCTTTGCATACCCAATCTTGCACATAGTAGATGTTTAATGATTTCATTTTATTTTAATGAAATTAAATTTAACAGGGATGAGAGATGTAGAAGAGGAAAAAGAATAAACGTTTATTAAGTGCCTACTGTTTGCCAGACACTGTGCTAAGTGCTTTTTATAAATATTATCTCATTTGAATCCTCACAACATACCTGCAGGGTACGTGTTGTTATTATCGCCATGTTAAAGCTGAGGAAACTGAGGCAAACAGAGGTTAAAGGAGATGTCCAGGGCGACAGAGCTAATAAGTGTATGTATGAGGCTGGATTTGAACTCGTCTTCCTGACTCCAGGTCCAGTGTTCTATCCACTGAACCACCTCACTGCTTTACAAAGTCCTACTTCCAGTCCTTCCTGCATCTCAGTTTCTTCATCTATAAATGGGGACACCAACATACGTTTCCTACCTCCTTCATGATAGTATAATAATGGCACCTTATATCCCTAGGTTGTTGTGAGGATCAAATGAGATTGTCATTGTAAAGCACTTAGCACGGTGCCTGGCACATAGTAGGTACCTTATAAATGTCGACCATTATTATCATCACCACCATCATCACTGGGCTTCTGAGAAGAAAGAACATTGTAAATGGTAAAGGATTATGGCAATAAATGTAATTTCTTTACTGTCATTTTATCATGCTTATTGTTTTTAGCATTTTTATAAAAGGAAAAAAATCTCGAGTGGTTTTCATCAGCTCCCACACTATGAATTCAGAACTAGCAGTCACTTGATTGACGCCTTGGTGTTTTGCTGCTCAAAGTCCCAGGTGAATTTGGTGCATCTATTTTTCCAGCTGTCTACAAATTGGAAAGCTAGAGAAACACCTAATTATTCCCTATCATTGCTTTTTCTAGCTGCAGGAGGAGAAAGTAACCCAGAGAATGAGAAAATTGTCCACAGCAAGAGTTTTCTGCTTTAAATATAATCCTGTGAACACTAGCCCAGCTCTCCCACTTACAAAGACAAAAGGATTCACAGCGAAGCATGAACTCAGCTGGGCCACATTCTGAGACTCCACTGCCCTTCTCACAATAGATGGGACTTTGGGCCTCAAAAGCACAAGTTGCCTTTATTGCTGAAAGCAGCTATTGACCAGAGAATGCCTGAATCTTTGCCCCTGAATTGGGGAGCCCTGAGTCACACAGCCTAGAAATGAAGTCTCCAATTCTTTAACCACCACCAGGAAACACAACAGCTCTGCATGGAAGGGTGATAGGAGGCAGCAAGGATGCACACTGGAGTGAGGGGACCTGGATATGAATCCTCTATCTGCTCCCTAAATCCTGTCAGACTTTGGGGCAGATACTTGCCTCAGTCTCTAAGCTTCATCTCATAGAGAAGGAGAATGGGTGTCTTTTGCATGAAAACCAATAGAAAGACACCCCTGTTACTCCACAAAGAAGGGTCAAGACACACAGTCCACTGGAGTTTTGACTGACCGAAAGTCACATAGGTCCAAGTGGTAGTCAGAATTTGAACCCAGGACCTCTCACACCAGATCCAGTGCTCTTCCTAATGTACTCTGCTATGCTCTCAGGTACAATGCTATAATTTGTCCCTAGTCTAGAAGAGGATCTTGTTCACAAAATTGTGACATTTTTACCGATTGCCCAAAAGGAATGGGTCTCTTCCCAGGGCTGGTTTCAACAATATACACATATGTGTATATGTTCGTTTTCCCAATAGAATTTAAGTTTCTTGTGAGTAGAAACTTCCATATCCTCAACACCTAGAAGAAGGCCTAGAATATTGCAGGCACTTAATAAATGCTCATTGATGGACTCTCCCTGGGAACCAATCAGAGCAACAAAGAACAAAGAGAGAATTGTGGATTAGTGAAAAAGAGCTGGATTTGGGTCAAAGAACTATTGGTTCTGCTACTTATTACCCATATGATTCCAGGCAAACTGCATCTCCTCATGTGGAAAATAAGAGCTGGATGAGGAGGTGTCTAAAGTTTTTTCCAGTTCATACTATCCTCTCACCTGAAGCTGTGACTCAAACCCAGGGAAAGTTGATAACATGGCAGGGCACGAGACTTAAGTGACTGGCTCTGGGTCACTCAACTATTAAGCATTGAATGTAGGATCTGACTGCAACAGACATTTACAGGACTGGTCTTACTGACTCAAAGTCCATTTCCCTATCCCCTATGCCATGCTGGAAGATTTGCCAAGTTGCTGTTAGGGGCACAATTGAAGAATAAGACCATAAAATCACAGACTCTTCAAGTAAAAAGACAGCTTGATGGAACAGAAGATAGAGTGTTAAACCTGGAGTCAGGAAGACCTGAAGTCAAACCTTGGGTTCAGACACTTACTAGCCATGTGCCCCTGGGTAAGTTAACTTCTTTATGTCTCAGTTTCCTCATCTGTAAAATGGAGATAATAACACCACCTACCTCCCCCCACCCCCCCAGGGTTGTTGGGAGGATCAAATGAGACAATATATGTAAAGACACAAATCTTAAAGTATTGCGCTAGCTATTAATAATTATCAAAAGAGATTCGCAAAGTCATTTGGTTCAACCTTCTCCCTAATACAGGAACCCAGTTTATAGATCCATTTCTTCCGGAAGCTAAGAGAAGAGACACCATTTGATGACTCAGGGTGGTAAGGGGGGAGACGCTCTAATTATTCCATAATCATTTGAGAATCAATGGGTCCTTTCACAAAAAAGATGATGGCCTGGCCAAACTCCAACTGAATCCCTCCCCATCGGATACCCCCCTGCTCTTCAACTCCATGTGAACTTTCTTACTTCCTGGCTCACTATCTGTATTGTGCCCTGTGGAGCAGTGACTGGGCTCTAACCCATCCCTCCATCGGCTTCTCTGCCCCAGGATCTCCAAGGCGCCATCTTTTTTTTTATTAGCCCTTTGCCTATTTTTAAAGTCTGAGGAAAGAATAAACCACAATGTGATTCTGGATGTCAAAGCATAGTGTGATAGCAGAGACATCCCCTCATGAAGAAACAAAGAGTAAAGTAAGGTAAGCTAGGTAAGGTAAACTAGCAAGAACAGATGACTTCCACTTCTAGAGAGCCTGGATGAGTCCAAGGCCTTCTCTTCCTAACAACCCTGAGAGGCAAGCAGTATTATATTCATAGATTGTAAACTGTGGCCCACGGTCATTCAACTTCTAAACGTCAGAGGTGAAATTTCCTAAGACTATAGATTTAGAGCTGAAGGGGTCTTAGAAGAGATTTAGTCCAATTTCTTCATTTTGCAGATGAGAAAACAGAAGTTAAGTGATTTGCCTAAAGTCATAGATAGGAGCAAGATTTGAACCCATGTCTATTAACTCCAGAACCAGCACTCTTTCCATTTGTACCACACTATCTCTGAGGAGGAAAAAAAAAGACTAGATTTTTAGTTAAAAGCTCTAAATTCAAATACCAGCTTTGCCCCTTTATCTGACCTTGGTCAAGTATCTATAAAACAGGGAACAATCACAGGTGTCTCACAAGGTTCTTGGGACAACTTACTTTGGAGACCTTCACCTGAGATATGATCACCACTACCAGTGTTGTTGTTGTCGAGTTGTTCTCAGTTGTGTCTGGCTCTTTGTGACCCCAGTTCAGATTTTCTTGGCAAAGACAGTAAAGTCATTTCCCATTTCCTTCTCTAGCTCATTTTACAAAGGAGGAAACTGAGGCAGTGTTATGTGACTTGCTCAGGGTCACCCAGACAGTAAGTGTCTGAGGCTGGATTTGAACTCAGAAGATGAGTCTTCCTGACTGCGGGCCTGAGGCTCCATCCACTGCACCACCTAGCTGCCACCATTGTCAGTAACTGAACACATTCTCCATGTCTCTGAAGACAGATAAGTCTTTATCTGCCTGTTACCAGGGGACAGAAGGAATATCAGTTAAAACTGTCCAAAGGTGGCATGAGTTGCCTTGAGGATAGTGAGCTCCCAATCAAAGGAGGTCTTCAATCACAGGCAACACAACCATGGGAATAGCTAGAGGGGGTTCACTTTTCTGGTAGGGGTGGAACTAGATAACCCCCAAAGTCATTTCCAGCTCTAGGAATCTATGATCTGTTCTCTGATACCACCCCTAAATTGAGCAAGAGAAGATGAGGCATTGTGGTATAATGGATAGAGTTCAAGACTTGGAGTCAGAAGCCCTGAGTTCAAATCCCACTTCTGACACTTACTACTTAAGCAATGCCAGGTAAGTGTCTTAATTTCCATTTCCTCATCTGTAAAATAAGGAGGATGGACACATTGGTCTCGAAGTTCTCTTCCAGCTCCACATTCCATGACTGAACTATACACGTGCATATATTGTACAAGATTGTCCTTCGCTGATGGAAAGCAGTATGAGTATGATGTCATGGCAAGAGTGCTAAACTGGTAGTCAGGAGATCTGGGTTCAGATCTTGGCTCTTCCACTTACCAGCTATGTGATTGTATCAGAAAGTCACTTAACTTCCATTAAAAGAGGCTTATTAACTCTTTAATTATTATCTCTCCATTTTAATATCTGAAAAAAGCTTTACTGAGGAAAATGCTGTAGAAATGTACAATTTCATTACGATGATTATGGTAATCTATGACATGGGAGTTACAAATTTGGAAGTGCCAGTAAAGCAATGCCTTTCCAAGCCTGATGGAGCAGAATTCTGGCCAGGGACCTTTTTAAGGATCATAACTGATTAGTTCAGTTAATTAGAGCCTGGTGCTAATGAGGCCAAGGTCATAGGTTCCATCCCCATACAGCCACAGCCCAATTAGGTTGGCTCTGTTCCAAAGCTTCAGAATAAATCTTTATAAATGCAGACAGCTGATCCCAAGGGTGGCCAAGGAAGAGAAAATAAATGTATGTCAATTCATCACTTCCACTAGAAAATGAACTCAAATAACCCACCATTGTAATGGTGATTGAGATAAGTCTAGAAGCAATATAGTGTCACAGAAAAATCATCCCACCTGGAGTCAGATGAGCTGGGTTAAAACCCTAACCCAATTACTTACTAACTGTGAGATTCTAAGAGAGTTGCTTACCCTCTCTTGAGCCTCAGTTTCGTAGTCTGCTAAATGAGGATAATAATATCTATTATTATACGTGCTACGCTCTTACAGACCTCAACGAGCTACAGAGATGTGAGTTTTGCAAAACATGCTGGGAGGCAGTATGGGTTCCTGAAGTACAACGTACACTGAGTTTAGAGTTAGAAGGTCTATCCAGGTCTGCTTCTTACCAAAAACGTGACTGTAGGCAAACCATCTCAACTCTCTGAGGCTCGCTTTTATAAGAGAGGGAGGACAACTACTTCTGCTATCTGCTTCCCATCAGGGTGCAATGATGAAGCATCATCCAAATGTCAGCTATTGTTATCTTTTCATCTTCATATTCCAAGTGTCTTTCTTAATAAGTGAAGGAAGAAAGGAAAGAAAGAAGGAATGAAAGAAGGAAAGAAACAAAGAAGAAAAAGAAAGGAAAGTGTGAAGGAACAAAAAGGAAGGAATGAAGGGAGAGAGGGAAGGAGGAAGGGAAGGAGAGAGGGAGGGAGGGAGGAAGGAAGGAAGGAAAGAATGAAGGAAGGAAGGAAAGAAAGAAGAAAAGGAAGGAAGTGGTGAAGGAACAAAAAAGGAAGGAAAAGGAAGAAGGGAAGGAGTGAAGGAACAAAAAAGAATGAAGGAAAAATGAATGAAAGAAAGAAAGGAAGGAAGAAGGGAAAAAAGAATGGTAGGAGGGAACGGAAAGAAGGAAAAAGGTGTTTATTAGTTACCCATTATGAGCCAGACACTATGCCAAGTGTTTTACAAATATCTATTTCATCCTCACAACAATCCTGCTAATAACCTGATTAAAAGCCAAAGAAAATGAGAAAGACCAAGATTGACTTGCCCAGGGTTACACAGCTAGGTAGTATTTGAGATGCAATTTGAACTTGTCTTCCTGATTCCAGGCCCAAGGCTTTTCCCACTGCCCCACCTAGCTGCTACGGAGGCAGTATGGTGGATCAAAGACTTTGCTTATGCTTAAGAGTCAAGAAAATCTGGTTCATTTACTTTAATATTTACTAGCTGCGTGATCTTGGACAAGTCACAACCTCTGGGCCCTAAAAGACTCTCTCTATCAATCCAATAAGTGATAGCTGTGATCTGCATGGAGGGAGGGAGCTCCCCCAAGGAATTCTTTAAGCTGATGAAATCACAGGTCCTTCTAGTGCCTTGTAGCTTTGAAGTAAGCTCCTTGAGAACAAGGGCTGTTTGATTTATGTCTTTGTATAACTAGTGCCTAGTCCAGTGCCTGGCATACAGCAGTCACTTAATAAATGCTTGTTGATTGAATGACTGCTATAAGGTCTGGATTCTCTTTGTAAAGTTCCACAACAACACTTTGCCATTTCATGGTGTTCACAAAGCGCTTTCCCTACGACAGCTTTGCGATGCAGAGAGTTTTGTTCCCATTTTACAGACGAGGGAAGTGAGGCTCAGGAAGGGTAAATAATGACTTGCCCGTGGTTCTGAAGTTCAGAAGCCGGGATCTGCTGTGGGGCCTCCAAGCTGTGACTTACGCCCACCAGCCTCCCAAGTCCAGTGTCCTTTCAGGTGCGCCATGCTGATCTCCCATTACCGTGGGAATCTCCCTTCCTGAAGATCTCTAAGAAGAGGGACACCGCCCAAGCCTCACAATGAGACCAGGAACTAGATTGAGATGACCTCTGGAGGGCCCACTCCTATGATTTTAATCATCTCCATCAGAGGTTTACCAAATGCCATCTAATCTTCTTACTCCTACAGGGCAGCTCTGGCTCAGATAAAATAGCCTCCTTCACTGGATGGGAGGCATGACAAAGAGGGGATTAGCTTGGGTTAGGAACCGTGTAAGTACCCGCTGTGTGAATTGTAGCCCTCTGGCTGAAGCCTTTACCTGAGGAAGCTGGCTTGGTGGGAACAGCCAGTCAAACATGGGCACATGCCTTGGAATACAAATGGCTGCATGTGCCCTGTATGGGCATCTGCTCAGACGCTGGTATCGCAGAGACCCAGCAGCTCATGTACAATGAAAACTGCAAAGACATTGTGAGGGCACTGATTGTTCGGAGAAGAGGGGAGAGGAAAGGGGAGGGGGGACCAATAACCCACAGCAATTGGTTAGAAATGCAGGTGCAATCACTTACTGCTTGCTGAGTCTGTTTGCAAACATCCATGGGAAACTTCTAGTTCCGTACTTTCCTCTACTGCCCTCCACACCCCCTATTGCCCCATTCTCTCTACCATGTTAATACCTGATTGATCAGTTATGATCAGCTAAGTCACGTATTCAGAGAGAGGGAGGGAGGGAGAGAGAGAGAAAGAGAGGGGGGGGGAGGGAGAGAGAGAGGGAGGGAGAGAGAGACAGACAGACAGACAGACAGACAATGTGGCATGCTGGAAAGAAGGTGAATTTGAAATCAGAATCCTTAGATTCAAATAATGCTGCTGATACTTGCTAGGTGACCCTGGGAAAATCATATAGCTTCTCTAGGTCTCAGTTTTGTCATCTGTAAAATGGCATACCACTGCCAACCTCATGTGGTTATGAGGAATGTGTTTAGAAAATATCAAATATTTGCCTTCCCAGGGATACTCCCTCTCCCAAGACAGACTGCAATTTTTAACCATGTCCTTACACGCATCTTCCATGGAGGAAATACCCAACATATTAAAGAACTTCTGGTTCTTTGATATTTTGTTTATATTATCTCAATGCCTGAGAATAGAACTTTGTAATGCCTCAATAACCTTCTGATATCTCTTTTATCAACACATAACCACTGGTCATCCAAAGCAGGTACTAAAGGGCAGAGTGCGTAGGGTGCTGGGATTGGACTCTGGAAAATGTGAGATAGAATTCTGCCTCAAACACTAGCTGTGTGACCTCGGACAAGCCACTTCTAACCTCTTTGGACCTCAGTTTCATCATCAGTAAAGGGAAGGAAGATGGATTCAACAACTAGCTCCTTCTGGCATAATGGATGGAGCACTGAACCTGGAGCCAGGACAATGTGCATATGAATCTTGCCTCTGAACACACGGGAGTTTCAATGACCTCTCTCAGCCTTGGTTTCCCCATGTGCAAAATGAGAATGATAATAATAGCACTGATTTTCCAGAGTTTTGTGAGGATCAAATGAGATATCTGTAAAGTGCTTTGCAAACCTTAAATCTCTAGCTATTGTTATAGATTTAGAGTGACTTCAGAGGTCCTGGAATACAACTGCCTCATTTTCCCCATGAGGAATGTGAGTCCTGGAGGGGGCAAATAACAGAGTCTGATTCAAACTTAAGACCCCTGAGTTCAAATCTTTCTACTGCACCATGAGGTCTCCTGAGAACAAGTTGTAGATGAGTCAGGATGAAACTTCCACTAAACCCCCTCCTAAAGTTTCACTAGACTATGGAGGGGAGCCTAGGTACACAAAAGTTCTGCTGGCAGGCACCCACCAACAAATGCTATGGAGCTAGAAGGGCACCAGGTCCCCAGAGCCTAGCACAATGCCAGTAATCTGCCATGCATCCCCATCCATGGACCAGATGAGCTAGGCATGGAGAGGGTCCCCACCAGGAGGTTGGCAACCCCATGAGGAACTCTTTGTCTCTGGTGATGCATGAAACCAACAGCAACATAAAATGGTCTTCAGCCCCACCCTGCTTCCTTCTGCTTCCAGGGATCTGACAGATTGAGGGGAAAGGGTACAGAAGGTGTAAGTAGACCTTTAAGAGCTAGAGAAATGTGAGTTATGATTATAATGAAACTCAACATCGAATTCCCCTTTGAAGACTTCAATAAACACTTTGAAAGGACGGGCAAATCATTACCCATCAGTGTCCTTCACTGAATGCTGTCCGACAGATCCGTAACAAACCCCAAGCCTTCATTACGGGCACTGATGGCCCATGTGCAGCAAAGCAACCCCACCATTCCATTGAAACCTCAGCGCAGTAGAACTGCCTTGTGAAGGCTTCAGGTTAACAAAAGCAAGGAGGCGCTCGCTTTTATTCCCCTCTCTGAGGATGTGTTTGCACAGGATAAAAAGATGAAAGGATTCCCATTGTCCCAGTTCCCATTACCAGTCCTTATTGTAGAAATTAAGATGTTCCTGGCTCCAGGAGAGAGAAACGGTCTTTGCCTCTTTCTGTGAAGGAAAAAGAAACAGGCTTTTTTTTCTAGAAGAGCCTCACTAGGCATACGCAGAATGGGATGTAGGTCATTGGAGAGGTACACATACATACATGTCCATCTGTATGTATGTGCAGTACATGTGTGGTAATACAAACATATTTAGGCATGTAAGTAGCATACATTCATATATGCACATCTATACATAGATATATGTCAAGTACATTTGTATGCATGTGTATTTATTTTGCAATATGTAAACATATGCATACATGTATATGAACGCATAATGAACAAATAAAGGAGCTCATAGGCTACCTTTCACTTTATAATTTGGTCTCTGATTCCCAGAGGGAGTTTAATCACTCCAGGGTTAGCCAATGCACATAAGGAGGTACTTAATATGTGTGGGTTGTATGGCAGAGAAAGTATCCAGGATGCCATTCACTATTCTGAGGGTGTATGGCTAGAGACAGAGATAGAGAGAGAGAGGTAAGGTGGAGACAGAGAGAGAAGGATAGATATAAATGGATAGGTATATGAATACATACATGTGTAGGAATACATATGTATAGTCCTAGAATATAAACACATATGTAACATATATGCATACTGTGTGCATGTACATACATATATGTATATATATGCAGAGGTGTGGGTGTGGCTGTGTACAATCTCAAGAAAGCAGATGGCGCCCCAGGCACTTTCTCCACTATACAACCCACACATGATAAGTTCCTCCGATGCGCATTGGCTAACCATGGAGTAATTAAATTCCTTCTGGGAATCAGACACCAAATTACAAAGTGAAAGGTAGTCTGTAAGGTCCTTCATTTGTTCATTCACTCATTCAACAAGCATTTATTACTAACCAAATACTGTGTGCAGAGCACTTTGCTTGGCCAATACAGCATCCTGCACAGAGGAAGCCTTCGTATTTTTGTTGAACTTAACATCCCAGGAATGACATCAAAATCCAAGTCTGTCTGGGCAATTACAGAATCACATGAAGCAAAGGTCACTGGAGGTCATCTAGGGCAATCCCCTGTGTCCTGCAGGACTTCCCCATTCCTCCTTTTTAATGGGAGTTATGACTATTGAACGTCAAATTCCCACATGAGATTTTAAGGTCTATAATGGCACAGGTCTGGTCTAGATAATCTTTTAAGTTCCCCAAGCCCCTTGCTCAGGGCTCTTTGAAAATTGCACATGCTCAGGAGTGATTATTTAAGGGACCCGGACCTGGAGTCATAGGCTAGGTTCATGTGATTAAGACCTGATCTTACCTAACTTCCCTAAAAGATAAAATCTATCCTACTATTTAAGAGGTAGTATCCGATAATACACAGACAGCTAGCCTTAGAACCAAGAAGACCCAGGTTCAAATCCTGCCTCTACCACATCCTGGTTGTGAGATCCTGGGTAAGTCACTTGCCTCTCCACACTCTGGGCAATTCTCAAAGACTCTAAATTGAAGAAAATGGTGGAAAGAGTTGTTTCAACTGGGAGTTCTCTATCATGAAAGAACCTAGAGGCAGCTGGGAAGCACAGTGGATAGAGCCCTGGGACTGGAGTCAGGACCCAAGTTCAAAACTGCACTCAGACACTCACTGGCTGAGCAAGCCTGAGTAGACCACTTAACCTCTGTTTGCCTCAGTTTCCTTAACCTTAAAATGGGGATAATAATAGCTCCTACCTGCTAGGGTTGTCGTGAAGTCAAAATGAGATCACACTTGTAAAGTGCCTAGCACGTAGTAAGCACCACTTAAATGTTAGTTATTATTGTCATTATCATGAATAGCGTGCTGGGCCTGGAGTCTGAAAGACCTGAATCCAAATCCAGCCTCAGACATTCACTAGCTGTGTGACCCTGAGCAAACCCTTTAATCTCTGTTTGCCTCAATTTCCCACAACTGTAAAACAGGGATAATAAAGGTACCTACCTTGCAGGGTTCTTATGAAGATCAAATAAGACAATATTTGAAAAGCGTTCAGCTCAGTTCCTGGCACATAGTCGATGCTATGTAAGTGTTTATCCCCCTCCCTTTTCCCCTTCCCCTTCCCACCCAAGTGAGGGTGAAAAGGATGGAAGGATAGGATCATTTAAATTATTTCTTCCCAGGACCCTTCACAAGTGTAGGCACCAGGACCTTTCTAGAGGATGCCTTTATTGTTTACCAGTTAATTTGTTAATGAAACAGCGTGGAAGGATTTTATGCCCCACTCAAAGGACAAGTGATAACTCATTTTCCTCATTTGGACTCTGCCACCTACATGCATGAGGGACACTAACTAGCAGCCCGGGGCTCTCAGTGCTTCTGGGGAGATGGTCGCCAGGGACAATGCTTCTCATGGAAGTATTCATACCCATGCATAATGTATCTACTTGTATGAGGCTGGGAAGGCCACTCCCTTGAGCCTTGGTAACAGAGGGATAATAGCACTCTGTATCTTGGTGGGGTGGTGGGGAATAAGGGAAGAAATATCCACATTCCTTAAGGTGCTCTAGAAATCTGAGTGTTTCTGAATGGAAATATAGCACAGTAGAAAGATCACTGTAGTCTAGGAAACTTGATCCAGAAATAGAGGAGACAGACCTTAAGGGTCTCTCATCCACAACCCCTTCATCTCATAAGAAGGAAAGAAGAAAAACAAATATTTATTAAGCACCTACTATGCGCCAGGCACTGTGCCAACAGCTTTCCAAATATTACCTCCTTTGGTCCTCTCAACAATCTGGAGAGGTAGGCATTATCATTATCCTCATTTTATAGTTGAGGAAATCGAGACTTAAGTGATAAAACTGCTAGTAAGTGTCTGTGGTCAAATTTGAACTCAGGTCTTCCTGAATCCAGGTCCAGCTCTCTTTCTACTGGGTCACCCAGCTGCCTCTTTCAGATGAGCAAAGTGAGGCCCAGAGGAGTCCTAGAACCTGTCCAAGGTCACACAGGGAGTAAACCACAGAGGCCGAATGACCACCTGTCAGAGATGTTGCAGAAAGGATTCTCATTCAGCTACTGGCTGGACCAGATGGTCTCTGAGGCTCTTCCAGACTCTGAGAGCTTTGGTGAATTTGTGAAGCAAGGACCCAGGCACAAGGAAACAGTGCGAGAGAGAGCATCAGAGTTCAACTGTGGAACACATGCTGATGTTGGAGTCAGAGGGTCCTGGGTTCAAGCCTCAGCTCTAACACCTACCAAGGAGCATCATAGGAATGAAACATAGGCGGTCTTTTTTTTTAACTTTTTGGTCTCTTTTTTATCTCTGGTATTTAGCTGGCACCTAGAAAGAAGCACCTAATAAATGCTTGTTGATGGGCTCCAGAGGAGAAAGTGAGGCTGGTGACTTTGCAGAGCCCTTCCTCACTTAAATCCAATTCACTTGCAAGTCAAGGCATCACCTCCCTCTTTGAGAACAATGGACAGAACACAACCTGTTGATTGATTAGACTTTTGGTGATGATATAGTCCAACCTCTTTTACAAGAAGCTAAATTGAGGCACAAAAGGGAAACCGGCATATGTCAAGATCTCACTGTCGAGAGGCAGAGAAAAGACTGTTGGTTTTCCAGTGAGAAGACCAAGACCTGAATTATAGATTTTCCACTCAACTGCCTCTGGGATTGTGAGAACATTGCCTTGCCTCAATGAAACTCAGTTTCATCATCTATAATTCATTAGATTGTAAATTCCCTGAGGACAGGAACTCTCTTTTTCTCTTTTTGTACTTCCAGCATTCAGCACAGTGCCTGGCACATAATATGCGCTCACTATATATTTACGGATTGATTATAAAACAGGAATAATACTAATAGCTCAGGGAGTGTTTGTGAAGGAAGTTCTTTGTAATGGGTAAAAGCCATCAAGCTAAGAACGAGGCAGCTTGGTGACCCAGGAGACAGAGTTCCAGGAAGACCTGAGTTCAAATTCGGCCTCAGACACTTACTAGCTGGGCAAGCCACTTACCCCGATTCACCTCATATTCCTTCTCTGTAAAATCAGCCAGAGAAGGAAATGGCAAACCACTCCAGTACCTTTACCAAGAAAACCCCACAGACAGTAGTGATGTACGATCATCCACAGGGTCACAAAGAGTGGGGCCATGACTGAGTAACAAAGAATATCGAGCTTTGAGATGCTTCTGAGGCTTCCGAACCACCCACAACTTTGGAGGGATGAGGGCCGTGTTTTCTCCACCAGAAACACTTTCCAACAGAAATGTACCTTCCACGCTTGCTGGATTTAATGACTCTTTATACATGGTCACATGGTTCCTTAGAGTCATGAACTTGGGACAGCTCTCCTGATGGAAAAGGCCCCACCCATAGGGAGGGAATCTCTTCAACTGCCTTTCTTCCACCCAGCCTGACTAAATTAATGACCTTGCCATAAAAGTGGAGCTTGGTCTGCTCAAGTTCATGGCTTCTTCAGTGAGTCTGGAGTTTGGGTTTGCAAGGAAGGCACAAAAGGTCAGCCATCACTCACGTCTTTCTCACAAAAAAGGTCTCTTTCACCAATGATAAGTTCATGGACCCAGAAGGCAATATTGGCACCCCATCAAAACCACCAAGACTTTCCCCACCTCTCAGCGGAAATTCACGATTTCCTTCACTTTTTATAATAAAAAAACACAAATCCCCAAGCCCACTATATGCTGGAATGTATTTTTGGAAGAAAAAAGTATTATTATGTAGATAAAATAGTTCTTTTTCCATGAGAACCAAAAGGCCAATAACCCAGATTATTTTACAGAGTGGGAAGTGATGGGTTGGGAATTACTACAGCTCAGATGACATGACAGCTCAGCTGGAGAGGAGCCAAGGGGTTCATTTTTTCTACACTGTTTCTTCTTTGTAATTAATATTTTGAAGACTTTCCTTTTTTTCTTTTATTAACAACAACAGCTCACACTTCTACAATTCTTAAGGTTTACAAGATTTTTTCCCCTCACAACAGCCCTATGAGGTATATAGTGAATATATTATTCTTCCATTTAAAGGATAAGAAATGCTCCCTTGTACTTATTCCTTTAAAGCTCTTTATATATATATCATCTCATTTGATCACACAATGGTCCTGGGGTGGGGGAGATGCTATTAGTATTATTTCACAAAAAATGACCTGGAGGATCACAGAGATTAAATGACTTGACTATGTTCACAAAAACCTTAAGTGTCTAAGGAAGGATCTGAACTCACACCTTTCTAACTCTTAAGTCTTCTAGCCGTTATGCTAGGCCTCCGATAAGACCAATAATGAGCCCTCTGATAAAGTGCCTTGTCTAAGGTTACACAGCTGTGAAGAGCTCCCAGCTCAAAAGGCAGCCCTGTACTTGTAACATTTTGCCTCCTCACCTCACTTCCTTGCTAGATAAGTTCAGGATGGATTGGTCTCTAACTCAATAATCCACTTTAGCCTTAAGGTGACCCAGTTGTCTCTGGGCTAGAGGGGAATAGAGCCTAGTCTCTCCCTCCCCTTCAGGCCCAACCCTGGGCTGGATTGAAGCATCTGGAGCTCCAGCTCTAACTCCCTTAGGAAGCAATGAGGAGTGAGGGACTAATGAGATCCACCTGTCCCAATAAAAAATGTGACAAAACATTTATTGCTGTTAAACAGGAGAGGGGAGTGAAGGGGAGATCAGCAAGTCTTGAATGGGTTTCTCACTGTAGTTTAGCAGGATCTGCTCGGGTCCAAGATTCTCCTCCTTTAGGAATGAGTGCTTCTTGACTTGAGCAGACTCTGGGCAGACAATCTATCCTTGCTGCAGATGTTTAAATGCTTTGGATATTGGGTGTGTGCGGGGCAGAGGGAGTGAAGGAGAGGAGAAAAGAAAGACAGAGTAATTAGAAATATCTGAAATGTTTCTCCAGAGCTGGGGGAGAGAAAAAGGGACAGACCCAGGGACCTACACTCACAGGGAGAGTCTGTACATTGGGAGAAGTAAGGAAGCATGATGTAGTGAATTTGGACTCAGGAAACAGGGTGACAGTCCCAGCTTTCTTATTTACCACCTGTGAGACTTTAAGACCTTCAACAAGTCATTTCTCTCTGGATCTCTTTCCTTATTTGTGAAATGAAAGGATTGGTTTAGATCTAGAGCCCACAGACTCTCTGCAGATAGATTTCAGAGGGTCTATGAACTTGGATGAGAAAAAAATTACATCTTTATACCACCTAACCTTTAATGACATTTGGCATTTTCTTCTATTATGAATCTTTTTTTTTAATCCTAAGAAAGGGTCCATAAACTTTATCAGATTGCCATTAGGGGCCATGATCCAAAAAAGTTTTAAGAACCCCTGAAGTGCCTTCTAGGTCTACTACTTGTAATAATGCTATGATCTTGGTGGTGGAGAGGACAAGCCAGAGGGTAATTTAAGATGGAGAAATGCTGGAAGTGGAGAATGCCATATTAGGATGTGGTTGGCAGATTGGCAATGCCACTGTATAACAGGAGTGAACTTCAGCCTCTGGCTCTGGGACCATAGGGCCATAACTAAGGGGAGCCGTCAGAACCTGATGCCAGCTACTTTGGTAGATTGCTGTTTTCTTAAGGGCAGCAAATCCTCTTATTTGACGTATACCAATGCCTAGTCCAGAGTTCTTCACACAATGGGCACAAAGGGAGACAGGATTTTGTAATGTAAAGACCTTTTCCCACGGAATCAAAAGACTTGGGTTATCGGCATAGCTATGTCACTTATGGGCCATAGGACTTGGAGAAAGTCATTTTCCCTCTATGGGCCCCAGTTCCCTCATTTACATAACTGTGGACAATACCATTATCAGCATCCAATGTTTCACTCAACATTTATTAAGCATCTGCAGAGCACTATTCTGGGCACTGGGGAAGACACAATGTTTAGATAATATACATTCCCTAAGTTCAAGGAACTCACAGTCTAGTAGAGAGATAGAAAACCAATAAGACAACTATAATGTATGATAATAGATGTGTAATAAATGAAATTGAGAGGTACAAAGAGGGTGTTACATGAGGCTTGGTGGGGAAAGTTTCGTGGAGGACTTGGCATCCGAGCTGGGCTTCAAAAGAGGAGTAGAGTTCAAAAGACAAGACAGGAAGAAATGGTATTCCAGGCAAGAGGAGCGATGTGAGAAAAGGCACAGAGATGGGAAAGTGCAAGTTTATTTGAGCCAAGTTTGGCTGTAGTAGAGTGCTTTGAAGGTTATTTTGAGGAAAGTGCTCTGTAAACCATAAGGAACTACATAAATGTGAGCTGTTATTTTTATAAATATTTGTGGAATGAAAGGCGCATGCCTGCGAACATAACTCTGGGATTTTCCAATCCAAAGTGACCCATCCAAATGGTGGTCAGAGTAAATGCCAGACTAATATAGACAATCAGTTGGAGAATTACCACTTTCCAGTCATGAGACAGCAGCTCATTCAGATGTGTGCTGGTATTTGTGTTTCTAAATCCCTTGTGTAAACAAGCCTGGCTAATGTCAACTGTCATGATCTGGATAATCTTGCTACAGATGCAAAGCTCTTCACCCTCCAAAGAGAATGTCTAACAGGAACACTCTCAAAGGAAAATCAAACTAACCTCCAGGAAAAGAAAAACCAAAAACAACAACTTCTTTCTTTCATCTTTTCCCCTTGTCATAGCAAAGTAGTCTTGGTTCCTCTGAATGAATCTGTGCCATCTCTTTCAATTGGATTCAATTCAATGTAACTGATGGTGATTAAGTGGCTTCTAGTGGAAGCCTCCGGGATGCAGAGAAGATAGGCTCTCCCTTTGCTGAACTTCCAGTCCAGAGGTGGGGAACCTGAGGCCTCAAGGCCACATGTGGCCCTCTAAATCCTCAAGTTCAGCCCTTTGACTGAAATTTGGATTCAGTCGAACTTGAGGACCTAGGAGGCCACATGTGGCCTCGGGGCTTCAGGTTCCCCATCCCTGTCCTAATCTATCAGAGAAAATAAGACAAGTTCCCATGTGATGAGCCCATAACAAATGAGTATTTGACTAAATTCACTCCAACACTTTCATTAAATACTTACTGGTGATGTAGAGATTTTTAAAAATAGCTTTTGGTACCAAGGAATTTAAGTACATCTCTGTGATACAAGTACACAGGTAAGTAAATACAAGGCAATTTAGCCTCTGTGAAAAGCTAGGCGATTGGATCAGAGAAGGCTTCCAAGACGAGGTGACTTCTGAACTAAGCTGTAAAGGAAGGTGAGAATTCTTAAAGGCGGAGATGAGGAAAAAGCACATTTCAGGCATGAAGGACCACATGGAGGGTGAGGAATTGAATGTCTAATTCACCAAACAGCTAAAAATCCAATTTGGCTAGAATTCAGAGTACATGGAGGGGGTTAAGATTAAATAAGGCTGGAGGAGTTTGTTGGGAGGGGATTGTGTAGGAACTTTTAAATGTCAGCCTTAAAAAATTGTCCTTAATAGGTTTCTGAGCAGGAGAGTGGCATGGTCAGACCTGATCAGCATCACAGCATGAAGAATGTATTAGAAAGGAATGAAACCAGAAGAAAAGAGACTAATTAGGAGGCTACTACAATCAGTAATTTATTCAGATGAGAGGTGAGGAGGGCCTCAAGTTAAGTGGTGGCTGTGTAAACAGAGAGAGGGACAAATGTGAAAGACATGGTAGAAGCAGAATCCACAGGGTGTGGCCTCTGACTAGATTAAGATTTGGAAGGGACCTTAGAGGTCATCTAGGCTACTGTCTTCATTTTACAGAAGAGGAAACTGAGGGCCAAAGGGGTTAAGTGATTTATGCAAGGTGGGAATGAAAGGGCCAGGATTTCAAAGTAGATGCTCTGACTCCAAATCCAGCACTCTTTCCACTGGACTGGAATTCAGGAGAGGGCATAGGGCTGGATATAAGCATTTGGGAGTCAGCCTGCATAGAGACGATAATTGGGCCCATGGGAGCTGATGAGAAAGAACACCAAGGGAGAAAAGGCAGAGAGAGCCTTAGGGGACAGAGCCTCTCTTAGCATGTGGGAACATCCAAGAATCCAGCATAGTGAAATCAAAGAAGACAGACTACAGTACGCACTTGCTAGACTCTTAAACTGAGAAGGCCTCCTCCAATCCCACCTTGGGGTATCGAAGTGACCCTGGGCTATGTCAGTGAAATACCAAGTATGGAAGATCTAATCAAAGTGGAAAAGCCACGAATGAGCCTCAGAATCCCCTGTTCCTATCATCCAATAGTCCAAGATAAGGTAATACTGAAGAGGCCCATTACCACAGGGTTGGCTGCCAAAGGACAAATGTACTTCGGCCACTGTAGCTCACAAAGAATACCAAGGCATAGAAAGATCAGGCTTCACGTGACTTACATCCAAGCCCTCTCTGTTCACACAGAGACCACCTTAGCTCATGCCATCATCACACATTATTGCAACAGCGTTCTATTTTGTCCCCCTGCCTCAAGACTTTGACCACTCCAGTCCATCCTATAGTAATTTTCCTTCAATGCCCATCTGACAATATGACTCCACCACTCAACTAATTCCAGTGGCTTCCAATTGCTTCTTGAACAAAATACAAATTCCTCTGTTTAAGTTTTAAAGCATTAATACAATATAGCATCAACCCATCTTTCCAATCTCACTGGATGTAACTCCCACTCTAGGACTATGTGATCCAACCAAATTGACCTTCTCTCTATTCCTCAAATGTTAGTGAGGAATCTCCCATCTCCATGCCTTCAAAATGATGTCCCACTTGTCTGGAATGCACTGTCTCCTGATTGCCACTTCATAGAGTCTTTCTCATCCTTTCAGATGCACCTCAGAACTATATTCCCAAAGAGATCAAAGAAAGAAGAAAAATTATAAATGTACAAAAATAATTATAGCCACTCTTTTTGAGGTGCACAAAAAACTGGAAACTAAGGGGATGCCCATCAGTTGAGGAATGACTGAACACATCATGCTATATAAAAATAATGGAATACTAATGCGCTATAAGAAATTAGGTAAAATATAATTTTCAAAAAATATGGAAAGACTTATATGAACAGATAAAGAGTGAAATGAGCAGAGCTAAAATAATTTGTTATTATATGAATATTATAAAAACAAACAATAGTAAAAGAATTAAGAATTCTAATCAACTAAAGATTAACCTGATTCTAGAGGATTGATAAAGATAAAAACAAACACTACTTACTTCATAACAAAGAGATAATGAACTAATATGAAGAAAAGGAAATTCATTTTTGGGTATAACCAATTTGAGAATGTGTTTTGCTTGACTGCTTATGTAAGACCGGCATTCTGTATTTCTTTCCTTCCTTCTTTTCACTCACTGATGGGAGTAGGAGGGGGATATGAATGCATTATAATTTTTAAAAATAAAATAAGAATTTTTGAAAGGTACAACTCAGGCATAATCTTCTGATTAAAGCCTTTCCTGATCCACCCCCAAATGCATGAACTACATAATATATCTACTTACATATGTATTTATTAACTTTATGGTGTATACATTTATGTATCCTGCATTGGAATATAAGTTCATTCTTCCTACTTATAATCCCTAGTGCCTAGCACTGATAAATTCTTTCTATCGCAATTGTGTCCAACTCTACATAAACCAATTTGGAGTTTTCTTGGCAGGGATACTGTAGTGGCCATTTCCTTCTCCAGCTCAATTTGCAGATGAGGAAACTGAGGCAAACAGGGTTAAGTGACTTAGCCAGAATCACATAGCTACTAATTGCCTGAGGCCAGATTTGAACTCAGGAAGATGAGTCTTCCTGGCTTCAGGCCCAGCACTTTATTCACTGAGCTAATAGACCTGGCTAATAGACCTGACACATAGTAGGTGCTTAATACTTGCTGCTGATAAATCAAGAGAGAGAAAATGTGCCGACACCAATGAAATCACAGGTCTATGAAACACGGGGAAAAAAAACAGCCTTTACAGAATTCTCAAAGGTGGAGAAACCTGTATAAAATGTTTCGTCCGAGCCCTTTCTTTCTGCAATAGAAAACAGGGGAGGTCATTAAGCCTTTTCTTGATGAAGATCATCCTTAAGAAGATGGGAATACAAGTTTCACAGGTTTCAAAACTGGAAGGGAGTTTAGATATCATGAAGTCAGATTGTCCCATCACATCACTTATTGTCTGGGGGCTACCGAGATGTGTGCAGTTGTCTTCCTTCCTATTTAGGGATCCAAGACTTTTTTCCACTGGCTGTTATGTGGACTCAGTTTCATTTTTCAAACCTCCTTTGCAATCAAGTTGTTAACTGGATTTTCCTGTTTGTCTGACCCTTGCATCCTTCCAGTACCCCAAGCTTTCTTAATGAGTTGCTTCTTGTCAGCTAACACCTTAGAAAGCAGCCCAACTTGAGAGGCAGTGAAGAACAACAGTCTGGGAATGAGAAACCTCTAGTTGTGGGCCCAAATCCAACCCTTATAACCATGGACAAATAATGTCACCCTATGATCCTCAGTTTCCTCATCTCTAAAAATGGGGGGGGGGGGGGTAATAATGCTCTCACTATGTACAATCACACCGGTTAGCTAGGTAGGCCTGGAATCAGGAAGACCTGGGTTCAAATCTGACCTCAGATACTTACTAGCTGTGAGACCCTGGGTGAGTCATTTAACCCTGTTTGCCTCAGTTTCCTCATCTGTAAAATGAGCTGGAGAAGGAAATGGCAAATCGCTCCAGTATCTTTGCCAAGAAAACCCCAAAAAGGGTCATGAAGTGCTGGACATGACTGAAAGGATGGAATGACAACAACAAAATGCAATCCCAACTGAGTTTTGAGGCAAATGTTTCAGGAACAGTAAAGCAATTGTGGAAGTGGGAATTCTGAGATTGTTAAGAACTGGGTGTGAAACACACAAAGCCAGCCTAAGAAGGCTTTGGGTGAGAGTCCCTAGGGCTTCCCCCATGGGTAAAATGGACAGGCTTCAGTATACGGGCTTCAAAAGTGATAGGGTGAAAAGAACCTGAGAGGTAATCTCAAATCGTTTCCTCATCTGTGAGATGGGGCTAATAATTCTCACACCCCCAACCTCACAGGATTTTTGTGAAGGAAGAGCTTCATAAAATACTATATAAATGTGAGTTATTAGTATTCAAGTTATAGTTCTTCCAAGGCTTTTCATTCCTCACATCTGGTTTCTGGGCTGTGTTCCAGATAGTTGGGAAGACTAGAGAAGCAACCTCCAGATAAGCGAGGTGTTACTCCAAGAATAAATGAGCCAAGGGTTTTCTCAACAGAGACACAGGTGTTCCTGTTTACATTTCTGGGCAAGTTTGGCTTTCAGCCCATCCGCCCTGTGCCTCCCTGAAGACAGGCTTTCCTTCTAGAGGGCAGAGGTTGCCTATGTATGTGGCATCACGTGGGAATGGTGGTCACTGCTCAGCCTTCTTCCTATAGGGGTCCATGCTGGGCAAGCAGGCTTATTGGCTTAAAATTTAATTTTTGAACCCACTTTATTAATGAGCCAGTGTTAGAACTGGAAGAGAGAGAACTTGGCACTGAATGCCCTTCTGCTGAGTTCATTACAGATGGCTCACCTCGTCCTCTTAAGGTACTAAAACATACACTACATGTTTTATGCTTAAGGAAGGCCCTAAATTTAATGTTCTTTAAAAAACTTATTGGAAATGTGATCTAGGGAATCTTAGAGTTGGAAGGGACCTTTCAGGTCACCCTGCTCAAACACCTCATTTTACAGATGAGGAAGCTGAGGCCCAATTGGGTGAACCAAAGTCATAGAATGTTAGAGCCAAGACTAGTAATGAGGCCTCCTAACTTCGAGACCAAAGCAAAAAAAAAAAGACTTAAATATTCCCACATATTAGTAATCCCTGACATTCATGCTATGTTCACGGTCCTTACCAGTGCAGATGCAAATCCTTCTATGGTAGGAGCCTTTCATCTTTTTTTGTGCCATGAATGCTTTTGGCAATAGACCCTTTCTCAGAATTATGTTTTTAAATGCATAAAGTAAAACACATAGGGTCACAAAGGAAATCAATTATGCCAAAAGGCACTTAGCAAAATATTTTAAAACCAGTGCACAGAACTCAGGCCAAGAACCTATGCTGCATGACTTCATTTTTTTAAGGGTCGCCACACTTATATATGTGAGAGTGAGAATTTTCAGCTGAGTTAAACAATTCGGCAAACCTTTCTTGAGTACCTGGTGTATACTGCTCACAGTGATAGATACCAGGGGAGACACGAAGTTTATCCAAGACAAGATCCCTACCCTCATGGAATTAATAGCCTAGCAATGGAATGACCAAGAAAGATAGCTAGAATACGCAATCATATATCATAAGTGCATAAGAGAAATAGAAATGAAGTCCTGAGAGGTCTCCAAAGAGAAGGCTCATTACTGAGAAGAGAGCCCAAGGCCAGCTCGTAGGAGGCATTCGCCCTTGTAGAGGGGGAGAGGGGGAGAGGGAGAGAGAGAGTGAGAGCATAGAATTCATGTAAGAGGAAATAGGTAGGAGAACATGGAAGCAGAAGAAGGAAGAACTAGCAGAAGGCAGAGGCAGTTGACTGTGTGTGTTAAAAGCTTTAGTTCAAGAAGGATGAGGATTGGAAAAAGCCCACTGGATCTGTCAGCTAAGGCATCCTAGTCAATGTTAGAAAGAAGCTTCAGTCAAGCGGTGGAGCCCTATACTAGATTGCTGTTTTAGGGACTGAGATAGTTAAAATTTGGCAGTGAAAGGGAGAGATAGAAGACAATAGATTGAGGGGATGATAGGATCAAGTGAAGACTCTTTTGAGAATAAGGGAGATCTGGGCATGTCTGTAGGTAGCAGGGAAGAAGCTGGGAGAGAGGGGGAAAGGAGGGGAAGAGAGACAAAGGAGATAGAGACAGAGAAAGAGAAAAGAGAAAGAAAGAGACAGAGAGATGAACAGACAGAGAGAGAGACAGAGAAAGAGACAAAGACAGAGAAACAAAGAGAAAGAGACAGAAACAAAGAGAAGGAAACACAGAGACACACAGAGAGACAGATACAGAGAAAAGAGAGATGAGACACAAAGCCAAAAAGACAAAGAGAAAGACAGAGAGAGAGAAAAGAGAAAGAGCAGTAAAAAAGAATGAGAAAAAGGGAGAAAAGAGATCAAAAGAAAGCAGGAATATGTGAGGGATTAGGTAAGAAAATCTGCTCAGAGGCGCTAACTTCAGGAGAAGATGAGAGGGTATCAAAGGAAGGCAATGAGTAACGGTCTTGGCAGAAACTGACATGTACCTCAACATTAGAGCCTGAAACAGAGTAGCTATGGCTTGAGGATGCCAGAGGGATTCTAAGTGACAAACTCAAATAGAAACCGGATCCCTGTGGGCAGCATATTGACTTAGAAAACCACAAATTAACATAATTTATGTTGTGTTATATTTTAACTTATTTTGTTAAACATTTCTCAGTTATATTTTAATCTGAAAACTCGAGAGTTCTGTGGCCCTGTGGGTGGGGAGTTTGATATCTCTGGAGTAGAGGACCAGAGAGAGTTCTCGGTGACAGATGGCATCTATTTTTCAGTGAAGTTTGAGGCCAGTTTCTATGCTGAGAAGGAAGAGTTGGGAACGGGATCACTTGCAGTGAGGGGTGTTGAAGAGAGAAGAAAAGGATTGAAATCACTATCCTCCATGGATTTGTGGGGAAATGGATAAGAATCTCATAGGCATCTTAGAAGGAATAAAAAAAATAAAAAGGTACTATATTTATAACCTATGTGATCTTGGGCAAGAAATTTAGTTTCTAAAAGCCTCACTCACCCTATCTGTAAAGAGTCAGACTATATCTACATGTTCTCGAGGGTCCCTCTCAGCTCTAAATCCTGTTTTCCTCGGCATCAAAGACAACATAGAGATGCCAAAAGAGTGTTGGTTTAAGAGTCAAGAGACATCAGCTCTATTCTTAGCTCTACCACTGAGACAAATCACTTAAATTCTAAGCATTTCAGTCTCCCTATTTATAATATGAGGGAGTTGGAGGAGATGATCTATATGGATCAATGCCTTTCTTCATATTCTTTGTTTCATTTTCTAAAGTTTCTTCCCACTCCAGCTCTGCTTCTCCATGATAACCCTGTGAATATGTGATTTCTAAGGTCATATTTGATAAAACTTGACGAGCCTAGTTTTCAATTTTCCCAGACTGGAGGAATGCTTACTTCCTTTCCACATATGCACAGTCATGAACACTCCTTTGTCAAGTGAATATAGTGAAGCCTAGGACACCAAGGGGATTAGGGGAAGATTCTCTGAAATCTTTCAGTGGGCTGTATTAAGACCTCCTTAAGACAGCCAAGGACCCTCAGGCTTTCTACGTTTAATCCACACTATAGCTCCAAAGAACTACTTGCCAAAACTAAAAATACTCACATGTAGTAGAAGGAAGAAAGGTCGGTACCGATGTCAAAGAGGGGAAAATCAAGCTTTAGGACAACTAATAACCCCATAGATCTAGACATAGCCACATTCCAACAATGAGAAACCAGAAAAGACTTCAGATACAATTGAAGTACCAAGTTCTCAGTCTTGATTTTTCACCATTTTAAAATACTCAGAGTCACACATAATAAGCCCTCAGCAAATATGGGGAAATTCATTGGCCAGATAAGACTTTATGTGAAGAGGATTACGGGGCATCAGTGGACCACAAGCTCAATGAGAGCCAAAACTGTCACAAAGAAGCTAAAAAAGGAAAATGATCTTAGGCTATAATAAGTCTCCAGAATAGATGAAGTAAAGATCTTGCTTGCCCTCTGACCTGGCCAAACCCCATCTCAAGCGTTGTATCTTGTCCTAGAAGGATATAAAAAAAGTGGAGTGAGTTCAAAGTTAGTGGCCAGAGGAGAAACCCTGGGAACTCAGATTTGGAAGGAGCTTGGAGGTTGTATTGTCCAAGTTGTACCTGAGAGTAGACACTTCCCAATCAAGGGGCCAACAATACTTGAGACAAGAGCTCATTCAGCTTCTAATAAAAAAGACCTCATTATTTCCCAGGCAAGACTCCATTTTTACAAAGTACTTAAATGTTAAGCAATTTCGCTATTTATTAAGAAAAAATATGCTTCCCAACAGCTTCCACTCATCACTCCTAGTTTTCCTTGGCCTTTTGGGGCTAAGTGGAGTAAGACTAATTTCTCTTCTACATGACAGCCTTTAAATACTTGAAGATGGAGAATCATGTTCACATAATATCTTCTCTTCTCTAGGCTAAACATGGGGTCACGCTGGACTAACCTCATTTCCTTTTTTGACAGGTTTACTAAGACTGGCTAATCAAGAGAAACTCTGTGGACAAGGAACCTGTATTTCTGCTGAATTCTCCTTTGACCATGTCTCATGAGGGTAAGTTAAAAGAACACAGGCCGTTTCACCTGAATAATGGGACTCAAAGATGTCCTCAAATGTCTTATGGATTGCCTTGAAGAAGAGGAGACAGATTTATTCTGTGTAGCACCTCAAGGACAGTATTAGGAATCCTAGGTAGAAGTTACAAGGAGAAACTGGAGCCTAATTAGAGCTCTCCAACAATGCGCAGGCTGCTTAGAACAAAAATGAAGTCTTTATGACTGGAAGTGTCTGAGGAGAAGCTGGACAACCACTTGACAAGAGGTTTTAGAGGGATTCCTGCCCCGGGCAGGGAGTAGGTTAGGCTCAGGTCTCAAAATCAGGAAACCTCCTTGTGTACGTAGGCAGTGGGAAAGGAGCCAGTAGATATGGCAACACGAGAGGTAAAGGGGATGAGGTTGACAGAAGGGACAATTTCCAGAAGAAGATGGCATCAAGAGAATGAGGGGAGGAGCTGCCCTGGCCAAGAAGAGATACCCGATTCTTAATTAGAGATTAGAACAGAGGACAGAATGGACAACAAAGCAGAGTTTATAAGTAATGGAGTAAGGCAGAAGAAGATGCTCCTGGCAGGTGACCTCTATGTTCTCAGTAGAGAAAGGGGGGACAGCTAGGTGGCTCAGTGAGTAGAGCACCGGCCCTGGAGTCAGAAGGACCTGAGTTCAAATCTGACCTCAGACACTTGACACATTTACTAGCTGTGTGATCTTGGGCAAGTCACTTAACCCCAAATGCCCTGCCTTCCCCCCTCCAGAGGGAACAAAAGAGAAAGGGGAGGGGTAGGTTCTTTGAAGTAGGGAGCCTATGGTGAGATTCGAAATTCAATCAAGGAGTTTAACAGGTCCTTACCAACTCTAAGATTCTGTGGGTAATCTCAATTATTCTCATATCTTCTTGTAATTCCCCAAAACATATTATGTACCTTCCTATAGTGCTTCTTGACATACAAAGCGTTTGCCTTATTACCTGTATTTGAGGAAGGGTCATGCATTTTGTCTATATCCCCTATCTACCTAGTTGTTTACAAGCTCTCGCTACCATTAAGACATGAGCTCCTTGACAGCAGGGAACAATTTTTGCCTTTCTTTGAATCCTTAACATTTAGTACGGTGCCTAGCACACAATAAGTGTTAATGGATACTTGTTCACTGACTACTCATTTACCAATGAGAAAATCCTCAGAAAATTTCCCCCAAAGTCACACAGCTAGAGTCAGAGCTGAGATTCAAACCTGAATCTTCTAACTCCACCTCCAAGTTCAGGGTTCTATCCACCATAGCACCATGGGTTTGGACTATAAATAAAATAATCTCTTAAGGTTCTAAATCTTACGTTCCTTTAGAACTCCTAAGGGACTAATAAACACCCTTCTCCATTACTTATAATGAGGCTATGATTGATAATCAGCTACAGTTGTTTATTTTGTTTTGTTTTAACCAATAAAATAAAATAACTCCCTGCTTTCTGGCCAAAGTCTACGTATTGTATTGTCTTGGTCCATTAGTCAGTCAAGAAGCATTTATTAAGCGCCAACTATGTGCCAGGCACTGCACTAAGTACTAGGGATACAGAGAAAGGCAAAAGACAGTCCCTGCTCTCAAGGATCTTAGAGTCTAATGGAACAGATAACATGAAATCAACCATCTACAATTATGATATACACAAGATAAATTGGAGAGGGTCGATAGAGGCAAGGCCCTAGCATTAAGGGGGATCAGGAAAGGATTCTCATAGAAGATGAGATTTCAACTGGGATTTGAAAGAAGCCAGGGAAGCCAGAAGGCAGAGATGAAGAGAGAAGAGTATTCCACGCCTGGGGGATAGCCAGTGAAAATGTTGAGCAAGGACATGGAGTGTCTCGTGTGAGGGACAGCAAATAGTCCAGATTCACTGAATCATGGAGCATATGGTGGGGAGTGAGGCACAAGAAGACTGGAAAGGTATGAGCTGACCTAGGCTGACTCCCTTTGTATGAACCTGGGAGTCACACTAAGCTTTCCTGTAGACACCCACAGCTACTAGTCCAAAAACGTGCAATGCTCAGAAGCAGATATAGAAGGGTTAATTTCCTGCATTGGGTATCAGTTGAAACTAGGAAAAAAATACTGGCTGAGGAATCTCTCCCTTTGTTTTCTCTTGATGGATAAAGATTCATTCCAGATGGCCATAACCTTTCATCTCAAGCAACAACTGGATAGTCTTAAATTACACAAGGGACCAGAAAACAGCCCACTGCCTTGACGGCTTTACAAATATATAAATAATTACTCTCCAGGCCTACAGAAGAAAGGTTCCTCATGTTCAGACCAATTCCCCATTCACGCCCATATGTTTGCCTCCTATTTGCCTGCATCAGTCCTGAGCACCGCTCATGTTTCCTAACATGGTTCCTGCTGCAATTCATGGGGACAGCATGGATAAACTCAGCAGTGATGATGGCAGAAGAATGAGACTAGGGAGGCCACTGGATACTAGATGAGCATTCCCTTCAGTCGGATAACTTAGCCTCAGCAGTGACCAAAGGGATGGAACCAGCACTCCTCACAACTCATCAAATTCCCTCATTTAAAAACTGGCCCAACAAAGATGAAATATTAATGCCATGTGACAAGGAATGTCAACCTCAAGTCCTGGTGGAGAGATGTTTCCATCTCCAAATCGACTCTCTGCCTTAGGAGAAGTTGGCTGCAGTCTTAATCTCAACAGTCAAGGTCAAGTGGATATAAGAAAACTACTCTCTGGAGTAATATTAATAATAATGATAATAATAACAGTAACAACTTTCTTTTCTATAGGGCTTTACATTTTACACAATGTTTGCCTGGGAGACGATGAATATAAGCATCATTATCATGTTACAGATAAAGAAACTGGTGCCCAGGGAAAGGAAGTAGTTTGCATAAAGGTCCCAAAGCTAGAAACTGTCAGAGATAGAGTCAAATCCAGGTCTCCTGAATTCAAATCAAGGGTTCTTTCCACTATAGTTTTCCTGGAATATAATGACTAGATACTATGGAGAAACGTGCACCAATCTGTTTTACAATGGGTGCTTTCAGAAGAATACAATGACAAACTGCAAACCACAGTATAACAAATCCAGCTCTCTGTATCACAGAAGCAGCATGTTCCAAGAGAAAGAAAAAACGGATCCTTTTTTAAAATGAGGATATTGCTTAGCATGTGCGTGTGTGTATATACTTAGCATATATAGATATATATATATATATATATATATATATAATCACCTTGTGATTATGAAGCACTTTAAGTGCATTATGTCTTTATAATAACTAGGTGACAGTGGAGTGGCTTGCCATTTTCTTCTCCAGCTCATTTTACAGATGAGGAAACTGAGGCAAACAGGGTGAAGTGACTTGCCCAGGGTCACACAGCTAGTAAGTGTCTGAGGACAGATTTGAACTGAGATCTTCCTGACCCCAGGCCCAGCACTCTATCCACTGCTCCATCTAGCTGCCTTACTACTTAATATATATATATATATATATATGTACGTATGTATATATGTGTGTATGTATGTATATATGTGTATGTGTATATATAAATATATACACATATATAATATGTATGTGCATATATGTATATATAATACATATATGTATATGTGTATATATATCACTTTGTGATTTAAAAGCACTTTAAAAGCATTATGTCTTCACAATATTTAGGTGAAGTCATCAGACGGTGATCACCCCCCACTGTACATGTGAGGTAATTAAGCCTCGAGAGGTTAAAAAAAAAATACATCCTGTGTCGCAGCTGCAACTGATAAGTATTATTTTAATTTCTATTTCCTAGGGAGGAAAAGTAGAACACAATGGTTATAAGGGTCAGAGCCAGAATTTGAACCCAGTTTTACTCATTTCGAAACCTCTTTGCATCATGCCCTGATTCCCCCTTTCAGGTAGCAGTTGTGTGACCTTAAGTAATTCAATGAATTCTCTGGGGCTCAGTTTCCTCACCTGTAAAACAGGAAGGTTGAGCTCAGATAGTTTCCAAGGAATCCTACAGCTCTAGATCTCTGTGTTTTGATGAAGACAAATCTAAGATTACGTGCTTTCATCAGACCGTTTTCAATCTAAACTTTCGATCTCCATAGCCCTTAGTGTGACTCGGCACACAGTAGATGCTTAAGAAACATTTGTTGAATACATGAATGAAGTGTAATGAGTAGCCACATGGAGACAGAGCTTCTGTTCCACTTCACAAGCCTGAACACATTTGAAGAGTTATGGTAAGATTTACTCATCTTAAGGAAGAAACATGTTCTAGCCATTGAACCGGAAGAAAGATGTGACCTGACTTCTATTCTTGGCTCTGGCGTTAATTAGTTATATAACTTTAGGTGAGTCACTAAACCCTCAAAGGACCTAATTTCCCTTCCTAGGAAATAGAAATTATAATAATACTTATCAATTGCAGTTCTTCAAGAGGTGAAGATTGACGTCTATATGAAGTTAATCATGGATTTATAAGACTAGAATTTACTTTCTTACTCATATGTTACATCAATGAAGACTAAAACTCAAATATTCCCCATAACTTACCACTTTAAGGCATGCTTTTAAACTAAAGGGGACTGGAAATCAGGACACCTCAGTTCTAATCTAGGCTTCATTGCTAACCAGCTGTGTGACCCTGGACAAATCACTTTCCCTTCCCAGGAGTTTAAGTTTCCTCAGGTGCCAAATTGAAGGACTATACTAGATGGTTATAAAGGTCTTCTTCAGCTCTTTAGTCTAAGATCACCTCCAGCTATGACATCTCATGGTCTCCGTCCTAAGGCCACCCCTCGCTCTTCACTTTGCAAAGGAGAAGGCTGAAGCCCTGCATCTCATTGCAGGATTCCAGGCAATTAACTTTCCTCAGTTCCATGATAACTTGTTCAACCAAAAAGATAAATGTAGGATTTTAGAGGGTTTCTGTTTTCTGTTTTACAACAGTATGCTCTTAGCATTTGAGGTGCTTGCTAGATCCCTGGAGTTAATAATATTACCATTACCTACCTTTCAATGTTGGGAGAAAAGCACTTTGTAAATCTTATCGAGGTTTATATTAAGAGTTTGGAGACACGCCCTGCACATGTTCTTTGGCAAAGTAGTGTAATACATACAAGGAATAATGTTCAATGTTCATCCTTCATTCTCAAAGGGGATCAGCGACATCATGAGCGTGATGTCTTGACTTGCACAAAATTGGATTTAAATGAAGAAGAGTCTCATTCTCTCCTCCAGAGTAATCAAAGTCTGATGGCAAGACAAAAGTCAAAATGACTGGTGATAGCTCAGGATGCAGTGGATGGCCTTGGCCTTTCTAAATTAAGATCCTCCTCAGGGCGTTTTGTCTGAGACAATGCCCATTCAATTGACTATGGGCTTCTTACCTAATAATATTACAATTACAGTAGAGAGAAAAATTATAGTCAGGTATTAGAGTCTAATAAGACAATAACTAAGCAGGGGATGTGTCTCTGGAGCATCATGAGAAACCAGCATGGGATATCCAAAGACCTGGGCTGTTCAGTCTCAAATAGGGACTTGGACAATGAAACAACGAACTGCTAGCCCTGTGTAGCCATCTAGAGGCCCTAACCCCACTCTCCATACAGAATGACTTAGGACACCTGAATCACATTCATGGCTGCACTGTTCGCTTGTGTAACCAAGAGAGAGACATTTTATGATAACACTTGCCTTCTGCACTTGAAAGGATTATTTTTTGTTAGTTTCATAATGACTTTTTACAGAAATCCACAATGCACTCAGAAACATAGGAAGAAACCACAACTACTAAATTTTACATCTAATTTTTTTCTAGGTAATTCTTATGATTTTTAATTGCTGTGGATATGTGCATTGAAATAAGAGAAGCAGAGCTTAGAATTTCCTCTCCTCCTTATGGCCAGCTCTATAGCTACCACCCACACTGCAGCAATTTATTCAGCTCATATTATCTACCATGTTCAAGGTCTTCTGCTAGGCAATGAAGAAGATACAAATATATGATATACATACAAATATATATATATACACACACACAAATATATGTGATAGATAGATAGCCCCTGCCTTCAAAAGGCATGCATGCATTCAAGTATAGATGATATGATAAGCCCCTGCCTTCAAGAAGCATACAGTCTAGACTATCATAAGACAAAGACAAATACAATTTTAAAATATGAGTAATCATATAAGAGTAAAAGAAATTTTAATTATTATTATAATAAATCATTTTCTATAGTTTTAATAAGTGGCCTCACAATTACCCTTCAAGGTAGGTAATGCTAATTTTATTCCTTTTTATAGATGAAGAAACTGAACTTCAGAATGGTGATGACTTTCCCAACCTTATGTAGCTAGTAAATATCAGAGCTGGGATTTGAACTCAAGTGTCCTAACTTCATACTGCAACACCCTTGAGAAAAGATTAGCACATCAAGTCTGAGTGGTGGGGGAGAGGATCAGGAAAAGACTTCATCATGGGGAGGCTGGACCTTGAAGATTGGATATCACTAGGAATTAAGACTGTAAGCAAGAAACAAAAATTGTGAATGCATTACCCAAGTACCTGAGACTCAATAGTCTGTCCCCAATTATATTCACTGGGTGATCCTGAATAATATATCAAACTGTTAATAATCCTATTTTCTCCTCATATCAGCAGATTCTCTATCTCCCAACTCCACATACTGATACAAACCATTCTTCATTTTTGAAATACAGTTATCCCTTCCACATCGCGACTTTCGCCATCGTGGTTTCAATATATCGTCGTCAAAGGAAATGAAATGGGAATTGTGGGGGAGTCTTGCAGAAGCCACAGATGACAAAGAAAAAGTTTAGAAACTCAGAAATGCATGAAATATATATATAGTATTGTATAAGATCAACTTATTTTATCTTTTAATGCCATAACAATTCAGGCTTCTTCCCTGGTATGAAGGGAGGTCTAAAACATTTCACATGGATTTTCCAGATTGTAGGAACACCACCGCCTCTAACACTCTTGATGTGGAAGGGATAACTGTGCCCTTTCCTCTCACTCTTGTCTGTTGGGATACTTCTCTTCCTTCAAGACCCAGCTCAGATGCTGTCTCTTCCTGGAAGACATCCCTGATTTCCTCAACTGAAAGTACATTGCCACTCTTCAAACATTCCTCAAACACTTTGGATTTCTCTGGTGTCCCTATTGCTTCCTATGTTGTTCCATAGGTATTTATGTATATATTATATCCTCCCCCTGCCCAAGACTATAAAGTCCTTTTGGACAGGGACTTTGCCCTTTTTCATCTTGTTTCCTTGTCACTAATGATAGGATTCTGCACACAGTCAGCATTTAAATACTTGTTGCTATTTGTATTATTACAGAGCGTGTGAGGACACTTGGACCCATGCTGCCTGCCTAAAATACAGGTGGCTTAACTCAGGCACAGATTTGGGGAGAAGCAATCCAGAAACAATTATGGATGTGCCCCAGGTCCTGGAGCCGAATGCTTCTCTCAGTGTTTCCAACAGGCATCATTAGGTTTTTACCCAGCTGTGCATTTTATTCACAAGAACTCTGGCTGAGACAACCTGTTATATATTCCAGCTGCATAAGAAATCATAACCAGCTCCAAGGCATACCTTCATTGATGGGAACCAAAGATACCTTTCATTTGGCGCTGTTTCTCCCAGGAATTTCACTACTGGGATGCAAGGAAAAAGGCAAAATCTCCCTTAAGAGTGGGTGAGCCCCACCAAGGCCAAACCCTAGAGAATCATGGTGGCAGATTCCACAAGAATCAAAATGAATATCATTTTCCCAACATGAATTTACAACAATTACTGTGGCCACAAAACCTAGGAAAATCGGATAAGTGCTTCGGGTCACATTACTAAGAATTTCCGTTCTCTTAACTCCCAAAGTCATATAGTATATTAGTCTGCTTTTCTGGCATCTTAGCCCACTTTAAAAAAACACAAGGAGCCTTTATCCTGTACTTTTGTTCTCATGCAGGATGCTGCACGTAACAACAATATCAGCTCCTTCCATTATGGTCCTCTGATGTTCTTTGTTGTGTGGAAGTAACCCTGAGGACCCTAAGTCTATAGCTTCCACTGCACACCCTATGAAGCTGGAAAAGCTTTAAACACTGGCTCAATAATAATACATGGGTCATCAGAGTACTTCTTCTCTTCTCCCTCTATATTATTTTGCTTAGGGATCTCATCAGCTCCCATGGATTCAATTATCATCTGGATAAAGATGATTACCAACACTTCTATTTGTCTAGCCCTAAACATTCTTCTAATCTCCACTCTTGCATCTCTATCCATTGGGTATCTCAAATTGGACGTCCCATAAACATCTTAAACTTCATCAAGTTCAAAACTGATTTCATTATCTTTTTCCTCCAAATCCTCCTAATTTCCTCATTACTGTCTGGGTACCATCATCCTCCCAATCACCCAGGCTCACAACTTAGATGTCATCCTCACTTCTTCACTCCTCTCTCACTTCTACCATGGATCCAATCAGCTGCCAAGTTCTATTGTTTCTAATCTGCTAACAGCCTCCATATATGCCCCCTCTTCTCCTCTGACATTGATACCATCAAGGTCCAGGCCCTTTCTCATCAGTCTTGACCAGATTATTGCAACAAGCTTCTAAATGGTCTCCCTGCCTCACATCTCTCCCCATCATAGTCCTTCCTCCACTCAGATGTCAAATCGATCTTCCTAGGACATTGTTCTGATCACATCACTTAGTAATTCAGTCAATTCCAATGGTTCCCTATACCTCCAAGATGAAATGTAAAATCCTCTGGCTTTTAAAGTCCTTCATAAGCCAGCCCCTTCCTAACTTTCCAGTCTTGTTACATCTTACGCCCCTCCATGTACTCAGTGATGCAGTAATACTGGCTGATTTGCTTTTTTTTCACCCAGCATTCCATCTCCTGCTGCCCCCATGTCTGGAACTCTCTTCCTCCTCATCTCCATCTCCTAGATTTCCTGGCTTGCTTTGAGTCTCAAAGTACCACCAAAAAGAAATCTTTTTCAGTCTTCTTTAATGCTAATGTCTTCCCTCTGTTGGTTATCTCCAATTTAGCCTATATATAACTGTTTACATGTGGTCTCCCCCATTAAAGTATAAGATCCTGTCTTTTACCTTTATTTCTATCCTTAGTGCTTAACACAGTATCTGGAAAGTAGTAATTGTTTAAATAATGCTTTCTGATGAGAAGGATGCTCTCAGAAAAGCCTGGAAAGACTTATAGGGACTGATGCAAAGTGAAAGTGAAATGAGCAGAACCAGGAGAACATTGTACACAATAACAGAAATATTGTGTGAAGCTCAGCTGTGAATAACTTAGCTGTTGCCAGAAATACAATGATCCAAGACAATTCTGAAGGACTTAAAATGAAAGGTGCTGTTCATCTCCAGAGAAAGAACTGATGGAGTCTGAGTGAAGATTGAAGTATATTTCTTTCTTTACTTTCTTTATTTGGGGGGTAGGGGGTGTTTTCAGTGTTTTCTTTTATAGCATGACAAAGCATGGAAATATATTTTGCATGAATACATGTGTACAACCTATGTCAAATTGCTTGCCTTCTCAATGGTGGGGTAGAGAGGAAGGAGAAAATTTGGAACTCAAAGTTTTAAAAAAGAATATTAACATTGTTTTTACATGTAATTGGGGAAAAATAAAATATTAAATTATAAACATTAAATAATACTGCTTGACTCAAACAGTTTGCCTAAAGACCCCATTCTTGGCCACAGGGAATTGCTGTCTCTCTTAGAGTTATCAATCTCTACTAGTGGAAGCAATATGAGCATTAAAAAAAACACCATCAGAATAAGAAGTTACTTTTATGTAGCACTTTATGGATTTATGGGACATGACCAAATTCAGATAGGACAGGAAGGCGTGGATGGGTTATAACCCACAGTGATAGAAAGAATATCACATTAATGAAATCATAGATCCATTCAATACTGAGGTGTTAAGTTTTGCAATGTATTGTAAGAGGTTTCCTAGCATTATTCATATGAGGTCAGTAATACAAGTACTATTGCATCCATTTTATAGATAAGGAAACCAAGGTTCAGCAAAGTGGAGAGACTTGACAAGGATCACAAAGCCACTCAGTGTCGAAGCCAGGACATGGACAGGTTCCCTGGTTCAGCATAACACTCTTGACACCATACACCACGAGGCTCCATCATGTCCCTCCCAGCTCCAAACCATGTATCCTTAACTACATCACGTAGTCTTAACAAATGTAAATTACATGATATCCCATATTTTATTGCACTTTACAGTAACATTCATATATATATATGTATATATATATGAAATATATATGAAATATATATTCTGCCATCCTAACCTTAAGTAGTAAATAGAACAAGTGTTAATACCCTCATTTTACACATTAGATCACTGAGGTTCAGAGTAGACCTGCCCATTTTCCCACTGCTGGCTAGTAGCCGAATTGGTATTTGTGTTGGCAACCAAAAATGGGCTCCTTAGCACTTAGTCAACAAGTGCCCTTGACTAGTTTGGCTTTTTCCCCTGAACTGAATGCTGTTTGTATGTTGGACTTGAGTAAGCTTGTCGGCCCCTTCACCTTGCTTCCCTTGCTTAAGCTGATGGAAAGAACCTGTGCTTTCCTGGTCAACCCCTTCACCTTGCTTAAGCTGATGGAAAGAACCTGTGCTTTCCCCGGCGTACCTTACACCCTCGCAGAAGCCGGATGGTTAAAAGCAGCTCCCATTGGAGCCAGAGGCTGCTATAGCCACAGCCACAGCCGAAGCAGGAGCTGCCAATGGCAGAGCTGACCTATGGGAGGAAGCTGAACAAGGACTTCAGGCCAGTGGGTAATCTTTTTACCATAGAGGGGGAAGCATGATTTTGCTTTACGCAATCATGCTTCTCTGTAACCTCCTGGTTACTCTTTCAAGGCGTACTTATTGGGCCTGGAAGCTTTTGATCAATATACCAAAATGGGGTTGCTGGTTCATGGGTTGGTTACTGTGGAGCCTAAATATATGTTTTGATTCTTCTGCCTTCTACTTTGAGAGTTTCTTATATCCGGCGGTTCCGAACCTTTCAGACATGTATATGATCCTCTTTGAGATTATAAACTCTGCCCTCCTAATACATTTGGCGACGAGGATGGGATCCTCTTAGTTTAATTTTCCCATTGTGTTTCCTTGTACATCTGGGGAAAGGCTGAGAGGACAATCTTAGTCTCTATCTAGGGTGGGATCCTCTTGGATTCCTCATTATGTTCCTTTTGAAAAGAAACATTTCCCACCTGAGTTTGGCTCTGATGTTGGATCTTTGCATAACTGAAATCTCAACCAAACTTGAGATGATTTTATTTGAAGGATAATAGTCCATACTTGTCTACTCTTTTTGTCCTTTGTTTTGGCTAACGTTGTTGCTAGTTCTGTTTCCTTTAGGCTTAAGCACCCTGCACTTTCTGGTGACTGCCTAAGCACATAGCATTCTTGGAATTCCTGCCAGCTCGTTAAAGAACTGACCTCTGGAATGGGACTTTTTGGGGCAGGGCCCTCTCTACATCCAATTTCAGCATGAAGAAGCTATGGAAAATGAGACCTTCACCCCTTACCCCAAGATTTTGAGCCCCAATCATTCAAGGGGGGTGGGAATGATGATAATGTTCTATGTTTACTTATTTTGTGTTATCCTTGCTATGTTTTATTATTATGATATTATTGATCCTATGTAATGGATACAAGGATCTAGGGGTGGTCATTTGAATTATTAATAATGATTTTGGTCATGATTGATTGAAGAGATTATCTTGCTGGAACCTAGGGGTGGATCACATTTGAATCGTAAAACAATATTTAGGAATGTCACCAAATGATATGTTTTGCTTTATAATGAATGATATGTTTTAGTTTCCTTTGTAATTGGATCACAATGTATGTTCTAGGATACATGGCTGATTAGATTATGTATCCTATAACAAGGGGTGGAGTGTGTTGGCAACCAAAAATGGGCTCCTTAGCACTTAGTCAACAAGTGCCCTTGACTAGTTTGGCTTTTTCTCCTGAACTGAATGCTGTTTGTATGTTGGACTGGAGTAAGCTTGTTGGCCCCTTCACCTTGCTTCCCTTGCTTAAGCTGATGGAAAGAACCTGTGCTTTCCCGGTCAACCCCTTCACCTTGCTTAAGCTGATGGAAAGAACCTGTGCTTTCCTGGTCAACCCCTTCACCTTGCTTAAGCAGATTGAAAGAACCTGCGCTTTCCCCAGCATACCTTAAACCCCCGCAGAAGCCGGATGGTTAAAAGCAGCTCCCGTTGGAGCCAGAGGCTGCCACAGGCACAGCCACAGCCACAGCTGAAGCAGGAGCTGCCAGTGGCAGAGCTGACCTATGGGAGGAAGCTGAACAAGGACTTCAGGCCAGTGGATAATCTTTTTACCATAGAGGGGGAAGCATGATTTTGCTTTACTCAATCATGCTTCTCTGTAGCCTCCTGGTTACTCTTTCAAGGCGTACTTATTGGGCCTGGAAGCTTTTGATCAATATACCAAAATGGGGTTGCTGGTTCATGGGTTGGTTACTGTGGAGCCTAAATATATGTTTTGATTCTTCTGCCTTCTACTTTGAGAGTTTCTTATATCCGGCGGTTCCGAACCTTTCAGACATGTATATGATCCTCTTTGAGATTATAAACTCTGCCCTCCTAATACAGTATTCACACAGAAGCCATCCAAATGATGATCTAGTACTCTTCTCCCTTAACTCCTACTCTTCTTCATCACCCTGGAACATCTGGAAAGGAGCTCTCCCATATAGCAAGAAGCTAAGACAAGTTGCCCATCACAGGTGTGTTTCCTGTCACAGTTGACTGAAATATTCATTGACCTATATTTAATTGATGAGGCCACACTGATGGAAGCCATGTCATTTAATCTTCCTCTCAGATGCTTTGAATCAATTATGTGTATACAGCGCCAATAGTCCATTTAGATGGGAAGATCCATGCATTTGGTTACAGGGATGGGGAACCTGTGGCTTTGGGGCCACATGTGGCCCTCTAGGTCTTCAAGTGCAACCCTTTGACTGAATCCAAACTTCACAAAACAAATAAGTTCCTCAGCCTTGTATCTAGTACCTCTACTCAAAATCATCATGCCTAGCAATTGTTCAATGAATATTAAGGCAGAAATGGTAGAAACTGTGCAACAGTTCACTACAGGTAGCAAAAAAATAGTGTCTACCACCTTTCTAGAAAAACAAGATCAGTTGGTGAGAAACATATACCAGATGCTCACTCTCTCTTTTATAAATTAACAGACTAAAAATCCCTGCACTACAAATACAGTAGTATTTTTTTAGAACCAAATCTTTTAGAACAAAATTGCATTATACCCAGAGCATTATTATTAAAAAAATTATTGGCCACATCAATCCAAACATAACACTAATCCATAAAAAATTTAAGAACTTTTTCCAATAGATGTTACTATACTGAATACTGATAATCTCCAAATTATAAGGAATGAAAAACTTTCAAAATGTATAGATCTAATAGAAAAAAACAGAACCATATACAAACAGAATGAAGTACTTATCCCCATAACTACCTGCTACTGAAGTTGTCCCAAGGATATTTTCCGTGATCCTACTGATGATGAGCTTACATCCCAAGACTTTTATTCAATTACAAAAAGGAGCTTATTTGCTTGTTAGTTAACAATTAATACCTCTAGAATATTCAATATAAAAAATAACAAGATAGTGACTTGTCCTCACACCATTTAAATCTAAACCTCATAAAAAGATGATAACGAAATGATAATTACTACAGACATTTATGTCAAGTCAGTGAGTTAACAAGTATTTATCATATGCCAAGCACTGTGAAAAGTGTTGGGTTTGCTGGAATCACAAAGAAAAAAAAAGTTACTGACCACTAGGAGTTCTACACTCTAATGGGGAAAACAATAAATAATTAGGTATACAGAAGATATATACAGATTAGAAGGAATATAATATGTAAAGGAAAGCATTAATAGTTTGGGTTCTAGGGAAGGAAGGAAGGGAGGGAGATTAAGTGATTTGTCCAGGGTCACACACCTAATAACTGTCTAAGGCTGGATTCAAACTTAGGTCTTCCTAACTCCGGGCCCAGCTCTTTATATACTATACCATCCGGATGCCTTTCTACAGCATAGGCTTCCTACAGAATTTGGGTTCGGAGTTGAATCTTAAGGGAAGCCAGGGAAGCTAAAAGGCAGAGGGGGAACATTCCTTGCATGGGGAACAGCCAGTAAGAAGCCTCACATGAGGAGTTGGAATGTTGTATGTATGTAATTACAAGGTGGCCCATGTCCCAAGATCATGGACTGTGTAGAGAGGTATGAAGTTCAAGAAGACTATAAAAGACAGGAAGGTGGCAGGTTATGATGAGCTCTAAAAGTCAAACAGAGGATTTTCTATTTGATCCTGAAAGTAATATGGAAACAGTAGAGTTCATTGAAAAGAATGGTGACATGGTCCAAACTGTGCCTCAGAAAAATGCCCTTGGCAGCTAGATGAAGGCTTTTGTTTTTCAAGCCATCAGATGCTTTTATATCAGTTATGTATCATTCCAGACTCACAAATGCATCTGAGTCACCGAGGGATGGGTAATAAACATTCAACAATTCCCAAGGCTAGGAAAAGTGGCATGAAAACTATCAAATCTGAGAGGTAAGTGCTAATGTTATTCTCTTCCCATCTTACAGATAAGCAATCAAGGCTTGGCGATGTTAAGTGAACTGCCCATGGTCACAGAGCTAATTAATGTCTGAGCTGGCATTGGAATCTAGGTCTTCTCAAACAAATCCGAATTCAGCATGCCGGCCTCTAGGATGAACAGTCTTTTCCAAGAGTCAATTTGGTGAACCACAAAGTCTCTGAAAAGTCCTTTAAACAAAGAAATAAAAAACAGGGACTATGTGAAGAGTAAGTGTCTACTTCCAACTCTGAATAGAAAGCATTGCCCCCCTAGAAGTAAGGAAACCTTGGCTGTCATTGAAGTTCTAAAATTAATTAATTGTATGAAATTCTGTGGCCAGCTAGAAAGCACTGAACAAAGAGTCAGGAAGACTCATCTTCCTGAGTTCAAATATAGCCTCAGATACTTACTAGCTGGGTGACCCTGGACAAGTCACTTAACCCTGTTTGCCTCAGTTTCCTTATCTGTGAAATAAGCTGGAGAAGGAAATGGCCAACCAATGCAGTAACTCTGCCAAGAAAACCCAAAATGGGATCACAGAAAGTTAAACATGATTGAAACAATTGAACAACAATCAACTTCTGCAAGAGACCCCTGGGCATAGTTTTCCTCATCTATAAAATAAACAAGACTAGATAATCTCAGAATTTCCCTCTAGCTATCATATCTTATATTTTATAATCTAAAGCCCCCTTTCCAGCTGGTATAGAAGAAAGACTGCTAAATTGGAGTCGGGAACCCTGGGTTCAGATCCTGACTCCAACATCTACTAGCTTCAGTTTCCTCATCTCTAAAATGAGAATGACAATGATACTGATTGCTTTTAAGGGAAAAAAAACAGCTTTTCAAGCCTTAAAGCACTATGTAAATGTAAATGATTATTATTCTAAGCTCCTTTCCAGCTCTGGTATCTATGATCTCTGTTCTATAGCTCCATCTAGCTTTGCTATTCTATGGTTCTCTCGTCTTAGGTCTTTTCTAGCTCTGTCTAGACTACACAACTCCTTTGCCCTCCAGTTTTCCTTATGGTCCATTCCAGGCAAATATCACTCAGCTTGTCAACAGCATTTGTCCAAGCTCAGATCAAGCCCTGAAACCCAGGATGCTGGATGGCTGGTCCAATGCTCTTTCCTTCACTACAACACCCAGCAATCTGTCTCCTCTGATTGGTTGGTTCTGCCCAGAAGCTCCATTTTAAGGAGGATGCCCAAGCCAACATGTCTTCCTTCTTCGAAGGCTATATTGCTGACCCCAGACTTTCTCTATAATACCTATGCCCTGTACCCTTCTTTTCCCCATCTCCTCCATCCCTCCTTTTCACTCCCTTTTATATATTATCTTCCCATACTAAAATGTAAGCTCCTTGAGCGCAAAGACTATCTTTCATTCTGCTTATGTTTGTACTCCCAGTATTTAGCATAGCATGTGGCATATAGTAAGTGCTTAATAAATGCATCTTGTTGTTGCTGCTGCTGTTATCCTATCCTACTCTTTGGCCATTAAATAACTCCTATAGCAATGATCGCTTAAAATTATTTTTAAGTGCTCTTGGATAGCAGGTTGACTCTGCTGATAAACTCCTTTATTCTTCTCAAATGACCCTAAGTTTATCTGATAAGAGGCAGGAAATAGCAGAAAGCTTTATTCAAAGATACACACACATATGTATATACATATATACGTATATAAAGTCTAAGATGCCACTTTTGCTATGGGGAAAAGCCCACTTAGAAACAACAAAGCTGCCAGAGATCTCAGGACAAACAGCTAGGCTAGACCTAGAACCCCAAGGTTCTCCAGCCTACAGGAAAAAGCCACTTCCCCAAGGGGAAGAAGAAAAATCTAAGAGCTGTAATTTACACGTCATCAATTTCATCAGCGTAATCAGTAGACTCTATACATCCATAGTCAACTCTGAATCTCTAAAAGAAATACTCAACCCAGAGTTGATTAATTTTAAACATTGATCCGCAGGGAGTACCAAATTCCCATTTCAATAAATTCTGCCTACATCTTATTTATTTCTTAAACTGGTGGTTAGAATTTTACTGAGAAATATATCTAACAGCTTTTCTGATTTACAAAGCTATTCCCGCCGTATCTTCTCTCATAGGGAGTCTGTAAAATCCTTCCTCTTCAAATCTATCTAATAATCAGAGCACCTGGATTTGGACTGGCTCCCATCGCTCATTGACCATAAGCAAAATTCCTTACCTCTTTCAACCTCGATTTCCTCATCTCTAAAATGGGGAGAGTAACATTTGCCCTCAACTACATAATATGGGTTCTATTGAATCCCTGTGTCATTCAATTTAGCAAGAACTTAATAAGCACCTACTATGGGCCAAGGACCATGCAAAGCTCTGGGGAAGCAAAGACAAAAAAAAAAAACACCCTGCACACAAGGAGCTTATTACATTGTACTGGGGAGTGGTAGGGGTGGGGGGACGAAAAGCATACATACAGATAAGTAATTACAAAATATATAGAGGGGTAAAAAGAAAAACAAAGTAATTTTGTGGAGGCAGGGAAAACACTAACTGGTGGAATGACTGAGAAGAACAAATGAGATCACAGATGGAAAAATGCTTTTTAGCCACAAAACATTATGGAAATAACAGGTATTATCATGAATCTCTAAGTACTGTGTTCTAAGCCTCAAACTCTTATGTTCAATCATAATAATAACTGACATTCCTATAGTGTTTTAGAGCTTACAAATCATTTTAAGGCCCCCTTGTCTCTGAAATGTTAGGTTCTAAGGTTCTTTCCATCTCTGACATTGTATGTTCTATGTTCTAAGGCCTCACCCAATTCTACCGTTCTGTGTTTTCTCTTACAAGGCCCTTCCCAAGTTCTGACACCTATGATTCTATGATAGAAGGATTTCAAGAGCTGCCAGAGCTGAAGCTTCTTTGCAAATCTTGTTTAGAAGGAGCCAAAAATGCCTCAAAAATATTGAACAGCAGAAAGCTCGGCTCCTTCACATATTTCAAAGTGCTTTTGGCAAAAGAGAGACAGAGAGAAGGAAAGAGATAGCGAGAGACAAACACGGAGAGAGAGAGGTGGGGAGAGGGAGAGAAAGACGGATGGGAGGAGAAAGAGAGATGGGAGGGATGGAAGGGGAAAGAGAGGGAGAGGGGGAGAGGGGGGAGAGAGAGAGAGAGAGAGAGAGAGAGAGAGAGGGAGAGCGCTATTACCAGCTCCATTTCCCTGTTGGTGACATGAAGTCAGGCTGAGAATGAAAATAGAACCTGCTTCTCTGGACACCACCTCTAGATTCTGACCAGGACAAAGTGTCAAGTACACAGTCTGACTTTGTCTCTCTCTGATGCTATTTTTAGATTGGCAGGAGGGAAGATTTCAAAACTACTTTGGCATTTTCCAGGTACATAAAAAGAGAAATCAATCCCTGAGAGTTCTGGGTTGCTAGGGAACCAGACTAGGAGTTAAGACACCTCTATATCCCATCCCTGGCTTTGCCTCAGATGTGCTGTGTGACCTAGGGTGAACTACTTAACCTCTCTGGAGTACAATTTTCCACTTGTAAAGGGAGAATAAAAATATGTGCCGCCCACAGAATGTCCCAGTCTTGTTGAGGTATTTAATATATTGACAGAATTCTGTGGGCATTAATTTTAAAGGGATCATACAGTAACAGTCCACTTAGGTAAATGCAAGATACACCCAAACGATGAATTTAAATTTCAAATAGAACTAGATTCATGTTAAACAATTGACATTTCTTCCCCTCACCCCTTCATGTTCAAAATTTATTTGACTAGTAGGATAGCACAGCAAAAAATCATGGAATCTTAAAGTCACATTATCTTAGAATCCCAGAATTTTAAGGGAGAAGAACAGAAAAGCAGAATCATAGATCTTACAATCGAAGGGCCTAGGATTCCTTTTTTAAAAAAATACTACAAAAAGCACAGGATCTTAAACTAATGGAATCATAGACCATGGGATTTTGGCATAATAAAATATTATAATCATGAGATTTTAGAACAGAATGAGAAAATCTGAGAGTAACAGAATCTTAGATTTAAATGATGGAAAAAAAAGATTAGTGAGTCCGAGTCCCTGCCCTTAAGAACCAAAGGGTACAGTATGAAGAACACAATATATGGACATGAATGGCCATGATATAAATTAGAATGTTAGGAATGCATAGGAGAGGTAAAAAGCACCATGGCAGATTCAAGGCTACACGTCTCCTAGACTGTTATAACCAGAAGGGACCTCAGAGTCCAACAGGCTTCCTAGTTTTGCTGAAGAGGAAAATGAGATTTAAAGGGGTCAAGTGACCCAGATCACACAGTGAGTTAGCAGCTATTCTTGGACTCGGTGGGTCCCCTGGCTCCAGGACAGTGGACTCTCTACTACATTCACATGGATACTAGAAGGTTCCTTGTAGAGCAGAAGAGATCAAGGAAGGTTTCATGGAGGAGGAAGCCCCCAAGCTGGACTTCGAAGGAAAGGAAGGATTTCAGCAGGCAGAGAAGGGGCCAGCGGTTGGTGGGTCAAAGGAGGACTTGGCTGAGGAAGGACGGAAGCAGAGAAGAGCAATGATTGGAATCTGCTGAAATTCCGTTTCCGACCTCTGACTCCATCCTTCCTCACGGTACACAGGGATGGCTTTGTCTTACTCCATAATTCATTTTGGAGGAAATACTTATGCAACACCATTAATCCCCTTTCCAACATTACTATTCAATCCTGGCTCAGCTCCTAGAGTCTCTGGAAACAATTCTTGCTTAAATTAACCAACTTGTTTCAGGCCTCAGTTTCTCACTCTGCAAAAAACCAAGACCCTTCAAAGAGTGGTTTCTTTCCAAAAATGACTGAATTGAGCAATTTAACCTTTTAGTCTGTATCTTCACAAAACCACATCTGGTAAATTTGAGGAATCTGATGGAAAAGTGAATGAAACAAATGGTTTGATTTTACAAATCAGTCATATGGTTGATTGACTGAATTCCTCACTTCCCATCTAAACAGAATTTCAGAGTTAGAACAGCCTTTTGAAGTCAGCTGGTCCAAATCTCTATTCATTTCACAAATCCCCTCTAAGCCTATCTCAGATCCATCATCTAACCTCTGTTTGAACATCTCCAGTGACAGGGAGCTCACTACTTTCAGAGGGAATTCAATATTCTTTACCGTGAAATGCACTGTTTCTCTAGTAAGAGGAATAAAATGTCTACACAATTGAATCATAGGTGCAAATATTTAGAGCTGAAAGGGACCTCAGAGGTCACGTGATGCAACCTCCTCCTTTTACAAACAAGAAAACAGACCCAGGGAAGTTAAGGGTCCAAGCAGGGATTTGAACCCAGGTCATCTGTTCTAGAGCTCCCATGCTTTGTCCTACACCACACTGCAATGAGAACATGACTCTCCTATACACGAGGGGTCCATACAACTTGAGTTCTAAGAAATATTCTCAAAAAGAGAGATGGAGGAGGGGCAGAGAGGAAAGGCTTCATTGAAGAAGTGGCATTTATAAAGGACTTGAAGGAAAGGGAGCATAAAATTAAAAAGAAGATTAACCAATTACAGAAAAGTTTCACTTAAGGTAAGGAGTGAAATTAGCAAAACTTAGCTGTAAAATTCATATTCAACAAATATTGATGAATCTGCATGTGTGATGCTCAGCGACAATGGAGATTCAGAGATGACATAGGACATCATATCTGCCCTCAAGCTGCTCACCTCAGTACATGGGGGGGAGATCTAGGATCTCCTCCATGCAGCATACCCTCTCTCAGGCAGGTCACCACTTGGCCACACCTTCCCATCCCTACATCATTCTGGTTCAGTTCCTTTCTTAAACCCTCCATAGGGAAGCCTAGAAGATGACCCTCCAAGGGTGCTCTGAAGTTTGCGGAACACTTTCCATACGTTATTTAATGTGATGCTTGCTCCCTATAACCCTATGAGGAAGGTATTACATCCTGATCATAATAACACCTTCCTTCACAAGGTTGTTGTGAGAATCAAATGAAATATTTGTATAGTGCTTAGCCCAGAGTCTGGCACACAGTAGGTACTTAATAAATGCTTATTACCTTCCCCCCATAACAAGGGAATCATAGGTCTGAACCAAAAAGTAAAAGGTTCAAAGAATTGTGCTAAGAGGGGGCAGGGGCAAGAGAGAGACCACAAAAGCAAACAAAACAAGAATAAGGCACATATACAAATAACTATAATGAGAACGATCATAACAACACGGTTGATGATGCCTTTTAGTGGCAAAGCTCTTCCTTCACCTTTACCTGTTTAGAGGGCATCACAATTATTACTACACCCATTTTCCAGAAGTGGAAACATGAGCCTAGAGGTGAGGCAATTTGACCAAGGTCACACGGCTAATAAAAGGTGGAATTGAGACGTGGACCCCAGGCTTCTAACTCCAAGTTTTAAAAGAAATCAGAACACTAGTGAATAAAAGAGATTTCAAGAGAGGGCTTCAAAATGTTGTGTAGTATAGGGATATTGTTCCCTCCATTCTCAAAGAGGACCATGACATCAGGAAGGTGATGCCATGACTTGCAATTGAATTGGATTTAAGTGGGGGGGAGCTGTGCAGAGTCACCAGCCTCACTTTCTCCTCCAGAACCATCTGGTTCCAGTGGCAAGATACAGATCAGGATGACTGGAGATGGCCCCCGTTATAGGGTTGGATCTCTGGGAAGGGAAAGGAGGAAGGCGGGGTGCTAGGAAACTTTTTAACATTTGTGAATGGGATTTCTGAAATGGAAACATTTGCGAAAACAAAAAGTATCAATGAAAATTATTATTAAAAAGGAAAAAATACAAAATTCTTCATAGAAAATGGTTTTTCTGAGAGGAGAAATATGGAGATGCTTCATGGAGGAAGACGCGTTTGAGCTCAGTCTTAAAGAATTGGCAGATTTTCAACACTAAAAAAACAAAATTCCAAGTGCCATTCTCCATCTATGGCAGTAACAGCTACAGTGGGCCAGACAGAAATGTGCCCTCAACAGGATGTGATGGCCACATTTAATGCCCAAATTACACTCTAATCAAGTGATTGGGCCCTGCCCCGGAAAAATAACTCTCTCCTATTTCTCAGCTTATGATCTCGTTACAGCCTTCCCAGTCTCATTTCAAGTGAACCGCACCTGTTCTCAGCAGTCTCCCTCTCTCCAACTGTGGAGATGTTTGGAAATGGTTATTAAGCACATATCAAAGAATAAAAATAAAATTAGATCTAAGTGAACCATGATCCATTCTCGGAGACACAGACAGCTGGTGTGGCCACACAATATGGGGGCAGCTTCTATGGCCTTGTCAGGAACTAGCTGAAGTAGCTAGTTTAACTTGCTGGGGGCCATGACAGGGCATCAGTGTTGCCTGTACCCATAACCGCCATCCATTCTGGATAAAGGGGTAACAGTGACTGGAGCTGCTTCCTAAGGATGCCTATCTTTGAAATCTTGAGAAACAAAAAGAGGGTTCCAGCTTATGGCATCCTGTTTACCGGTAAGGTCTAGTGCAGGGGTGAGAAACCTGTAGCCTCGAGGCCACATGTGGCCTTTCAGGTCCTTGGGTGCAGTCTTTGGGCTGAGTCCAAGTTTTACAGAACAAATCCTTTCATTAAGGGGATTTGTTTTGTGAAGTTTGGATTCAAGTCAAAGGGTCACACTTAAGGACCTAGAGGGCCACATGCGGCCTCAAAGCCACAGGTTTCCCACCCCTCGTCTAGTGTACAGAGATTGGATTTTAAGACTTGCTTCTTTAGGGTTAAGAATGAAGCATGCAGCCCAACTCCTGACAGAGAAGCCGTGGTCTCAAGATGCAGAATATGACCTCTATTTTTCAACATGGCCTATGAGGGAATTAGCTTTGTTTGACTATGCATATTTGTGCCTGGAATTTCTTTTTCTTTTTGCTGTTGATGTTGTTTAATTGTGAGGAGGGAGAAGATAAATACTCGATAATTTTTAAAAGATAATAAAATTAAACAACTCGTATCCAAAAAATAAAATAAAAGATTTGCCTCTGTCACTATCTCACTAAGTTTCTTTAGGTAATTCTACTCTTCTTTATTTAGAAAATGAGTGAGTTGGAATGAGTGATCTCTAACATCCCTTCCAGACCTGATTTTCTATGTTCTAGGTATAAAGCCTCTTTTTGCTCTGACATTCTATTCTCCATGTTCTAAGGTCCCTGAAAGTTTCAATGTTTGGCAGGTTGTGTTCCTAGGTCCCTTATGACTCTGATTTTCTATGTTCTGTATCTAAAGACCCTTTCAGCTTTGATAAGTCTGTTCTCTGTGTTCAAGGGTCCCTTATGGTTCCAGCATTTAGTATTTTGTGTTCTGAGGTCTCTTCCAGTTCTGCATCTAATATTTTATGCTTCTTCTAACTCTTAAAAATATGATTCTAAATCATATCTTACAAATCACAACTAGGATTTTTAATCATATCAAACCTTTGGGAAGTTGAAGAATCAACCAAAACCAATTACTGACCTTCAAAAATATTCAAGGCATATATCATCTGGACCCATCTAAGTAAGACTAATGTTATTCTTTTTCCAATTTACCAATAAAACTGTCTGTCCTTATTCAATGCAGTTAAGTTTCTATTTGTACCCACTTCAAGATTATCTGTATTTTCTTAACCTAGTAATGCAGACTTCAGCTTTCAATTAACTTTTCCCCACCAGTCTACAAAATGAATTCCAAATTAAATAGGTCCTAAGGGGGAAAAAAACCCTAAACAAATAAGCACACTAGCTCCATCATGGCTGACCAACCCGGCACAAATTTGCTGCTATATCATGCATGTAAATCCTGGACTGCCGAGGAAGGACTGGTTTTAGCGAGTGCTCTCACAGAACTTATTATGACATTATTGGAAGCTCCCTGTGGGCAGTTTTATTTGTCTTTGTATCCTTAGTATAGGGCTTTTGCACATAATATGTACTTAATAAATGGTTATTGAGTTAAATTGAACTGAACCTAGTTGACAAATTGTAATTATGAGGCTGCATTGAGTAAGGAGAGACAGTTTTATTGGTAAGTCAGAAAAAGAATAACGACATTAGTCTAAGTAAGATGGGTTCAGACGATGTATGCCTGAATGTTGTTGAAGGCCCAACGACCCTTAGAGAAGGAGATTTAGACCCAATGTAGGTAAACAACTTCCCGACAGTTAGAGATCTCCAAAAATAAAATAGGCTACCTCAGGAGGATGGAGAGTTTTTAATCACTAGAGGTCTTCAAAAGGAATTCGGGTGATTATTTGATCCATTGGTTGTAGAAGAAAATTCCTGCTTAGATAGAGATTGGCCTAGAAGCCCTTGTAAGCTTTCCCTTGATACTTTCATGCACTCTAAGTTCTAGAAAAACTGAACTATTCTTCCTCCAAAATAATTCCTGTGATTTCTCACCTCCATTTCCTATGCCTGAATTATTATCCCTACTCTCTTGACTCTTTCAAGGTCAATTCAAACACCATCTTCCCCAAGAAGTGATTTCCTATCAATAATGGACTTCATTCTTGACCTCTCAAATGCACTTACCACCCCAATATTAGGTTATCCATATTACTGTCTCATCGCCCTAATCAAACTATATGCTGCATGAGGGCAAGGATCATTTCTCAGATCTCAACTCTGTTATCTCCTCTAGAGCCGAATTTGGTGCCCTGGACATAGTAATGATTACTAAATGTTTGCTGAACTGAATTAAAATTTTTCCTTACGTTCAAACTGAAATTTCCCTCCCTTCTGACTCTCCCCTACAGCTCCTAGTTCTGTGCTTGTGGATCATGCTCAATCAATCTATTCTCACTTCCAGCTCTTTCTCCTGACTGAGACCCCACTAGGTGTTAGATGTACTCCTCAAAGTATACCTTCACTTGAATTCTGCTCCCACTTTTGTTATTTTTTAAACACTGGTATTCTTCCAAGGATTCTATAGATGGCTCAGAATCACAGGGCATGGTTCAACTGCTCTTTGACTTAACTATCTTTGAAGGAGAATTCGGAAGTTGCTTTATCTGTAGTTGAAGGCACAAGACTTCTGTCCTCACCTGCTTGACTTCTATGACCATGAACAAGCCTCATCCCTTTTTCTAAGCTCCAGTTTATCTGTAAAATTTTGATCTCTAAGGTTTCGCTTTAAATCCCATGATCCTATGATCACCAGCTGCCATTCCTACAACTGAAGGTAGAGGTTTCCATGTAGGTATGTGCTGGAGTCAGCTCTTACCTGCTTGCGAGAGCCAGTTGTTAAATTTTCCTTGTAAGCATTTAGACCTCAGAAATTAGGACTTGATTTATTCTTTTGTCGATTATCTAAACTTAAGAAGAAGCTGAACTAAATATTAGTAATGCAGGTTAAACCTAAAAGCATGCTATGATTATATATATATATATATATATATATATATATACATACATATATAAAATTTGTTTCAGAGAGCCAGCTGTTAAACATTTAGCAGAACATCTCTGTTTTCAGCAGACCTGAAGGGGAGACCCTATGTGAAGGGGATACAGAAAATTATGCCGCAGTATCTCTCAATACCTAGAATCCTTTCATAATGGAGAACAATTGAGGTCAGACAATTGCACATGAGAGGAGAAATTGGGTTGAATCCCTGAAGCAAAAGCACAGATTCGAGAATGCCAATATATTCACTGATGGCTCTGGGGATGTGCAGAAGGTGGAAAATTTCCTCTGGAACTGGACTAGAAAGAAGTTTTCTCTGAAGGAGCCTGCAAATAGATGATCCTTCAATTTAGAACTGAGAGAAACCTTGGCAATCAGCTAGCCCATCTCTGTCATATTACAGATGAGAAAACTGAGACCCAGAAAGGGGAAGTGATTTAGTCAAGGTCACTGAAGTAATCTGAAACAGAGGCTAGATTGGAGCATTAGATCCAATGTTACTTCCACAATGTCACAGAGCCTCTAATATATCTTCTAAATACTATGATCCTATGATCTATTCAGCACCTACCATGTCTGAGAGCCCCTAAATGCTGGATCTACAAAGATGAAAGCTAACACATGGACCCTATTCCCCAGGAATTTGTAATATAATAAACAGATATGACATGTACATAAAAATATAGGTGATAGAACATAAGTACAAAGCAGAGGTCTAAGCAAAAGGCTGTACAAAATTGGCAAAAGAGATAATAATGTTTACCCATGGGCATGGGAGTCTCAGGAAAAGCTTCATGGAAAGTGTAGCCCCTCGGTTGGACCTTGAATAAAAGGAAAGATTTCAACAGATGGCAACAGGAGAATAGTGTAAGTAAATGCACAAAAATGAGAAGGGACAGGATAAGAATAGCTAGGAGAATAATCATTTGGTTGGAATGTAGAACAGACAAAGGAGAATCATTTGAGATAATGCTGGAAAGAAAGGCTGAAGAAATTCACTGAGAGTCTTGAATATCAAGATCAAAAGTTGGGTTGGCAATAGAAGGACTATTAGAGGTTTGAGTTGAGTAAAATCAAAGAAGTACTTTAGGAGAGATAACATTCTCTGCATTGGCCCCAAATTGTCTCAGAACGTCCTAGGGTCCTTGGTGTTACGTAAAGGAGGAATGGGACAAGTCTGTGGATAGAGGATGAGCCCTTAAGGAAGTCAGAAGTCAATCACAGCAGAAATTAGAACTCTGGCTCTCTTATTTCTGGTTGCATGCTCAGAATTGTTTGGTTTCTGAGCCATTCTTATGTGTAAAGATGGCCTCACCACTGATACTTCTTCCCATACTCTACACCTTTCACAGTGGTACTCTCCAAACAGGATGGGGTTAAGTAGTATGGCTTGTAACTATAACATTTCCCAACACTTTAGGCCTGACCAAGGGTTCGTCTCATAACAAATATGTGAGACAGAGTATATTGGTATTCTTTCCCCCTTTTCATCAATGAGGAAAATGAGGGTCCAAGAAGCCAAAAGCCTTAGGTGCCAAGAGTGACACAACCTTTATATCCCTCTGCAAAATACTCATATACCAACTACGATGAGCCTGTGGAAGATCTGGAGAGAAAAATAAATCCAAGGTGTTAACCACATTATATGGAATCATGGGAAATGTGATCCAGAAAGAGATGCATTATGCTAAACCATTTTTTACTCTGAAAGTTTTAGGAAACTCTGCCATGTCCTGGCCCGATATTTACCACATTTCTCTTTAGGACTGTAATGGTAAAGTGACTTGATGATCACTTGACTTTTTGCCTATTCCAATGACCTTCCTGATGGTCCCCACAACAACCTTAGACTTGACTAAGTGATGTTCCTGGGAGACTGCCTCAACTTGCCATTTTTTAGCAAGCCTGGGAATCCACCACACTGTAAATTAATGAAGTCAGGAGAGAGCCAAGGGGAGTGTATCAGCTGACACAGGTGTGAGTGAGTCCTGCCAGGGACAAGGCCAAATGGGTCAGTATACTGGGTCCCCTGCCTACTTTTCAGCATTTGGCTGGCCCACAGAGGACATCTGGAGCAAATATCTTGGAAAGGATCCTAGAAACATGGAATGTTAAAGTTGGAATAAAACTCAGAGATCACCTTGTCCAGCTTCCTACTCTACAACAACCACTAGGTCTAGTGGTCATCCAGACTGTACACATTCATATATGTGCTCTACCTCTTAAGGTAATTTGTTGCCACTGGACTTTGACAACTCAGAAAGAGAGAGTGAGGCTGATGATTTTGTGCAGCTCTGCTTCACTTCAGTCCAGGTCAGAAGGAAGTCAAGATATCATTTCATGATGTCATCAGTCCTCTTCGAAAACAAAAGACCCACAACAACAACTTGTTCCATTGTTGAATAGCTATACTTATTAGAAAATTCCTCCCTATGTGGAGCTGAATTCTACTCTATATATTCTGATCACTAGTCTTAATTGTGCCCTCTGAGAGTTAAGTGGAATTATCTTACAGATTTGGGGGCTAGAAGGATCTTAATGAAATAACCCAATCCAGCCTCTTGCTTTCAGGCATATAAGACAGCCTCGCTTTGCAGATGAAGCCCACAGAAGCCCAAGGACATGCCAAGGGTGGCAGAAGGAAGACACAGAGAACAAAATCCAGGTTTCTTGCCTCCTACTACAATATTCTTTGCACTAAACTATGCAAAAGAAGTCCACTTCCCCCTTCACATGACAACCCATCACACATTCAAAGACCATTATCATATTTCCCCAAGTCAATATTCCATTCCAAAACCCCTCAGCTACTTCAGACCCAATTAAGTTTCTGCCCTCTCCAAACACTTCACAAAACTGCCAAAATAATCTTCCTCATGCATAGGTGTGACCATGCGAATCCTCTGTTCAATAATTTCTGGTAGCTTCCTACTGCCTTTAGGATAAAATAAAATCTTCTAAGCCTGGCATTCAAGGTCCTGCATAATCAGGCTGCAACTCATCTTTCCAGACTTAGTTCACTCTATTCCCCTTTGCACATAGCATGTTCTGGGGAAACTTGGCTACCATAACAAAATCTCCCAATTTCAGAGTCAGAAAGCACCTTAGAAATCCAACCTTTCTTTACCTGACCAGGAGGCCCTTCTACACCATCACCAACAAGTAAATGGTCATATGACTTCCATTTTAAAATTTTCAGTGAAGAGGAAGCCACAATCTCTCCCAGTAGCCAAGTCAATTTTGGAATTCCCTCAATATTAAGGAGTATTTCCTTACCCAGAGCCAATCAGATTCTCTGAAGCTTCCAATCATTGTTCCCAGTTCTTCCCTCTATGGAGAAGCAGAATAAATCTAAAACCTCAACCATAGGATTTTCCTGAAATTATTAGAGGAAAGCCATCATGTTTCAAGTTCAAATCCTACCTCAGATGCTTATTAGCTATATGACCCTGGGCAAAATCACTGAGCCTCAGTTTCCATGGACTCTTAAAGTCTCTTCCAGCCCTAAATCTCTGATATTCTTCATGTTCTACATGAAATAGCATCCAGTCCTCTTTTCATCTTGTTTGCCCCCATTAGATACACTCCCACTTAAGCACACCCTTCCTAAGAGCATAGGATCTAAGATTTAGAGCTAGAAGAGTCTTTAAAGGATACTGAGTCGGGGGGGGGGGGTTGGAACCAAGATGGTGGAATAAAAGCAGGGACTCACTTGAGCTCTCCCCCAAACCCCTCCAGATACCTGTAAAAATGACTCTCAACAAATTCTAGAGCAGCAGAACCCACGAAAGGACAAAGCAAAATAAACGTCCAGCCCAAGACAACCTGGAAGGGTGACAGGAAAGGTCTGTTGCACCAGACCAAGAGAGGAGCGCGGTCCAGGGCAAAACATACCAGCATAGACTGGGCCCCAGCAAACCTGAAGCAGGCCTCAGGGGACTGAATCACCAGCAGCTGTGGCAGTTTCCAGACTTTCCAACCCACAAATGCCAAAGACAACTTAGAAGGTCAGCGAGAAAGGTCTATCGGACCTTGGTGAGAGAGAAGCCTGGTCCAGTCCCAGGGCAGCAGCTACAGTGGCGGCAGTAGCAGTGGCGGCTGTTTCCAGAGCTCTCAGCCAACAGACTGTGGCAATCAAGCAGCTGATCAGAGCGGGGATTACAGGGATCTCTTTGCTGGAGCTGAGGCAGGATTCTCTTGCTTTGCCTATGCTGGGATCTGGGTCCCAGTCCTGAGTGGCAGTCCTGGGGAGAGGAAGAGTGCTAGCATGGCAGAGCTTGTGGCGGTGGTGGAGAAGGGATCTTTCTCACAGTTCCAAGGCAGAAAAAAGTGCTTGTTGTCACTCACAGACCAGGAGAGAAGTAAACACCTCTCTTTTGATCACAACACTGAAAATTTATAGGTCTGTAAATGTATCTCTTAAAACAGCTGCCGAAAACCCCCTGAAGGTTGAGACAGTTCACCCTCCATACTGGAAGCAGAACTCTACCTTAACAAAAAGTCAAGTAATTAGCTGGGAAAATGAGCTAACAGCATAAAAAACTTCAGACTATAGAATATTATTTTGGTGACAAGGAAAATCAAAACGTACAACCAGAAGATGACAACGAAGTCAAAGTTCCTACATCCAAAGCCTCAAAGAAAAATATGAATTGGTCTCAGGCCATGGAAGAGCTCAAAAGAGATTTTTAAAATCAAGTAAGAGAAGTAGAGGAAAAATTGGGAAGAAAAATGAGAATGATGCAAGAAAATCATAAACAACGAGTGAACAGCTTGCTAAAGGAGATCCAAAAAATACAGAAGAAAATAACACCTTTAAAAATAGACTAACACAAATGGCAAAAGAGCTCCAAAAAGCCAGTGGGGAGAAGAATGCTTTGAAAAGCAGAATTGGACAAATGGAAAAGGAGATCCAAAAGCTCACTGAAGAAAGTAATTCCTGAAAAATTAGAATGAAGCAAATAGAAGCTAATAACTCTATGAGAAATCAAGAAATTATAAAACAAAACCAAAAGAATGAAAAAATAGAAGACAACATGAAATATCTCACTGAGAAAACTACTGACCTAGAAAAATAGAAAATAGATCCAGGAGATACAATTTAAAAATTATTGGACTACCTGAAAGCATGATAAAAAAAGAAATGCCTAGACATCATCTTTCAAGAAATTATCAATCAAAACTGCCCTGATGTTCTGGAACCAAAGGGTAAAATAGAAATTGAAGGAGTCCATTGATCACCTCCTGAAAGAGATCCCAAAAGGAAAATTCCTAGGAATATTATAGCCAAATTTCAGAGATCCCAGATCAAGGAGAAAATATTGCACAATCGGTATAACAGAAGATTTAGCAGCTTCTACATTAAGGAATGGGAGGGCTCGGAATATGGTATTCTGAAGGTCAAAGGCGCTAGGCTTAAAACCAAGAATCACCTACCCAGCAAAACTGAGTATAAGGGTGAAAAATGGATATTAAATGAAATAGAGGACTTTTAAGCATTCTTGATGAACAGAAAATGTGACCTTCAAATACAAGACTCAAGAGAAGCATGAAAAGGCAAAAAGAAAAGAGAAATCATAAGGGAATTATTAAAGTTGAATTGTTTATATTCCTACACGGAAAGATGATATTTGTAACTTAGGAGACCTTTCTCTGTATTAGGGTAGTTGGAGGAAATATATACATACATATATATATATACATATATTTATGTATATACATAAACATATATACAAATTATATATACATATATAGAGAGAGACAGAAGGCATAGGATAAGTTGAATCTGAAGGGGTAAGAGAAGGGGAGAGTGGGGGTGATAGAAAGGAGGGCACATTGGCGGGAGGGGTAATCAGAATACATGCCATGTCTTGGGGTGGGGAGAGGGGAGGGATGGAGAGAAAATTTAAAACTCAAAATCCTGTGGAAGTGAATGCTGAAAACTAAAAAAAATATTTTTTTTAAAAAAAGGATACTGAATCCAAATCTCTCATTTTACAGATGGGGAAACTGAGGTACAGAGAGATTAAAATGACCTTCCATGGGTCATAGAATTAATAATTACCTGAGGCAGTCATCAAAATTTGCCTTCCTTTGGATAGAAGACCCTTAGGTATGGGGAGAAGAGAGGAGAGAAGGGGAAAGGAAGGGAGGAGAAGGAAGGGAAGGGAAGAGAAGGGGGCAGCAGAGGGGAGAGGAAGAAGGGAGGGAGAGTTGCTGAGTTGTCTAACTGGAATTGGCCAGGTTGGTTCTTCCCCATTCAGGTAGCCCAGACTACTCACAGGTTGTGGTTTGTCCTTCATTCTTGAAGAGGACCATGACATGAGGGAGATAATGACATGACTTGCAATTGATTTTGATTTGAGTGAGGGAGGGCAGTGCAAAGTCTCACTTTACTTAACTTGGGGTTCACTGGCCAGATCTCCTCCTCACACACCAAGCCTTAAACCCAATTCACTCTGGAGCTCTAGGACTGGACAATAGGTCCCTGCCCAAGCACCACTTAATGGCTATTTTTGGGCCCTCCTGGCTCATAGTGAATATAAATAGTAACTGTTTCTCTTTTGGTCAGCAACCCTGAGGGTCTTCCCCTCCCAGTTTGATTTTTTTTTTAATTTATTAGAGGGGCCATCCCTTGACTCACTTCTTTAATAGGCCTATTTACTAAATGGGTGTTGCCTCACTCAAAGAGAGAACATGAAAAGACCTTAGCTTGAAAGAGCCATGCTCTCCCACTGCATCCTAGGCCATCTCCAGTTGTCCTGATCTATATCTGACCGCTGGACCCAGATGGCTGTGGAGGAAAAAGTGAGGCTGGTGACCTTGCACAGCCCTCCCTCACTTAAATCAAAGCCAATTGCAAGTGGTGTCATCATCTCCCTGATGTCATGGTCCTCTTCGAGAACAAATGACAAACCACAACCTGTGAGTGGTCTGTGCTGCCTGAATGGGGACCCAGCCAGCCAATTCCAGTGGGCCAACTCGGTATCTCCCCTCCCCTCCCTCTCTTCCCACAATCACTATCTGAAGCAGAATGTGAACTCAGATTCCCCTGACTGAGTCCAGGGCCCTATCTGTGATGCCGTGCTGTATCTCTTACAACACTCAGAACTGAACACAATACTCCAGTTATGGACTAACCTGAGCACGATGTAGAAGAATGATTCCTCCCCAACAACCCACCCCTTCTCTTCACCCACCCCACCCCCAACCCTGGCCCCAACCCTCTCCTTCATTCTGACTCAGAAAACTGTTTCTCTTAACGTAGAGATGATGGCATAAGGAGAGCTTGTTTGTTTTTTCGTTTTTATCTATCACACATTCTTGATTCATGTCCAGCTTGCAGGCCACAAAAACTCCCCAATCTTTTTCACTTTAATGTCTTGGTCAATGGTTCTCAAACTTTTTTATTGTTACTGTTCATAGCATAGTATCTTTCCTTGAGGACTTGAGGTAAACTGCACTGCAGGGAAGCTGAAGACAGAGAATGGGGTCCGGGTCAGTCAGGCCTAATGCCCCATTACTAGGGGCTTGGGATTCCCCCACCTCTCTTTCCTTTCCTGCACCCCCTCGTTTTCTTCCTTCTTTATTTCTCCAGGACTCACAGGGGAAGAGGAGAAAGAGATTTTGCACCTGCATGGACAGAACACCAAAGGGCCCTTTCTGCAGCCAAGCGGGAAGAAAAGGCAGCACACTCGCATTTTGGTTTTTTGGGGGCTCTGAGGGTTCATAAACTGTTATAAATGCAAACTCAAAAGGAGCTGAATTTAAAGTGGAAGCCAAAGAAAGTGGTTAATAATTGATGAAGTTTTAAACAGGTTTGGAAAGAGCAAGATTTTGCAGCAAACCTACAGAGACCCACAGTAACCCCTTTGAGAATCTCTTCTCCAGCCCAACTCCTTCATTTTATTGAAAGGGAAACAGAGGCCCAGAGTCCAAAGGCTTACTGCTGATAAATAACAGAGATTCAAATGCAGCCTGTTATTCTTCTACCTCCAACATCATATAAACTTAGTAAATGTTTGCGGAAGTATTTAAATGAATTTTTATCCCTCCTGCATCCCCCTTCTAAGGATTCGGAAAAATTACACAGCTCTCTGGGTAAATTGATCAAGCCTGGGGCTGCAAATGCCAGCAGTTTCTGCCACCCCCCTCTGAATAGCAATAGCACAAGCTCATCCTGTGTTCAGATGAACTGGCTTCTGCCTGAGAGTGCTGGGTAATCTCCCTTTATAGCCTTGGCAGCAGAGATGAAGTCAAACATGGCTTGCAGATGTCAAAGCTGTTCGGGAGGAGAAAGGGAAGAGAATCTCATGTTAGCACTAAGCTGCTAATGAGAGTCCAGAAGCCGATGAGGTGGGAGAAACAATTGCTTGGTACCAGGTGCCCTGTTACTCTTCTACACCTGGTACCTGGAGGCTAGAGAAGTAATCAGTGCACAGAACATTGATCTAGCTACAGGGTTGCTCATGCATGCCTACACCTTATCCTCCAGGCACTAAGCAAAATTTAGAGCAGGATTTGGGAGTGGGGTTTTTGTTTAGGTTTTGATTTAGCTTTTTTTTTCCAAGAAATTTTAATATATAAAGAATCAGAGTCTTCTAGTCTAACGGATCTCCTATGACCCATTTCATAAAACCATTGGTCTTTTGATGTCCCTGGTTGTAATTTCAGAATTAGCTCTGTTCCTGCATTGGAACCCAGCACAAACCGTGGCAGCAAGGTCAAAGACACTGAACCTTGTTTTAGAACAGCTGGCTCTTGGGAGATGTCCCAGAAGTTAGAAGTGAGCTCCTATTTCCAAGAGCTCTTTCCAGATGCTTAGTAGTCATTTTTAATGGACCTGTGATTTCATTGGTATAGGGAGCTACTGGTTAAAAATCTCTGCTAATGCAACTTAGGTGCTTAGAGGTCAGCCTGGCATAGTGGTTAGACAGCTGGCCTAAGCCATAAAGACCTGAATTCAAGTCCTCTATCTGACACACAAGAACACTTACTAACTGTGTGACCCTGGGCAAGTCACTTAACCCTGCTTGCCTCTGTTTCTTCATTTGTAAAATGAGCTGCAGAAGGAGATGGCAAACCACTCCAATGTCTCTGCCAAGAAAACACCAAACAGACTCATGAAGAGTTAGAAATGACCAAACGACCATAACAAATCTGACACACACTGCCTGTGTGGTCCCAAGCAATTCACTTAACCTTTTAGTGCCCCAGGCAATTTTCTTAATAATCACACAGGGTTAAAAAGTTTAAAAACATAATTTGTTCACCAAATCCAGGCATATAAGACTTGGCCTGCTAGAATCAGACAAACTCAGAGTTCGGACGGACTTCAGAGGGGCATTGGCTGGATACTGAAGAATACAAAAAGTTCCTATCATGATGAAGGTCACAGTCCAGTAGGGAGATAAAACAGACTTCATTTAGAAGATGTGCTTGAACTGCACCTTAAGGAAAAGAAGGACACTATAAGGTAGAAGAAAGGAGAAAATACATTCCAGGCCAAAGGCACAGAGATAAGTAGTCATGGGTAGGAAACAGAGAAAAGGCCAGTTTGGCCGGATCACAGAAGAATAATGTCCGATGAGGCTCTAAAGATAGGTACTGGCCAGCTTATGAAAGCCATTAAAAACCCAAATGAGTTTATGTTTTATCCTAGAATTAAGAAGGAGCCACTGGAGTTGGGTGAGTAGGGGAATCACATAGCCAGATCTGTGCTTAAGGAAAATTATTTTGACAGCAGAGTATAGGATGGATTGAAATGATGAGAGTCTTAAAGCAGGAAGACCAATTAGGGGGCTGTTGCAAAGATTAAGCTAGAGAAGATGAGGGCGGAAACTGAAGTGAGAGCTGTGGAATTGAGAGAAGAGGATGATTGTAGCAGATGTGGAGGTAGAGACAGGGAGATCTGGCAACTGATTGTCTATTTAGTTCAAACTACATTTCATATACATATGTGTGTGTGTGTATATATATATATTTAAATATGTGCATTAATATATTTGCATTTATATATTATATATTTATATATTTTATATATATATCTACACACATATATACACATGTATGTGTGTATGTGTAGATATACATATATATATGCATACACACAAACGCATACTTTTTTAAAAAAAGAATTCCTTCTCTATTTCTCTGGATAAATGGATAGAGAATTCACAACTCCCTGTAAATTTGTCGTTCCAGTTGGGGCAATGTCTGCCTGTTAGAAAGGGCTTCCCGAGGCTGTCTAGTCTTTGGCCTAAGTTCTGCCCTCCCCTCTGGGGCCAAGAACAAATCTAATCCTTTTTCTATATACTTCCAAATACTGGACAACAGCTATCAGGTACCTCCTAAGTCTTTTTTTTCTGAATTGAACAAGCCCAGGTCTTTCAAATGATCCCATATAGTGTATTTCTGCATCCCAAACAACGTCCTTACCACCTTCCACTCAAAAATTACTAATGCTAATTAAGCCACAAATGAGCATTTATTAAATAAGCTTTCTGCTATGTGCCAGACATTGCCCCAGGTGCTGAGAATGGAAAAAAATAAAAGGAAATAGTCCCTGCCATCAAGGAAGTTACATTCTCTTACTCTACAAGAGCAGGGACAGTGCTGGATAAATGTATCCCAAATAAAATAAAACTCATGAATGGACAGCATGGACATGTACAAAATTATACCTAATACATGAGGTAATTTTGTAGGGGGACAGCTGAGTGAGGCAATGGATAGAACCTGGCTTGGAGCCAGGAAGACCCATCTTTCTGAGTTCAAATATAGCCTCAAGACACTTAATAGCTAGATGACCCTGGGCAAGTCACTTCATCCTATTTGCCTCAGTTTCTTCATCTGTAAAATGAGCTGGAGAAGGAAATGGCAAACCACTCCAGTATCTTTGCCAAGAAAACCCCAAAAGGAGTCATGAAGAATTAGACATGACTGAAAAAAAAACAAAATTTTGCAGGGAAGGTACTAATAGCTGTCCCTTATAAAACCTTGCACCTAAAACTAAATATACACACTACAGAGTGATCTAGAGACAGCAGAAAACCTCCTTCTTTCTAGACTCTAATGAAAGCCTGCTCATTGACTATTACATCACACTGCTCCCTCACAGTATAGCTTTCAAGCCAGAAAAGAACTTACAGATCATTCCCAAGGTCACATTAATAAGTAGCAGAGTTTGCATCGGAACCCACAGTTCTCTGGCTCACTCCCTACATGGTGCTGTTTCTGCTTCTTGAAGCTGGGTAGCGGAGAGGCTTAAAATTTTAACGAGATAAATTTGGAGCAAATTAAAAGGTACTAAGCTTCCAAGCTGGGCAATAAACTCACAGAACTAAATCAGACATGTCTCAGACTAAAAATACAAATATCTACAGGAGAGGTATGTTTCATTCAGCAGACATTTATCCATAATGGTCCTTGCCTTTATGAAGCAATAGAATGTAAAGTTCTTGAGAACAGAGGTTGGTCTATTTTTGTTTTTGTATCCCTCGTTGTCTAGCACAGTGACACGTGGTTGGCATGTAATTAATAATGACTGCATTAAATTGAGTAGACAGTGAACATTAGACGTCTTTAGAAACCTCATTTACCACCCCCAACATCTTGACTTCAGTGCAGGGGGATGGAACCCCAGTGATGTATAGCTAATGCAGATGGAAAAAAAATTGTAGAACTTAAAATGTGGGTAACTGGAAGAATTTGACCCCTTTTAAATTATAAACCAGGTCGTGGAATGACCTGGAACTGGAAGAAAACTTACAGGAGAGAATGTTAGAGCTTTAAGGGACCTTGGAACACAGACTAAAATATGACAGCTATAGAGGACCTTAGAACTTAGATCACAGAATGGCAGAGCTAGCCAGGACTTAGAGTCACATATCATCATTATAGGCTAGGTTTAGAACAGCCCTTAGAATACCTAACATGGAAAGTTAAGACTAAATGGGACCTTAACATAAGCATTCTTGGAATTAGATGGGAGCTTAGAATTTAGAACATAAACTGTCAGAAGTGGGAGGGAACTTGGGCATCAGCTCTTAATTCTAGGGTTCTCAATTTGGGGTCTATTAACTTGAAAAAATTTTGGATAATTGTATTTCATTATAATTGATTTCTTTTGTATTCCTATAAATTTCATTTTATTCATTTCAAACCATTATCCTAGGAAGGGGTCTATAGATTTCACCAGACTGCCAAAGGGGTCCACAACACATAAAAAGGCTAGGAGTACTTGATCCAATCCAATTCCCTCATTTTAGAGGCAAAGAAATGTGGAGGGCAGGGGGAGAACACTGATTTGCCCAGGGCCACAGAGGGAGTTAGCTGCCTAAATGTCCCGATTTCTGGTTTTCTATTCGTATTTTCTTATTTGCCTTTAATTGCACACAGAACCCACCCCAAACCTCCACCAACAAAACAGCAAATTGGAAAATCCCCTAAGGGCTAACTACAGCGCATATGAAGTATGTACACACTTTAACTTTATACATATAAAAGACAGTAGACTACATTTTAAAAGAAAGAGGGAAAAAATTGTATCTCCAGCTGTTCTTTGATGTTTCTGGCCAGATGGTTTCAGAAGGAGATTTATTCAAGTCTGTGTAATCCATAACAAAACGGAAGTCAGTAATACTAACAGTGAAGACAATTAGAAGGGAACACTTTCAATAGGAAAAACAAAGAAAACAATTGATCTCAACCCATTTCCTTGACAGGCAGCTCCATGAAACCCAGGAAGATTTTCTACTTCAGCTGGGTTTGACTGAGGCTCCCTGATTCCCATCACATCTTTAACTCAGACACCTTGTTTCTAGGCCCAGTAAAGTCATCTTTAGATGCCACAGCATGGGGCAGGGGTGACCCTGGATTACTCAGTGCTATACTAGGTGAGCACAAGTCTCTGGCTGATTCTACCAAGCTGGAGGGATAGAGGAGAAGGGGGTGGTCTTCAAGTCTGTATCTAGAGGCAGATTGTATATCTTCCATTCAAGAACCAGGCTAAAAATATTTGAGAATGTTAGGAACTCTACAATGATGACAACTCATGGAAAATCAACTCCTAAGGTACAGAGAAGCTGTTTGGGGAAGGAATGCCTATATGGAGAAATTCGCAGATTCCTGAAGTATTTAAGTTTTTAGGCCTATGAGACCTTGTTTCATTCTCCTCAGATCACCAAAAGAGCAGGAGAATTTATTCCAAACAAGACCAACAGAAGAAGCACTAGATTCGTAATCAGAGGGCCTGGTTTCCAGTCTTAGTATCCCAACTGATTAGCTGCGTGACCATGGGTAAGTCACTTAAAGTATCCTCATTAATAAAGTGAGACCATTGGACTAGATCAGTGGGGTCAATCTCAAATGGAAATAGGGGCTGCTAATCTATATACATGGATTTCTGTAGGCCACATACAGATTTAGTTTTAAAATTCAAGGTTATGTATATTTCATTTTTATTGATTTTGTTAAATATTTCCCAATTGCATTTTAATCTGCATGTAGCCCGAAGGCCCGGTGTTTGATGTCTCTGGTCAATATGGTCTCCAAGATCCCTTCCAGCACCATATCACAGAATCCTGTAACCTCCAGCATTCTGTCCTATTTTCAAATAGTAATAATTATTACTAAAACGCTACTAATAATAGCAGCCAACACTTATATAACATGACTTTCCAGGCACAGTGTGAAGAGCTTTTCTATTATTATCTCATTTGATACCCACAACAACCCTGAGAAGTAGGGGTTGTTATTATCCCCATTTTACAGATAAGGAAACTGAGGCAAACAAAAGTTAAGTGACTAGCCCAAGGTCACACAATGGGCATCTGAGACAGATTTGGGTTCAGGTCTTCCAGACTCCAAGCCCAACACTCTCTCCACCATTCCGCCTGGCTTCCCCCTTTCACTTGAGCTCAGTCACCACTGCTTTATGGTGTGGTTGGCGGAAGAAAAGAAAGGGGGAGGGGGAGAATCCAGCCCTCTTTAAATGAGCTGCCTCTACCTCATTCTCAACTAATCCCACAATTTGCACAACTCCACAGAGTTGGGTCACTTGTAATTACCCTCCAGCTATTCCCCTTCCCTGAGGAAGACAACTACTTTAGCAAATTAAGTCCTTCCTGGTTTAGGAATGAGAATTCACCACCTAATAATTCGATAGCATTTCTGGGAGTGCTTTAAGTGAAATGCTAGAGTCCCTGGTGGCTAGTATAAAGACATTAGCACTTGCCTTGGCCTATTAAGTCTTTGTTCCACTCACAAGCTCCAGAACCTGAATGTAGTTGCTCCTGTATTATAAATAATTTACTCTTGGCCACGCCAGGCTCCAGACAGAGGTAAGCCAGGTCTCCAGGTCCAGGGATGGTCACTAAAAACTGAAACGTGGCTTCGCTTCATCTTTCATCTTCTCTCCATTTTTCATTCGGTGTGTCTCCCAAGCCATAACCGGATTTTCTTCTCTAGGGCTGAAAACAAGACCCTTGAAATTGAGTGGGGATGAATATAATAACAGAAAAAAAAACAACAAAACATGAAACATCAAGCTGTGTAATTGTAATGAGCAGGAAACTTGGCCCCAGAAAAGAGCTAAGAAAATGGACTTCCCTGTTCTTTGCAGATCTGGAAGGCACATGCTGCCCCACTTGATTGATGTGTTGGTTGGTTTGTCTGAACTGCCTTTTCCCTTCTTCTTTTTAATGTTTTTCTCATGGAATGCTTCTCTGGGTAGGGGAGGAGGAGGCATATTTTTGCAAATGGAGATGATGAAAGAAAAAGATACCAATTTTAAAGTGAAAGACTAAAAAGATCATTGTAAATAAATGATCATGGATGAGTCATAATCCATATCGTGGGGAAGTGGGGTACCCACACTGATGAGATCACAGGTATGCCGAAGTATGTAAGACAAAGAAAAGGAGGGAGGAAGGAGAAGGCAGGAAAGGAGAAAAGGAAAGGAAGGAATATAAAGAAGTGAGGAAAGGGAAGGGAAGGAAGGAAACAATGAAAGGAAGCCAGGGAAGAAAGAAAGAAAAGAAGAGAAAGGAAGGAAGACAGAGAAAGAAAAGAAGGGAGGGAGGTAGAAAGAGCTTCCTGGTTGAAAGCACCAAAACTAGGAATACTAGCACTGTCCACTAGGAAATACCTAGCGATTGACCCAAATCCCCTACTACATCATTTGTCAGGAAAACTCCAAAAGTTAACAATCAGAGAGTCATGGAGCAAGGAAGAGAGATACCACATGGACAACCCAAGCAATAGACTGGCCTGTCATAGGCCTATCAAGATCTATGAGGGAGATGTAACAAAATTCCAGCGGGGTTAGCCCCACTAGGAAAGGAGTGTGGGGTAGCAGAAAATGCTCTGGATTTGGAATCAGAAGACCTGCCACTACCTCTGTGACCTTGGCCAAGGCGCTTTACCTCAGTGACCCTCTGATTCGCCATCTGCAAAATGAGTAGGAAATGAGGTTTGGACTAAATGACCCCTAAGGTAACTTCCATCTTGAAATACTACAACTCTATAATGAGTCTGGTAAATTGGCCAAAGGGATGAGGAACAAGAGATGAGTGACTCTTTAAACTCGCTGTGACAACAGAACATAGAGTCATGAGCTAGAGAGTTGGAAGTGACCTCAGAGGCCATCCAGCCCAACCCTGTCATTTTACAGTTGTGGAAACTGAGGCCCAGAGAAAGGAAGAAACTTCCCCAACATGATATAATGAACCATGGGAGGAGTACAGCCAGTTGCCTATCTACCATATTAGGGATAGAAATTGTGATTTCATAGGAAACTCCCTCTATCAATGCAGGTCAGAACCTTCTCTACAACTCGAGAGTTGCTGGTGGTACAGTAGATAGCATGCCGGGCCTGGAGTCACAGAGTTCAAATCTGGCTCTGGACAGTAACTAGCTTTGTGACCCTGGGCAAGTCACTTACCCCTGTTTGCCTCAGTTTCCTCATCTGTAAAATGAACTGGAGAAGGAAATGGCAGACTGCTCCAGTATCTTTGCCAGGAAAACCCCAAATGGGGTCATGAAGTGTAGGACACAACTGAAACAACTAATTAATGACAACAACAAAAAAAAGAAACTGAGGCAAAGTAACTTTCTGGGTCACACAGCCAATACATATCAGAAATAGAACTTGTATCCAGCTCTTCCTGGCCCCAAGGCTAGCCTCCCCTCGCCCCCCCACTACACAAGAATGCCTCCAATCCACCATAATACCAGAGGAAAACAATTTGGTCTGGCTAGTGTAGTTTCTAATTTCTCTGTAGGACAATGAAAATGACTCTCTTCGCCAGTCTAGACTTGTTTCCTCTTCCACGAAGGGTGGTGTGTTCATTAAATAAAATTAAATAAAAGCAGGATGTTCTAGGTGATCAATCCATTATAACCTGCCTCTGGTAAGTGAGGAAGTGCCCTTTTAAAAGGCCGTTAGATTTGGACCAGTCCATAGACAGGCTGGATAGGATTCCAAGAGAATTGGGCTCTTTCTGAAGAAAGAGGGGTCAGGATTCTATGCCCATTAATCCCAGAAGGCAAAGTTGCTGTTGGACCTTAAGGCTGAAGCTCGCAAGCAATCAGATAGATCTGAGAGAAGCATCATCAGACCAAAGAGAAACAGGGACCAGAAGATGAGGAGCCAGTGTGTTTTCCCAGTCCTGCCTGGGAGCCAAGGTTCAAGCTTCAGTTCTGCTATTTAGACGCTATTTGACCTTTTGCAAGACACCCCCTTCCTCGGCCTCAGTTTCTTCCTCTGTAAAGTAGTGGTATTTGAGCCAGATGATCTCTGCGCTTTCATCCAGCTCTCCAACAATCTATATCTTTGTACTCAAGGTTCTCGAGGTCACTTCTACCACTAAGAGTTTGTTGTTGTTCAGTTGTGTCCACCTTTTCATGACCACATTTGGGGTTTTCTGGGAGCAGCTGGACATTTCCTCCTTCAGCTCATTTTACAGATGAGGAAACTGAGGCAAACAGGGTTAAGTGACTGTAACAACAATGCTGCTTGCAGCTGCTGTGGAGGTACAAGACCAACAACACCAGCACACAGGAGGGCTACTAGCACAGATTCTGTGATCTGCTTTCCTAAAGAAAGCAACTTTAAGGGGTTAACAATCTCACTTTAATCAACCATACATACATCATTCACTTAGTTCAGGGGGAAAAGTCAGCACCCCGAACTTCAGAGAAAACACAAACAGAAATTCCAAGCAGAAATTATATAAACAGAGCAAATAACACAAATCAGCAGACAAGGCTTCTGTCTGTCCATAGTAATACATACGTCATTACCAGAGACAGAAGTACCAATATCTGGGTTTTCAAAGCCAGGGACTCCTTAACGGCTACCCAGAGTCTTGTCTGGCCAAATCATGCAAACACTCTTCCAATGAGCGAGCCCCAAGCAAAATGCTAACCTCAGAGTATATAAATTCTTCAGGGTCAGAGGGCATCACAACCATGTGACTCAGAATCATGTGACTTAGGCTTTCTTGTGACTTAAGCAGGTCATTAAAGACTCTTGATTCAATCAAAGGCAAGACTCAATCAAAGGCACTTGGTTGCCTTAGTGCTGAGAAGCACTCCAAAAGAAGAAACAGTAAAAAGTCCCACTTTGCTTGCCATTACAGTGACTTATCCAGGGTCACACAGCCAGTAAGTGTCTGAGGTCAGATTTGAACTAAGGAAGATGAGTCTTCCTGATTCCCAGCCCAGTGCCCTATCCACTGAGCCACCTAGCTGCCCACCTCTAACAGTATATATTCTCTATTTGAATAGTCCTTCTGACGTTGAAATTCTACATTCTATGATTCTGAGGACAAACAGGATTCAATCCATGTGACACAGAGACCAAGAGCAACAAGTGAGTTGAGCACAATTTCAGGACCAGATAGGTCAAGAAAGCCAAGAAAACCAAAGCAAATGAGAAACAGAGAATTCAGCTGAGTGACAGGGACAATGGAAAGAACTCTACCTCTGGAGGCACACTGCCTCTGGGTTCAAATCCTATCTCTGATAATCACTATCTTTGTGACCTTGGACAAGTCCATTGATCCCCCTGGTCCTCAGTTTTCTCATCTGTAACATGAGAGGGTTAGACTAGGTGGCCCCTGAGAGCCTGCTCAGCAACAGATCTATGACCCTATGACAGTTTGTCATGGTTAGACAGGCTCTGTCCACATGTAGCAGCCATTTAAAGCCTTTAAAGGGAAATTCTTTCAGAAATGCCAGAATCACACACTAAAGGGTCGGTTGTCCCCCCTACTTTGCTCTGATGATGCACTCATTTTAATTATTTCAGCACTTCTACGGATGAGTGCTTTCTTTCACCCATGTGAGCACTCCCTCCGATCACAGCTTCTGCACACCTTCCCATCTTGTGCTGTACTCCTCCTGTTTCCCCATGAATCCTCCCAACCAACTTGTGGAGAATTGCCCATAGGTCACTTGACCTTTGTGGGCACCAATACAGTACTTGGGAATGTCCATCTCTTATCTCACATATAAATATAAATATACATATATATATATATATATATATATATATATATATATATATATGTGTGTGTGTGTGTGGGTGTGGGTGTGTACGCAAGTACATGTATATTTGTATGTGTATGTACACATACATACACATATATACATATACATACACACACATGTCAAGAAAGCTGAGAAAACCAAAGCATGTACACATTCTTTTAAAAGTATATATAGATTCAGGCAGAGGGATACTAGTAAATGTTTAACAACCAGCACGCACACACAGAGCTTTGAGTTTAATTTAAATGTTTAGTAACACTCTCTTAAGTTTAGACAGCCACAAAACAATAAATCAAGTCCTGATGTGTAGTGCTGTGGATTTCTGAGGCGCAAATGCTCACACTGAGACTTTAACAATTGGCCACCGGCTCTCCCCAGCACACCCTTGGCTACCAGGCGTGCTGAAGTCATGACCCGGAGTCAGGAAGGTCTAGGGTCCAAAATCAACCTCAAACATTTATTTACTAGCTGGGTTCTCTAGGCAAGCCTTCTAACCTCTCTTGGCCTCAATGTCCTCACCTGTAAAAATGGGGATGATAATAGCATCTACCTCCCAGGGACGTTGGAAGGATAAAATGAGATAACATTGGTAAAGCATTTTGCAAACCTTAAAGCGCTCTATAAATGCTGGCTGTTATTGTTGTTATTGCTTATTACGTACCAGATGCTATATTAAGCATTAGATATTCAAATAAATGAAAGAATAGTTCCTTGCCCTCGAGATGCTTATATTTTGCAGAAGGCAACATTTGAGCCAAGTCTTAAAGAAAGCCAAAGATTCTAAGAGACGAGGGTAAAGAGAGGGAGGATCCCAGAAACAGGGACAGCCAGAGCACGAGTATACACATGAAGGACGGAGCACCATGTTTAAGCAACGTCTAGCAGAATCCAAGAATGCATGGAAGAGAAAAAAGACTAAAATACTGAAAACATTAGTCAAAGCCAGCCAGGAGATTTCACTCTATCAGTGAATTTGGCTTTATATCTTACAGTGACCCACTTTAAAGACAGTCTTTCAGCATGGCATGTATTGAAGCAAGAGCCATTACCAGTTCGGCTCTTTCTCAAACTCCTTTGGTCGAAAGGACTCTCAGACATCTTCTACTCTAATATCCTGCCTCAAGGATCAATCTCTTCTATGATATCCCACACCATCGCCTCCAGTGACAGGGAGTCACTACCTTTCAAAGGTCTAGCCTTTTAGCATTACGACATCAAAAACAGCTGTCTTTGAAAACTTCTGTCCAAGCTCCCTCATCTGAGGCCTATCCCCTGATTATCAATACCTTAATATTAGTCATGGGCCGGATTAACTATGGACCATTCAAAGTGTGGCTCTTCCAAGCCAATTTTGGTAGCCCACATTCTCACCTGCAGTTATATTCTATATTTTTTAAAATATAACTACCAAAACATTCATATTTAAAAAACATACAAAACCTCTTATGGTTTAAGTCTGATTAAAATTTTAAGGTTTGCTTCATACAATAGAATGTTACAGCTGGAAAGGATTTTTGGTCAAAGCTCTTTTTTTAAGCACTTATCCTTGTGCCAGGCCTTGTGGTGCGTATTGAGGGATCTAACAGAAGGAAAAAACCATGCTGTCCTGCTTCCTGGAGCTCATGTTCTGATGGGTGAGACAACAGGTCCATACAAGATAATAAAGAGCGGACGGAAGGTCAGACGAAAGAGAAGGCACTAACGGGAATGGGGATGGGGGCAGAACAAGAAAGGCATCCTGCCAAATGATAACTATCATTTATATAGTGCTTTAGAGTTTGCAAAGCACTTTACAAATATTATCTCATTTTGTTGTCCCAGCAACCCTGGGAAGCAGGATTATTATGGGCATTTTGCAGATGGGGAAACAGTCCTAGAGAGAGATTAAGGGACTTTGTCCAGGGTCACACAGCTCCCTAAGTGCCTGAGGCTGGATTTGAACGCAGATCTTCCAGATTCCAGTTTCAACACTCTACCCACTGTACCCACCTAACTGCCAATATACGTGTGTAAATATATATGTATATGTATATATATGTATATTATATATATATATATATATATGTCATGTGAGATTTACAAAGGTCCTTAAATCACAGAACTAGAAGGACTTAGAGCATATAATGTTAAAACTAGAAGAGAGAATGCATTATATAACATAAAATGCCAAAATAGTAAGAACCCTCAGAACAAAGAACACAGAATGTCAGAGCTGGGAGGAACCTTAAAACATCAGATATCTATGGAAGGAACATCAGGCTGGGACCAAATGAATACCCAATATCAGTGTATGAAAGGATCTTTGTGTGTTTCCACACACGTTATTCCCATTTCACAGATAAAAAGACTGAGCCAAAGAGAAGTTAAAGTTAAATGTCCTTCCCATAATCACACAGCTAGTAAATGAGACATCCTCTTCCAAGTCCAATGCACTTTCTGCTACGTCAGGGTGACTCCCTCTTTCATGTCCTCCAGAGACGTCTCTCTTCTATTGATATGAAAGACTCTAACACAATAATTCCTGCTATACAGAGGGTTACTATTCACATAATCAGGAGAAAACCTTATATTACAAAGGAAAATAGACTCCCAGAGGCACCAGTTCAAATCCTAGACAGAGCAGAAGATTCAGCAGTAGTTTTTCATATGCTACCAAGGAGGAGAGAGGATAGTAGAAAAAATTTTAAATTACACACACACACACACACACACACACGCCCAAGCTGCCATGTTTCAGCACGTTCTACATTGCACCAGCAGGTGGCAATACAGTTAAGTGCTCCAAACAAGGAGCTGGATAGAATTCAGTTAAGCAAGAAAGGTTCTGGGTTCTAATCATAATTCTTAGGGAACTGTAATCGTCAGAGGATTCAACGCTTAGGAAACACATTCCATGCTGTCTACAGAAGTGGTGGTAGAGCACTGGCCTTCTTTAGATGTTTTAAGGGGTGAAGGGATATACTGTGTAAAGCAGTCGTATTCATTCATAAATTTAATACCGATGTATTTGAAATACTATATATGGGAAGTGGTTAAATATTAATGTTAATAGTATATAATATTAATTCCCATTCTCACCCCAGCTTATGGAAAGAGAGCCTAATATCCACTAGAAAGTGGACCATCCCATGGAGAGTAGCAAGGCAGTCATGGGACCTTCTAGTCTAACTCATTCAAATGCAGGGATTGATTCAATAGAATCCCTGATGCCAGACTGTCATCCAAGACCCTGATAGAACATTTCTGCTGACAAGAGCCTAAATTTCCTGAATCAGATAGTTCTATAATTGGACAGACCTAATTAGGTCTTCCCTAACCCCTCTTAATTCTTGTGACTTCTCTATGTTGATTATTTCCATTCATCGTGCACGCAGCTTGCTCTGTATATATTTGTTTACGTGCTGTCTTCTCCATTAGATTATAAGCTTCTCGCAGACAGGGACTGTCTTTTGCCTCTTTTTGTATCCCCAGTGATTATCATGGTGCCTGGCACATAGTAGTCTATTAATATACATTTACTGAAGAATGGAAAGTGATGTTTTTCCTCATACATAGCCGAAGTCTTTCTTCCTGTAGTTTCTCCTCTACCTAGTTTTATGCTCTGGAGTCAATTAAAACAAGTCTAATCTTTGTTCCATACGACAGCCCCTCAAATATTTATAGACAGATATCATGCCTGCCCTGTCTTCTCTTCCCCAGGCTAAACATCTTTGATTCCTTCTATCATTCTTATAACATGGTTTTGCATTAGGAATTATAGGCATTTTTGCTTTTTCTTATGGTACTTGGAGACACAAAAAAA